>NC_087451.1:56611051-57211051 GCF_036321535.1 Camelus dromedarius
CTGGGGCGGCAGCAGGTGGGCTGGCAGCACACGGACTGGCAGCACTGGGGTCTGCAGCAGCTGGACTCACAGCACCTGGGGCGGTAGCAGGTGGTCCTGCAGCAGGTGGTCTGGCAGCAGCTGGGGCGGCAGCAGGTCTCCTGGCAGAGGCCTTGGCCACAGCCCTCCTCAGAACAGACGGAGCCACAGCAGGAGCTGACCATGGTGTCAATGGAAGGATTGGGGTTCCACGAGTGGGTTTCCACGGAAGTGCTTTCTTGAGTCTGAATGTCTCCTTACTCCTGTCCCCTTTTATACTGTGAAGTTAGCTGACGTTACCATAAGCAACCCCGTTTCCTTGTTGTTTTTCCTACTGGGCTTCCATTAATATTACTAAGTTGATAACTGTCTTTATCATGCTAATTACACCAATATCTAAGAAAAGCATCATTTCCTTTTTCTAGTGTTATGATTCACTGAAGCTTCTTAAACCATGTGAAAACATTTTCATGTTTCTTCCTCTCTAGTGTGTCTTCTAAGTTGGAAATGTCATGTGATATTCCATTACTCAGTTTTTACATGTGTCATTTTTTTCCTTTTTTTGTGTATGACTCCATGACAATCCTTTGAGGACAGCTATCACCATGCCAAATCTCTTTTTATGTCAAAGTGGGGAAAATGCATACTACTGACAGGTGGAATGTTGATAAGGAAGTAGGAGGAAAGACTCATCATTGGGTTCTGTGTACAATGAGGGGAGACTGATTTGGGTTGAGGCTTGTTGACAGTATGCTTTTATACAATGAGGGGAGACTGGATGTGCTTCCTGGATGATTAGAGAATCAGGGGTTACAAGAGATGTTCCAGTCTCACTGTGATGCCAACCCCAAGAGTTAGCTATTAGTTTTTCCCTTTGGATGGTAAGAACCATGTACACAGATGAACTTATACCCCCAGGAATCTTCTCCACACAGTATATGCTGAAGGTGAGTGTGTTGGACCTGTCTTTTGATAAGCCAACATATGCAATGGATTTTGCACTATATAGAAGTTTTTATTTCAAGCATCTCTTTCTGGTACTGTTTCAGTAATTTGAATTAATTCATATCCAAAACAAGCATATGTACTTAAGTCCTCTGTGCTCTCAGTGGAAAATGAGATAATGTAGATGGCTACTATGTGTGAGTGCTGGCCACGTGCCCGATACTCTGCTGAATGATCTCTAGTCGCTGTCTTGATTGTCTTCTGATGGAAGCCATGAGGTTCTTGCTGTGCTCCAACAGCTCACATGGAAGTGAATTATGGTTGTTAAATCCTATAACAGTCTACGACGTGTCAACAGTACTTAGTCCGCACCTTTCATTGTGCTGTTGTAAGTCCTTAGGGAATCCCTCCTTTCACATCCACTCAGCAATTTCTTATTTTTCATTTAAGTTCCAGCTCAGAAGCCTCCTCCTCTCCTATGGTTTTCCCTGACATACTTTAAAAACAAACAAACTTCATCTTCTCCTCCTTTCTGCCTGATATCGATCACATCAGGAACACTCAGACCTAGCACATTCCACTACAACCCGTGTCCCTCCAGCTATAAACTCCTGAAATGAACACTTGAACCACTTATCACCTCTTCATGCATGGACGCCGTCAATGTTTTCTTTTTATTTCTAGGAATCAACTTCTGAACTTGGATTTTGTTTTATGATTCTGCAATGTATTTATGGTTCTAAGAGAAGTTCTACAAAGTCAGATTCCCATTCAATGATGTGATGTTCATATTCCTGTTCCTTTCATGAGTTTTCTGACTCCTTCATACATATTTCGTTTTGTACTTTAAGGTCTTCTTCCTCATTGCTATTTTCAATGTAATTTTTTGCTTATTTGTATCTCCTTTGTTTCTTAGATGAATAGTTGTCTAACATACACACTTGGCCCCAACTTCCTTGTTCTCACTCAACAAGTTATCCCAGAGATTCCTTCACAGTAGTGTGTTCGATATTCTTCATTCCATCTTCACACACGAAGTAGTCCATCTGTGGACAGAATGTAACTTCTTTAGCATATTACATGTATTAATGTGGGCAATTGATCAATATGCTTGACTTGAGTTATCTAGTGTTTATTGTATACAATAGAGAGAGTTATATATAATATAATGTATAGTTATAGATGTAATATAATGAATAGTGATATATACATATGGTGAATGATATATATAATGTATATATTAAATATATACACCTCTATTTCTATGTCTTCATCTAATCTTTTACTTTGTTAATTTTTCTTTCCTTCCCACTCTTAATCTGTCTTTTGATATTTAAGAAGGCTTATATTTTGTACTAATTTTTACCATTGTATAAATATGTTTGTATAATACCCTACTGTCATTTGATTCTCTACTTTCAGAAATACTGAAATTACCTGATTACTTTTTCATTCCACACTGCCTTAGAGTCAAACTTGAACTCTTAGTCAATCCTCATAGGTAATTGGGAAATTTTTTCTACCTTACATATTCTGCCTCTTTTCCCTCCATTTTTTGATAATTTTACTATGTCTACATAAATGGAATTGCTCTTAGTTAAATTTATTATGTAATTATTTGTGGCCAGTATATAAAATACAATTAATTAATGTATGACCTTATGTCTCGTGTAACTTCACTTCTTTGTGTCTGGAATTTCTGGTAGTGGGGGAGCCCAACTATAGTTTAGTTCTCCCCCCAAGTAAATAACTGATGATTCAACTCCATCCTATTCCTCATCAGTGAGCCTGCCCCATTAGCTGCCTCTCCAAACTAGGCGGCTTTAGTGGGGCTCTGGTGTTGAAGGGTAAAACTGTCATCATTAGTAAAACTGTCCTTTAGGTTACTGTGTCTCGATTTGAACCACAGCTACCTGTCTTGGAACATAGCTCCTAAAGTTAATCTTATTCATATAAAAAGCACAGAGAAAAATATTTTGTAGAAGCCTGTGGGGAGAAATGTATAGAAAAATATTTTTATGTAAACACATCAAAAATTGATTTTTGTTGAGAAACTCCATTAGAATATCAGCATCATAAGGAGAGAGAAGATGGCGGAGTAGAAGGACGCTTGCAGCTCACCCTCTCCCACAAATGCACCAAGACCCACATCCACAGACCCACGCAGCCAACCCGAGCACCTGCGGAACTCCGACAGAACATCGCCCTCTTCAAAAGATAAAGATGCCAAAAATCTGGTGGGAGAAAAGGAAAAAAGAAAGAACAAAAGGCAAAGCAGAGCGGGACTGGTCCTGCAGGGAGGGAGCGGCAAACGAGGACTGGCGCTCGCTCGCTGGGTCTCCACTCTCCAACTGAGAGGCCAGCGGGACGGAGGGGGAGCCTCTGAGGCTCGGATCTATATGGAGCAGCCCTTGACTGACAGAACTAAGTTAAACGGGCACAGAGCGTCCCCCCGACACCCAGCCTGAGATGCGGGCTGACAGCTGCGGGCAGCGCCAGGCTGCCGAACCCGGGCAGAGGACGGGGGCGGCTGCACTGAGGCAGCCCCAAGGGAACACAAGGGGCTGCGCGCCGTGGCTGTGGGTGTACAGGGCAGAACAATCTGGGCCCTCCATAAAACAGCAAAGTTGATGTGCCCTGGGGGGAAGGGTGCATACCCCCATCTCTGAAAACCTGTGGAAAGTTTTCGGGGGAAGAGAGGCGGGGCTCAGGCACAGCCGCCATTTTCTCTGGCGCTGAGCACCCAGGCGGGGGCGGGGGCGAAACCTGCATCCGCACCGAAGGGCTTAGCAGCCTCAAAGGTCAGACTGAGACTGGCCTGCAGCCCGGGGAATATAGGATCCTTCCATCCTGGTCCCTCAGAGAACTTGCTCCACAAAGACAAACAAGGAGCTGAGCTTTGGCCCAGAGCAGGGACAAGGCTGTCCCTCCGTCTTCCCTGAGCCCACCTGCGGAGCGCCGACCAGGGCGGAGCGCAGCCGCACAGAGCAGCGGAGTTACCGGCTACCGGTGCGGGGAGAGGGAGAGCGGCCCCCCGCCTTTCGGTCAGGAATACAGCCCCTGACCAAGGTGCTGGGAGGGGGCACGACCCGCCCTCCTACCCGGCCAGTCTGCAACATCTGACTGCGGCATCCGGATGGGCAGCGACCCGCCCGCCCACAGCAGAAGAGAGCTGCACCTGACCCAGTGTTAGGAGGAGGTGCGATCCGCTTGCGGACAGGCACTGGGAGCAGCACAGAAGAGGGCGCCAAGGAGGGCCTCTGAAAACAGCAAGCTGAGCTTCCAAAACAGGACGAAGACAGAAAGACTTCACATTAAAAGCAAACAGACTCCAGGAGAACACCGAAACCTCCCCCCCTTTTTTTTAACTCTGTTTTTACCTGTTCTATTTTCTATTACCCTCTTATTTTTACTTCTTAATTCATTTCTATTTCTCTTGGGTTTTGATGTCCTGTTATTGATTAGACACAGGTTTCAAATACATCTATTCATCTCCCCCCGCCCCCGTTTTTAAAGGTTTTAAAAGGACGTCTCAACCCGATTAATACTCTGCTTCAACTTGCTCTTCTATTATTCATTATACACTGTTTTCAAACCCTCTTTCTCCCTTCTTTTAAAATTCTTTCTCTCTCTCTCTTATTTTTTTTTCTTTTTTCCCTAAGTTCTATTCCTAAATAGGCATTAGATAAACTCCTTAAGGACCACAATAGATAACTGATACTCCATAAACCACAGTGCCAGAGAGGTATGAGCAAGATGAAGAAGCACAGAAACCATTCCCAATTAAAAGAACAAGAGAAATCCCCTGAAAGAAAGATCAACAAAATAGACATCGATAGCCTACTAGATCAAGATTTCAAAAAAGGAGTGATCAAATTGCTGAAGGAATTAAAAGAGATCGTGTTTAGAGATATAAAATATGTCAAAAATGAAATTGAAGCTATAAAGAAGAGCCAAGTAGAATGGGTAAACTCATTGACAGAGATGAGGAATGATCTAATAGTTGTGCAAAGCAGACTAGATAATGCAGAGGAACGAATTAGTGATCTAGAAGACAGGACAATAGAAAGCACCCATTCAGAAGAACTACAAGAGAAGCAAATAAAAAATAATGAAAAGAGCATAAGGGACCTATGGGATAATATATAGCGTCCCAATCTTTGCATAATAGGGGTCCCAGAAGGGGAAGAAAGATCAAAGGGGATTGAAAAGGTTTTTGAAGGAATCATGACTGAAAACTTCCCAAACTTAAAGAAGGAATCAGATATCCAAGTACAGGAAGCTCTGAGGGTCCCAAACAGGAAGAACCCAAATAGACCCACACCAAGACATATCATAATCAAGATGGCCAGAGTCAAGGATAAAGAACGGATTCTAAAGGCAGCAAGAGAAAAGCAAAAACTAAGTTACAAGGGAACCCCCATAAGGCTCTCAGCTGATTTCTCTACACAAACACTACAGGCCAGAAGGCAGTGGCAAGATATATTCAAAGTCTTGAATGAAAAATGATGCAGCCTAGGATACTTTATCCAGCAAGGCTATCCTTTAGGATAGAAAGAGAAATAAAGAGTTTCACAGACAAAAAAAAAGCTGCAGGAGTTTAGCAACACTAAACCCATGCTAAAAGAAATATTGAAAGGGCTATTCTAAATAGAAAAGCAGCAGGATGCTACAGAAATGAGAAACTCACAACTGGAAAGGTGATAACTCACGAATTACAAATAAAGTAAACACGAAATTATAAAAGAAGACATACAAATCACTGAGAGTGGGAGAGGGAGGCAGGGAAATATAGAATATATTTCTTTCTTTCTTTCTTAAATTTTTTTTAATGGTAGGATGGGTTTGAGATCATGTTACTATCAGTTTAATAAAAACAGTTATAGTAATGGGCTAATACATTTATGAAAAAGGGTAACCACAAGCCAAAAAGTTACAAGGGAGTCACAAAAATTAAATAATATCCATGATAATACAAAGGAAAATAACCAAACCACAAAAGGAAGAAGAAAGGAACAAAGAGGATATACCAATTCAACTGCAAAGATAAGTTCAAAATGGCAATAAACACACATCTATCATTAATTACTGTAAATGTTAATGGACTAAATGCTCCAGTCAAAAGACACGGAGTGGCAGACTGGATAATAAAGCAAGAACCTTCAATATACTGCATACAAGAGACCCACTTTAGGGAGAAGGACACATATAGATTGAGAGTGAAAGGATAGAAAAGGATAGTCCATGCAAATGGAAAAGCCAAAAAAGCAGGTGTTGCAGTACTGATTTCAGACAAAATAGACTTTAAAACAAAGGCCATAAAGAAAGATAAAGAAGGACATTTTATAATTTATTAAAGGAGTAATACAAGATGAGAATATTACACTCATTAATATATATGCACCCAATAAAGGAGCACCTAAGTGCATACAAGAATTACTAATAGACATAAAGGAGGATATTGATGGGAATACAATCATAGTTGGAGATTTTAACACTGCATTAACATCACTAGACAGATCTTCCAGACAGAAAATAAACAAGGCAACAGAGAAATTAAATAATACAGTAGAAAAACTAGATTTGGTGGATATTTTCAGAGCATTACACTCCCAAAAAATAGGATATACATTCTTTTCAAGTGCACATGGGACATCTAGCATTGATCATGTACTTGGACACAAAATAAACCTCAACAATTTTAAGAAGATAGAAATTATCTCAAGCATCTTTACTGACCACAATGCCATGAAACTGGAAATCAACAACAGAGAAACAAAGGAGAAAAAAAGGAAAGCATGGAGATTAAACAATATGTTATTGAAAAAACAATGGATCAATGAGGAAATCAAAGCTGAAATTAAAAAATACCTTGAGACAAATGACAATGAAAGCACAACCACTCAAAACCTATGGGACACAGCAAAGGCAGTGCTAAGAGGGAAGTTTATAGCAATACAGGCCTTCCTCAAAAAAGAACAATCTCAAATAAACAATTTAACCCACCACCTGAATGAATTAGAAAAAGAAGAACAAAAAGCCCCCAGCAGAAGGAAGGAAATAATAAAGATCAGAGAGGAACTAAATACAATAGAGATTAACAAGACCATAGAAAAAATCAACCAAACCAAAAGCTGGTTTTTTGAAAAAGTAAATAAAATCGACAAACCTGTGGGCAAACTCACAAAGAAGAAAAAAGAGAGAGCACAAATTAGCAAAATAAGAAAGGAAAATGGAGAACTTATAACAAACAAAATAGAAATACAGAATATCATACGAGAATATTATGAAAAACTATATGGAACCAAACTGGATAACCTAGAGGAGATGGACAAGTTTCTGGAAACATACTGTCCACCAAAAGTGAATCAAGAAGAATCTGAACACTTGAACAATCCGATCACTAGAAAGGAAATAGAAATAGCAATTAAAAACCTCCCTACAAATAAAAGTCCAGGACCGGATGGCTTCACCGGAGAATTCTACCAAACATACAAAGAAGAATTCATACCAGTCCTTCTCAAACTCTTCCAGATGATTGAAAAGGAGGGAATACTCCCAAACTCATTCTATGAAGCCACCATCACCCTGATACCAAAACCAGGCAAAGACACTACAAAAAAAGAGAATTATAGGCCAATATCACTGATGAACATAGACGCCAAAATCCTCACCAAAATTTTAGCAAATAGAATCCAACAACACGTAAAAAAGATTATACATCATGAGCAGGTGCGGTTCATCCCAGGGACACAAGGCTGGTTCAACATACGCAAATCAATCAATGTAATACATCACATCAACAAGAGAAAGGACAAAAACCACATGATCATCTTAATGGATGCAGAAAAAGCACTTGATAAAATTCAACACCCATTTATGATAAAAAACTCTCGCCAAAGTGGGTATAGAGGGAACATATCTCAACATAATAAAAGCTATATATGACAAACCTACAGCCAGCATAGTACTCAACAGTGAAAAACTCAAAAGCTTCCCACTAAAATCTGGGACAAGACAAGGATGCCCACTATCACCGCTCCTATTCAACATAGTCCTGGAAATCCTAGCCACAGCAATCAGGCAAGAGAAAGAAGTAAAAGGGATCCAAATTGGAAAAGAAGAGGTAAAAGTGTCACTATATGCTGACGACATGTTACTATATATAGAAAACCCTAAAAGGTCCACACAAAAGCTACTAGAGCTGATTGAAGAATTCAGCAAGGTAGCAGGTTACAAGAGTAACATTCAAAAATCAGTTGCATTTCTTTACACTAACGATGAATCAATAGAAAAAGAAAGTAAAGAAACAATCCCCTTTAAAATAGCACCTAAAGTAATAAAATATCTGGGAATAAATGTAACCAAGGAGGTGAAAGAATTATACACAAAAAACTACAAACCATTAATGAAGGAAATTAAAGAAGACTTTAAAAAATAGAAAGATATTCCATGCTCTTGGATTGGAAGAATCAATATTGTTAAAATGGTCACACTGCCCAAGGCAATCTACAGATTTAATGCAATCCCTATCCAATTACCCAGGACATATTTCACAGAACTACAACAAGTCATAATAAAATTTATATGGAACCATCAAAGACCTAGAATTGCCAAATCATTACTGAAGAGAAAGAAAGAGGCTGGAGGAATAACTCTCCCAGACTTCAGACAATACTATAGAGCTACAGTCATCAAGACAGCATGGTATTGGTACCAAAACAGACATATAGACCAATGGAACAGAATAGAGAGCCCAGAAATGAACCCACAAACTTTTGGTCAACTCATCTTTGACAAAGGAGGTAAGAATATACAATGGAATAAAGACAGTCCCTTCAGCAAATGGTGTTGGGAAAACTGGACAGCAGCATGTAAAACAATGAAGCTAGAACACTCCCTTACACCATATACAAAAATCAACTCAAAATGGATCAAAGACTTAAACATAAGACAAGACACAATAAACCTCCTAGAGGAAAACATAGGCAAAACATTATCTGACACACATTTCAAAAATTTTCTCCTAGAAGAAATAAAAGCAAGAATAAACAAATGGGACCTAATGAAACTTACAAGCTTCTGCACAGAAAAGGAAACCAGAAGTAAAACAAGAAGACAACATACGGAATGGGAGAAAATTTTTGCAAATGAAACTGACAAAGGCTTGATCTCCAGAATATATAAGCAGCTCATACGACTC
Organism: Camelus dromedarius; assembly: GCF_036321535.1. Lineage (NCBI taxonomy): Eukaryota > Metazoa > Chordata > Mammalia > Artiodactyla > Camelidae > Camelus > Camelus dromedarius. Next base: position 56,620,218 of record NC_087451.1, read on the forward strand.
AATAAGAAAAAAATAAACAACCCAATCCAAAAATGGGCAGAAGACCTAAACAAGCAATTCTCCAAGGAAGAAATACAAATGATCAAAAGGCACATGAAAAAATGCTCAATATCACTAATTATCAGAGAAATGCAAATCAAAACTACAATGAGCTATCACCTCACACCAGTCAGAATGGCCATCATTCAAAAATCCACAAATGACAAATGCTGGAGAGGCTGTGGAGAAAGGGGAACCCTCCTACACTGCTGGTGGGAATGCAGTTTGGTGCAGCCACTATGGAAAACAGTGTGGAGATTCCTCAAAAGACTAGGAATAGACTTACCATATGACCCACGAATCCCACTCCTGGGCTTGTATCCAGAAGGAAATCTACTTCAGGATGACACCTTCACCCCAATGTTCATAGCAGCACCATTTACAATAGCCAAAACATGGAAACAGCCTAAATGTCCATCAACAGGTGACTGGATAAAGAAGAAGTGGTATATTTATACAATGGAATACTACTCAGCCATAAAAACTGAAAACATAATGCCATGTGCAGCAACATGAATGCCCCTGGAGAATGTCATTCTAAGTGAAGTAAGCCAGAAAGAGAAAGAAAAATACCATATGAGATCGCTCATATGGGGAATCTAAAAAACAAAAACAAACAAACAAACAAAAACAAAGCATAAATACAGGACAGAAATAGACTCATAGACAGAGAATACAGACTTGTAGTTGCCAGGGGGGTGGAGGGTAGGAAGGCATAGACTGGGATTTCAAAATTGTAGAATAGATAAGCAAGATTACACTGTATAGCACAGGGAAATATACACAAAATGTTATGATAACTCACAGAGGAAAAAAGGTGACAGTGAGTGTGTATATGTCCATGAATGACTGAAAAATTGTGCTGAACACTGGAATTTGACACAACATTGCAAAATGATTATAAATCAATAAAAAATGTAAAAAATAAAAAAGAATATCAGCATCATTAGTGCAGAGAGTTTTTGTGTGTTGGTTTCCTCTGTCACCCTTGTGCCTTTAACAGTGTCTCCCATGTAATAAATGCTCAAGAAATACTTTTTAAATGTGTGAACGAAATGATTGGCATCTGGAAAGATCGATGAAAGCAGACTCAACTTTTCAGTGAGAAAGCTTTGGCTCCCATTTCCCCATAGAAACAATTGACAGGAGCGCAGTTCTACTCTCGGGTGTGGTCAGACGCTCTTCAGTTTGCTGGTTTCACCAAACCTTGTCTTATCAGGACCTGCTTCACTCATCGAGGTCACCTGTGTGTCCTTTGAGTGCACAAGCTTTTGAAACTTTCCTATGAGAAGGGGCAGAAGTAGTGCTCACTTGGTTTGCAAGTCTGAATACAAACTTGCAGAGTGTGATAAACAGCACATTGCCACCTATGGTAGCTGCCGTGATGCATGAACCGTACACTGGGTTCTTTTTGCTTTTATATACACGGAGTCCGCCAAATTTCTACTTTTCCCTTTTTTGTTCTTTCCCTAGGTCAGATTTATAGTGTTAGGTGGTCTGCCCATGAAATTAGGAGGCACCTAGGAAAGAATGAGGCAGTGATGATTGAAATCTTTCATTGAGAAGTGACAAGACCGTGGTGTGTGTCCTGCAGGTGTAGGTCACATACACTTGTCTAGGACCTGAAGACAAAATCTTAAAGGAATGCAAATCACACTGAATTTTTAATGCAGGGAAGGATAACTTTATTTTAGCACAGAAATAGACTAGGTTACAGAAAAGTCCTATAAAAAGGAAGTTAGCAGGATGATTTACGATGGTCAGGTGGGAGGGTAAAATCCGTTACTATAGCAGTGCTCCGGGCCATACCCATCTTCTTCAGTGGCATGGGCGGCTTCCTCACTAGCATCACGAAGCCCAATTTATTTGAGTAACATCAACCCCACTCCATGTATCCTAAGAGTCAGCACAGTAGGTGGGTCTATATCTGTGAAGTCGGAGGGTAACAGAGGCGGTGGTCACAGGGCATTAGCAGCAAGAGGAGGCACAGCACATGGGGCGGGGGCAGGTGGAGATGACACAGGTGGGGCGATAGCAAGTGGTGTGGCAGGAGACCTGGCCACAGACTGGGCGCAGGCAACAGCAGGTGCGGCAGCAGCTGGAGCCACAGGAGCTGGAATCACAGCATCTGGGACGGCAGCAGCTAGAAATGCAGCAAGTGGGCTGGCAACACTCAGAGTGGCAGCACTGGGGTCTGCAGCTGATGGACTCACAGCACCTGGGACGGCAGCAGGTGGGCTGGCAGCACACGGACTGGCAGCACTGGGGTCTGCAGCAGCTGGACTCACAGCACCTGGGGCGGTAGCAGGTGGGCTGGCAGCAGATGGGCTGGCAGCACTGGGGGCGGCAGCAGCTGGAGATGCAGCATCTGGGTTGGCAACAGCTGGGCTGGCAACACTCAGACTGGCAGCACTGGGGTCTGCAGCAGCTGGACTCACAGCACCTGGGGCGGTAGCAGGTGGTCCTGCAGCAGGTGGTCTGGCAGCAGCTGGGGCGGCAGCAGGTCTCCTGGCAGAGGCCTTGGCCACATCCCTCCTCAGAACAGATGGAGCCACAGCAGGAGCTGACCATGTTGTTAATGCGAGGATTGGGGTTCCACGAGTGGGTTTCCACGGAGGTGCTTTCTTGAGTCTGAATGTCTCCTAACCCCTGTCCCCTTTTATACTATTCAGTTAACTGACATTACCATGAGCAACACCCTTTCCTCATTGTTTTTCCTACTGGGCAATCAATTAATATCACTAAGTTGATAATTATGTTTATCATGTTAATTACACCGATATCTAAGAAAAGCATCATTTCCTTTTTCTAGTGTTACGATTCACTGAAGCTTCTTAAACCATGTGAAACTATTTTTGTATTTCTTCCTCTCTAGTGTGTCTTCTAAGTTGGAAATGTCATATGATATTCTATTACTCAGTTTTTACATGTGTCATTTTGTTCCTTCTTTGTGTATGACTCCATGACAATCCTTTGAGGACAGCTATCACCATGCCAAATCTCTTTTTATGTCAAAGTGGGGAAAATGCATACTACTGACAGGTGGAATGTTGATAAGGAAGTAGGAGGAAAGACTCATCATTGGGTTCTGTGTACAATGAGGGGAGACTGATTTGGGTTGAGGCTTGTTGACAGTATGCTTTTATACAATGAGGGGAGACTGGATGTGTTTCCTGGATGATTAGAGAATCAGGGGTTACAAGAGATGTTCCAACATCACTGTGATGCCGACCGCAGGAGTAAGCTATTAGTTTTTCCGTTTGGATGGTAAGAACCATTTACACAGATGGACTTTTACCCCCAGGAATCTTCTCCACACAATATATGCTAAAGGTGAGTGTGTTGGACCTGTCTTTTTATAACATGGACAGTGGATTTTGTACTATACAGAAGTTTTTATTTAAAGCATCTCTTTCTGGTACTCTTTCAGTAATTTGAATTAATTCATTTCTAAAACAAGCATTGTGAATTACATCCTCTGTACGTTCGCTGAAAAATGAGATAATGTACTATTTGTGAGTGCTGGCAGCATGCCCAATACTCTGCTGAATGATCTGTAGTCACTGTGTTGACTGTCTTCTGAGAGGAGCCATGAAGTCCTTGCTGTGCTCCAACAGCTCACATGGAAGTGCATTAAGGTTGTTAAATGCTGTATTAGTCTACGACGTGTCAACAGTACTTACTCCATACCTTTCATTGTGCTGTTACATGTGTGTAGAGAATCCCTCCTCTCACATCAACTCAGCAACTTCTTATTTTTCCTTTAAGTTCCAGCTCAAGCTTCCTCCTCTCTTACGGTTTTTCTGGACATACTTTAAAAACAAACAAACAAACAAACAAACTTCATCTGCTCCTCCTTTCTGCCTGGTATCGATCTCATCTGGAACACTCAGACCTGCACATCTGACTACATCCTATCTCTCTCCAGCTGTAAACACCTTAGATGAACTCTTGAACCACATGTCACCTCTACATGCATGGGCACCATCAGTGTTTTCTTTTTACTTCTAGGAATCAACTTCTGAATTTAGACTTTGTTTTATGATTTTGCTAAGTATTTATGGTTCTAAGAGAAGTTCTACAAAGTGAGATTCCAATTGAAGGAAGTCATGTTCCTATTCCTGCTTCTTTCATGCATTTCCTTGCTCCCTCATGCATCCTTCTTCTTGTAATTTAGTGTTTTCCTCCTTATTGATATTTTAAATGTAATTTTTTTCATATTTGTGTCTCCTTTGTTTCTTAGATAAATAGTTGTCTTACATACACACTTGGCTCCAACTTTCTTGTTCTCATTCAACAAGTTATCCTGGAGATTCCTTCACAGTAGTGTGTTCAGATATTCTTCATTCCTTTCTCAGCCACAAAGTAGTCCATCTGTGGACAGAATGTAACTTCGTTAGCCTATTACATGTATTAGTGTGAGCAATTGATCAATTTGCTTGGCTTTACTTATCTAGTGTTTTTGTATATAACATAGATAGTGGTATATATTGTATAGTTATATATATATAATGAATACTGATATGTACATATGGTGAATATATATTATATATAATGTATATATTAAATACATCTCCATTTCTATATCTCTGTATCTAATATTTCACTGTTCATTTTATTTTCTTTCATTCTCTCTTAGGGTGTCATTTGATGCTAGGAAGCTTTGTATTTTGTACTAATGGTTACTTTTGTCTGTATCTTTGTATAATACCCTAGGAGTCCAGTTGTTTGATTACTGTCAGTTGATTCTCTACTTTCAGAAATACTGAAATTACGTGATTACTTCTTCATCCTGCAAAGCCTTAGGATCAAATTAGAACTCTTAGTCAATTCCCATAAGCAATTGGCAAAAGTTTTCTATCTTACATATTCCATCTCCTTTCCCTCTATTTTCTGATAATTTTTCTTATGTGTACATATAAATAGAATTGCCTTTATTTAAATTTAATTATGTAATTATTTGTGGCTAGTATATAAAATACAATTAATTAATGTACACTGACCTTATGACTCGTATAAGTTCACTTAGTGTCAGGAATTTTTGGTAGTAGGGGAGCCCAAATTTATGTTTGGTTCTGAACCCAAGTAAATAACTGATGATTTATCTCCATTCTATTCCTCATCAGTGAGCCTACCCCATTAGCTGCCTTTCCAAACTAGGCAGGTTTAGTGGGACTCTGGGCTTGAAGGGTAAAACTGTCATCATTAGTAAAACTGTCCTTTTGGTTACTGTTTCCCCATTTGAATCACAGCCACCTGCTTCTGAAAAGGGGTTCTAAAGCTAATCTTACTCATATAAAAAGCACAGAGAAAAATATTTTGTATAAGCCTGTGGGGAGAAATGTATAGAAAAATATTTTTATGTAAACACATCAAAAATTGATTTTTGTTGAGAAACTCCGTTAGAATATCAGCATCATTAGTGCAGAGAGTTTTTGTGTGTTGGTTTCCTCTGTCACCCTTGTGCCTTTAACAGTGTCTCCCATGTAATAAATGCTCAAGAAGTACTTTTTAAATGTGTGAACGAAATGATTGGCATCTGGAAAGATCGATGAAAGCAGACTCAACTTTTCAGTGACAAAGCTTTGGCTCCCATTTCCCCATAGAAACAATTAACAGGAGCGCAGTTCTACTCTCGGGTGTGGTCAGACGCTCTTCAGTTTGCTGGTTTCACCAAACCTTGTCTTATCAGGACCTGCTTCACTCATCGAGGTCACCTGTGTGTCCTTTGAGTGCACAAGCTTTTGAAACTTTCCTATGAGAAGGGGCAGAAGTAGTGCTCACTTGGTTTGCAAGTCTGAATACAAACTTGCAGAGTGTGATAAACAGCACATTGCCACCTATGGTAGCTGCCGTGATGCATGAACCGTACACTGGGTTCTTTTTGCTTTTATATACACGGAGTCCGCCAAATTTCTACTTTTCCCTTTTTTGTTCTTTCCCTAGGTCAGATTTATAGTGTTAGGTGGTCTGCCCATGAAATTAGGAGGCACCTAGGAAAGAATGAGGCAGTGATGATTGAAATCTTTCATTGAGAAGTGACAAGACCGTGGTGTGTGTCCTGCAGGTGTAGGTCACATACACTTGTCTAGGACCTGAAGACAAAATCTTAAAGGAATGCAAATCACACTGAATTTTTAATGCAGGGAAGGATAACTTTATTTTAGCACAGAAATAGACTAGGTTACAGAAAAGTCCTATAAAAAGGAAGTTAGCAGGATGATTTACGATGGTCAGGTGGGAGGGTAAAATCCGTTACTATAGCAGTGCTCCGGGCCATACCCATCTTCTTCAGTGGCATGGGCGGCTTCCTCACTGGCATCACGAAGCCCAATTTATTTGAGTAACATCAACCCCACTCCATGTATCCTAAGAGTCAGCACAGTAGGCGGGTCTACATCTGTGAAGTCAGAGGGTAACAGAGTCGGTGGTCACAGGGCATCAGCAGCAAGAGGAGGCACAGCACATGGGGCGGGGGCAGGTGGAGATGACACAGGTGGGGCGATAGCAAGTGGTGTGGCAGGAGACCTGGCCACAGACTGGGCTCAGGCAGAGGCAGGGGCGGCAACAGCTGGAAATGCAGCAGGAGGGGCGGCAGCAGCTGGAACCAGAGCTGCTGGAGCATCAGCAAGTTTGGGGCTCGCAGCTGGAGATGCAGCATCTGGGGCGGCAGCAGCTTGACTCACAGCTCCTGGGGCGATAGCACGTTGTCCTGCAGCAGGTGGTCTGGCAGCAGCTGGGGCGGCAACAGCTGGAAATGCAGCACCTGGGGCGGCAGCACGTGGGCTCGCAGCACACAGACTGGCAGCACTGGGGGCGGCAGCAGCTGATGGACTCACAGCACCTGGGGCGGCAGCAGGTGGGCTGGCAGCAGATGGGCTGGCAGCACTGGGGTCTGCAGCAGCTGGACACACCACAGCTGGGGTGGCAGGTGGTCTGGCAGCAGATGGGGCGGCAGCAGCTGGACTCACAGCACCTGGGGCGGCAGCAGGTGGGCTGGCAGCACACGGACTGGCAGCACTGGGGGCGGTAGCAGCTGGACTCACAGCACCTGGGGCGGTAGCAGGTGGTCCTGCAGCAGGTGGTCTGGCAGCAGCTGGGGCGGCAGCAGGTCTCCTGGCAGAGGCCTTGGCCACAGCCCTCCTCAGAACAGACGGAGCCACAACAGGAGCTGACCATGGTGTCAGAGGGTGAGTTTCTGGGTGAGGTTCCAGGAGAGTGAGTTTCTTGAATTTGTGAGTCTCCTTGCCACATGTCCCCTTTTATACCCATCTGAGGGACTCCTGTGATTATGAAGGACTCTTTCCTTGTTTTTGTTTATGTGACTACACATACAATTAGTAAATTCTATTAAGTGTTTTTCTAATAAAAATCTCTGACTATATACCAAATGTTCATTTCCCTCTTCTCAAGTTTCCCCTTGATCCCACACAAATCACCCTTTGTGTGTCTTCTTTTGTTTGAAATTTTATAAGACTTCAGTCCCTGTGTATCATGTGACACAGATGGGCCCCCGTTTCTTGTCTATTTCTCACATTGCTATGACTTTGGGGGAGCTTCTGATGAGACTAGGATCTCTGTGGAAATTTTGTGTTTCAATCATATGGAATGCTGGTAGGGAAAAAGGAAGTAAGCCCCTCCTTTGTCGGGGACAAATGAGAAAACTTATGATTCATTGTGTGTATTCAGGTTGGTCTTTGAGCTAACAAAATTCCTATAATATTCCAAGCAGTGTTATTTCTCCTCACCCTGATGCATTTTGAAACAGTTAGCAGTGACTCAGTGTTTTCATTTAGCAAAGAGTCATCTGGGTTTGATCAGTGACAATCTTCAGAAATGTCTCCTAGGCTGAGGCAGAGTAATTAAGACAATAATTTTGATCTGCCTTTTGAAATATCAAAATATGTCATGGTTTTGCTTTATGAATATTTTATTAAAATATATTCCAAATATTCTAAGCTAAAATGCCTAGCAGTTTTTGTAATATCACTTACGTTTAAGATTTTCTTAGAAGCATTAAGGGGAATATAAATAATAGTCACTATCTTATATGTAATTGCATAGAAATTGCATCCATAAAGCGTTTTATAACCAAAGCCACATATGATTATGCTTCTAAATTAGAGATCTTCTTTATCACCATAGGCATTCAGAGAAAAACAATATTCCAGGAAATAACAAATTGCTTTCATGATATTCCCTCTTCCTGCAAAGTCTCGTGAGCTTAACATTCTCCTAGTGATCCTTTACCACTGAGTTCAAAAGCTGTCTTCCTCCAGTATGCTCGTGGTCACCATGAAAAGTAAAGTTCTTCCTCCAAGGCACTTCTGCTATGCTTTGTGTGTGCGTGGGTTCTACCGTATCATCCTCTGCCAGAAATGCACTGGGGCATCTGGCTTCCTCTGCAATATAAATTCCATCAGGGCAGGGACAATACTTTATTCATCATCTTATCCCCAGGGCCTGAAATATAATGAATTTTTGATAAAGGAGATGCTTATTTAATGAGTGAGGATTTGGTCTAGGGCATTAAATAAGACACACTGAACTTGAGAACACATGTTATTCACATGGATGAACAGAGTGGAGATTCAAAAGGAGGAGGAACAGTTGAGATTGGGAATAACCCTAATTTGTGATGGTGAAGGGGATGTGTCTCCAAAGTCTATTTTAAGAAGTAATGAGAGATAAGTTGAGATTCCTGGAATGTGGTAGAGATCGTGGGTAGCCTTGAATTCTAGAAAAAAATAGTAGATCTATTAAAAGCCTTTAGGTCAGAACGTACTATAATATATATGCTATGTATTGTTTATTTTAATTTTTGATCTGCCTTTAGAAATGCCAGAATGAGGGAGACATTGCTTAAAAGGTTGAAGTGGGGCAGGCTGAGACATGATCTCACAGCATCAGGTGCTGGCAAGAGCGTCACTGAGTTATTGCAAAGAACACATCTGCACAGACTTGGGCCAAATTGAATAGAGATATAAGGAGAGATCTTTGTAAAATATAAAAGATATTTCAGTGTAACTGCTTATATATTTTATAAATATATGTGTGTGTGTATACATATCTTATGCCCCCACCTCCTAAAAGCTAATAATTAAAAATTTTAAAGGATAAATTAATCAGAAAGGATAAGTTGCCCTAAAAGAAGAAGAATAAGAAGAAGAAGAAGAAGAAGAAGAAGAAGAAGAAGAAGAAGAAGAAGAAGAAGAAGAAGAAGAAGGAGGAGGAGGAGGAGGAGGAGGAGGAGGAGGAGGAGGAGGAGGAGGAGGAGGAGGAGGAGGAGGAGGAGGAGGAGGAGGAGGAGGAGGAGGAGGAGGAGGAGGAGGAGGAGGAGGAGAAGGAGGAGGAGAAGGAGGAGGAGAAGAAGAAGAAGAAGAAGAAGAAGAAGAAGAAGAAGAAGAAGAAGAAGAAGAAGAAGAAGAAGAAGAAGAAGAAGAAGAAGAAGAAGAAGAAGAAGAAGAAGAAGGAGAAGGAGAAGGAGAAGGAGAAGGAGAAGGAGAAGGAGAAGGAGAAGGAGAAGGAGAAGGAGAAGGAGAAGAAGAAGAGAACCGAAGCTAGAGATAAGGAGGAGATATTTGCATCAAAAAATTAGAATGGAGTATGTGGCACCTTTATGCACTAAATATATCTATTCTCAGGAGCCTAAGCATGATGAAAATGCAATGGATTATGGAATTTCTGTTCTTCCCTCCTTCCCCCTCTGGGCTCTGACGGTTGTGTGCTGAGCACTTTGCTGGATGCTGGAATAACAACACATCAGCCAGCACGTTATGAAAGTATTCTAGTGCCTTACACATTACTACCAGTCATTAGACTCATTTTCTAGTCCCCTCAATCCAGTGTGGTAACTTCCATGGTAATCCTCCCTTTACAGATGAAGAAACTGAGGCACAGGGAGGCTTAAAGCCAGTAAGTGGAGGAGCTGTGATTTGATCCCAGCCAGCCCACCATGGGAGTCCATGTTTTTAACCACTAGACTTGCTGCCTCTCTGAAAAATCAGATGTGAAAGAAATTCTTTACCCTCCCCTCGTGTTGCTCCAGGTTAACCAAGCAGAGTGCGATATTAACATATAAATATTGCACATGAAACTTACATGGAGTCCTTAAAAACCCTGCTGTCAGCAAATGTCTGTGGAAGTGTATCTTGAGAAACTTGAGTCAGATTCTCTTTTACGGGCCTAAGGATCTCTTGACATTCAATATTCATATATCCCCCTGTTTCTTTTTCTAATTAGCTATGACCATTGTATGTTTTTCTTAAGTAATTAAAATTAAATCTGTTGCCCCTTCCAGATGATAAGTCATTTATGTTGCATTAAAGGAAAAAAATATATATGTATATAATATTTAAACAATTCCCTTGGAATTTATCTCTATGCCCTAAACATGCTTGCTCACTGTTTAATTTTTCTCTCAGAGAATAGGGGAAGTACATACCAAATAAAGCTGCCTCGAAAGAGGTAACTGTTGTCATTTGATGCCACCAGAGCCCACCCACCATTTTTCCTAAGGGGCTAGAAACCCACCCTACCCCCAAGTCTCCCCACTGTTTGCATCAGTCCTCTGGTCACGCCCACCGAGCTTGGCTGTGGTTTGCAGCCAGTCTCTTTATGTCCATCCCCGTTTCTATCCACATGAGCTTCATCAAAACCAGCATTGCTAAGACACGAAAAGAAAATGATCCCCTTTGGAAGGAGTGCAGAAAAAGCTTCAGGGTTGCTTGTCATTGTCTTGGATAGGGAAGCACTGGAGAGTAAGATCCGAAACACAGTAAATAGTCCCCGGAGAAAGGTTTTAATATTTACTTCGTTATATTTTATATTTTAAATTTAATTTTATATATATATATATATATGGCATTCACTATATATTATATGTACTTATGCACAGATAAAATTTTATGCATGGATTTTTCATGTATATATATAATCTAAAAGTAAAAGATACCCGCCTCCCCTTTCTTCCCCTCCCTGAAGGCAGGCAGAGTCTTCAGTTTGCTGTGACTCCTTCTGCGGATTTTTAACACATAAGAAACAACTATGGATATTTATCGATTTCTTTCACTTATACAAGCGGTGTTATACTGGTCATGCGCTTCCTGCTTTGCTGTTTTCACCTGAAGCATTCAGATAGTATACATACAGCTTTGTCATTCTTTGTCTTTTACAGTTGCATAGGATTCCAATTATGAATGTACCATAATTTACTTAAACAATCTTGGACATTGTTGGACATTTAGTTTGTTTCCAGTCTTTCTTTCTTTTTTTTTTAATTAAAAAAAATTAATGGAGGTACTGGGGATTGAACCTGGACTGTCGTGCACGCGAAGCATGCGCTCTACCACTCAGCTCTACCCTCCCTGCTCCAGTCTTTGGATGTTACAGGCGATGCTGCAATGAATAAGCCTGTTTAAACATAATCTCACATGTGTGAATATTTCCAGTAGGGTGAATTCCTACAGAAATAGAATTGCTGGATCAAAGAGTACACATTTATTTATAGTATTTGTTAGATAATGCCAACTTCACCTTCTATACAGATGTACCAATTTACAGTTCTATTAGCAAAGCCATGAGTGCTTGTTTTCCCCCATTTTATTAACACAATAATACACATGATACACAGATACATAAATACATATATAGACATATTTTTAATATATAGACATTTATCTATCAGCCTATCTATTTATCTGTTTTGGTCAATATGACAGGTGGGTGAGAAGTTTCTCCGTGTTATTTTAATTTGCATTTCCTTTTTTGTAAATGAAATAGAACAGATCCTCAGATGTTTAAGAGCTACAGGGGTGGTATTTCGTTTTCTGCAAGGAAAATTATGGACTATTTTCCATATTATCTGTAATTTATGTTTTTATGTTTCTTTGCTGGTTTAGTCTTTATACATTAATTTTTTATCAAAATAAGCCTTTTTGTATAATGTGAATTTCAAATATTTTTCCTAACTGGTCTTTCTTTTATTTATTTATTATTTTTTTAAATGTTTCTTTTTTTAACATTTTTTATTGATTTATAATCATTTTACAATGTTGTATCAAATTCCAGTGTAGAGCACAATTTTTCAGTTATACATGAACATACATATATTCATTGTCACCTTTTTTCTCCATGAGCACAGGGAAATATATACAAGATCTTATGGTAGCTCATGGATATCTGGTCTTTCTTCTTTGACTTTGCTTATGTGGTTTTTGCCATGTAGATATTTACTTTTGGTACAGTAAAATTTATTAATCTTTTATTTTATGGCTTCTAGGGCTGGAGTCATACTTTGAAAGGCTGCTCCAGTGGTAAATTTGCATAAGCATTGTCCCATAGTCTCTTCTGTTAAGTTCAAAGTTTCATGTTTTTCATTTTCAAATATTTGATCTGTTAGGAATTTATACAGGTATAGGATATATGGTTCAAATGTTTTAAAATCTGATATGAACATAGCCCAACATCATTTATTGAACAATACATTTTCCCCCCACTGACTAACAATGCCATCTTCTCATATCCTAAATTCCCTTACATATTTGTGTCTACTTCTGGGCTTGCTTTTTAAAATTCATTAATAATTTTTCGTGCATTAGAACCACAATCATCAATTTATATTAAAATGCTTACCTCTTAATGGTTACAAGTCCAAGTCCAAGATATTGGGTTCCCTGCCACGAGAAAATAAATTGCACCTGGCTGGACTCTGAGGCTGGCATTGTAAATAAGCACTAGCTGAGCCTGGAATGACAGATCAGGCTTGCTAGATGTGTGCTTCTGGTAAATTCTTAGCTATTAGTTATAGTGGAAACATTCAGAGGAATCATCTTGTTTCATCGCTGAGAGTCCACTGTTAGACTCCAGGAACCGTCTTCCTATCTACTGGCCAGATAGGACTGTTAAGAGGGAGTTCGTGGGAATTAAAACTCCTGCTTTAGCTATTCCTGAATAAGAGCAGTTATCTCTTGTTGCTCTTCTAGAATGATTTATTGTTTAGTATTTACTACCTGGAGGGTTTAAGCAATTCTAAAAATTCAGCTTTAGCATGACTAAATAAAACTGAATGAAGGGAAGATTTAGTAGATGCTCTGTGCACCTAAAATCCATACCAACTACGCATTAGGGAAAGTTGATGGGACCAGAGAATGATCACTCCAGCCACACTTTGCCATTTGTAACTTCATCTCTGTGGTTTTTTCTACCACAGTATCTCCTGTATCACTTTTGGATCTTTTAGTGCACCATGACTCTCCCTGATGGCAGTATTGCACACTGAGTGCCTGTATGTCGTCATCCTGAGAAGTCTTGCATGCCACCCTTTGGCTGCTTCGCCCATATCATTGTAGGCATAGGGGTCGCTGTTCCTTGCTATTATGGGCCTCAGGTGCTGAGCTAGTCTGTGTTGCTAACTCTATGCCTCTATAAACAGTCCTTTTATTACCCAGATTCAGTGCACCATCTCATTCCCACTGTGACACAGTTCTTGTTGCAAAAACAGAGAATTATAAGCCTCAGATATTTTAATACTGAAAAAGACAGTGTACACCTGCATTCTTTGATTTAGCTCTAGCTGATAAAGCACCATGTTAAAATCAGAGCCTGCATCCTATAATTAGCAGTTATCAAAGAAAAACATATGGGAAGATAAAAGATTTGTTAATTCTAGTGTATGAAAAGAAGGTCTGTAGAACATTTCAGAGTAAGTTGCAAAAGGTGAAGCCGAAAATGTCTGAGACGTTTCTATGCTATACTGAGAATGTAGTTCCCAACCTATGTTGAAATGAAGCCCACGTTATGTCAGCTTCTATCACCTTTGTCTTTTAACATCTTAATTTTTTTAAAATGTTATAATTAACAATCAACTCTTAGGGTTGTTGTTTGGAAATATGACGCTTAGCTAATATATTCAAAATTTGAATTTAAAATGTTTTTAATATAATTCATATTATGAACCAAAACTTATAGACTCTTATGTTTGTATAGAAATGATGTTATTGTGCATATTGTGACACATTTTCACAGCTAAGAAGGATCACTCTTACCTGAGTTTTGGGAATGAGAGAACTGAATCTCAAAAAAATATCCTGCCCATGTGCTTTTAAGACCAAGCAAGGTGATGAAAGACTCAAGTGGGAGAATAAAACCATCAGGATGACGGAGAAACCTCAATAATATGAGTCCAAAATTATAAAGGGGCTTCAATCTGGAAATACTAAAATTTGGGGCATCTATTAATAAAATGCTTTCAAATGTTTATGGAAAAATTATCGTGGGGTCCATGAATTTCCAGAAATCTGGCTTTAGATGGTACACTTAGTATTCTGAAATAGTCTTATGTTTAGGAAGGAAGGAAGGAAGAAAAGAAGGGAAGTTGAAAGAAGGAGGAAAAAGTACTAGAGGTAGGTCAAATACCTGATATTTCTACAACCAGTGATGGAACATACTAGAACTAGAAATATAGTCAAGTGAACTTTAGTTGACTTTATGATGTTCAACTCACTGGAGTTCTTAAGGGATATTTGTGATGTATACCAAAACTCAATTTTTAATTATAGAGGACAGCAAAACCTTTATGCACACTTTCTTTGCTCTTCTGTCAAAAAGAACACCATGCTAAGATAGTATTCTAGCCCAGGGAGGTGTTTCAATAGCAGTAACAATAAAAATGATATTTCTTAAGAGTTTACATTGTGCACCTCACCTGTGCTGAGTGTATTACATGTCTTATGTCTTTGAACCTTTGAAGAACGTTAGGTATCATCTCCGTTTCACAGAAGAAAAAACCACAGGCTTGAAGCAGTTGAATAACTTTGACCATGTTGTACAACAATGCCTGGTGGAGTCTCGACTCCAACATAAGTAATTGCTCTTGAATGTGCTCTCCTACATTTGAGGCAAGATGGTCCCTGGCATGAAATGATAGTTAAAAATACATACACATACACTCATGCATGCACAAGCCAAAGCATTAAAAAATCAGGAGATTTCAAAATCAGGGGAAATGGCTGTCTTTATTAAGAACGTATGGAAACAATGTCATTTCAGATCACAATCAGTGTATATGAGGAACGAAGATGTTGCTGATCCAAAAATAGATGGATTTGGATCTGAGCTAAAATTATGTGACAGATGTGTTTTCATCTGTCATTTCCTAGAACTGAGTGCCAAGTCTGAATGCCAAATCAGAAAGAGAAGACTGGCCGGTAAAAGTCCACTCCCCAGTCGCTGGCTGGCTCCAACACATTTTATGGCTTGTGAGGACATTCACAGCATGACAAAGATTACAGGTAGAGAGTCAGCAGCAAGAGGGGCACAGCACATGGGGCAGAGGCAGGTGGAGATGACACAGGTGGGGCGATAGCAAGTGGTGTGGCAGGAGACCTGGCCACAGACTGGGCGCAGGCAGCAGCAGGTGCGGCAGCAGCTGGAAATGCAGCAAGAGGGTTGGTAGCAGCTGGAACCAGAGCTGCTGGAGCATCAGCAAGCTTGGGGCTGGCAGATGGAGATGCAACATCTGGGGCGGCAGCAGCTTGACTCACAGCACCTGGGGCGATAGCACGTTGTCCTGCAGCAGGTGGTCTGGCAGTAGCTGGGGCGGCAACAGCTGAACTCACAGCACCTGGGGCGGCAGCATTGGGGTCTGCAGCAGCTGGACTCACAGCACCTGGGGCGGCAGCAGATGGGCTGGCAGCACACGGACTGGCAGCACTGGGGTCTGCAGCAGCCGGACTCACAGCACCTGGGACGGTAGCAGGTGGGCTGGCAGCACACAGACTGGCAGCACGGGGGTCTGCAGCAGCTGGACTCACAGCACCTGGGGCGGTAGCAGGTGGTCCTGCAGCAGGTGGTCTGGCAGCAGCTGGGGCGGCAGCAGGTCTCCTGGCAGAGGCCTTGGCCACAGCCCTGGTCAGAGAAGACGGAGCCACAGCAGGAGCTGACCATGGTGTCAATGCAAGGATTGGGGTTCCACAAGTGGGTTTCCACGGAGGTGGTTTCTTGAGTCTTAATGTCTCCTTACCCCTGTCCCCTTTTATACTGTGAAGTTAGCTGACATTACCATAAGCAACCCCGTTTCCTTGTTGTTTTTCCTACTGGGCTTCCATTAATATTACTAAGTTGATAACTGTCTTTATCATGCTAATTACACCAATATCTAAGAAAAGCATCATTTCCTTTTTCTAGTGTTATGATTCACTGAAGCTTCTTAAACCATGTGAAAACATTTTCATGTTTCTTCCTCCTAGTGTGTCTTCTTAGTTGGAAATATCATGTGATATTCTAATATTCAGTTTTTACATGTGTCATTTTGTTCCTTCTTTGTGTATGACTCCATGACAATCCTTTGAGAATGGCTATCACAATGCCAAATCTCTTTTTATGTCAAAGTGGGGGAAATGCATACTACTGACAGGTGGAATGTTGATAAGGAAGTAGGAGGAAAGACTCATCATTGGATTTTTGAGTACAATGTGGGGAGACTGTGATTTGAGTTGAGGCTTGTTGACAGTATGCTTTTATACAATGAGGGGAGACTGGATGTGTTTCCTGGATGATTAGAGAATCAGGGGTTACAAGAGATGGTCCAATCTCACTGTGATGCCGACCCCAAGAGTGAGCTGTTAGTTTTTCCTTTAGGATGGTAAGAACCATTTACACAGATGAACTGATACCCTCAGGAATCTTCTCCACACAATATATGCTAAAGGTGAGTGTGTTGGACCTGTCTTTTGATAAGCCAACATATGCAGTGGATTTGCACTGTATAGAAATTGTTATTAAAAGCATCTCTTTCTGGTACTGTTTCAGTAATTTGAATTAATTCATATCCAAAACAAGCATATGTACTTAAGTCCTCTGTGCTCTCAGTGGAAAATGAGATAATGTAGATGGCTACTATGTGTGAGTGCTGGCCACGTGCCCGATACTCTGCTGAATGATCTCTAGTTGCTGTCTTGATTGTCTTCTGATGGAAGCCATGAGGTTCTTGCTGTGCTCCAATAGCTCACATGGAAGTGAATTATGGTTGTTAAATCCTATAACAGTCTACGACGTGTCGACAGTACTTACTCCGCACCTTTCATTGTGCTGTTGTAAGTCCTTAGGGAATCCCTCCTTTCACATCCACTCAGCAATTTCTTATTTTTCATTTAAGTTCCAGCTCAGAAGCCTCCTCCTCCCTTATTATTTTCCTTGACATTATTTTAAAAACAAACAAACAAAGAAACTTCTTCTGCTGCTCCTTTCTGCCTGATATTGATCACATCAGGAACACTCAGACCTGCACATCCGACTACAACCCGTGTCCCTCCAGCTATAAACTCTTGAAATGAACACTTGAACCATGTGTCACCTCTACATGCATGGATGCCGTCAGTGTTTTCTTTTTATTTCTAGGAATCAACTTCTGAATTTAGATTTTGTTTTATGATTCTGCAAAGTATTTATGGTTCCAAAAGAAGTTCTACAAAGTCAGATTCCCATTCAATGATGTCATGTTCGTAATGCTGTTCCTTTCATGAGTTTTCTGACTCCTTCATACATATTTCTTTTTGTAATTTAAGGTCTTCTTCCTCATTGCTATTTTCAATATAATTTTTGCATATTTGTATCTCCTTTTTTTCTTAGATAGTTTTCTTCCATATACACTTGTCTCCAACTTTCTTGTTCTCACTCAACAAGTTATCCCAGAGATTCCTTCACCGTAGTGTGTTTGATATTCTTGATTCCATTCTCAGCCACAAAGTAGTCCATCTGTGGACAGAATGTAATTTCTTTAGCGTATTAAGTGTATTAGTGTGGGCAATTGATCAATATGCTTGACTTGAGTTATCTAGTGTCTATTGTATAAAATATAGATAGCGATATATAATATAATGTGTAGTTATAGATATAATGAATAGTGATATATACATATGGTGAATTATATATTATATATAATGTATGTGTTAAATATATACATCTCTATTACTATGACTCCATCTAATCTTTTACTATTTGTTTAATTTTCTTTCCTTCCCACTCTTGATGTGTCTTTTGATATTTAAGAAGGCTTGTATTTTGTACTAATTTTACCATTGTATAAATATGTTTGTATAATACCCTAGGAGCCCAATTGTTTGGCTACTGTCATTTGATTCTCTACTTTCAGAAATACTGAAATTACCTGGTTACTTCTTCATCCCGCAATGCCTTAGACTCAGACTTGAACTCTTAGTCAATCCACATAGGCAATTGGCAAAATTTTTCTACCTTACATAATCTGTCTCCTTTCCCTCCATATTTGGATAATTTTACTATGTCCACATAAATGGAATTGCTCTTATTTAAATTTATTATGTAATTATTTGTAGCCAGTATATAAAATACAATTAATTAATGTACACTGACTTTATGTCTCGTGTAACTTCACTTCTTAGTGTCAGGAACTTTTGGTGGTGGGGGAGCCCAACTATAGTTTAGTTCTCCCCCCAAGTAAATAACTTATGATTCATCTCCATTCTATTCCTCATCAGTGAGCCTGCCCCTCTAGCTGCCTCTCCAAACTAGGTGGCTTTAGTGGGGCTCTGGGGTTGAAGGGTAAACCTGAGGTCATTGGTAAAACTGTCCTTTTGGTTACTGTGTCTCGATTTGAATCACAGCTACCTGTCTCTAAACATTGATCCAAAGCTAATCTTATTCATATAAAAAGCACAGAGAAAAAGGTTTTGGACAAGCCTGTGGGGACAAATGTATAGAAAAATATTTTTATGTAAACACATCAAAAATTTATGTCTGTTGAGAAACTCCATTAGAATTTCAGCTCCATTAGTGCCAAGAGTTCTTGTGTGTTGGTTTCCCCTGTCACCCTTGTGCCTTTTTACAGTCTCCCACGTAATAAATGCTCAAGAAATACTTTTTAAATGAATGAATGAAATGATTGACATCTGGAAAGATCAATGAAAGCAGACTCAACTTTTCAGTGACAAAGCTTTGGCTCCCATTTCCCCATAGAAACAATTGACGGGAGCGCAGTTCTACTCTCGGGTGTGGTCAGACAGTCTTCAGTTTGCTGGTTTCCACCAACCCTTGTCTTATCAGGACCTGCTTCACTCATCTAGGTCACCTGTGTGTCCTTTGAGTGTGTGAGCTTTTGAAACTTTCCTATTAGAAGGGGCGGAAGTAGTGCTCACTTGGTTTGCAAGTCTGAATACAAACTTGCAGAGTGTGATAAACAGCACATTGCCTACCTATGGTAGCTGCCATGATGCATGAACCGTACGCTGGGTTCTTTTTGCTTTTATATACATGGATTCCATCAAACTTCTATTTTTCCCTTTTTTGTTCTTTTCTTAGGTCACATCCGTGGGTATAAGTGATCTTTCCATGAAATTAAGAGGCACCTAGGAAAGAATGAGGCAGTGATGATTGAAATCTTTCATTGAGAAGTGACAAGACCGTGGTGTGTGTCCTGCAGGTGTAGGTCACATACACTTGTCTATGAACTGAAGACAAAATCATAAAGGAGCAAAAATCAAACTCAATTTTTAATGCAGGGAAGGATAACTTTATTTTAGCACAGAAATAGACTAGGTTACAGAAAAGTCCTATAAAAAAGAAGTTAGCAGGTTGATTTACGATGGTCAGGTGGGAGGGTAAAATCTGTTACTTTAAAAGTGCTCCAGGCCATACCCATCTTCTTCAGTAGCATGGGCGGCTTCCTCGTTGGAATCACAAAGCCCAATTTATTTGAGTAACATCAACCCCACTCCATGTGTCCTAAGAGTCAGCACAGTAGGCGGGTCTACATCTGTGAAGTCGGAGGGTAACAGAGACAGTGGTCACAGGGCATTAGCAGCAAGAGGAGGCACAGCACATGGGGCGGGGGCAGGTAGAAATGACACAGGTGGGGCGATAGCAAGTGGTGTGGCAGGAGACCTGGCCACAGACTGGGCGCAGGCAACAGCAGGTGCGGCAGCAGCTGGAGCCACAGGAGCTGGAACCACAGCAGGAGGGGCGGCAGCAGCTGGACTCACAGCATCTGGGACGGCAGCAGCTAGAAATGCAGCAGGTGGGCTGGCAACACTCAGAGTGGCAGCACTGGGGTCTGCAGCTGATGGACTCACAGCACCTGGGACGGCAGCAGGTGGGCTGGCAGCACACGGACTGGCAGCACTGGGGTCTGCAGCAGCTGGACTCACAGCACCTGGGGCGGTAGCACGTGGTCCTGCAGCAGGTGGTCTGGCAGCAGCTGGGGCGGCAGCAGGTCTCCTGACAGAGGCCTTGGCCACAGCCCTGGTCAGAGAAGACGGAGCCACAGCAGGAGCTGACCATGGTGTCAGAGGGTGGAGGTTCTGAGTGGGTTTCCAGGAGAGTGAGGTTCTTGAGTTTGGGAGTCACCTTGTGCCACAGCCTCTTATATATGGCCTGAATAGAGTGAGTTGTCAACACATTTTCCTTGTTTTTGTTTACCTAATATGTAACTAATTATCAGAATATACAACAATGTATTTAATGGCTTTGACTTTTTTGAAACAAAATTTCTTTCCCAGGTATGATCAGTTCTATCCAATCTGCTTTTCTTTCTGAGTCAACCCACTGGCATCTTCTAGACCACACTCTTGTCATCTTCCTCCAAAGAGGGCTGTCATGTGATATTCGGCCTTTGAAGTTACATTTCTTGCTCTCCCCTCCTGTATCTCCCATGAGGATGGGATCTGGGCAGTCATATTTCTGACTGTACATTTCTTCCAATGACAAATGGAATAGAAATTCCATCTACATAGTGTGGCAGCAGGCATAGGACATGAGGAAAAGGCCCTATTTTGTGGGTCATTTCTGAGCAGTGATGAAGGGACAGCTCTATGTGTATGACATTGATAAATGGATGGATTTCCTTGGATATATCAAACTTTGGATCATATTCTATGTCCTAAAACCCTGGCAGACAGTTTATCTTTATGGTTCCTGCTACTACCAGGTCACATAGTTTATTGAGTTGTTACTGTGCTATTTAAAATATTTGTGTCACATTCTCCAGCTGGTCTCTTAGATTCTGGAAGGCATAGCTTCATTTTTATTCTTTATGTCATTAATTAAAAATATTTCTTCAAGGGCTTAATTTCCAGAATATTCAAACAGCTCATAGAACTCAATAACAAACAAACAAACAAAAAAACTAAACTACCCAACCCAAAAATGGGCAGAAGTCCTAAATAGACATTTTCCAAAGAAGACATCCCGATGGCCAAAAGACACATGGAAAATGCTCAACATTGCTAATTATCAGAGAAATGCACATCAAAACTACAATGAGGTATCACTTCACCATTGGTCAGAGTGGCTATCATTAAGAAGTCTACAGATAATAAATGCCAGAGAGGGTGTGGAGGAAAGGGAACCCTCCTACACTGTTGGTGGGAATGTAATCTGGTGCAACCACTATGGAAAACAGTATGGAGATTCCTTTAAAAACTAAAAACGGAGTTACCGTATGACCCAGCAATTCCACTCCTGGGCGTATATCCAGAGGAAACTAATTCAAAAAGCTTCATGCACCCCAGTGTTTATAGTAGCACTATTACAATAGCCAAGACATGGAAGCAACCTAAATGGCCATCAACAAATGAACAGATAAAGAAGATGTGAGATACACACACACACACACACACACACACACACACACACACACACACACACAAACACACACAATGGAATACGACTCAGCCATAAAAGAGAATGAAATAATGCCATTTGCAGCAACATGGATGGACCTAGATACTATCATCTTAAGTGAAGTAAGTCAGACAGGGAAAGACAAATATCATATGATATCACTTCTATGTGGAATCTAAAAAATGATACAAGTGAACTTATTTACAAAATGGAAACAGACTCACAGATATAGAAAACAAATTTATGGTTACCAAAAGGGAAAGGGGGTGAGGGATAAATTAGGAGTTTGGGATTAGCAGATACAAAGTACTATATATAAAATAGATAAACAACAAGGACATACTGTGTAGCACAGGGAATTATATTTAATATCTTATAATATCCTATAGTGAAACAGAAAAAAATATATATATATGTGTGTGTGTATAACTAAATTACTATGCTGCACATCAGAATGATTAAAAACTCTGAACACAGTGGGTATAGAGGGAACATACCTCAAAATAATAAAGGTCATTTATGACAAACCCACAGATAACATCATACTCAACAGGGAAATGCTGAAGGCTTTTCCTCTAAAATCAGGAACAAGAAAAGGATGCCTACTCTCAGCACTTTAATTAAACATAGTTTTGGAAGTTCTACCTATAGCAATTAGACAAGTAAAGAATAAAAGGCATCCAAATTGGAAGGAATAAGTTAACTGTTACTATTTGCCAATGACACGACACATATATAGAAAACCCTAACGTTTCCACCAAAAATCTTTCATTTTTTTAAACATTTTTTATTGATTTATAATCATTTTACAATGTTCTGTCAAATTCCAGTGTTCAGCACAATTTTTCAGTTATTCATGGACATATACACACTCATTGTCACATTTTTTTTCTCTGTGAGTTATCATAACATTTTATGTATATTTCCCTGTGCTATACAGTGTAGTCTATTCTACAATTTTGAAATCCCAGTCTATCCCTTCCCACCCTGCACCCCCCTGGTAACCACAAGTCTGTATTCTCTGTCTGTGAGTCTATTTCAGTCCTTTATTTACGCTTTGTTTTTGTTTGTTTGTTTTTCTTTTTCTTTTTTAGATTCCACATATGAGCGATCTCATATGGTATTTTTCTTTCTCTTTCTGGCATACTTCACTTAGAATGACATTCTCCAGGAGCATTCATGCTGCTGCAAATGGCATTATGTTGTCGGTTTTTATGGCTGAATAGTATTCCATTGTATAAATATACCACTTCTTCTTTATCCAGTCACCTGTTGATGGACATTTAGGCTGTTTCCATGTTTTGGCTATTGTAAATAGTGCTGCTATGAACATTGGGGTGAAGGTGTCATCCTGAAGTAGATTTCCTTCTGGATACAAGCCCAGGAGTGGGATTCCTGGGCCATATGGTAAGTCTGTTCCTAGTCTTTTGAGGAATCTCCACACTGTTTTCCACAGTGGCTGCACCAAACTGCATTCCCACCAGCAGTGTAGGAGGGTTCCCCTTTCTCCACAGCCTCTCCAGCATTTGTCATTTGTGGATTTTTGAATGATGGCCATTCTGACTGGTGTGAGGTGATAGCTCATTGTAGTTCTGATTTGCATTTCTCTGACAATTAGTGATATTGAGCATTTTTTTCATTTGTATATTGATCATTTGTATTTCTTCCTTGGAGAATTGCTTGTTTAGGTCTTCTGCCCATTTTTGGATTGGGTTGTTTATTTTTTTCTTATTGAGTCGTATGAGCTGCTTATATATTCTGGAGATCAAGCCTTTGTTGGTTTCACTTGCAAAAATTTTCTCCCATTCCGTAGGTTTTCTTCTTGTTTTATTTCTGGTTTCCTTTGCTGTGCAGAAGCTTGTAAGTTTCATTAGGTCCCATTTGTTTATTCTTGCTTTTATTTCTTCTAGGAGAAAATTTTTTAAATGCATGTCAGATAATGTTTTGCCTATGTTTTCCTCTAGGAGGTTTATTGTATCCTGTCTTATGTTTAAGTCTTTAATCCATTTTGAGTTTATTGTTCTATATGGTGTAAGGGAGTGTTCTAGCTTCATTGTTTTACATGCTGCTGTCCAGGTTTCCCAGCACCATTTGCTGAAGAGACTGTCTTTATTCCAATGTATATTCTTGCCTCCTTTGTCAAAGATGAGTTGACCAAAAGTTTGTGGGTTCATTTCTGGGCTCTCTATTCTGTTCCATTGGACTATATGTCTGTTTTGGTACCAATACCATGCTGTCTTGATGACTGTAGCTCTATAGTATTGCCTGAAGTCTGGGAGAGTTATTCCTCCAGCCTCTTTCTTTCTCTTCAGTAATGCTTTGGCAATTCTAGGTCTTTGATGGTTCCATATGAATTTTATTATGATTTTTTCTAGTTCTGTGAAATATGTCCTGGGTAATTGGATAGGGATTGCATTAAATCTGTAGATTGCCTTGGGCAGTGTGACCATTTTAACAATATTGATTCTTCCAATCCAAGAGCATGGAATAGCTTTCCATTTTTTAAAGTCTTCTTTAATTTCCTTCATCAATGGTTTATAGTTTTCTGTGTATAATTCTTTCACCTCCTTGGTTAGATTTATTCCCAGATATTTTATTACTTTGGGTGCTATTTTAAAGGGGATTGTTTCTTTACTTTCTTCTTCTGTTGATTTATCGTTAGTGTAAAGAAATGCAACTGATTTTTGAACGTTAATTTTGTAACCTGCTACCTTGCTGAATTCTTCAATCAGCTTTAGTAGCTTTTGTGTGGACCTTTTAGGGTTTTCTATATATAGTAACAAGTCATCAGCATATAATGACACTTTTACCTCTTCTTTTCCAATTTGGATCCCTTTTATTTCTTTCTCTTGCCTGACTGCTGTGGCTAGGACATCCAGGACTATGTTGAATAGGAGTGGTGATAGTGGGCATCCTTGTCTTGTCCCAGATTTTAGTGGGAAGCTTTTGAGTTTTTCACTGTTGAGTACTATGCTGGCTGTAGGTTTGTCATATATAGCTTTTATTATGTTGAGATATGTTCCCTCTATACCCACTTTGGCGAGAGTTTTTATCATAAATGGGTGTTGAATTTTATCAAATGCTTTTTCTGCATCGATTGAGATGATCATGTGGTTGTTGTCCTTTCTCTTGTTGATGTGATGTATTACACTGATTGATTTGCGTATGTTGAACCAGCCTTGTGTCCCTGGGATGAACCCCACCTGCTCATGATGTATAATCTTTTTTACGTGTTGTTGGATTCTATTTGCTAAAATTTTGGTGAGGATTTTGGCGTCTATGTTCATCAGTGATATTGGCCTATAATTCTCTTTTTTTGTAGTGTCTTTGCCTGGTTTTGGTATCAGGGTGATGGTGGCTTCATAGAATGAGTTTGGGAGTATTCCCTCCTTTTCAATCGTCTGGAAGAGTTTGAGAAGGACTGGTATGAATTCTTCTTTGTATGTTTGGTAGAATTCCCCGGTGAAGCCGTCCGGTCCTGGACTTTTATTTGTAGGGAGGTTTTTAATTGCTATTTCTATTTCCTTTCTAGTGGTCAGATTGTTCAAGTGTTCAGATTCTTCTTGATTCACTTTTGGTGGACAGTATGTTTCCAGAAACTTGTCCATCTCCTCTAGGTTATCCAGTTTGGTTCCATATAGTTTTTCATAATATTCTCGTATGATATTCTGTATTTCTATTTTGTTTGTTGTAATTTCTCCATTTTCCTTTCTTATTTTGCTAATTTGTGCTCTCTCTTTTTTCTTCTTTGTGAGTTTGCCCACAGGTTTGTCGATTTTATTTACTTTTTCAAAAAACCAGCTTTTGCTTTGGTTGATTTTTTTCTATGGTCTTGTTAATCTCCATTGTATTTAATTCCCCTCTGATCTTTATTATTTCCTTCCTTCTGCTGCTTTTTGGGGCTTTTTGTTCCTCTTTTTCTAATTCATTCAGGTGGTGGGTTAAATTGTTTATTTGAGATTGTTCTTCTTTTTTGAGGAAGGCCTGTATCGCTATAAACTTCCCTCTTAGCACTGCCTTTGCTGTGTCCCATAGGTTTTGAGTGGTTGTGCTTTCATTGTCATTTGTCTCAAGGTATTTTTTAATTTCAGCTTTGATTTCCTCATTGATCCATTGTTTTTTCAATAACATACTGTTTAATCTCCATGCATCCTTTTTTTCTCCTTTGTTTCTCTGTTGTTGATTTCCAGTTTCATGGCATTGTGGTCAGTAAAGATGCTTGAGATAATTTCTATCTTCTTAAAATTGTTGAGGTTTCTTTTGTGCCCAAGTACATGATCGATCCTGGAAAATGTTCCATGTGCACTTGGAAAGAATGTATATCCTATTTTTGGGAGTGTAATGCTCTGAAAATATCCACCAAATCTAATTTTTCTATTGTAGTATTTAATTTCTCTGTTGCCTTGTTTATTTTCTGTCTGGAAGATCTGTCTAGTGATGTTAATGCAGTGTTAAAACCTCCAACTATGATTGTATTCCCATCAATATCCCCCTTTATCTCTGTTAGTAATTCTTGTATGTACTTAGGTGCTCCTATATTGGGTGCATATATATTAACGAGTGTAATATCCTCATCTTGTATCACTCCTTTAATCATTATAAAATGTCCTTCTTTATCTTTCTTTATGGCCTTTGTTTTAAAGTCTATTTTGTCTGAAATCAGTACTGCAACACCTGCTTTTCTGGCTTTTCCATTTGCATGGACTATCCTTTTCCATCCTTTCACTCTCAATCTATATGTGTCCTTCTCCCTAAAGTGGGTCTCTTGTATGCAGCATATTGAAGGTTCTTGCTTTATTATCCAGTCTGCCACTCCGTGTCTTTTGACTGGAGCATTTAGTCCATTAACATTTACAGTAATTAATGATAGATGTGTGTTTATTGCCATTTTGAACTTATCTTTGCAGTTGAATTGGTATATCCTCTTTGTTCCTTTCTTCTTCCTTTTGTGGTTTGGTAATTTTCCTTTGTATTATCATGGATTTTATTTAATTTTTGTGACTCCTTTGTAAATTTTTGGCTTGTGGTTACCCTTTTTTGTAAATCTATCAACCCATTACTATAAGTTTTTATTAAACTGATAGTAACATGATCTCAAACCCATCCTACTGTCAAAAAAATTTTTTAAAGAAAGAAAAAAATATTCTATATTTCCCTGCCTCCCTCTCCCACTCTGTGATTTGTATGTCTTCTTTTATAATTTCGTGTTTACTTTATTTGTAATTCGTGAGTTATCACCTTTCCAGTTGTGTGTTTCTCATTTCTGTAGCATCCTGCTGCTTTTCTATTTAGAATAGCCCTTTCAATATTTCTTTTAGCATGGGTTTAGTGTTGCTAAACTCCTGCAGCTTTTGTTTTTGTTGTTGTTTTTGTTTTTGTTTTTGTTTTTGTTTTTGTTTTTGTTTTTTTTTGTCTGTGAAACTCTTTATTTCTCCTTCTATCCTCAAGGATAGCCTTGCTGGATAAAGGATCCTAGGCTGCATCTTTTTTTCATTCAGGGCTTTGAATATATCTTGCCACTCCCTTCTGGCCTGTAGTGTTTGTGTAGAGAAATCAGCTGAGAGAGCCTTATGGGGGTTCCCTTGTAACTTACTCTTTGCTTTTCTCTTGCTGCCTTTAGAATCCTTTCTTTATCCTTGACTCTGGCCATCTTGATTATGATATGTCTTGGTGTGGGTCTTTTGGGTTCTTCCTGTTTGGGACCCTCTGAGCTTCCTGTACTTGGATATCTGATTCCTTCTTTAAGTTTGGGAAGTTTTCAGTCATGATTCCTTCAAAAACCTTTTCAATCCCCTTTGATCTTTCTTCCCCTTCTGGGACCCCTATTATGCAAAGATTGGGACGCTATATATTATCCCATAGGTCCCTTATGCTCTTTTCATTATTTTTTATTTGCTTCTCTTGTAGTTCTTCTGAATGGGTGCTTTCTATTGTCCTGTCTTCTAGATCACTAATTCGTTCCTCTGCATTATCTAGTCTGCTTTGCACAACTATTAGATCATTCCTCATCTCTGTCAATGAGTTTACCCATTCTACTTGGCTCTTCTTTATAGCTTCAATTTCATTTTTGACATATTTTATATCTCTAAACACGATCTCTTTTAATTCCTTCAGCAATTCGATCACTCCTTTTTTGAAATCTTGATCTAGTAGGCTATCGATGTCTATTTTGTTGATCTTTCTTTCAGGGGATTTCTCTTGTTCTTTTAATTGGGAAAGGTTTTTCTGCTTCTTCATCTTGCTCATACCTCTTTGGCACTGTGGTTTATGGAGTATCAGTTGTTTATTTTGGTCCTTAAGGATTTTATCTATCTGATGCCTATTTAGGAATAGAACTTAGGGAAAAAAGAAAAAAAAAATAAGAGAGAGAGAGAAAGAATTTTCAAAGAAGGGAGAAAGAGGGTTTGAAAACAGTGTATAATGAATAATAGAAGAGTGAGTTGAAGCAGAGTATTAATCGGGTTGAGACGTCCTTTTGAAACCTTTACAAAAAAAGGGGGGGGAGATGAATAGATGTATTTGAAACTTGTGTCTAATCAATAGCAGGACATCAAAACCCAAGAGAAATAGAAATGAATTAAGAAGTAAAGATTAAGAGAGTAATAGAAAATAGAACAGGTAAAAACAGATTTTAAAAAGGGGGGGGGGGGTTGTCGTTGTTCTCCTGGAGTCTGTGTGCTTTTAATGTGAAGTCTTTCTGTCTTCGCCCTGTTTTGGAAGCTCAGCTTGCTGTTTTCAGAGGCCCTCCGTTGGCGCCCTCTTCTGTGCTGCTCCCAGCACCTGTTGGCAAGCTGATCGTGCCTCCTCCTAACACTGGGTCAGGTGCAGCTCTCCGCTGTGGGCGGGAGGTTCGCTGCCCCTCCGGATGCCGCAGTCAGATGTTGCAGACTGGCCGGGTAGGAGGGCGGGTCATGCCCCCTCCCAGCACCTCGGTCAGGGGCTGTGTTCCTGCCCGAAAGGCGGGGGGGCCGATCTCGCTCTACCTGCGCCGCCGCCCATAGCTCCGCTGCTCTGTGCGGCTGCGCTCTCTGCGTGCGCCCTGGTCGGCGCTCCGCCCTGGTCGGCGCTCCGCGGGTGGGCTCGGGGAAGACCGAGGGACAGCCCTGTCCCTGCTCCGAGCCAAAACCCAGCTCCTTGTTTGTCTTTGTGGAGCAAGTTCTCTGAGGGACCAGGATGGAAGGATCCTATCTGCCCCGGGCTGCAGGCCAGTCTCAGGCTGACCTTTGAGGCTGCTAAGCCCTTCGGTGCGGATGCAGGTTTCGCCCCCGCCCCCACCTGAGTGCTCAGCGCGGAGGATATGGCGGCTGTGCCTGAGCCCCGCCTCTCTTCCCCCGAAAACTTTCCGCGGGTTTTCAGAAATGGGGGGGGGGGGGTGCACCCTTCCCCGGAAAGCACATCGACCTTGCTGTTTTATGGAGGGCCCAAGTTGCTCTGCCCTGTGCACGCACAGCCACGGCACGCAGCCCCTTGCGTTCCCCCGGGACTGCCTCCGTGCAGCCACTTCCATCCTCCGCACGGCTTGTGCAGCCTGGCCCTGCCCGCGGCTGCCGGCCGGCGTCTCAGGCTGGGTGTCGGGGGGACGCTCTGTGCCTGTTTAACTTAGTTCTGTTAGTCAAGGGCTGGTCTGTACAGATCCGAGCCTCGGAGGCTCCCCCTCCGTCCCGCTGGCCTCTCCGTTCGAGAGTGGAGACCCAGCGAGCGAGCGCCAGTCCTCCTTTGCCGCTCCCTCCCCGCGGGACCCGTCCCGCGCTGCTTTGCCTTTTGTTCTTTCTTTTTTCCTTTTCTCCTACCAGATTTTTGGCGTCTTTATCTTTTGAAGAGGGCGATGTTCTGTAGGAGTTCCACAGGTGCTCTGGTTGGCTGAGTGGGTCTGTAGATGTGGGTCTTGGTGTATTTGTGGGAGAGGGTGACCTGCGAGCGTCCTTCTACTCCGCCATCTTCTCAGTCTCTCCACCAAATATCTTTTAGAACTAATAAATAAATTCAGTTAATTTGCAGGGTACAAAATCAATATACAGAAATCTGTTGAATTTCTGTACATTAATAATAAACTATCAGAAAGAAAAATCAAGAAACAATCTTGTTTACAATTGCATCAAAAAGAATAAAATACCTAGGAATAAATTTAACCAAGCAGGTGAAAGACCAGTACTCTGATAAACTACAAGAGACTGATGAATGAAATTGAAAGTTGCACAAATAAATGGAAAGATATTCCATGTTTATGGATTGGAAGAATTAATATTGTTTGAATGTCCATACTACCCAAAGCAATCTGCAGATTCAAGAAAATCTCTACCAAACTACCAGTGTCATTTTTCACAGAACTAGAACAAATAATCCTGAAATTTGTATGGACCCACAAAAGACCTCAAGTAGCCAAAGCAATCTTGAGAAAGAAGGACAAAGCTGGTGGTCACTCTCCCTGACTTCAAACTATTCTACAAAGCTATAGTAATCAAAACAGTATGATATTGGCACAAAAACAGATACATAGATCAATGGAACTGAAAGAAGAGCCCAGAAATAAATCCACTATGGAAAACAGTACAGAATTTCTTCAAAAAATTAAAAACAGAACCATATGATTCAGCAATTCCACTCCTGGGTATTTATACAACCTCAAAGTTCTTTGCAGCATTATTTCCAATAGCCAAGAAATGGAAGCAGCATAAGTGTCCGTAGACAGTTGAATGAACCAAGAATGTATATAGTGGAATATTACTTAGCTATAAATAATGAAGAAACCTTGCCATATACAGCAGCATATATGGACCTAGAGGGTATTATGCTAAGTGAAATAAGTCAGACAGAGAAATACAAATACCTTTATGTTTCCACTTATACATGGAATCTACAAAAGTGAAGAAACAAATAGAACAAAACAGAAACAGACTCACAGATACAGAGAACACACTAGTGGTTGCCAGAGGGAAAGGGGTTGGGGGATGGGCAAAATACGTGAAGGAGATTAAGAGTTACAAACCATGAGTTTTAAATAAGTCACTGGGTTGTAATGTACAGCACTGGAAATAATATTATAATAACTTGTATAGTGTATAATCTATAAAAAAATCAAATCTTTATGTTGTACACTTGAAACTAATAGAATATTACAGGTTAACCATGCTTCAATATTTTAAAAAGGCAAACTTGGCTAATTTGGTTTGCTAGAACTTTTTAAAATATTGCCTCTTATCTTCTTTCCAATACATTTAAAGTATAATTAAGAATCATGGCTAGAGAATGCTTCCAAGTGATAAGTTCAAGGCTTAGGTACAGGATGATATGAATCACTTGTAATTAGTGCTAAGTAGATCCACATTGAGTTAAATATATCTTCTATAATTATGTTTACCTTCTCAACTTGCCTTACAAACAATCACTTACAGAAGATGCCAAATTTCATAAACAGTGGAGGCCAGAAAAAATTAACCTGCACATGTCTCAAATGGGATGTGTCCAAATTAATTAGATTTTATTGTGTGAATGTCATAGCAAGAGATTTAAAGGATGTAGGAGACATTCAGGACATTGTCTTAATCCTTTCTTAGTGGTTCAGATAATATGTCAGCCAAGTGACAGATTATTGCACCAACACATAACACTCCCAGGAATGTATAATGCCCTTAGAATAGAATCACTTTCCTGAGAGTGAAAATGAGTCACTGATCCCACAGTTGCCAATGTTCAGAAAGTGTGCAGGGTCACTTGGGGATTGGTTTGAGGCCTAAAAGGGCCCCCAGTGACCCACAGTTGGGATTACAATATCAGGCCCACGTTTGCAGACCAGCTATATGTTGGTCAAAAATGTACTTCTTGAAAAATCTTTGTTGAATCTGATAGAATTATAAAACTGGAGTCCTATAGAGCTGTAGCTTGTCACCCTCTCATCTATCCAACAACCAGTGGTTGAAAGCCCCTTATTCTGTTCCAGGCACTATGCAGGAACCTCCATCCTAACTCTTCTTTAAGAAGGAGATATCATTACTGATACCCTCCACCCTAGCCACCCCTCCCTTAGGTGGCCCTCTTCTAATATTTTGGGAGCAAGCTCCTTATGTGCTTCACATTGTTTTATTATCACTTTTCCTGAACTTCCTAAGAAGATACTAATGTGTCTCATTAAAACCCCCTTGTCTAGCTCACAGCATGTCCAGGAGCTGGTTCTATGTACATGTTTGTTGAATAAATCATACAGTTTACACTGTTGAGAAACTCGGTGTGGATGGGGAGAAAGATGAACAAACAGTACAAAGAACAATTCTATACAGAGAACGGAATGCTGTCACTCCCACATGATAGGAGGAATAACTAACTATCTAAAACTGATGCCAAAAAAAGGGGGACCTTAAACATGGACTTGAAAGAACAAGAAAGAGCAGGTGGAGAGTGAACTTGAGCCAGAAATGCTGACATGTACAAAGGCACAGAGTTGTGTTCATGGAGTGGTAAGTGACTTTGGAGAGCTAAAGTTTCTACAGAGGTTCTCTAACACTGGTGTACTTAAAAAAATTACCTTGGGAATTTATCCTACCCTAACTCCCAAAGATTCTGATATAGAAAATCTTAGGCCACAGGAAGTTGCATTTAAAATAAATACCCCATATATTTATACAATGGAATACTATTCAGCTATAAAAATGACAACATAATGCCATTTGCAGCAACATGGATGTCCCTGGAGAATGTCATTCTAAGTGAAGTAAGCCAGAAAAAGAAAGAAAAATACCAGATGAGATCACTTATATGTGGAAAAGAAAGAAAAGAAAGAAAGAAAGAAAGAAAGAAAGAAAGAAAGAAAGAAAGAAAGAAAGAAAGAAAGAAAGAAAGAAAGAAAGAAAGAAAGAAAGAAAGAAAAGAAAGAAGGAAGGAAGGAAGGAAGGAAGGAAGGAAGGAAGGAAGGAAGGGGGAAAGGAGGAAAGGAAGAGGACAAATGAACATAAATACAAAACAGAAACAGACTCATAGATATAGAATACAAACTTGTGGTTACCAGAGGGGAGGCGAGTGGGAAGGGACAGACTGGGAGTTTGAAATTTGTGGATACTGACAGGCATATGCAGAATAGATAAACAAGATTATACTGTATAGCACAAGGAAATATATACAAGATCTTGTGGTAGCTCACAGTGAAAAAGAAGACGACAGTGAATATATGTATGTTCATGTATAACTGAAAAATTGTGCCCTACCATGGAAATTGACACAACATTGTAAACTGACTTTAACTCAGGTAGTTATTTTATTAATAAAATAAACACCCCAGGTAATTCTGATACAGGTAGTTCCTGGACATCGCTTTGTTTAGGATCTGGGTGAAGAGGTGGTATCAGAAAGATCAGATTGTGATGCATTTTAATGCTTATATCAGTAGAATTAAATGAAAACCCATAGACCAGGAAAGCATTGGAGAATTTTGCCAGTTCAGTGTTTTCCTTGTACTAGTAGTTTAAATATAACCTTCCAGATCAGCTTAGTTTTTCCATTTATGCCACGTTCTTAGTATTTTGTTCACATTATTCACATTGCTGTGAATCTCTTATTTTGACTTAATTATTTTCAGAACTTTTAAAGCTTTTTAAAAAATGCTGCTTCATCTGGAATCTCTCACTATATATGAAAATCAGATAAAATGTAGCCACTCTGGTTGGAGGGAGATGGCCCAGCTCCCAGCAAACAGTCTGGCAGCTGAGACACTTCTTGCCAAAGTCCAGGGAGCTCATTTGGAAGGCTGTTGTTCTAGGCAAGAGAATTAGGTGAGGATGGTACAATAATCTGAGCCCTGATTCCGTGTTCCTTCGAAAAAGAGGCACCAGTGAGCTCGTCTGATGCATATAATCAATCCTCCCAGATATACTGTTTTGAGGGAAGGATGCCTTTGTAAAGTGTAATTTCCTTAGCTTAGATGGTCTGTCTCTTTGTGAAAGAAGATACTGGGGTTGGGGCTGGGAGGTCGAGGTAGAGGAATTGTGCCCAGGAGAAACTTCATTATAGAGAGTAATGAAAGTCAACTGAGTTCTTTCTTTGTCCCCCAGGGATGTACACTTTGGAGGATGTTGGAATGTCACAGAGTGACACTGGTGGAATAGGAGACATGAATTTTCCTCTTTAGCTTGAATCACCTAAGGATAGATGTGAATAAAATCTGCATTTGGTACATGAATGGAAAATAACTCTTCCCAAAAGTTTTCTACAGCTGATTGTTGTTCTGGGTAAGGAGGGAAACAAGGCATCGCTGGTTCCTTAAAGAATCAGTGAGATGAGTTTGGTTTGCGTTATCTGATGCTTTTTTGCTGTCAAAATAAGTTTGGAAATTCTGCTATGTAGTGACTCAGGTCTAAATTCTTGTCTGTATCTGTATATGAAATCAATTATGCAGGATCTATTTGTGAACACAGGAGAAGGAGTGAAGAGTGAGTCCATTTCATTATTTTTTTAATCAGAAAAGTAAACAGAGAATCAAAGGGAGGAGAGATAAGCAATAGAAAGGAAAATCTGAAATAATGTCATCAACAAAAAGTGAGAATTCAGATGCTTGAATAATTTTTTTCCTATTGAGTAACATAAGATGATGCCTGGATGCCCGGGGGAGGGCAACAATCTGGGACTCTTATTGGTCACTTACAGACTCAGGGTGAGGGTCTCAGGGACAATGTGGGAGAAAGTCAGAGACTGGACACACAACTATTAAGACAAATTTGAGTAACTTCACCCAGGATTCTGGGTCCTAGTGCCTTGAAGAAAAGATGCCACTGATTCTGTGAGAATGTTGATGAAGTTGTGGGTATGGGATGATGAGTTCAGCAACAAGGGTCCATAGCAGCTGGGGCAGCAGCAGGTGGTATGGTAGCAGGTGACCTGGCAGCAGCTGGGGCAACAATAACCAGGGTGGCAGCAACTGGACATACCACATCAGGGTTGCCAGCATTTCCAACTTGACTTCCTTTACTTTTCTTCCCATAAGCAGTATGTTCGACCCATCACACCTCCTTATTTTCTACTGCATCTGTAGGTTGACCCTTAAACCCCTGGCTTTTGTGTTCTCATAGATCCACTCCATGAATGATCTTGACATACTTCTACTCCGTAAATGGTGATAATGTTTTCTTGGTACTTTCAAAATCTAGATTGCCTTCATAAGAATATAAACACGCTGCTTTCATCTGATCCTCTCCTTCGCTTTGTCTTGTCTTACGTTGTTGCCAACTGTACACCCTCCCTTGAATTTCAGGACTTGACACATCTTATTTCAAGGAATCAAGCTTTATACGTTACCTGTCTCTGACGGAATGATTTCTCTTTCTCACCAATATTACCAACCTACCAGGTGTATGTCTTCCTATTAAATCCAAAATTTCATTGTGAGTTACATGGTGATGAGAAATGGGTCTCATTCAACTGACGTGCTTCCCAGAACCCAGCAGTACAAGGACCTTGCTAGGTGGTCCATAGTCCAGTTGTAGTAAAAAGGAAATTCTTGTTTTCTCTCAACAAACTTGACGGCAGGCAAGTTGGGCAATCTGCTTTGGGGGAAAAATCATCATTTGGCATTTTCTCTCATATAGGCTTTGATTGATAAGCAAAATCAGTTTTCTTTGTTCACATGACAGAAACAGAAACATATCTCCAGTTCATAATCATCACTAAAAAATAATTAAGAGCCACAAGTGTTTCTGATACCAAGTATTTATTGAGACGTAGTTATCCTAACACACATAAGTCATCATGAAGGCCAAGCCATGTGCAGCAATCATAGGATTAGGAGCCTGTCCCCATGAACTAGGGTAGGCGTTTGGTCATCAGATCGAATGCCACGGTAATAGGCACAGAACTTGGAGGTTCTGTGTGGTGTTTAGTTTAAATTGTTGCTTCTTAAACAGTTGCTTGGCGGCATAGCCAATGGGGTGAATAAACATAGTGACAGATGAAAACAAGGCCAGGTGCTATGGACAAAGGAAATGAGAACAAGACTGATACACTGGGATGATGGTGGTTGGCTCAGGGCTGGTGGTGAGGAATGAAGTTCAGCAAAAAGAGGATCCACAGCAGATGGGGTGGCAGCAGATGGGGCGGCAGCGGGTGGTATGGCAGCAGGTGGTCTGGCAGCATCTGGGGTGGCAGAAGCTGGACACACAGCATCTGGGGTGGCAGCACGTGGTCTGGTAGCAGCTGGGACGACAGCAGCTAGAGATGCAGCAGGTGGGCCTGCAGCAGCTGGAACCACAGCGGAAAGGGCGGCAGCAACTGGAAATGCAGCATCTGGGGCGGCAGCAGGTGGGCTGGCAGCACACGGACTGGCAGCACTGGGGGCGGCAGCAGATGGACTCACAGCACCTGGGGCGGTAGCAGGTGGTCCTGCAGCAGGTGGTCTGGCAGCAGCTGGGGCGGCAGCAGGTCTCCTGACAGAGGTTTTGACCACAGCCCTGGTCAGAGCAGACGGAGCCACAGCAGGAGCTGACCATGGTGTCAGAGGGTAGAGGTTCTGGGTGGATTTCCAGGAGAGTGAGTTTCCTGAGTCTCCTTGCTCTATGCCCCCTTTTATACCCTGTTGAAGGAGCTTCTTCCTTGTTATTGTTTATCCTACTAGGAAAGCAATTATTAAATTACATAATTGTAGACATTTTTCTTGCAAATTAGATAGAAGGCATTTTTCATTTCTATGATATATCTTTACCGTAATTTTTTTTCCCAAATCAACTCTTGTGTTTCTTCCTTGTTTATGTCATCTAATATTTAAGACTGCAGCTGTCTCTTCCAATTAGCTGTCATGGGACTGACCATTTGTTACTAGGTATCCCTCTCTTCCTCTTTCAACCATGATTCAACCTAAGCCTAAACTGTGAGTCTCATGAGTTCAGGGCATAGAGCAGATGGGAGCATGCAGGGAAGAGTCAACGGGAATGAAATAATTCCCAGTTTAGACCAATGGAAGGAGCCTTGTGGAGGGGAGGAGAAGATTCCACACTGTGAATAACTCGAGCAATGAGAAAGGATGTGGCTCCAGGTGTTGGCGGGTGACCAGCGAGCTGGGGAAAGAAATCCCAAGCAATGCATTTTGGCATATTTCCTCATGTTATTAACTGGTTCTGACTGGCAGTATCACTCTATTTAGGAATCAAAGTTGCATATGCAATCATCATGTCTCTTCTTTCCAAAATAATGAAGTAACAGAATTTCCAGTAGTGCAGCCTAGAAATCTATATTTTTCAAAAGCTGCTTAGGATGTTCTGGGAAGGTGCCCAGGAGAGTCCAGGACCACGGCCATCTCTCCCAACTTTTGTTGGTAGATTTCTGTTCGTAAGAATAAAGCCTAAAGTCAAATACACCGAGACTTCATCTTCTCAAAAAGATTGGAACAGGAGTTGGGCTCTGTAAAATGTGACATCATAGGCCAAAGTTTTTAATAACAAGATGGGAAAGACCAAGAGTTTAGGGACTTGGGAGCAAAGATGAATCAAAGACAACTCACCTTGCAGCTGGATGATGGTGGCTACTTTCCTGAGCCATATGGAGACTCCAGATATGAGGAGCAGTTGTGCAGTTCTGGGAAGTTCGCTGATTTAGCGTGCCCCTAATAGGAGAAAACTACTCTTTCACCGAGTTACAGAAGGACTGATAATACTTAGGACCTCCCTAATCACACTCAGTCAAGCCTACTTGCTCTTTGTGAAGATGGTCTCATCACCCACATCCCATCTCACAGAGAAGAGCTTCCACACTGGGAGGGCTAAGCTGAGATGATGAGAGGGAGCCCACCTAGCAGGGTGGGGGGGGGTCACTTTGGTAAAAGTGAGTCCCTTCCCTAGTCCCAGTGCACTGGCACAGAGACTCTGCCCAGATGGAAGGGCAGGTCTTAAGGACTAATCGTTTTTCAGCTCTACCTGAGAAGATTGGCTTTATTTGGAGCAGAGCTTGGAGAACTCTATGCCCAAGGGTATTGTCAAAAACAGTGGAGATCTTGGTGGAGAGTGAAAATAAGGCTGGTAACTACTTGGTACAAGCAAATGGCAGAGTAGCTAAAAGTTTATTAGAGATAATCAGAGGGAAAGGCAGCCAAAGAAGAGGACTCCCAGGATCATAGTCAACTCTGGTGGTCAGGAAGGCTGTGCCGGATAATTGTATATAATTGCGTATTTCTTCTGATTTCTTCTCTAAACTGATTTAAAAGCAATTGCATAAGACAACGTACAAAATAATTGTGCCTATAACAACGGGATATGTAACACATTTGGCAATACCAGCACAGAGGAAGCAGATGGAGCAAAGCTGTATTGGAGAAAAGTGACATCAGATGGTAACTTGAATCTTTGAGAAGAAATGAAGAGAACCAGAAAGGTTAAATAATATGATTAACTAAGTTTAGTAACACTGTATTGTGGATTTGAAAGTTGCTAAGAGAGTACATCTTAAAATTTCTCCCCCAAAAAGTTACTATAAGTCCAAAATACATACTTGCTCTTCTTTGTTTGCTCAGCTTGTTTAAAAGGCATAACATTATATAAAGAAATGATATTAATAATGTATTGCTTGATTTGTAATATATATATACATAATATGTGTAATAATAGCACAAGAAAGGAGCATGAAGTGGAGTTATATAAGAAAAATTTTCTCTATTTTACTGAAACAAAATCGATATCAATCTGAAGTACATTCTGACAAATTGGTATATATTTTAAGCCCTAGCATTTAAACACATCTAATACACACACACACACACACACACACACACACACTTCATTATAGTAATTAAAATGTTATATTAGAAAATAACCACTTAATACAACAGAAGGAAATAAAGAGGGGTTATAGAGAAATGGACTTGTATCCCGGATATATTAAACATCCATGCAACTCAATAATTAAAAGAAAAATAACCCAGTTAAAAGTGAACTACAGATTTGATTAGACATGTGTCCAAAGATGATGCACAAATTAGCCTGTAAGTCTATGAAAAGGTGCTCAACATCATTATTCATTAGAGAAATGCAAATCAAAACCACAATGTGGTATCACTTTATGCCCACTAGGATGGCTTTAAGCTAAAAGACAGATAATAACAATTGTTGGCAAGAATGTGCAGAAATTGGAGCCCTTACACGTTGCTGATGGGATTATAAAATGGTACACTGCTTTGGAAAATAGTTTGGAAATTTCTCAGAAATTGAAGCACAGAATTACCATGCATAAAGACTCAACAATTCCACCCCTGGATATATATCCAAGGGAAATGAAAATATAGTTCAATGAAAAGTTGAATACATTCATAGCAGCATTAAAAATAATATCCAAAAAGTGGAAACAACCTAAATGTCCATCAACTGATGGCTGGATAAACAAAATGTAGTGTATCCATAAATAGAATATTATTTGTCAATAAAAAGGAATGAAGTACTGACTCATGATACGATGTAGACAAACCTTGAAAGCAATACACTAAGTATAGGAGGTCATTCACAAAAAGCCACATATTACATATTACCATGTATGTGCAAGTTCTGGAGACGCAAATCTAGGGACTGATCAGTGGTTGCCTACAGCTGAGACAGAGCGTGGGGGGATTGAGAGTGACTGCTAAATGGATATGAAGTTTCCTTTCTGGGCACCAAGATATTCTAAATTAAATGTAGTAATGGTTGCACAATCCTGTTTAGATGCTAGAAACATTGAATTGTATATTTTTAAATGGGTGAGTTAAATTGTTTGTGAATTACATCTCAATAAAATTCTTTAAAAAGTAAGAATAAATACATTAGGTATTAAAAATATGAAGTGGGAAAAATCTCCAAGTAAAAGATGACTCAGATAAGCCCACATAAATATGCCCAATTAATTTTTTAACAAAGGAACAAGCAGACATCTGCAGGCAAAAAAAAGGAAGGAAAAAAAGAGAAAACCTCAACCTAAGTCTCATATCTTATTTTTTAAAAATTAACTCAAAATTGTATCATGAACTTAAATGTAAAATGATGAAAACTTTCAGGACAAAACAGAGGAGAAAATCTCTGGGATCTTGGACTAGGCAAAGAGTTCTTACTATTGTCACCGAAAGTACAATCCATAAAAGGAAAAGCTGGTAAATCGAAAATTTAAAACTTTGCTCTGCAAGAGACACTGTTAAGAGGATGAAAAGACAAGCTACAGAAGGGGAGAAATATTTGCAAACCACATATGTGACAAAAGACTGGTATCTAGACTATATGAAGAACTCTCAAATTCAGTAGTTAAAAAAAAAAAAGCAATGATGCTGGTGAGCATGGACAAAAGAAGAGACATTTCACTGAAGGAGATGTATAGATGACAAATAAGCACATGAAAAGGTGTCCAATACCATTAGCCATTGGGGAAATGCAATTAATAGATCCATAATGAGCTATCACTGTATACCCATCATAGTGACTAAAAGTAAAAATAGGCTATACCAAATGCTGGTGAGGACATGGAGAAACTGTATCACTCATACAGTGCTGATAGGAATATAAAATAATATAACCATTCTCAAAAACATTGTTTGGCAGTTTCTGAAAAAATCTAAACATGCCACTACCATATGATAAAATGAAATTTGTATTTTAAGTCAGGGCAAGAAAATTTAAGCATAAAATTCTCCCTCTCTAACCATTCAAGCCTCTCCCCTTCCCCCTTTAGTGTGCAATATGCATCTGCGTTAACCAGACCTCCTCTTTGCCCATTCACGGTGGGAATGCCTGCTCGACCAGCCTCAAAGATCACACTAGCAACGTAGCTTCTTAAAAGCTCTGTAGGGGATCGTGGTGACTGGCTGCTCTCTTTCTATATGCTTATCTGAACTGTATCTCTTTGGTGAAGTTTATGTAAAATGTCAGTGTGTCATTTTGATGTATGATCCTTTGTCTCGAAAATACATAAAACTGTGCTTTTAACTTCTAACAGGTGGAACAATTCTCAGAGCTTCTGTCTCCCACATTAAAATCCTCAGTTTGGCTGGAATAAAATTCTCTTTTTACTTCTTAACTTGATTGCTAATTGAATTTTCATCAACACATTTATACCAGAGAAATGAAGATTTTTGTTCACATAATAATAAGTTCACACATTGTGTTCATGAATGTTTACAGCAATTTTAATCAAAATAGCCAAAGAATGAAAACAACCCGGATGTTCTTCAGTGGGTGAGTGTCTGAGCAAATGGCCACACTCATCCTATCAAAACTTCTCAGCAATAGAAGAGAAGGAACTATCAATATGCTCAACAACCTGGATGACTCAACAGAAAATTATTTTGAGTGAAAAATGGCAATCCCGAAAAGTTACGTACCCTATGTTTTCATTGATGTGAACTTCTCAAAATGGCCAAAGTATAGAAACATAGAACACATCAGTGGTTGCTAAAGATTAAGGAGGAGGTGGGGGGAGAGGGAAATGGGTGCGGCTATAAAACAGCATCACTGGCAATCTTTGTGGGGCCGGAAATGTTCTGTATCTTTATGGATGCAATTGACACAAAGAGTAATGGAATGAAAATAAAAAATAAATGAAACAACAGAGTTTTTTATTTACTATGTTAGAAATAAAGGAACAAAATCACAATCTCCTGAGTTTGCTCTAACAGATTTCTCAGTCATTACTCAAAACAGACGTGTGCGTTGTCACATGTGTTAATAAGAGAAGAATGCTGCATTGAGAATCTTAGTGAGAGCAATGGTTGTCTTCAGATAAATGACTAATAATAAAATCCTGAGTTTAAGGGTGTGATTTTATTTATGATACTAATGCCACATTGCTCTATTGATACCTTAAAGTGATGTTTAATTTTTCATTTTTTTTTTCCTTTTTCAACTATACCTTGTTTAGAACCAATATCCCCCATCCTTGGGCCCATTGATATTATTTGGTTATGAAATGGAAATTCCCTCAAAGACAAAGGAAGTTAACATTCGGTAGTTGCTTAAAGAACAGAGATGAAACAGTCAGATAGATGGCTTCCTTAGTGCCAGACAACATTGGGTGAGACCATGAATCTGAAACACGCTTGCCATGGTTGAGAGGCCAATGAAAACACTGCAACGTGGATGGAGTGGAGCTGGAATGGAGAATATGTCTTGACAATTTTCTTTGCCCATCACAGACAATTTTGACAGTT
The DNA here is from genome assembly GCF_036321535.1 of Camelus dromedarius. Taxonomy (NCBI): domain Eukaryota; kingdom Metazoa; phylum Chordata; class Mammalia; order Artiodactyla; family Camelidae; genus Camelus; species Camelus dromedarius. The sequence continues at coordinate 56,662,036 of NC_087451.1, forward strand.
CTAAGTATAAACACATCACGATGGCAATCAAGCCCGTCAACATTAGAAGTTGACCAGTAATTCTAGCCTTAACTTCCTCCTGTCCCGCCTGTGAGCTGCATGCTCACTGATCACTCTCGGTAGTTTTCTACAGCATCCGTGCTTCAACTTGAAGTGCCTGGCATGCTGTTTATTGCACTCCTGTTCATATCTTATGATCCTTCATTATTATGATCATCACTAAAAAGGCTATGATTTCTCCATTTTAGAATGTCTATAATGTTTTCTTGGTTCCTTTCTTACGCTAATTGCTTTATTCTGTTGTCTCATTTCTTTTGCTCCTACTCAAGTAACTTTCTTTTCATGTGGAAGTGGCATCAGACAGGACAGGTGCAGCAATGTGACTGCAGGAGACATTTGGTTTTTTTACCTGAATGTGACCAAGTGTGCCCGAGGTACAAGAGATTCACAGTATCTAAGAAAATCCCAAGAGTGCAGGCTCAGTGCAAGCTTTCAAGCACAACCTAAGTTCTTTCTTTGATGACCTCATCTTTGTCCCCCATTCAGACCCTTCCCCAACTCACCCCTGGAACTTCCCCAAAGGGGTGCTTACTTATCCACAGATGTTCCACCTCTGACCGATAGCCTCCTCATTTGCTTATGACTTTTTCGGTATGGCGTCACTAAGAAAAAGGAGGTTAGGGGACTCTAGTGAGGTTCAGTCTTTGCCACATTTGGTCAATGACAACTGATTCTTTGGTTCATGCCACTATTGTCATCAAAAGAATGTAAACATTTTCCTGTCTCCACCTCCTTTTTATCTTGTGGCTTCATGACTTGCAGATTTCCCCTAAGTGTATTGACTTAATTCATCTATCAAAATTATTCCTTCTATATTACCCTTCTCCAAGACAGAAATTTCACCCTTTTGATCAATATCACCCAACGTGTTCTACCTGTCTTGGAAGATTCTCTTATCTCCAAGACTGGCTTGTGAGCTCCTGGCAGGAAACAACTGTGCCTCACGTAGGTTGGAATGCTCCCCAAAGCCCAATGGTGCAATGAACATGCCAGGTGATTAATCATTTTACAGACTGGATAAAAAAACCATTGTTTATTAGGTAAGGTGAGTTATCTTATTTTGAAAAAACATACATATATAAAGTCCTTTCTATAATATAGGCATTAGGTAACATTTGAAAAATCTATTTTCTTTCCTGGCCACAGAAATCCACACTTTTCTTTATCTTGAGAGAAAGAATGCTAGAAAATAAACTGAAAATCAGCTCTCAGAAATAAGTAAAGAAGGATACACAAATTTATGATATCAAGATAGTATTATTGAGAAATAGTTAACATGCAATTATGAAGGTCAAGGCAAGTGTAACAGCCAGAGACTTGGGGGTTTGATCGAACAGCATAGTGCATGTGAGGCTGAATGCAGGAAAGAGATTTCTGGGAAGCAGGGGTGGTACTGAATCCAGATGGAGGCTCTTTCTCCAGTGGCTTGGTAGTGTCACAGGATAATAAACTTGGTGGTCATTTAAAACATGGAAAAGTTAGAATGAATGACACTTTCACACTGATGTGATGGTGGCTGGCTCATGGTTGATAGTCAGATATGAGTTCAGCAGGAGGATCTACCGCAGCTGGAGCGGCAGCAAGTTGTACGGTGGCAGGTGGTCTGGCAGCAGATGGGGCGGCAGCAGCTGGACACACCACAGCTGGGGCGGCAGGTGGTCCGGCAGCAGACGGGGCGGCAGCAGCTGGACACACCACAGCTGGGGCGGCAGGTGGTCCGGCAGCAGACGGGGCGGCAGCAGCTGGACACACCACAGCTGGGGCGGCAGGTGGTCCGGCAGCAGACGGGGCGGCAGCAGCTGGACACACCACAGCTGGGGCGGCAGGTGGTCCGGCAGCAGACGGGGCGGCAGCAGCTGGACACACCACAGCTGGGGCGGCAGGTGGTCCGGCAGCAGACGGGGCGGCAGCAGCTGGACACACCACAGCTGGGGTGGCAGCAGGTGGTCCTGCAGCAGGTGGTCTGGCAGCAGCTGGGGCGGCAGCAGGTCTCCTGACAGAGGCCTTGGCCACAGCCCTGGTCAGAGCAGACGGAGCCACAGCAGGAGCTGACCATGGTGTCAGAGGGTGGAGGTTCTGGGTGGGTTTCCAGGAGAGTGAGGTTCTTGAGTTTGGGAGTCTTCTTGGCCCACAGCTCCCTTTATATCCTGCTGAAGAGCTGCTGTCACTGCATCATCATTTCCTCGTTATTATTTATGTTAATAGATAGGCAATTATCAAATTAGTTATTTGTTAGGTAGAATGCATTTTTCTTGTCTCTGTGTTATGGTTCTTCCAATTCAGCCTTTCCTCCTCACTCACCTCTCGTCTTCTTTCTTATGTGTATCATCTAATTTCAAAGACTCTGCAGATGCTCTATCAAATTGGTTGTCATGTGATACATCACTTGAAACCCAACACTCAATGTGTCAACATTAAAGCTTTGTGTGTTACACCATTCCTCAGTGAGACAGTAGGTTTTGTTTTCTAAAGACTCTTTTGGGGAAAATAAACTGTGAACGTACTGGGAGAACACTTGGAAGAATTTTTCTTAAAACATTTGAAGTGGAGAGGCTTTTCTGAGACAGAAAATTTAATGGCAATAAAGGAAAAGATTAAAAAATTTTACAGCAGAAAAGTGTTCATGCTAATTAGTTTTTTAAGCTTTAAACAAAATCAAAAGGCTACCAAAGGGCAAACTGGGAATAAATAACAAATGCCTTAACCAATATAACAGAAAAAGACCTAATTTTTTCTAATGTATGAATACCTCTTATACGCCTAATTTTTAAAAAAGGCCAACAGCCAAATAGAAAATTGAGTGAAGGATATTAACAGTCATTTCACTAAAAAAGAAATACAAATACCTTTTAAGTTTTTAAAAGATGTTCAGTCTCATTTATAATTTTAAAAATTTTAATTGAACAATTTATCTGTTCATCAAACCAACTATGGAACACCTACTGTGTGCCAACTCCCACCCTAGGCTCTGGGGATAGAGCAGTGAATAGTTTGGAATGACAAATATACAATATCTAATTTTTTTAACTCTGATAAATTGGAGAGATTCTCATATACAGAATGGCAAGGGTCTAAACTGGGGCAAATTCTTTATAAGGTAATTTAACAGTATCAGTAAGATTTGTAAATACGCCTGTCCTTTGACTAAGCAATTTCACTTCTAGAAGCGTATTCAACAGGTAAACATATACAGGTGCCCCAAGACATACACTCAAGATGCTCTTTGCAGCACTGTTTTTAAGAGGCAAAAGTCTGAGACTGAACTGTGTTACGGCTACAGAGGAGAATGTGTTTGATGTCAGGAACACACACCAGCGTTCAGTGACAGAGCATCATGTCATGAAGAACACTGTTTGAACTATTCTTGCAATTTTCCCACAACTTTTAAGTTATTTTAAAAAAAAGAAATGAAGCACACTTTTAAGGCAAAACAGATCATCCCTCTCCCATACAAACATCAGCTTGCCTTTTAATGAAGCTTTTTTCTTTGTCTTTTTTTCTGAGTGGGAGGTGATTAGGTTTCTTCGTTGATTTCAGCTTGGAGGAGGTACCAGGGATTGAACCTGGGACCTCTTGGGTGCTGAGAATGCACTCTACCACTTGAGCTTCCCCCTCTAGCTTGCCTTTTAGACAACATTTTTCAGCAAGGAGAAAAGAAAGGAAGGAAGGAAGCAAAGCTGTAAAAAATATGTTTGGTTGTGCTGTTTTTTCAGTTACTGAAGTCTGATTTCATTGCATTTAGGTAGGAGACAAAGGCTTATGTCATTCTGCTGTAAGATTTTCTTTGTACCTAAATGTTTTATGAATATTCTGGATATGTATGAAAATTATGAAAACAGTCTGTCAGGCATAAGATTACTTATAAATATCAATTACATCTAAGTTGATAATGGTCCTACTCACATTTTCTATTTCCTTGTTTATTGTTCTCCTTCAAATGACCACTATCTAAACAATGTGTTAAAATTTCTGCTATGATTGTGGTTTCATCATTTTCCCCTGTATATAACAGTTATTTTGCACTTAGTTTCTATGTAGCTCAAAGTGCTTATGACAAGAAAGCTAAAATATTTATGAAGCCATAAATTAATGTATCAGTGAGAAGTCACAATCAAGGTCAAGACAAGGACAGGTATTATAGGATTTTGATCCAAGTGGGCCACAGTTTTGTGGTCATTTGTTTGTTTAGAGATGGTTGGTCTTCTGTCCGAAAGCAGGAAGACAGCAAGGAGATAGCCCTCCTCCTTAGAATGACTATAATGTATGTTTTGGTACTTTTAAAATGGTAATTACATTATAAAAATATAAACATGCTGCTTTCATCTGAGCCTCTCCATCACTTTGTCTTGTCTTACGTGGTTTGTGAACTATACACCTTCCCTTGAATTTCCAGACTTGACACATTTTATTTCCAGGAATCAACCTTTGTATTTTTCCACAGAATGATTTCTCTTTCTCACCAATATTATCAACATGTTCTACCTGACATATGTTTTCCTATTAAATCCAAGATTTCATTATGAGTTACATGGTGATGAGAACGAAGTCTCATTCAACCGACGTGCTTCCCAGAACCCAGCAGTACAAGGACCTTGCTAGGTGGTCCATAGTCCAGTTGTAGTAAAAAGGAAATTCTTGTTTTCTCTCAACAAACTTGATGGCAGGCAAGGTGGGCAATCTGCTTTGGGGGAAAAATCATCATTTGGCCTTTTCTCTCATATAGGCTTTGATTGATAAGCAAAATCAGTTTTCTTTGTTCACATGACAGAAACACAAATGTATCTCCAGTTCATAATCAGCACTAAAAAATAATTAAGAGCCACAAGTGTTTCTGATACCAAGTATTTATTGAGACGTAGTTATCCTAACACACGTAAGTCATCATGAAGGCCAAGCCATGTGCAGCAATCATAGGATTAGGAGCCTGTCCCCATGAACTAGGGTAGGCGTTTGGGCATCTGACCGAATGCCACGGTAATAGGCACAGAATTTGGAGGTTCTGTGTGGTGTTTAGTTTAAATTGTTGCTTCTTAAACAGTTGCTTGGCGGCATAGCCAATGGGGTGAATAAACATAGTGACAGATGAAAACAAGGCCAGGTGCTATGGACAAAGGAAATGAGAACAAGACTGATACACTGGGATAATGGTGGTTGGCTTGGGGCTGGTGGTGAGGAATGAAGTTCAGCAAAAAGAGGATCCACAGCAGATGGGGCGGCAGCAGCTGGACTCACAGCACCTGGGGTGGCAGAAGCTGGAGATGCAGCACCTGGGGTAACAGCAGATGGACTGGCAGCACACGGGCTGGCAGCACTGGGGTCTGCAGCAGCTGGACTCACAGCACCTGGGGCGGTAGCAGGTGGTCCTGCAGCAGGTGGTCTGGCAGCAGCTGGGGCGGCAGCAGGTCTCCTGGCAGAGGCCTTGGCCACAGCCCTGGTCAGAGCAGATGGAGCCACAGCAGGCGCTGACCATGGTGTCATAGGGTGGAGGTTCTGGGTGGGTTTCCAGGAAAGGGAGGTTCTCAAATGGAAGTCTTCTCCCAAATCCTGTTTCATACTTTGCTGAGAAGCTGTTATCATCAAGTCCAAGATTATTTTCTACTTGCTGTTTGTCATGTTTAAAGAGAAATTATCAGACATTCTGATTGTGGCATCTGGTTAGCTTTGGTATTTAAAACGGGTGCTTACATATATCTAATCATTTCTCTCTCCCTAAAAAGCATTATTTGCCTTTCTCTTTTGTTTCAGCATCATCTCATCTATTACCTCTTACACTTTTCAAAGTGTGTCATTTGATATTCTTTGGCCTGACAATCGTTTAACTTCTTGCATCTAAAAGAGACATGGTAAGCCAGAAAGGTAAAGAAAAATACCATACAATACCACTTATATGTGGAATCTTAAAAAAAAGGACACAAGTGAACATATTTACAAAACAGAGACAGACTCACAAACATAGAAAACAAACATGATTACCAGGGGGAAAGGGGTTGGCAACGATAAATTGGGAGTTCAGGATTTATAGATACTAACTATTATATATAAAGTAGATTAACGACAATTTCCTACTGTATAACACAGGAAACTATATTCAATACCTTGTAGTGGCCTATAATAAAAAAGATATGGAAATGAATATGAATATCTCTAAATGAGTCACTATGCTGTACACCAGAAATTAACACAATATTGTAAATCAACTATACTTCAATTTAAAACAATGAAAAAAATAAAAATAAAAGAGACACAGAGACACAATTCCTTCTATGTCAATAATACTTTTTTTTTTTAAACAGGGGAGAGGTAATTAGGTTTTTTGTAATTTATTTGGTTTTTTAATGGAGGTACTGGGTTTGAACCCAGGACCTCACGCATGCTAAGCATACACTCTGCCACTGAGCTATACCCTCCCCACTGTGTTGACAGTACTTAAAATAGTCACAAACATGGATAAGCTAATGCACCAAAAATCAGACCTCCATAAACTATAGCAAAATGACTGGTGGCAAAATCAGCAGGGCACACTTGTAACTTAGGAAGAAGCTAAGAAATGTACTGGGTTTAAGGCACGTGGCTTCAAATTTATCTTGTTCGAGATAGAATTGGTTGTTCTGTCACTTTTCCAAATCAACATCCCAATGATTCAGTCCTAGTGCAAATTACTGCTATCCCACATTTTCAAACTAGCGAACGAGTTCTCCTTCATGCAAGTAACCACCTATTGACTCTGTTAAGAGCCATTCTCAGGACAGACACAGAAGAGAAAGCTATCCACCCCACCTTCCTTCTGCTCTGATTCCGCTCTGCCTCAAAGTAGAGCCGCAGATTATTTGACACAGTGAATTAGCAATGCCATTACCCATGTGCTGGAATCTGCAAACGGGGTTTATCCAACTTTGCAGCCAAGATCAGGAAACCTCAGCAGCAGAGGGACCAAGAAGTTCACAGCCCCAGTTAAGTCAGAGCAAATGAAGCCGTATCAGGAGCCACAGTGCAACCAACTAAAGAAAAATGCCCTTTCTTTCAAAAGGTTACAAATATAGACATTGCTAAGTATCCAAAATGTTATGCTTTGCTCCTCTGATGCATGTGAGGAAGTCATTCCTGTCCCTTTTGTTCCTGCATTTTAATACACTTATTGGTGATGGTGTCTTTTCGTTGGTTTATAACATTATGAGTCCTGTACGTACAATACTATGTTTCAACTTCTGTGTCCACTACCATGTGATCACCATCAGAGGTTTCGTTTCGGTCTTCATACAGTTGCCTCCCCCCCTTACTCATTTTGCCCTCTCCCACTGCCTTCATTCTAAACTGCAATTCAAAGCAAAATATTTTAGTATCAAATTAACCGCTTTGCAACTTTTCTCTTTGCTGCTAAATGTAAATATAGTGTCCCCGAGAGCAGAACTGTTATCAGGTCTGTCAACAGGTTTCGGGTTCGGCATGGAAAAGCTTCTGTCTAGGACAGTCAGTTCTGTCCCCTGTTGCAGGAAATGAGATACCTGTGTGGAGTAGCTTGCTACTAATAGATTTATCTATTGTTCAACTTTGTCTGACACAGATGAAAACCTTTTTAAAATATGGTTTTCATTCCAAACATGTTAAAATCTGATTTGAATCCATTACTTTTGTTCCACCTGTCTTTAGAGGTGAATCCCAATTGAAGTAGTGCCAAGGGAAAATACAGACAGTGAGAATGGCTGTGAACTCTTCTCCAAATTATGCTGAACTGATGGGTGACAAAAGGATGAACTCTGTCTTGAGAAATGATGATTCATAATTAAATGATGCTGTGGATGTTGGTAGCCTGTCTTATTTCTGGAAACAAGTTCTTACAGTTTAATATTAACTATTAGAATAATTCTATTTTCAGGAGATTCATAATACTTAGGGAGCACTTCCTCCTTAGGCAATTTTCCATGGGTCATGAAAAAAATGTTATAAATAACAACAAGGAAGATTCTGTCCATTGGTCCTAAATTTGGGAACCACAGTATAAAAGGTCTTGTACAGAAGACGATGTCAGTTTCTGAGAAATTTATCTCTGCTCAGAAGCCAACCTTCCACACCTGACACCATGACCCATTCATGCTGCTCCCCTTGCTGCCAGCCCACCTGCTGCCAGCCCACCTGCTGTGAGTCCAGCTGCTGCCAGCCTTGCTGCCCCCAAACTTGCTATGAAGCTACTCAGACCACCTGCTGCAGGACCACCTGCCGCAAACCTACTTGTGTGACCACCTGCTGCCAGCCCACCTGCTGTGAGTCCAGCAGCTGTGGACAAACCTGCTGCCAGCCCACCTGTGTAACCAGCTGTTGCAGCCCTTCCTGCTGCCAGTCCACTTGCTGTGAGTCTAGCAGCTGCGGACAAAACTGCGGTGGGTCCAGCTGCTGCCAGCCAGCCAGCTGTGCACCCGTGTACTGCCACCGAACCTGGTACCAGCCCACGTGCTGCTGCCTGCCTGGGTGCCTGGCCCAGAGCTGCGGATCCAGCTGCTGCCAGCCTTGCTGCCGCCCTGTCTGCTGTCAGACCACCTGCTGCCGCCCTAGCTGTGTGTCCAGCTGCTGCCAGCCCTCCTGCTGTTAATCACCTCTCCAAGAACCACCACCTCACATACCAAACTTCTTAGCATCTGATTTGGCATTCTAGAACAAATGTCACTTCCAAACATTGCTGAAAGCCAGCATTCTACCACCACATTTTTGTTACTCATCTGCCTGTTTAAAAGCTTGTGAATCAGCCTGATGGAGTGCGGAGGACTTCCTCCTGATTCTCTTCCTATGTGTGTGGTCCTGTGCTGGCTTCCTGCATCCTCCACGGGGAGTGTTGGTCTCTGCTTTGACTCTGAAATCATGATCTTTACCTTCTCTCCACATGTAACGTAGGGGAAAAAAATCCTCATGACTTTTCCTTCAGTTTCTGCTACGTATCTTCATAATACTCTTCATAATCACATTTCTTGTTCAATGTATTCATGGTTCTTGTACCCTGCTTTCTTCTTTTCATGATCACTTTGAGGTGTCTCCCTAGAAGCAGGGAATCTTACCCACATTTCTAAATAAATCCTCTTCCACTTTTCATCCCATGTTGTGTCTTTGGGTTATTGGACAGCTTTCCTGCTGTAAGGATTTACACACAGGTGCATCTCATACGCGTTGTTCCTTCTAAACTCATACGGTCTCCCACAAATTCTCTTCCCTTCTCACGTGAGAAAATGTCCAACTTGATAGATTATCTCAAAGTGAACACACCCATGTCCCTATTACCAGGTTAAGAAATAGAACTTAACCCCTTTCGTTTCAAATTATCTCTCTCAATAATATGAAAATTTATATTGTGAGTATCATCCATGTAATTATCTATGGGAAATTCATCCCCCTCTCTGTATCATCTTCACTGAATGAATATGACGTATTTTATTTGTATACTGTTGATATACATGTGGGCTGTTTGCCATTTGGGACTAATAAAAATTGTCCTGTTAAAAATAAATGAACATCTCTGTTGGATTAAATTCCATGAGTAGAATTATTCGTAGAAGTGTGTGGCCAAAGTGTTTATACTGTTCTCTGTAGAGGTCTTTCCCACTGCTATTAAATTTATTTCTAGTTATTTTATTTTGTATGCTATTATAGGCTATACTTTAAATTTTTTATTCTTTCACTGTTCCTGACGTATATAAAAGCAATTAATTTATGTATGTTGATCTTGTTACCAAACTCCCTTACTATATCCAGTAGTTACTCAATAGATTGTTTTTATTAATTTTACATGAACAGTTATAGCAACTATAGTTGATGGCATTGCCTGTCTATAAAGTTGAACTAAAGGGCATATATAGGAGCAAAACCAATTTTTGCAAAGGTATTTTATAGAAAAAGGGCTTTGTCAAGACAAGCAGAATTTCCTCTAGCCTGGAGGAGGATTTGAAAAATGAATGCATGTTTGTAAATACGAGTGGGGTAGTAAACCACGGAAATTCAGAGTCAGGAGAGGCTCACGTGCAAAAGTTGGCAGTGCACAGCCAAGCAGTGCACAGGGGAGAGGGACACTGCACCTGAGTCTTCCAGTCCCTTGGGAAAGACCACGTGTTTGACATAAATGCAAGATGCTACTCAAATTTTCATCATTCCAAATACTTCTTCTAATTCTTTGCTCACAAAATAATCTTCTGATTGCTACTGATCTCTCCTTTAGATATTCATGCATGGAAAACTGGTAAAAAAAAAAAAAAGCCTATAAGTAAAAAGCCTATAAAAACTATATTTATTGCAGTTATGATTGTGATTAAAAAATTGGCATATCAGTTTACGATGATGGATAAACTGTTATGCCCCAACAAGTGGACATCCTTTGTATGTAAATAAGAGTGAAATAAGCGTAGATTTCTGAATCTGCAAGAATCAAGTTCAGGCCCTCATAGATTTGTCAAAATATTGAAGGTCAACTTAAAAACCTTTCTGGGAAAGAGCTCTTTTTGCCTAGGTAATGGATAATATAATTTCATGGTACCATGTATTATTGTTTTTAATGTCATGCCTTTCAATGATTGTGGACTTGAGCGAATTACAGCAATGTCAGCAGTCAATCAGCCTTAGTGCTTGAACAACACTGAGGACTTAGGGACCTCACAGTGATTCAATAGTGGAAGGGAAATCGAATTAGCAATAAAAAAAAAAAAAAACCTCCCTACAAATAGAAGTCCAGGACCGGACGGCTTCACCGGGGAATTCTACCAAACATGCAAAGAAGAACTCATACCAGTCCTTCACAAACTCTTCCACAAGATCGAAAAGGAGGGACTATTCCCAAATACATTCTGTGAAGCCACCATCACCCTGATACCAAAACCAGGCAAAGACACCACCAAAAAAGAGAATTACAGACCAATATCACTGATGAACATAGATGCAAAAATCTTACCAAAATATTAGCAAATAGAATCCAACAGCACATAAAAATGATTATACCTCATGATCAAGGGGTGTTCATCCAGGGACACAAGGGTGGTTCAACATACGCAAATCAATCAGTGTAATACATCACATCAACAAGAAAAAGGACAAAAACCACATGATCAACTCAACGGATGCAGAAAAAGCATTTGATAAAATTCAACACCCATTTATGGTAAAAACTCACACCAAAGCAGGTATAAAGGGAACATATCTCAGCATAATAAAAGCTATATATGACAAACGAATAGCCAGCATAGTACTCAACGGTGAAAAACTGAAAAGCTTCCCACTAAAATCTGGGACAAGACAAGGATGCCCACTATCACCACTCCTATTCAACATAGTCTTGGAAGTCCTAGCCACAGCAATCAGGCAAGAGAGAGAAATAAAAGGCATCCAAATTGGAAAAGAAGAGGTAAAAGTGTCACTATATTCAGATGACATGATACTATATATAGAAAATCCTAACAGGTCCACGCAAAAACTACTAGAGCTGATCGAAGAATTCAGCAAGGCAGTAGGTTACAAGATTAACGTTCAAAAATCAGTTGCATTTCTTTACACTAATGATGAATCAACAGAAAAAGAAAGTAAAGAAACAATCTCCCTTAAAATAGCACCCAAAGTAATAAAATACCTAGGAATAAATCTAACCAAGGAGATGAAAGACTTATACATGGAAAACTATAAACCACTGATGAAGGAAATTAAAGAAGACTTTAAAAAATGCAAACATATCCCATGCTCCTGGATTGGAAGAATCAATATTGTTAAAATGGTCACAATGCCCAAGGCAATCTACAGATTTAATGCAATCTCTATCCAATTACCCAGGACATATTTCACAGAACTAGAACAAATCATAATAAAATTTATATGGAACCACAAAAGGCCAAGAATTGCCAAAGCATTACTTGAGAAAAAGAAAGAGGCTGGAGGAATAACTCTCCCAGACTTCAGACAATACTACAGAGCTACAATCATCAAGACAGCATGGTATTGGTACAAAAACAGACATATAGACCAATGGAACAGAATAGAGAGCCCAGAAATGAACTCACAAACTTTTGGCCAACTAATCTTCAACAAAGGAGGCAAGAATATACAATGGAATAAAGACAGTCTTTTTAGTAAATGGTGTTGGGAAAACTGGACAGCAGCATGTAAAACAATGAAGCTAGAACACTCCCTTACACCATATACAAAAATCAACTCAAAATGGATCAAAGACTTAAACATAAGACAAGATACAATAAACCTCCTAGAAGAAAACATAGGCAAAACATTATCTGACATACATCTCAAAAATGTTCTCCTAGGGCAGCTTACCCACACAATAGAAATAAAAGCAAGAATAAACAAATGGGACCTAATTAAACTTACTAGCTTCTGCACAGCAAAGGAAACAAGAAGTAAAACAAAACGACAACCTCCGGAATGGGAGAAAATTTTTGCAAATGAGACCGACAAAGGCTTGATGTCCAGAATATATAAGCAGCTCATATGACTCAATAAGAAAAAAACAAACAACCCAATCCAAAAATGGGCAGAAGACCTAAACAAGCAATTCTCCAAGGAAGAAATACAAATGATCAATATACAAATGAAAAAATGCTCAATATCACTAATTGTCAGAGAAATGCAAATCAAAACTACAATGAGCTATCACCTCACACCAGTCAGAATGGTCATCATTCAAAAGTCCACAAATGACCAATGCTGGAGAGGCTGTGGAGAAAGGGGAACCCTCCTACACTGCTCGTGGGAATGCAGTTTGGTGCATCCACTATGGAAAACAGTATGGAGATTCCTCAAAAGACTAGGAATAGACTTACCATATGACCCAGTAATCCCACTCCTGGGCATATATCCAGAGGGAACCCTACTTCAAAAAGACACCTTCACCCCAGTGTTCATAGCAGCATTCTTTACAATAGCCAAGACATGGAAACAGCCTAAGTGTCCATCAACAGATGACTAGATAAAGAAGATGTGGTATATTTAGACAATAGAATACTAATCCGCCATAAAAACTGATAACATAATGCCATTTGCAGCAACATGGATGTTCCCGGAGAATGTCATTCTAAGTGAAGTAAGCCACAAAGAGAAAGAAAATACCATATGAGATCATTTATGTGTGGAATCTAAAAACAAACAAAAAAAACCATAAATACAAAACAGAAACAGAAACATACACATACAATACAAACTTGTGGTTACCAAGGGCGTGGGGGGTGGGAAGGGACTAACTGGGAGCTCAAAAGTTGTAGATACTGACAGGCATATGCAGAATAGATAAACAAGATTATGCTATATAGCACAGGGGAATATATACAAGATCTTGGTGTAACTCACAGCAAAAAAAAAATGTGACAATGAATGTATGTCTGTTCACGTATAACTGAAAAATTGTGCTCTACACTGGAATTTGACACAACATTGTAAAATGACTGTAACTCAATAAAAAAAAATGTTTAAAAAAATAGTGGAAGGGATCCTTAGAAGCCCCTGGTAGATTTCACTCACAGAGGCTGCCAATCAAAGATACAATATTCCATCTGCCAACTGCTTGGATACCTCCAGTGATGTGACTTCCTACCTCCATGGCAGCTTATTTCATTTTCAGGCATCTCCCATGAATAAGGATTGATGAAGTTAACATCTGTCCATCCTGGGTCTCCTGTGTCTTTTGCTCAGTGGGATCATTTATGGTTAGATAGTCAGAATAGCATTGCTGAGCAATTCTTCCTCTCATTATAAACCTGTTTCCTGATATCCCATGCTGCAACATCATACTCCTTTCACTCTAATCCTGGCCAGTGTTTTCCCACCTCATAGGATGCACTTCTGACTGTGCACAGCATTTCCCTGTCAACTGCATGAACTCTAAGATGCTCGTTTTCCCCACGGCCCCTGGCAAGGATAACCAGATCTTAATCATTAAAATAAATTCAGAGTGGTTTCTCTAAATGTTCTAGATGTTACCAGATTCTGATTTAGTGGGATGAAATATTCTTGAAATGTATGGACATGTCTTATCATTTTTACTACTTGGGTCTGTGCCAGTGTTGTAAGATGATTCTAGTTTGCATTATCCATTTTCCGTATAAGCTCCCTCATAGATCATGCACCTGTTCACCTCAGATGTTATCTTCAACCATAAATTATCTATGGTGGAAGAATCCTGTTATGGGAAATAAAATCGTATGGAAGACTATTCACATTCCGGGTCTGCCAGCCGCTACCTGTTGATTGGGGGAATATATTTAAGTCACTCCATGAACTGTTTCCCATGTGTATTGTGTCATCATCCTTTAAACATTTCTTTATTTTCCGACTACTGTCACACATACGGTGCCCACCCATGGTGTAACCTGGAGGTGTTTTCTTTCTCTTTTTTCTCTTTTTCACTGGGTGAGCCAGCCTAAAGGCAGATTCCTTCATGAAAGGGCCACAATTCTTTTCTTCTTTTCGTGTGTACAACATTATAGTTCTCCTTCTGCATACCTCCAATGTGCTCACCACCAAAAATTTAGTTTCCATCAACATGAAGTTAATCCCGTTTACCCACTTTGCCGTCTCCCTACCGCCCCCCACCTCTGATAACCACTACTTTCTTCTCTGTATCTACCTGTTTGTGTTTGTTTGATTTGGTTGGTTCACTTATTTATGTTTTTATTTACTTACGTATTTTCTTATCTCTTTCTTTCTTTATGTTTATTATAGCTTGTTGTATTCCACATATGAGTGAAGTCATACAAAATTTGACTCTCCCCGTCTGATTTATTTCACATAGGAAAATACCCTCAAAATACCGCCAATACATGTTGGTGCAAATGGCAGGATTTCATCTTTTGTTATGACTGAATAGTATTCCACTGTGTGTGTGCGCGCGCGCGCGCGTGTGCGTGTGAGTGAACCACGTCTTCTTCTTTATCCATTCAATCATAGTTGGGCACTTAGGTTGTTTCTTGGCTAGTGTAAAGAATGCCACCATGAACAAAAGGGTGCACATATCTTTTCAGATTAGTGTTTTCATATATTATCAAGTGATATCACAGGAACAAATCTGTTTGTCACCCTTACTTTTAGTAGAGAATTGTTCCTTTTCCCTTTCATCTCCTTGGCAATCTAAGATTTTGTCTTTTATGTACCTCTGTATGCCCAACTTCACAAAAGTGAGCCTCAAATTTACAAATCAGAAATATCCAAACCAAAGTACTTATAAAAAGCTACAACCCATGTGGGACAACAGCAGACTTTAGTGCCAATCTCAATGACTATAGAATACTTGGTGATCATTCTCAGCACAATTCCATTTGATTCCTGCAAAAAACATATGTGATTATACTATATAAACATGAAATACATTAAACGTCACTGGTCGATAACCCCAACAGCAACTTTTATGCCCGATAGAATGCTTTCTAATTGATTTATTTTTATTGAGTGAAATTCTTCAAATTCTATGGTGCTTTATAATTTTCAAAAGTTTCACACAGATGATTTTATATAATCTCATAATAATCCTTTTTTCTCTCCTACCCCCATGTTGCCCCTCCCCCCAACTGATAACCATTCACTTGTCCTCTACATCTGTGAATCTTCTTCTTGTTTGTTTTAATCACTAGTTTGTTGTATTTTAGAGATACCACGTAAGTGACATCATATGGTATTTATCTTTGAATTATTTCACTGAGCGTAATGCCTTCCAAGTCCATCCGTGTTGCTGCACTTTATGCCAGATAGAATGTTTACTACAACAGACCAACAGTTTCTGGGCTCAAAAGGTAGTAGAAAAAGGAGCTATCCCAATTTTAAAAACTGTGAGCAGTACACATGGTCACAATTTTGTGGGGTGGGAGAAAGAAGGGTCATGGGAAATGATATCCATTGACTGTTTGCAAGTGCTGAAAGATTGACTGATTGGACTGAGCCCTGGAGAAGCATGATTGGAAGATAAGGAGATCTGGAGAAGAATCACTTAGGTGGAGATGGGTGTGTGGGCAGAAAGTATTTCCTCCTTGTGTCCCATGTCGGTGCCCACCAGACAGTGCCCACCACTTAGGAGGCACCAGACAACACGACTGCGGGAGAACTCATCCCACCTCTGTCCTCAGGTGCACTGGTATCTACACAGGAGAGCATCAACAGAGTAGCCATGGTGGCAGAGGCAGAGGGTTGTGTGGACCCCACAGCTCAGGGTCCCTCTCACCATGGTTGCCTCTGCTGTATGTGCTGTTAGTCAGAAGCAAAGAAAGTTGTTGAGCCCTAACTGGTAATGTCACTCATGACACCGAACCATCCCACTCGAAGACAAGTTTTCTGCATGAGACCCCGTCTACATAGAGAAGGCACAAGTTCTTCCCTACTACGATTGCGTGTTTTGTGTATGGATTTGTCTTCCTTGTCTCAGTGCTATTACAGCCACTTAGAGTATCATCATCATGAGTTTGGACCAAGGGACCCGCTGTATGGTGAACAAGGTCAAACAACAGGCAGAAGTCCATGAGATCTGCTTGCTCTGCTCCACATCACATGGCAGAGAAATGGCTCACCTCATGGAAAATTGGAATGTCTTCTACATGTGCAGCCGAGAAACCTACTTAGAGTGACAACCTGTGAGATTGATAGGTTGTCTTCTGCATGTTGTATGTATCTTGATGCAGTGGGCACTAAGTGGTTCACATACAGGTGGCACCGTACAGGTGCATAAAAGTAGTATACGTAGTGTCAGAAAGTGATGGGTGGATGCGGGAGTGAAACCCTTCACTTTAATTCTCAGTGACATACTCAGGAATCTGTGCTTCCCATCTCCATGGATTTAGACTCTCCTGGGTTGAAGGTTTTAATCCTATGGAAGTCACATTTCTGTCAGGGGATACAACCTAATTTTACAAATGTCCTCTGGTCGTTTAGGGCTCCTCGTGTCAGTAGATCAGCAGGCAAGAAAGCTTACTATTACTTAGTGAGGGATAGTTATCATGAAGGTAGAGGGCAGAGGGAAATACATCTGAATGCAGAATTTCCCTGGAGTATCTCATGCTGTGTCCATGCCCAGGGATGACCACACAAGCAAGGACAGCAACCACAGCTTGCTGAGGGCATAGTCACCGGAGGCTCAGACATCTATTTCCTTGAGATGCAAATGTGGTGCCTTTGAGCAAGGAAAGACCTCATCCTGGATGAGTCTGTTTATGATTAGCTACATGACATTACACAATGAAATGTTTTTCTTCTGAAAATGGAGGTAATTGGGTCGGAGGGCTATTATGATGCTCAGAATGGATAATGCAGACAGTGTGTAAAGCAGGTTAAAATTCCTATATCAGGAATGCTGTGCAATAAATCAAACACAATATGGGATAAATTATGATACGGAATTTATTGAGAGACACATAGGGAAGACTCCTGTATCCAGGAAGACAACTCAAAGTGATCATAAAAGAAAAAAGAAAGGTGTGAGAGCCACGAGTACATTGATAAAGAAAATATGATTATGAATAACATTGATCGGTTGCAGAAACCTATGAAAAAGTTACCAGAATTAGTTTTCCTTAGTCACTCAGAGGGACTGGGTGGACCTGACTTCAGAGTCAAAGCCCAGACAAACTCCATATCAAGGATGCACAAAGCTGGCCCATCATCCACCTACACGAGAGCAAGAGAATTGGGGGAAGTCCTCTGCACTCCAACAAGCTGATTCACACGCTTTAAACAAGCAGAAGAGTAACAGAAGTTCTGGGAGAGCATGCTGATAATTGGCAAACCTAGGAAGTGAATTTGCCCCCAAAATGGCAACTCAGTTGACAGATTGTGTTGGATGCAGGGGATGGCTCTTGGCGAGGTGATCAGCAGGAGGGCTGGCAGCAGCTGGACACACAGCTAGGGCGGCAGCAGGTGGTCTGACAGCAGACAGGGCGGCAGCAAGGCTGGCAGCAGCTGGATCCGCAGCTCTGGGCCAGGCACCCAGGCAGGCAGCAGCACGTGGGCTGGTACCAGGTTCGGTGGCAGTACACGGGTGCACAGCTGGCTGGCTGGCAGCAGCTGGACCCACCGCAGTTTTGTCCGCAGCTGCTAGACTCACAGCAAGTGGACTGGCAGCAGGAAGGGCTGCAACAGCTGGTTACACAGGTGGGCTGGCAGCAGGTTTGTCCACAGCTGCTGGACTCACAGCAGGTGGGCTGGCAGCAGGTGGTCACACAAGTAGGTTTGCGGCAGGTGGTCCTGCAGCAGGTGGTCTGAGTAGCTTCATAGCAAGTTTGGGGGCAGCAAGGCTGGCAGCAGCTGGACTCACAGCAGGTGGGCTGGCAGCAGGTGGGCTGGCAGCAAGGGGAGCAGCATGAATGGGTCATGGTGTCAGTGGTGGAAGTTGGAACTCCTGTTGAGTGGTGAGTTTCTCAGATTCTGATCACTCCTTCTGTTCTGGGGCTTTTATACACTGGACCCCCAGTGCTGGGACCAATAAGCAGGACTTTCCTGGTTGTTGTTTACGTTGTTTTTGGAGTCACTGGGTAATTGTCATGGAGGAAGTTGTTCTTTTGTTTCTTTGAGGCCTCCTTAGATTAGTGTTTGATCTTTTCCTTAATTGTGGCTACAACTTAAGAGCCTCTTCCAGAAATGAGAAACTTAGAAATCATCTCCAGTAGCATTTCTGTTCATGTGACATCATCTGGTCATGTGATAGTTCTTGGTGGCTTTTCCAAGGTCAGAGCAGTCGACCCTTTTCAGCTTTGTCCCTTTGGCTATGCTTAGATTGGGAAGTGTCCTAAGAGGGTCAGAATGCTCATGCGTTCTGCGATGAATGAAGCCCTGTTGAGTTGAAATCTGATCCCCTACAAAGTTTGATTCAGTACCATCACATGTGTCTATCTCTGTTGCAACCAACACAAAATTTCCCAGTTTTCCTAGAGACATTAAGGTAGAGGATGATTGATGCAATGTTTTTTCAGGTGCACGTCAGCACCAAATCAGGAGAACAGAGGCAGAAGCAGTATACTGGTTTTCAGACAGCATCAATCTGTTAATATTCCATTGCTATTTTCTAGCTGGGCCAGTGATCTCAAATCCCGACTTACATGTACTTTCTTTTATAAATTGAGACAAACAGAATCGATAAGGTGATAGCCAAGGTATATTTGAATTTACAAATTTTCATATTTCAATAAATGTAGAACAGTGTACTACAATTTCTTAATTATTTTTCAGCCTCATTCTCTCTCTTCTAGGTACACATGTAGGAGTAAAATTGCTGTGTCATGAGGCAAACATATCATCAATAGGAGTAGACAGAATGAAACAGTGTTTCAACATTCCACTGCCAGCAGTGTCACCTGCTCTCCTGATATTGTGGGCCTTCTGAATTCTTCTGGTATGTATCTACGCTTTTTTTAAAAAACTAAAGTGTAATTGCTGTATAACAGTATATTAGTTTCAGATGTACAACATAATGATTTGAAATGTATATATATTACAAAATGGTCACTACAATAAGTCTAGTTAACCTCTGTCACCATACATAGGTATAAAATTTTTTTATGATGAGAAATTTTAAGATCTACTCTCTTAGCAAGTTTCAAAAATATGCAATAGATTATTAGTAACTATAGTCACCATGCTGTATGTTGTATTCCCATGACCTATTTATTTATAACTGGAAGTTTGTACCCATTCACCCCATTCACCCAGTTTGCCCACCCTCCCACCCCCAACGTCTGTCCACCACCAATCTGTTCTGTGTATCTGTGAGCTCAGTTTTTGTTTCTTTGGGTTTTTTTTTTTTTTTCAGTTTCCACATATAAGTGAGATCATACGGTATTTGTCTTTCTCTGTCTGACTTATTTCATTTAGCATAATAGCCACAAGGTCCATTCATGTCATCACAAATGGGAAGATTTCCTTCTTTTTAATGGCTGAATAATATTTTATTGTGTAGTATAAACCACATTTTCTTCATCTATTTTTCCATCGACTGACACTTAGGCACTTTCCATATCTTGGCTATTATAAATAATGCTGCAATGAACATGTGGGTGCATATATATCTTGCTGAGTTTTTGTTTTCCTCAGATAAATACCCAGAAGTGGAATTGTTGGATCATGTGGTAGTTCTGCCTTTAATTTTTGAGAAACATCCATAATGTTTTCCATGATGGTTATATCAATTTACATCCCCACCAGCAACGCACAAGTTTCCTTTTTCCCCACATCCTCACCAACACTTGTTATTTCATATCTTTTAAACAATTGTCTTTCTAAACTGATGTGAGTTAATACGGCATTGTGGTTTTGATTTGCATTTCCCTGATGGTTAGTGATGTTGGGCACCTTTTCACGAACCTATTGTTCATCTATGCCTTCTATGGAAAGATGTCTTTTCCTTAATTCTTCCCCCTTTTTAATGATTGTTTGGGTTTTTGTCCTATTGAGTCTTGTGAGTTCTTTGTATAATTTTAATATTAATGCCTTATCAGATGCGTGGTTTGCAAATATTTTCTCTCATTCAGTAGGATGCCTTTTCATTTTGCTGATTGTTCCCTTTACTGTCCAGAAGCTTTCTGGTTTGATACAGTCTCACTTGATTATTTGTTGCCTTTCCTTCTACTGTCAAATCCCAAAACTCATTGCCAAGACCTATGTCAAGGAGTTTACCATC
Source organism: Camelus dromedarius (assembly GCF_036321535.1). NCBI lineage: Eukaryota > Metazoa > Chordata > Mammalia > Artiodactyla > Camelidae > Camelus > Camelus dromedarius. The sequence goes on from NC_087451.1 coordinate 56,682,710, forward strand.
TAAGTTTTCTTCTAGGAGTTTTATGGTTTCAGGTCTTGCAGCCAAGTTTTTAGTCCATTTGGAGTTAATTTTTGTGTATCCTATAAGACTGTGGTCCAGTTTCATTCTTTGGCATGTGACTGCCCAGGTTTTCCAACGCCATTTATTGGAAAGACTGTTCTTTCCTCACTTTGTAACTTGGGCTCTTTCATTGTAAATTAACTGTCCATATGTGTGTGGATTATTTCTGGGCATCTGTTCCATTGATCTATGTGTCTTTTTTATACCCATATCATACTGTTCTGTTTACTAGAGCTTTGTAATATAGTTTGGGATCAGTGAACATGATGCCTCCAATTTTTCATTTTCAAGATTGTTTTAGGCTTTGAGGTCTTTTCTGGTTCCATACAAATTTTAGGATTATTTTTCCTATTCCTGTAAAAACTACATTGAAATTTTAATAGGGATTATATTCAATCAGTAGATTGCCTTGGGTAATATGGACATTTCAACAATATTAATTCTTCCAATTCATGAGCACAGAATATCTTTCCATTGTATGAACTGAATGTATACATTCAAATGTGTAAATAAATAAATATTTTATTTATATAATATACATATGTATTTATCAAAAGACAAGTACAGAAACATACATAGTAAAACTATTTTAATATTTTAATATTTCCAATAGTGCCAAACTTCAAATAACCTACATATATATCAACAGTAGGGTGAGAAAATAAATTATGTCAATTTATTCAGTGGAAGATTATACAGTAACAAGAATGAATGAACTACCCGGATAAATCTCACAATCAGAATGTATACAAGAGGTCAATTCCATAATATGCCACTTGTACAAAGTCTAAAACATCCAAAACCAACTAACTAACTAACAAACAGTGCTACAAGTCAAAGGAATGATCACTTACTTTGGGAATGAATGAGGGGTATAATTCGAGAGGGTCGTTCAGTTCTAAAGTAGAACTGAACTAAAAATTTCTTAACTCACTAATAGCAACATGGGTTGTTCATTTTGTGATACTCCATCCAATTTAAAATGAATAAATTTTAACAAGTTGTAAACTTTAAATCTGAGCACTTTTTAAATGAAATTTAATCACAAAAATGTTTTGAACATGTTAGAACTCACATATACCTTAGGTATCCCCTATTTAGTCTAATTCATATAATACCAAAAAAGTAAGAAAGAAAACAGGAAAAGTGCAGTCAGTGATTTCAAGTCACTGACTCTGCTGGTAAAGACTTAACGAGAGTCACCAACTCATCTTGATTTGCTTGGAAATGCCCACAGGCCTATGTGAAAATCTCCCATCCTGGCTAGGACTATTGGTCACTCCAGGAGGTAAACTGATTTATGCTTCCTAATCCCAGTGTACTGCTTCTGCTTTTATCCACCTACTTCAGTTCACCTTTCCCATCTGAAAGATCGCCAAACGTCCTCTACCCAAGTGTCTTTCGTAGAACTGGCATATACAAATGGTGTGGGTTGCTGCAAAGTGATATTTGAAATACTCTTGAATCAGGCCTATGTGGGAAAACGCATTTGGTCTCTAGTCATTGTAAAGATACAGGCTGCATGCTCCTCCCCAGGAACACTCCCCAATCTACATATATCCAAAAGGAAAAACTGGGGAGTGATAACTGCTCTGACCCTCCCCAAGTAAGTGGGAACTATGTCACATGATCAAATAGTAATCAAAGCAGGAATGAGACTGATGATATGACTACTTCCTTTCATCAGAAAAAGTTTCTGTGAATTATTCTCAATTAAGAAACACATTAGAAGATTATTTTTTAAAGATTCATAGTGTCTAGGGGAAAACTTCTTCTTTTACAATTCCCCCAGTGACCATGGAAAAAATGTGAACAAAAATAAGGAAAATACTGCTCATTTGTCACAACTGTGGGGACCCCATGTATAAAAACTCTAGAAAAGAAGGAGTCACCAGATTCTGGAAAACTCACCTCTGAACAGGATTCCAGCCTCCACCACTGACACCATGTCCCACTTGTGTTGCTCTCCTTGCTCCCAGCCCACCTGCTGCAGGACCACATGCAGCCAGCCCACATGCTGTGAGTCCAGCTGCTGCCAGCCTTGCTGCCCCCAAACTTGCTATCAAACTACTCAAGCCACCTACTGCAGGACCATCTGCCGCAAACCTACCTGTGTGACCACCTGCTGCCAGCCCACCTGCTGTGAGTCCAGCAGCTGTGGACAAACCTGCAGCGGGTCCAGCTACTGCCAGCCTTGCTGCCGCCCTGTCTGCCGTCAGACCACCTGCTGTCGCCCTGTCTGCTGTCAGATCCACCTGCTGCCGCCCTAGCTGTGTGTCCAGCTGCTGCCAGCCCTCCTGCTGCTGATCACCTCTCCAAGAACCACCATCTCACATACCAAACTTCTTAGCATCTGATTTGGCATTCTAGAACAAATGTCACTTCCAAACATTGCTGAAAGCCAGCATTCTACCACCACATTTTTGTTACTCATCTGCCTGTTTAAAAGCTTGTGAATCAGCCTGATGGAGTGCGGAGGACTTCCTCCTGATTCTCTTCCTATGTGTGTGGTCCTGTGCTGGCTTCCTGCATCCTCCACGGGGAGTGTTGGTCTCTGCTTTGACTCTGAAATCATGATCTTTACCTTCTCTCCACATGTAACGTAGGGGAAAAAAATCCTCATGACTTTTCCTTCAGTTTCTGCTACGTATCTTCATAATACTCTTCATAATCACATTTCTTGTTCAATGTATTCATGGTTCTTGTACCCTGCTTTCTTCTTTTCATGATCACTTTGAGGTGTCTCCCTAGAAGCAGGGAATCTTACCCACATTTCTAAATAAATCCTCTTCCACTTTTCATCCCATGTTGTGTCTTTGGGTTATTGGACAGCTTTCCTGCTGTAAGGATTTACACACAGGTGCATCTCATACGCGTTGTTCCTTCTAAACTCATACGGTCTCCCACAAATTCTCTTCCCTTCTCACGTGAGAAAATGTCCAACTTGATAGATTATCTCAAAGTGAACACACCCATGTCCCTATTACCAGGTTAAGAAATAGAACTTAACCCCTTTCGTTTCAAATTATCTCTCTCAATAATATGAAAATTTATATTGTGAGTATCATCCATGTAATTATCTATGGGAAATTCATCCCCCTCTCTGTATCATCTTCACTGAATGAATATGACGTATTTTATTTGTATACTGTTGATATACATGTGGGCTGTTTGCCATTTGGGACTAATAAAAATTGTCCTGTTAAAAATAAATGAACATCTCTGTTGGATTAAATTCCATGAGTAGAATTATTCGTAGAAGTGTGTGGCCAAAGTGTTTATACTGTTCTCTGTAGAGGTCTTTCCCACTGCTATTAAATTTATTTCTAGTTATTTTATTTTGTATGCTATTATAGGCTATACTTTAAATTTTTTATTCTTTCACTGTTCCTGACGTATATAAAAGCAATTAATTTATGTATGTTGATCTTGTTACCAAACTCCCTTACTATATCCAGTAGTTACTCAATAGATTGTTTTTATTAATTTTACATGAACAGTTATAGCAACTATAGTTGATGGCATTGCCTGTCTATAAAGTTGAACTAAAGGGCATATATAGGAGCAAAACCAATTTTTGCAAAGGTATTTTATAGAAAAAGGGCTTTGTCAAGACAAGCAGAATTTCCTCTAGCCTGGAGGAGGATTTGAAAAATGAATGCATGTTTGTAAATACGAGTGGGGTAGTAAACCACGGAAATTCAGAGTCAGGAGAGGCTCACGTGCAAAAGTTGGCAGTGCACAGCCAAGCAGTGCACAGGGGAGAGGGACACTGCACCTGAGTCTTCCAGTCCCTTGGGAAAGACCACGTGTTTGACATAAATGCAAGATGCTACTCAAATTTTCATCATTCCAAATACTTCTTCTAATTCTTTGCTCACAAAATAATCTTCTGATTGCTACTGATCTCTCCTTTAGATATTCATGCATGGAAAACTGGTAAAAAAAAAAAAAAGCCTATAAGTAAAAAGCCTATAAAAACTATATTTATTGCAGTTATGATTGTGATTAAAAAATTGGCATATCAGTTTACGATGATGGATAAACTGTTATGCCCCAACAAGTGGACATCCTTTGTATGTAAATAAGAGTGAAATAAGCGTAGATTTCTGAATCTGCAAGAATCAAGTTCAGGCCCTCATAGATTTGTCAAAATATTGAAGGTCAACTTAAAAACCTTTCTGGGAAAGAGCTCTTTTTGCCTAGGTAATGGATAATATAATTTCATGGTACCATGTATTATTGTTTTTAATGTCATGCCTTTCAATGATTGTGGACTTGAGCGAATTACAGCAATGTCAGCAGTCAATCAGCCTTAGTGCTTGAACAACACTGAGGACTTAGGGACCTCACAGTGATTCAATAGTGGAAGGGAAATCGAATTAGCAATAAAAAAAAAAAAAAACCTCCCTACAAATAGAAGTCCAGGACCGGACGGCTTCACCGGGGAATTCTACCAAACATGCAAAGAAGAACTCATACCAGTCCTTCACAAACTCTTCCACAAGATCGAAAAGGAGGGACTATTCCCAAATACATTCTGTGAAGCCACCATCACCCTGATACCAAAACCAGGCAAAGACACCACCAAAAAAGAGAATTACAGACCAATATCACTGATGAACATAGATGCAAAAATCTTACCAAAATATTAGCAAATAGAATCCAACAGCACATAAAAATGATTATACCTCATGATCAAGGGGTGTTCATCCAGGGACACAAGGGTGGTTCAACATACGCAAATCAATCAGTGTAATACATCACATCAACAAGAAAAAGGACAAAAACCACATGATCAACTCAACGGATGCAGAAAAAGCATTTGATAAAATTCAACACCCATTTATGGTAAAAACTCACACCAAAGCAGGTATAAAGGGAACATATCTCAGCATAATAAAAGCTATATATGACAAACGAATAGCCAGCATAGTACTCAACGGTGAAAAACTGAAAAGCTTCCCACTAAAATCTGGGACAAGACAAGGATGCCCACTATCACCACTCCTATTCAACATAGTCTTGGAAGTCCTAGCCACAGCAATCAGGCAAGAGAGAGAAATAAAAGGCATCCAAATTGGAAAAGAAGAGGTAAAAGTGTCACTATATTCAGATGACATGATACTATATATAGAAAATCCTAACAGGTCCACGCAAAAACTACTAGAGCTGATCGAAGAATTCAGCAAGGCAGTAGGTTACAAGATTAACGTTCAAAAATCAGTTGCATTTCTTTACACTAATGATGAATCAACAGAAAAAGAAAGTAAAGAAACAATCTCCCTTAAAATAGCACCCAAAGTAATAAAATACCTAGGAATAAATCTAACCAAGGAGATGAAAGACTTATACATGGAAAACTATAAACCACTGATGAAGGAAATTAAAGAAGACTTTAAAAAATGCAAACATATCCCATGCTCCTGGATTGGAAGAATCAATATTGTTAAAATGGTCACAATGCCCAAGGCAATCTACAGATTTAATGCAATCTCTATCCAATTACCCAGGACATATTTCACAGAACTAGAACAAATCATAATAAAATTTATATGGAACCACAAAAGGCCAAGAATTGCCAAAGCATTACTTGAGAAAAAGAAAGAGGCTGGAGGAATAACTCTCCCAGACTTCAGACAATACTACAGAGCTACAATCATCAAGACAGCATGGTATTGGTACAAAAACAGACATATAGACCAATGGAACAGAATAGAGAGCCCAGAAATGAACTCACAAACTTTTGGCCAACTAATCTTCAACAAAGGAGGCAAGAATATACAATGGAATAAAGACAGTCTTTTTAGTAAATGGTGTTGGGAAAACTGGACAGCAGCATGTAAAACAATGAAGCTAGAACACTCCCTTACACCATATACAAAAATCAACTCAAAATGGATCAAAGACTTAAACATAAGACAAGATACAATAAACCTCCTAGAAGAAAACATAGGCAAAACATTATCTGACATACATCTCAAAAATGTTCTCCTAGGGCAGCTTACCCACACAATAGAAATAAAAGCAAGAATAAACAAATGGGACCTAATTAAACTTACTAGCTTCTGCACAGCAAAGGAAACAAGAAGTAAAACAAAACGACAACCTCCGGAATGGGAGAAAATTTTTGCAAATGAGACCGACAAAGGCTTGATGTCCAGAATATATAAGCAGCTCATATGACTCAATAAGAAAAAAACAAACAACCCAATCCAAAAATGGGCAGAAGACCTAAACAAGCAATTCTCCAAGGAAGAAATACAAATGATCAATATACAAATGAAAAAATGCTCAATATCACTAATTGTCAGAGAAATGCAAATCAAAACTACAATGAGCTATCACCTCACACCAGTCAGAATGGTCATCATTCAAAAGTCCACAAATGACCAATGCTGGAGAGGCTGTGGAGAAAGGGGAACCCTCCTACACTGCTCGTGGGAATGCAGTTTGGTGCATCCACTATGGAAAACAGTATGGAGATTCCTCAAAAGACTAGGAATAGACTTACCATATGACCCAGTAATCCCACTCCTGGGCATATATCCAGAGGGAACCCTACTTCAAAAAGACACCTTCACCCCAGTGTTCATAGCAGCATTCTTTACAATAGCCAAGACATGGAAACAGCCTAAGTGTCCATCAACAGATGACTAGATAAAGAAGATGTGGTATATTTAGACAATAGAATACTAATCCGCCATAAAAACTGATAACATAATGCCATTTGCAGCAACATGGATGTTCCCGGAGAATGTCATTCTAAGTGAAGTAAGCCACAAAGAGAAAGAAAATACCATATGAGATCATTTATGTGTGGAATCTAAAAACAAACAAAAAAAACCATAAATACAAAACAGAAACAGAAACATACACATACAATACAAACTTGTGGTTACCAAGGGCGTGGGGGGTGGGAAGGGACTAACTGGGAGCTCAAAAGTTGTAGATACTGACAGGCATATGCAGAATAGATAAACAAGATTATGCTATATAGCACAGGGGAATATATACAAGATCTTGGTGTAACTCACAGCAAAAAAAAAATGTGACAATGAATGTATGTCTGTTCACGTATAACTGAAAAATTGTGCTCTACACTGGAATTTGACACAACATTGTAAAATGACTGTAACTCAATAAAAAAAAATGTTTAAAAAAATAGTGGAAGGGATCCTTAGAAGCCCCTGGTAGATTTCACTCACAGAGGCTGCCAATCAAAGATACAATATTCCATCTGCCAACTGCTTGGATACCTCCAGTGATGTGACTTCCTACCTCCATGGCAGCTTATTTCATTTTCAGGCATCTCCCATGAATAAGGATTGATGAAGTTAACATCTGTCCATCCTGGGTCTCCTGTGTCTTTTGCTCAGTGGGATCATTTATGGTTAGATAGTCAGAATAGCATTGCTGAGCAATTCTTCCTCTCATTATAAACCTGTTTCCTGATATCCCATGCTGCAACATCATACTCCTTTCACTCTAATCCTGGCCAGTGTTTTCCCACCTCATAGGATGCACTTCTGACTGTGCACAGCATTTCCCTGTCAACTGCATGAACTCTAAGATGCTCGTTTTCCCCACGGCCCCTGGCAAGGATAACCAGATCTTAATCATTAAAATAAATTCAGAGTGGTTTCTCTAAATGTTCTAGATGTTACCAGATTCTGATTTAGTGGGATGAAATATTCTTGAAATGTATGGACATGTCTTATCATTTTTACTACTTGGGTCTGTGCCAGTGTTGTAAGATGATTCTAGTTTGCATTATCCATTTTCCGTATAAGCTCCCTCATAGATCATGCACCTGTTCACCTCAGATGTTATCTTCAACCATAAATTATCTATGGTGGAAGAATCCTGTTATGGGAAATAAAATCGTATGGAAGACTATTCACATTCCGGGTCTGCCAGCCGCTACCTGTTGATTGGGGGAATATATTTAAGTCACTCCATGAACTGTTTCCCATGTGTATTGTGTCATCATCCTTTAAACATTTCTTTATTTTCCGACTACTGTCACACATACGGTGCCCACCCATGGTGTAACCTGGAGGTGTTTTCTTTCTCTTTTTTCTCTTTTTCACTGGGTGAGCCAGCCTAAAGGCAGATTCCTTCATGAAAGGGCCACAATTCTTTTCTTCTTTTCGTGTGTACAACATTATAGTTCTCCTTCTGCATACCTCCAATGTGCTCACCACCAAAAATTTAGTTTCCATCAACATGAAGTTAATCCCGTTTACCCACTTTGCCGTCTCCCTACCGCCCCCCACCTCTGATAACCACTACTTTCTTCTCTGTATCTACCTGTTTGTGTTTGTTTGATTTGGTTGGTTCACTTATTTATGTTTTTATTTACTTACGTATTTTCTTATCTCTTTCTTTCTTTATGTTTATTATAGCTTGTTGTATTCCACATATGAGTGAAGTCATACAAAATTTGACTCTCCCCGTCTGATTTATTTCACATAGGAAAATACCCTCAAAATACCGCCAATACATGTTGGTGCAAATGGCAGGATTTCATCTTTTGTTATGACTGAATAGTATTCCACTGTGTGTGTGCGCGCGCGCGCGCGTGTGCGTGTGAGTGAACCACGTCTTCTTCTTTATCCATTCAATCATAGTTGGGCACTTAGGTTGTTTCTTGGCTAGTGTAAAGAATGCCACCATGAACAAAAGGGTGCACATATCTTTTCAGATTAGTGTTTTCATATATTATCAAGTGATATCACAGGAACAAATCTGTTTGTCACCCTTACTTTTAGTAGAGAATTGTTCCTTTTCCCTTTCATCTCCTTGGCAATCTAAGATTTTGTCTTTTATGTACCTCTGTATGCCCAACTTCACAAAAGTGAGCCTCAAATTTACAAATCAGAAATATCCAAACCAAAGTACTTATAAAAAGCTACAACCCATGTGGGACAACAGCAGACTTTAGTGCCAATCTCAATGACTATAGAATACTTGGTGATCATTCTCAGCACAATTCCATTTGATTCCTGCAAAAAACATATGTGATTATACTATATAAACATGAAATACATTAAACGTCACTGGTCGATAACCCCAACAGCAACTTTTATGCCCGATAGAATGCTTTCTAATTGATTTATTTTTATTGAGTGAAATTCTTCAAATTCTATGGTGCTTTATAATTTTCAAAAGTTTCACACAGATGATTTTATATAATCTCATAATAATCCTTTTTTCTCTCCTACCCCCATGTTGCCCCTCCCCCCAACTGATAACCATTCACTTGTCCTCTACATCTGTGAATCTTCTTCTTGTTTGTTTTAATCACTAGTTTGTTGTATTTTAGAGATACCACGTAAGTGACATCATATGGTATTTATCTTTGAATTATTTCACTGAGCGTAATGCCTTCCAAGTCCATCCGTGTTGCTGCACTTTATGCCAGATAGAATGTTTACTACAACAGACCAACAGTTTCTGGGCTCAAAAGGTAGTAGAAAAAGGAGCTATCCCAATTTTAAAAACTGTGAGCAGTACACATGGTCACAATTTTGTGGGGTGGGAGAAAGAAGGGTCATGGGAAATGATATCCATTGACTGTTTGCAAGTGCTGAAAGATTGACTGATTGGACTGAGCCCTGGAGAAGCATGATTGGAAGATAAGGAGATCTGGAGAAGAATCACTTAGGTGGAGATGGGTGTGTGGGCAGAAAGTATTTCCTCCTTGTGTCCCATGTCGGTGCCCACCAGACAGTGCCCACCACTTAGGAGGCACCAGACAACACGACTGCGGGAGAACTCATCCCACCTCTGTCCTCAGGTGCACTGGTATCTACACAGGAGAGCATCAACAGAGTAGCCATGGTGGCAGAGGCAGAGGGTTGTGTGGACCCCACAGCTCAGGGTCCCTCTCACCATGGTTGCCTCTGCTGTATGTGCTGTTAGTCAGAAGCAAAGAAAGTTGTTGAGCCCTAACTGGTAATGTCACTCATGACACCGAACCATCCCACTCGAAGACAAGTTTTCTGCATGAGACCCCGTCTACATAGAGAAGGCACAAGTTCTTCCCTACTACGATTGCGTGTTTTGTGTATGGATTTGTCTTCCTTGTCTCAGTGCTATTACAGCCACTTAGAGTATCATCATCATGAGTTTGGACCAAGGGACCCGCTGTATGGTGAACAAGGTCAAACAACAGGCAGAAGTCCATGAGATCTGCTTGCTCTGCTCCACATCACATGGCAGAGAAATGGCTCACCTCATGGAAAATTGGAATGTCTTCTACATGTGCAGCCGAGAAACCTACTTAGAGTGACAACCTGTGAGATTGATAGGTTGTCTTCTGCATGTTGTATGTATCTTGATGCAGTGGGCACTAAGTGGTTCACATACAGGTGGCACCGTACAGGTGCATAAAAGTAGTATACGTAGTGTCAGAAAGTGATGGGTGGATGCGGGAGTGAAACCCTTCACTTTAATTCTCAGTGACATACTCAGGAATCTGTGCTTCCCATCTCCATGGATTTAGACTCTCCTGGGTTGAAGGTTTTAATCCTATGGAAGTCACATTTCTGTCAGGGGATACAACCTAATTTTACAAATGTCCTCTGGTCGTTTAGGGCTCCTCGTGTCAGTAGATCAGCAGGCAAGAAAGCTTACTATTACTTAGTGAGGGATAGTTATCATGAAGGTAGAGGGCAGAGGGAAATACATCTGAATGCAGAATTTCCCTGGAGTATCTCATGCTGTGTCCATGCCCAGGGATGACCACACAAGCAAGGACAGCAACCACAGCTTGCTGAGGGCATAGTCACCGGAGGCTCAGACATCTATTTCCTTGAGATGCAAATGTGGTGCCTTTGAGCAAGGAAAGACCTCATCCTGGATGAGTCTGTTTATGATTAGCTACATGACATTACACAATGAAATGTTTTTCTTCTGAAAATGGAGGTAATTGGGTCGGAGGGCTATTATGATGCTCAGAATGGATAATGCAGACAGTGTGTAAAGCAGGTTAAAATTCCTATATCAGGAATGCTGTGCAATAAATCAAACACAATATGGGATAAATTATGATACGGAATTTATTGAGAGACACATAGGGAAGACTCCTGTATCCAGGAAGACAACTCAAAGTGATCATAAAAGAAAAAAGAAAGGTGTGAGAGCCACGAGTACATTGATAAAGAAAATATGATTATGAATAACATTGATCGGTTGCAGAAACCTATGAAAAAGTTACCAGAATTAGTTTTCCTTAGTCACTCAGAGGGACTGGGTGGACCTGACTTCAGAGTCAAAGCCCAGACAAACTCCATATCAAGGATGCACAAAGCTGGCCCATCATCCACCTACACGAGAGCAAGAGAATTGGGGGAAGTCCTCTGCACTCCAACAAGCTGATTCACACGCTTTAAACAAGCAGAAGAGTAACAGAAGTTCTGGGAGAGCATGCTGATAATTGGCAAACCTAGGAAGTGAATTTGCCCCCAAAATGGCAACTCAGTTGACAGATTGTGTTGGATGCAGGGGATGGCTCTTGGCGAGGTGATCAGCAGGAGGGCTGGCAGCAGCTGGACACACAGCTAGGGCGGCAGCAGGTGGTCTGACAGCAGACAGGGCGGCAGCAAGGCTGGCAGCAGCTGGATCCGCAGCTCTGGGCCAGGCACCCAGGCAGGCAGCAGCACGTGGGCTGGTACCAGGTTCGGTGGCAGTACACGGGTGCACAGCTGGCTGGCTGGCAGCAGCTGGACCCACCGCAGTTTTGTCCGCAGCTGCTAGACTCACAGCAAGTGGACTGGCAGCAGGAAGGGCTGCAACAGCTGGTTACACAGGTGGGCTGGCAGCAGGTTTGTCCACAGCTGCTGGACTCACAGCAGGTGGGCTGGCAGCAGGTGGTCACACAAGTAGGTTTGCGGCAGGTGGTCCTGCAGCAGGTGGTCTGAGTAGCTTCATAGCAAGTTTGGGGGCAGCAAGGCTGGCAGCAGCTGGACTCACAGCAGGTGGGCTGGCAGCAGGTGGGCTGGCAGCAAGGGGAGCAGCATGAATGGGTCATGGTGTCAGTGGTGGAAGTTGGAACTCCTGTTGAGTGGTGAGTTTCTCAGATTCTGATCACTCCTTCTGTTCTGGGGCTTTTATACACTGGACCCCCAGTGCTGGGACCAATAAGCAGGACTTTCCTGGTTGTTGTTTACGTTGTTTTTGGAGTCACTGGGTAATTGTTATGGAGGAAGTTGTTCTCTTTGCATTTTATAGAGATACCTCTGTAAATTAATGTTTGATCATTTTCTTAATTGTGACTACAACTTAAGAACATTTTCCAGAAATGAAACAGTCAGGAATCATCACCAGTAACATTTCTGGTCATGGACATCATCTGCTCATGTGATAGCTCCTCCTGCTGTCTCTGAGAAGGTGAGAACAATTCTGCCCTCTCAGCTTTGCTCCTTTGACTGTACTTAGATCAGGAAGGGCATTTAGAGGGTCAGGATGCAGATGCATTCTGTGATGAATGAAGCCCTGCTTGAATCTAAGTCTGATCTCCCACAAAGTCTGATTCAAGACTAACACATTTATCTATGTTTGTGGCAACTGACTCAAAATCCCAGTTTTATCAGCGACATTTACATGGAAGATGATTGGCACAAAGTTTTTCAGATGCAAATCAGCACCAAATTAGGAGAATAGAGGCAGAAGTAGGGCACTGGTTTTCAGACAGCATCAATCTATTAATCTTCCAACATTATTTTCTATCTGGGCCACTAATCTCAGGTGAGATATTCCAACTTGTACTTACTTTTTTTTTTTTTAACAAATTGAGGCAATTGGGTTAGATAGGTTGATGGCCAAGATATATCTGAATTTGTAAGTTTATATTTCAATATATGTGGAACTCAGAATAATCATTGGCTCTTTAAAACATTGAACCAGTTTGTTCATTAAATCATGTTTAATAAAACTAAGGGTACAAAGTTCCTGAAAAAAAAAGTGAAAGATGTAGACATAATTTTTAAGCATACTTGATACATTTCAGTTCATTATTCATTTTTTTAATTCCTCATTTTGAACAGCTTCATGGAGATATAATTCACAGACTATACAATTCAGCTGTTTAAAGTGCACAGTTCAGTGGTTTTTAGTATATTCACTGAGCTGGGCAATTATTACCGTAATAAAAATTTTAGACGATTTTCATTATGCCATAAAGAAACCCCATACCCATTACTCCCCATTCCACCTACAGCTCCAACAACCCTAGTCAACCACTGATCTACTTTCTGTTTCTGTTGATTTCCCTATTCTGGACATTTCATATAAATGGAATTGCACAATAGTGGGCTTTTTTCTGGCTTCTTCCCTTAGTATAATGTTTTCAGGTTTCATCCATGCTGTAGCATATGTCAGTATTTTTATCACCAAATAATATTCCATTGTATGGATGGACCGTACTTTGTTTATTCATCAGTTGATAAACCTTTGGTTTTGCAGTGCATTGAGTGGTGGCCACCAAAATATATGTCCATCCCTTAAGAGCCCTGAAACTTATGAATGTGACCTTATTCGGAAAAAGGTTCTTTGCAGATGCACTTAAGTTAGGGATCTCAAGATGAGAACATCCTAGTGGGCCCTAAATCCAAGGACCAAAGTTCTTATAAGAGGCACATAGAGGAGAGAGAAAGGAGGAGACATGTAAAGATCAGGCAGAGATTGGATTGATGCAGCCACAGCCAGCCAAGGAACCCCAGAAGCCACCAAAAGCTGGAAGAGGCAAGGAAGGAATCTCCCCTAGAAACTTCAGAGGGAGCACAGTCCTACCAGAACTTTGATTTCAGATTACTGGCTTTCAGAACTGTGAGAGAGTAAAATTCTGTTATTTTAAGCCACCCAGTTTGTGGTGGTTTGTTTCTGCAGCCTTGGGAAACTGACACAAGATTGTTTCCACTTCTTGGCTATTATGAATAGTATTGCAGTGAACATTCACATACAAGTTTTTGTGCGGGTGTATGTTTTCATTTCTCTTGGGTAGATACCTAGGAGTGGAGTTGCTAGATCATATGGTAACTGTTTCACATTTAGAGGAACTACCAAACTGCTTTCCAGAGCAGTTATGCAATGTCAACCACAAAAATGTTTTGAACATATTAGAACTCATAGATACCTCAGGTATCATCTCATCTAGTCTAGTTTCATGAAAGAAAAAAAAACTAAGTAACCAAAAAAAGTGCACTCAGTGATGAGAGGTAATTGATTGACTCTGGGTAAAAACATGACTGTAGTTACAGTCACCAGCTCATCTCGATTTGCTTGGAACTGCCTCCAATTATATGTGAAAACTCACCTCCTGAGAATCCCTCAGTTGGTACAGCTGGTCACCCCAGGACATAAACTGATGCTTCCTCAGCCCCAGTGCACTATTTCTACCTCTGCCCACCTGCTTTGGTTCTGCTTTGCCATTGGAAAGCCATTGTGCCAAAAATCCTCTATTCAAGTGTCTGATAGGACTGGGCTACCCAGGGCGGGCTGGTTGCTACAGAGGGATGCCTAAGTCTTGGATCAGGCTTTGTGGAAACACACTTGGACTCAGGCATGGCTTCATTTTGTCACTGTGAAGAGATCAGCATCGTGTCCCTCCCCCCAAGTATACTTTCTAATCTATGTACAACCAAAGGAATAAAATTGAGGAGGGATTCTGTGAGATGACTGTACTGACACTCATAGGGCCATCAGAAAGTGTATCATGTGACTAGTTTATAGTCTATGATCAAAGCAAAATTGGTGCTGATGTGACTGCCTTCCTTTTTCTGAAAAAGTTTCTAAGGATTACTGTCAATTAAGAAACACATTAAACACTTTTTTCTGAAGAGTCATTGCATTTAGAGAACAATGTCCTCTTTTACAATTTCACCATGACTATGAAGGACAAGGAAGTCCTGCTCGTTGGTCTCAACTTTGGGGCGCCCCTGTATAAAAACTCCAGAACAGAAGGAGACATGAGATTCTGGAAAACTCAACATTAACAGGAGCCCGCCCTCCACCACTGACACCATGACCGTGCTGTTCTCCTTGTTGCCAGCCCACCTGCTGTGGGTCCAGTAGCTGTGGACAAACCTGCAGCCAGTCCAGCTGCTGCCAGCCTTGCTGCCAGCCAGCTAGCTGTGCGCCCGTGTACTGCCACCAAACCTGGTACCACCCCACGTGCTGCTGCCTGCCTGGGTGCCTGGCCCAGAGCTGCAGATCCAGCTGCTGCCAGCCTTGCTGTGTGTCGGCTGCTGCCAACTGTCCTCCTGCTGATCCTCCCACCATGGAATCATGTGACACAGACCAACTTTCTGCCATCCAACTTGTGAGATCTCCAGTTACTGCCACCAGCTCCATCACCCGGCTTCACTAGCGTCTGGTGGGCTGCCACTATCTTTCTATTAGTCATATTGAATAAGAGGCACTGTGAGATGGTGTAGTGACATGCAGTTGACTTCAGTTTTATTTTCTTCATTTTATTTGCAGCCAATCTCTGTGATACCTGCAGATCTTAGGGCTCCTTGACCTACAGTCATTGCATCAGCCTTGCAAAAATGATCACCATTTTTCCTAAGTAACCTAAAGCACAAATCATTGTGATAGTTTTCTTAGGTTCCTTCCATGTTTACTATTTCTTTATAATCATTTCTTTTGTAGTGGACTCATGATTCTTCTGTTTCACTTCCTCCTCTTTATGATGACCCTGTATTGTCTTCCAAGCTATGAGGAAGCTTCTCTGATTCCATCCTGTTGAAGCCTTTGCTGTCTTCCAGCCTATATTGTGATTTGACTTTTTGTGCAACATTTTCTCGTAAATCCTCTCATTCATATTTTATTTCACAGGTATTTTCTGTTCTGAGCCTGACAATGACCCCGAAACTGACAGAATCAAAATGACCACGTCACGGTAAATTAAGCATGGACATAGAACTGGGCACTGAGCTAACTGTACCGTGGAAATTTTACTTTGGAGCCATCCACATCTCTCTAAAACATCATCCTGAGGGAAACAGAAGAATTTGATAAAGAAAAGAAACCAGCACTCTGAGAAGCTGTGGTGGGTGTAATAGGTATGAGTCTAGTCCTCCAAAGTAGGAACCATATTTTCTGAAGAAGAACTGAAGAAAAAGAGGAGATCTAGATATTTGCTGGAAAAAGACATGATACTGGCTGTGGGACGAAAAGGGTATTTTATGACCAGAGCCATCTTCTTGTTTTAGGTCCTAGAAGACCTCACAGGGCAGAGGGATTCTGTGAAGAGGCTGCCAGGTTCTCTGATTTGCTTCATGACGGGGAGGGATAAACTAAGGGACTATTACCGTTTACTGCGTTACTACAAGTACTAGGCTTGATATTTTCTCATCATTTCTAATTCACAATCTAACCGTAAGAAAAAGGTTTATTATCCCCATTTAACAGATGAGGAGACAGAGGCTAAGGAAGATGAACTAACCTGCTTAAAGTTGCACCACTAGCCAACAGTTTATGTGGCTTCAAACCCTAGGCTGTTTGCACCACACTCACGTGTGCCCGACGCCCCCTGCTCCCACCAGACTGGGGAGAGAACCTCGGTCTGTGAAGCCTTGAATGCGAAAACAGATTACTTGGTGCTTTAACACAGTTTATCTCACTCTCCTTTCAATAGTAGGGACTTTGCAGAGGCGAAAGAAGTAAGAGTTACATCTGGAAATTAAAGTGTCGCTTACTTCAACAAGATTTATCGAGTACTTACTGAGTACTGTGCCTGTGGACAAGACATTCAAGTTCCCCATCTTTATTTTACTAAGTGGGATGCAAACAGGAGATGAAATTTATACACCTGAAGTAGGGGTAATGAACTTATATCACTAATGATCACTAATGATATGGAAAAATGGTTCAGGAGGGCTGTATGCAGGCAGGATTGTATCTGGCTGACACAACAGGGAGGGGAAGAAAGGGGAAAAAAAAAACCTCATATTGATCCCATGAACCAACTTACTATGTAAAAATAGCAAGAGTGATGTTGAAAGAAGAATTTGGGTACAGAAATTCCCCAGCAAGGTATACGTAAAAACAATGAACACTGACTGGTTGGAATATATTAAGTAATGTTCTCAAAAGCCTGCAGTTAATAGGCAACAGAACACGCATGATGTAAATATTCATCTATCTGATTTCAGTCCCCATGGCCCAACCTCTCCTATCTTCTGCAATGGAGAACATAAGGATGAACACAAAAGGACGGGTGTATAGGTGAGCTCTCATTATGTGGGCATGCTTTACAGACTTCCTGACCAGACACAGAGAATTGATGGTGTGTTGAAAATGCAAATCACAGAACGGGCACATGTACAAGGAAAAGGGATGAAGGGACACCCAAATCTCTGCATGTTGCAGGGGGATTCTCAGTGTAACTAAGACACAGTAGAAAGTTCTTAAGCATGCAGGTAAACCACTCTGAACTTGATTTTAACAATGAGGTGGCCCTGGTAAGCAAAGTTAATGATGATAAACTTGCTACAGTCAGACTATCTTAAACTTTGTGAAACCCAGTCACAGAAATTGCTGGCTTGACTAGAACTATGTTCTACAGAGCATAAAGATAATTGCCATGTTTAGAGGAAAAGGAATGTGATTTCAGGTCACTGAAATAAAGGGCAGAGCTAATAAGGGTAGGAAAGTACTCAGAAATGCCATTCTAATTGTACAGTCAGGGATGCTTCTGATGGAGGAGAAGTTCAGGATGTATAGAGCGAGTGTAACCTGAAATGCGGAGAAACTCTTTAAAAGAGCTTCCCAAGGGTAAAAGAGACCCAACCCTTGATTACTAGATATTCAAGCATGGGAACTCACAACCACTTGGCAGGTAGTTTATCAAGATTGAGTGAGGTCTTTAAACACTCTCTGCCTTGCCGCAGCCTCATTTGATTGATTGGTTGCTAACATGTTATCATTCTCTGAAGTTCATAAGTATTAAAATTATTAAAAAATAATTCCCATTATTTGTTTTATAAGTTGGTATGTCTCATTGATGGGGATATTAGACATGTCTTTTCAATGTATGTGTATGTTCTTTACATTCACAAATCCTCTTTATTTATTTTTATTGAAGTATAGTTGATTTACCATACTGTGTTAGTTTCAGGTGTACAGCAAATTGATTCAGTTATACACATACATGTATGTATATATTTTTTTCAGAGTATTGTCCATTATAGGTTATTACAAGATATTGAATATAGCTCCCTGTGCGCTACAGGAGGTCTTTGTAATTCATCTATTTTTTTTAATTGAAGTACCATCAGTTACAGTGTATCAATTCCTGGCGTACAGCACAATGTCCCAGTCATGCATATACGCACATATATTTGTTTTCATATTCTTTTTCATTAAAGGTTTATTTTATATATAGTAGTGTGTATAAGTTAATCCCAAACTCCTAATTTATCCCTCCCTACCCTCCACCAACCCTTTCTCCTTTGGTAACTGAGTTTTCTATGTCTGTGAGCCTATTTTCAGTTTGTTAATAAGTTCATTTGTGTCATTTTTTTTTAGATTACACATGTAAGTAATATCAGATGATACTTGTCTTTGTCTGTGAAGTTCATAAGCATTTAAATACATAATGCTTGAATGAAAATATACACACTGCCATGATAACAGTCATTCCCTTGGAGTGGTAGGGAGGCTGTTTCCCAAAAGGCAATCAGGGTCTTAATAAAGTCATCAGAGACTAGCCTTGAGCCTGCAGACTATGGGAGATTCGATTTTGTTTACATACATACTTACGTGCCTTGTAAACAAGCATGAAGCCACCTCTTGGAACAGACTCAGTTAGCCAAGCCCATAAAGCAAGGATGCTGATTTATGACCTTACAGGAGAATTAACTGCAACAGGATCTTCTCAACCACCACATGAGCAAGGAGTCCGCAAAGGAAGTTAAAGGAACTCAACGTCAGATGGCATTTGACGCATTCATTTTATAGCAGGTCTCACCAGTGAAACTTGAAAACTCACAATCCCACAACTCACCGTCCACCCTCCCTAGCAGTGCCCGAGTGGTCACTGCCAACATTCTCTTGTCTTAACTCTGAGACTCTGGGGTTCACCAACACCCTCAGGTAAGTTTCACATTTCATATATCTTTAATCAGTTCCGAATCAACTCCTCAGACTTTAAAGATATCCTTCTCCTTAAGGCGACATTACATAATTCGCTTTGTGCCTTTTTAATGTAGATCCTGAGTCTTGGGTGGCATCTCACTGTGGTCCCCACTTGTCACGCATCTGCACTCACACACTGCGTTGTGAGCATCCATGATTAAATGTATGTTTTGGCTCATTCTGGCTATTTATAATAGTTCTAATTGTATTTCTCAGTAACTTAGGGTTTATTTACATTTCTCTTCTTTTCTAAGTATTAAAAAAAAAGGAGGAAAAGAATCCTTAGTGATGTGGAGTTAACATCAGAATATTGCGCTGACTCTGATTTTTGTGTGTCTTTGTTTAGCAGGTTATAATCTAACATCTCCTGCTTGTTTTGAGTGACACACCCATCACATTCCTTCCCTCCCTCCTGTGAGTTACTCTAGTGATTACACTATAGTTAATTTACTCTTCTTAAGATTGGGATGGAACTTGAAAGGCTATCCCTAGGTTAGGCGCTCTAGTGTAATGTAATATTGTTAGGGAAAGAACAGGGGTTAATTTCAGAAAACCATTCTCAGTTTTTGTTTCCTTCATTCAAAGCTG
The DNA here is from genome assembly GCF_036321535.1 of Camelus dromedarius. Taxonomy (NCBI): domain Eukaryota; kingdom Metazoa; phylum Chordata; class Mammalia; order Artiodactyla; family Camelidae; genus Camelus; species Camelus dromedarius. The sequence goes on from NC_087451.1 coordinate 56,702,504, forward strand.
GGGGGCGGTTGGGGGGCACTTAGCGCTTTCATCACTGGAAACTGTCTCCATGGAATCTCTCCATGGTTCTCGCTCAATCTACATGGTTCAGAAAGTGCACCTTGGGATTTTTCTTGTGTACGCACTTGAAACAGAATAGCTGTTAGACTCCAGGCCCAAACTCTGCAACAGACTTCATTTCATTTAAGGAAAATGAGACAAGTTTTAGAAATGACAACAAAAGAAGCTATTTCAAAGTCAAATTAATCACAAAAGAAATAGGAATTTTACAGGCTCGGAGGTAACTTACTTAGAAAATACAAGATTAAGAATCAAAAGTAAAATTGTAATAATTCCCACTTCAGTAAACAAATATAGATATTAATCTGGGAAAATAAGGGGTATTCTACAACTAGAGAAATTTAGACTATTAAGAATTGTTGGTTGTGATTGATCAAAGAGATGTTTGCAACATTTCAGTTTCTTTTTGTAACTCCAGCTTAGAGATCTTGGCAAACAATGACAAGATCTACGTTCCCAAAGAGATTCTAGGTCAGTCCTTTAATCTAATACATCTTTAAAAACCAAATCCTCAAGGCTGATTGTTCAGGCCCAAGTAATTGCAATTGCTCAACATTTGTACAGAACAATGTTTTCCCTGGTTGCTTCATTATTATGATATCCTTTTTCCTACCTTTTACTCTAACTTTGAATAATCTTTCTAACTACAATAGGGCCTTCCTGTTTAATCTCCTAATAATCTCAACTCATCTTAAAACCTCTTGTGGGGAGGGTATAGCTCAGTGGTAGAACACAAGCTTAGCATGCATCAGGTCCTGGGTTTCATCCTCAGTACTTCCATTAAAAAGTAAATAAATAAACAAACAAACAAACCAAATTACCTCCCCCCTCTGACTGATATGAGCCCTGAGTCCTTTCAATATTCCCCTTAAGAAAGCATTTTACATGTTTACGAAGCACTTCCAATCTCCCCACGTATCCTGTGACCAGCATGCATATTGATACTCTTATTTGGACTATGAGGATCATCTGATGGTGTCTGCAACATAGGACAGAATAACTGAGCCAGGTTTTATGTGTTTGTGTCTGTGATCAGTTGCAGGTTTGGATCAGAATTGTCCTTTCATTCCCATGTAGTAGTTCTCCACCTACCCACTCCATTAGATGCAGGCAACACTTGCGGGGCGGTGGGGGGGGCTTCTGGTTAAAAGGCTAATTATTGGGATTTTGGTTCTTTTTATTATGAAGCTGAACTCCCAATAATTCATTCATAAGGAAGGACTAAATTAAGTGGAATTTTAAAAGGCTCAGTTTATCAACCTGACACAGTTGCAAACATGGGCATGTTTCATAATGGATGTCATGATTGAGACATAGACCTTTTACCTTGGATCCTCAAATCCCTTGAGATCTGGTATTTATGCCATCAGTCCACTCCTCTCCCTTTTCTTAGACCTTTAGTTCCTCAAATCTCCAGTCCTTTGTATGAGCTGCTCAAGGCTGCACTGCTCCTTGACTTTCGCCAGTTCCCCCAGACCCATAAATCCAACCCACAACTTGGGTCACTCTCTTTTTCTCCCTCCAGCCACCCTATTACCTAGAATTTATGGGAAGATCTAAAGAATATATTTTTAAAATGTGCCTATGTACAAATGTTAATGGAAACAAGGCCCTGGCAATTCCTGCCCAGTCTCAAAACTGACACAACAAGCTCTACTCAACCTCTCCTGACACCAGGGAAATCTCTCAATTAGAGGCCTTGATAGGAGGGGTACAATCCTGTGTTATCTCTCCCCAGAACTTCTTTTTTGAAGGTCATTGATTTACAGCACCAACATGGGCCATTATCAGACTCTTTCTCCATGCCCAAACCATAAATCGCCCCCCCCCCAAAAAAGTCTAAATTGTATAGGTAGTTGTAAACTTGATAAGGAAAGCATGCAAGCTTGGCCTCTCCTTTGTTATACCTGTGTTCACAGTGGTTGTAACTGTCCCTGGCCAGAAAGCCTTCAGATCCTCCTAAACAAAACATTCCTTATCCAAGATAAGAGTATAATTAAAAAAAAAAAAAAAAAAAAAACAAGTTCTTTAGCCTCATTCAGATTCTTGCTTGCAGCAAAGATTAAGATGGAAAGGAACAAACTTCAAGTAATCTTGTACCACTTAGGACTGATTTCCAGCAAAGTTAACCCAGTTCTCTCTAAGCATTCCTGTTTAACTGCCCAATAGTAATAAATACAGCAAAGTATAAATATACCTAATATACAGAGCAAACAACTAAGTAAGACCCCCCTCCTCAAAAAAGTATTTTCCCCCACCAAATAGATGACTTACAAGAAGAATAAGATTTCACTTAAGATCCATTGGTAGAATTATGACCATGACTTAAGAAAAGAGGACATCTCAGTATTACTCAGTATTACATATGTAAAGGATAATATTTGAACAGAATTGTGAAGAAAGAAAATTGAAAAGAGGGATTAATAGCTCTAAATGGGTGTGGACAGTGTGCAGAACATTTAGTTTCTCTAAATGAGTTCGAGTTTACTGACCTTAGCCAAAATACTTCTCAAATACTAATATACCTTCCAAGTGAGGACACTAAACCTTTGTTGATGATATTTGAAAATCTGAAAAATTGTGGGGAATCTGAGACATAAAGAGATAGGTGGGCATCCGCATCATAGAGAATTTTTGTACAATCTGAGCTGACTGAAATAAGAAACAGACTCGCAGGAACTGGTGACTGTCCCAGTGTTTGCAATCTATGCACCAGGATTTGAATTAGAAGAGCTGTTTTTGTTCACTGACCCTTAATAACTTACAGTGTCCATTGCACAACAGTATATTATTGTTGTTGTTGTTGTCTGTAACAGCATTTGTAGCATTTTCTGTATTTCAAATTAGTGAATCTTCATTCTGTTTAATGCCTGAATTGCCTCTTCCTCCTTCTTCTCTTTGCTCTAAACTGGTAAATATTAACTTCCTTTGTACAGATCTGTCCTAAGAAAGGTGCACCTGGTGCTTCCATGGAAGCTGCACCTCTTTGCCTTGAGTGACATCCTCTTCCTTCCCCCTCTTTCCTGATAGTTCAGTTCAGTGGTGTCAAATCTTTTTCTGATGCTTTGAGACACATGTAAAACAGGCCGCTTACATTTATTCCTCTGGTGGAGTAATACATTATCAGGGAAATAACAGGATTTGATTTAAAACACCCCTTAGTCTTCACTGACCTTGTCAAAAAGTTGGGCTTTCTGGCCACTAGTGATAGTTTGGGTTGAGTGTCATTAGAAATTGGAGAGGCAAAAAGAGACAGAAAGAAAGAAACAAGGATTCCTAGTGAGTTGGATGCAGGCTGCAGTCTTTTGGGGTCTGATCTCTTCTCCCAAATTCCGTTTGAAACCAAGGGTGGTCATCGGTTAGATCCCTTAAACTATAACTTGCTTAATAAATAATATCTTATAATCTATCAACAACAGAGAAACAAAGGAGAAAAAAAGGAAAGCATGGAGATTAAACAATATGTTATTGAAAAAACAATGGATCAATGAGGAAATCAAAGCTGAAATTAAAAAATACCTTGAGACAAATGACAATGAAAGCACAACCACTCAAAACCTATGGGACACAGCAAAGGCAGTGCTAAGAGGGAAGTTTATAGCGATACAGGCCTTCCTCAAAAAAGAAGAACCATCTCAAATAAACAATTTAACCCACCACCTGAATGAATTAGAAAAAGAAGAACAAAAAGCCCCAAAAAGCAGCAGAAGGAAGGAAATAATAAAGATCAGAGAGGAATTAAATACAATAGAGATTAACAAGACCATAGAAAAAAATCAACCAAACCAAAAGCTGGTTTTTTGAAAAAGTAAATAAAATCGACAAACCTGTGGGCAAACTCACAAAGAAGAAAAAAGAGAGAGCACAAATTAGCAAAATAAGAAAGGAAAATGGAGAAATTACAACAAACAAAATAGAAATGCAGAATATCATACGAGAATATTATGAAAAACTATATGGAACCAAACTGGATAACCTAGAGGAGATGGACAAGTTTCTGGAAACATACTGTCCACCAAAACTGAATCAAGAAGAATCTGAACACTTGAACAATCCGATCACTAGAAAGGAAATAGAAATAGCAATTAAAAACCTCCCTACAAATAAAAGTCCAGGACCGGACGGCTTCACTGGGGAATTCTACCAAACATATAACGAAGAACTCATACCAGTCCTTCTCAAACTCTTCCAGACGATTGAAAAGGAGGGAATACTCCCAAACTCATTCTATGAAGCCACCATCACCCTGATACCAAAACCAGGCAAAGACACTACAAAAAAAGAGAATTATAGGCCAATATCACTGATGAACATAGACGCCAAAATCCTCACCAAAATTTTAGCAAATAGAATCCAACAACACATAAAAAAGATTATACATCATGACCAAGTGGGGTTCATCCCAGGGACACAAGGCTGGTTCAACATACGCAAATCAATCAGTGTAATACATCACATCAACAAGAGAAAGGACAAAAACCACATGATCATCTCAATCGATGCAGAAAAAGCATTTGATAAAATTCAACACCCATTTATGATAAAAACTCTCGCCAAAGTGGGTATAGAGGGAACATATCTCAACATAATAAAAGCTATATATGACAAACCTACAGCCAGCATAGTACTCAACAGTGAAAAACTCAAAAGATTCCCACTAAAATCTGGGACAAGACAAGGATGCCCACTATCACCACTCCTATTCAACATAGTCCTGGATGTCCTAGCCACAGCAGTCAGGCAAGAGAAAAAAATAAAAGGGATCCAAATTGGAAAAGAAGAGGTAAAAGTGTCATTATATGCTGATGACATGTTACTATATATAGAAAACCCTAAAAGGTCCACACAAAAGCTACTAAAGCTGATTGAAGAATTCAGCAAGGTAGCAGGTTACAAAATTAACGTTCAAAAATCAGTTGCATTTCTTTACACTAACGATAAATCAACAGAAGAAGAAAGTAAAGAAACAATCCCCTTTAAAATAGCACCCAAAGTAATAAAATATCTGGGAATAAATCTAACCAAGGAGGTGAAAGAATTATACACAGAAAACTATAAACCATTGATGAAGGAAATTAAAGAAGACTTTAAAAAATGGAAAGATATTCCATGCTCTTGGATTGGAAGAATCAATATTGTTAAAATGGTCACACTGCCCAAGGCAATCTACAGATTTAATGCAATCCCTATCCAATTACCCAGGACATATTTCACAGAACTAGAAAAAATCATAATAAAATTCATATGGAACCATCAAAGACCTAGAATTGCCAAAGCATTACTGAAGAGAAAGAAAGAGGCTGGAGGAATAACTCTCCCAGACTTCAGACAATACTACAGAGCTACAGTCATCAAGACAGCATGGTATTGGTACCAAAACAGACATATAGACCAATGGAACAGAATAGAGAGCCCAGAAATGAACCCACAAACTTTTGGTCAACTCATCTTTGACAAAGGAGGCAAGAATATACATTGGAATAAAGACAGTCTTTTTAGTAAATGGTGTTGGGAAACCTGGACAGCAGCATGTAAAACAATGAAGCTAGAACACTCCCTTACACCATATACAAAAATCAACTCAAAATGGATCAAAGACTTAAACGTAAGACAAGATACAATAAACCTCCTAGAAGAAAACATAGGCAAAACATTATCTGACACACATTTCAAAAATTTTCTCCTAGAAGAAATAAAAGCAAGAATAAACAAATGGGACCTAATGAAACTTACAAGCTTCTGCACAGCAAAGGAAACCAGAAATAAAACAAGAAGAAAACCTACGGAATGGGAGAAAATTTTTGCAAATGAGACCGACAAAGGTTTGATTTCCAGAATATATAAGTAGCTCATACGACTCAATAAGAAAAAAATAAACAACCCAATCCAAAATGGGCAGAAGACCTAAACAAGCAATTCTCCAAGGAAGACATACAAATGATCAAAAAGCACATGAAAAAAATGCTCAATATCACTAATTATCAGAGAAATGCAAATCAAAACTACAATGAGGTATCACCTCACACCAGTCAGAATGGCCGTCATTCAAAAATCCACAAATGACAAATGCTGGAGAGGCTGTGGAGAAAGGGGAACCCTCCTACACTGCTGGTGGGAATGCAGTTTGGTGCAGACACTATGGAAAACAGTGTGGAGATTCCTCAAAAGACTAGGAATAGACTTACCATATGACCCACGAATCCCACTCCTGGGCTTGTATCCAGAAGGAAATCTACTTCAGGATGACACCTTCACCCCAATGTTCATAGCAGCACTATTTACAATAGCCAAAACATGGAAACAGCCTAAATGTCCATCAACAGGTGACTGGATAAAGAAGATGTGTTATATTTATACAATGGAATACTACTCAGCCATAAAAACCGACAACATAATGCCATTTGCAGCAACATGGATGCTCCTGGAGAATGTCATTCTAAGTGAAGTAAGCCAGAAAGAGAAAGAAAAATACCATATGAGATCGCTCATATGTGGAATCTAAAAAACAAAAACAAAAACAAACAAACAAACAAAAACAAAGCATAAATAAAGGACAGAAATAGACTCACAGACAGAGAATACAGACTTGTGGTTACCAGGGGGGTGGAGGGTGGGAAGGGATAGACTGGGATTTCAAAATTGTAGAATAGACTACACTGTATAGCACAGGGAAATATACACAAAATGTTATGATAACTCACAGAGAAAAAAAATGTGACAATGAGTGTGTATATGTCCATGAATAACTGAAAAATTGTGCTGAACACTGGAATTTGACACAACATTGTAAAATGATTATAAATCAATAAAAAATGTTTTAAAAAAATATCTTATAATCTGCCTTCACTGAAAAAAAAAAAGAAAGAAAGAAATTGGAGAGGCTTAAGATTCTCCATCCCCATCATCCACCCCTGCCGATTATCTAAATAATTGGTTAATTTTTCCACCTCTAAAAATGTCTGTCTTTCACCCTTCTTCATCAGGCTTGTAATGTGTTTTCCTCCCATAATGGTCATTTGAATTGTGTTCTTTGCAACCAAGGCATTCACCTAATAAACTCTACTCATCTCCCATGTCTTCTAGTGACCTAGACTATGTGTACAGTGTGAGACTAGAGGTGGACAACGTTTTCATTAGCCCTTAGATTTAGTAGCTATTTCATATTTTACAAAATTCTTTTACATCTATTCCCGCACCACAAAGGCAAGAAGCCAAATTTTTTAACTAAAATTTTCTTATAATTATTTTAAAGATACATATAAACACTAAAGTTATCAAATACATGAAAGAATACTTTTAAGAATATTTAAGACATTTTATATTTCACAAATCAGGTAGCTTATTTTTTTATTGAATTTACTTTTTAGAATATGAATAATTTTACAGAAAAATTGCACAGCAAGTAGTGAGTTTCCATATGCCCCCTCTACCCCAACCCCACAAAGTTCCCCAGGTTATTAACACCTTGCATTAGTGTGGAACGTTTGTTACAAACTCTGAACCAATACTGATGCATTATTATTAACTAAAGTGCATAGTTTACATGAGGGTTTACTTTTTGTGTTGTACAGTTCTATTATGAGTGAATCATTGTGTTTCCATTAAGATATAGAGAATAGTTTCACCATCGTAAAATCCTCTGTGTGCCACCTGTTCATCCCTCTCCCCCTCCCCCTAAACCCCTGGCAACCACTTATCTTTATACTAATCCTACAGCTTTGGCTTTCCAGAATGTCATGTTGTTGAAATCATACAATATGTAGCATTTTCAGTCTGGCTTGCAAGAGGCCAAATTTGAAGACATGGAGCTAGGATTATGGCCCCCACACTGAGCTGCCTTAGAGTCTAAGTAAGGGGCCCACCTAAGGAGAAATTCTCTGATTTTGTTTGTAAGAGCTCTGGACTAGACATCATAAAATCATTATCATCAAATACTTCTCCAGCACCAGCAAGGTACAGAGCATTGCCCAGAAGTTTCTGAGAAAGTGGATTATAAGAGGAAATTTTCTTCCTGATGTTATGGGAACTGTTGTTATAAGATGAACCCACTTATACGGGCAAATCCATGAGATCAACAAAAATAACACTGAACATCATACATCACACAGATGGGAAAATGCCGCATGTTATGTTTGGGACTCAGAGGCTCTTTATCTGTATCTTTTGAGCCATTTGTATGTCTCAGACACTGCCTTCCATTCTACTTCCCTTATTTATAGCCGCTGGGATGACTCCCTGTAGATCTTTAGTTTCAAAATTGACCTTTATGAGGTTGTTTCAGTCATCACACTAATTCTTTTGCCCCTAACCTTCTTTATCAAAACCCACTATGCCAGTCTCACACTTAGGATTATGAAGAGAAGATAAATAATAAAATAGCTTTTGTTCTTCAGGAATGGAATTTCTCAGGACAGTCTAACATGCCTAGTTGTTGAATAGATTTCAAAAGAATCAGAAAAATGACAGGCAAGATTTCATTCCAAAAGACACTGACAGAAAGAATGGCTTAAATTGTCTTAATTTTTTTAAAAAAATGTTTTCCTATGTGTGATGATTGTCTTAATGCCTTTAAAATACTTCCCAGTGTATAAAGGTACCCGAGTTATAAGGAGCTGTGTATTAGGATCTGACTGAAAAAGGCCAAGTAGGGAATATGTTAGTTTGAACCATATGAAATTTTCATTTTTGTAGATCAAAAATAATGGATAATCTGCAGTTGAATATCTGAGGAGTAACAGAAGTTGTTCCTTACAGGAGGACAGATGCCACCACATTCAAATCCTGGCAAATTTCCTGGTGGGGGCTAATTTAGAGTACAGTACTTAATTACATTAGAAAGTGTGTTTAATTACACAGAAAGGTTCATGAACTGGTCATTAAACAGGGATGGTACACACCCATGAGAAAAATGAAGGAAGCTCCAGATGCTCACAAAGGAAAAAAATAGAAAATAGAAAACACATAGGAAGATGTGTTGTTTATAAAATGATCGTAAGCAAAGTAAGGATGCTGCCACACAGGACAAAAGTGTTACTTTGAGTGGATAATCTTGTGTGTGTGCTTGAGACATAGAAATCGATGCTCCTTTTTATTTTTCTTCCATCTTTCAAATAGGGAAGACAACCAGTTATCTGTGCAGGGAAAGAGAAACCCAAGATTAGGGCATAATAAACAGAAAGCAATAATTTGCCCCAGGGAAGTGGGATTCGGGGGTAGTTTTGATGGACCAGGTCTTTCCAAGTTTTTTTTATGCATTGTTTTCTACATCAGGCATCAGCTATTTTTATAATAAAAGAAAAATGAAGAGTGTAATGTGTCCTTCTGAACCAGATGGGAAAACCTGTAACAATGAGAAAGAGAGAGGAGAGAGAAAGAAAAGAGAGTTTAACTCCTTTTGATTTGAATGAGGAAATCATACCTTATTTCAAAACAGCACCAAGAAGTTTAATATGAAGTCAGCTCCTCAGTGTGGGCTTGAAAAAATTTTTTGCTTAATGCATTTGCAACCGCTCCTCGCCCAACTCATGATCCATGAGCTGTCAACATATCAGCATCTGGCAATGAAAATCCAGGCTTGTAAAAGGGGTTTGCTCTCCTCAGTTCATGCTGAGACCTGGAATGAGATAAGATCTGAGATCTCCCTGTGGAATTTAGTACAAAGAATGTGAGGGTTGTGCTAGAGAAATTCTAAATTTTGTGTCTGTCTTTTCAGACAATGGGGAATAATCAAATTGGAAAAATAACTAAACATTTACAAGCACTAATAGATTTTACAAATGCCAAGATTCTCAAAATAAATTCACATCACTGTATGCTGTGTTCCAGAGCACTCAGAGACTAGAAGTGGACCACATTTTTTTTTTCAGGGAGAAAGAAGGATTTATTACTTGCAGCATGTGAGGAGAACACTCGGGATCTTTCCCAAAGCAGTGTTTCCAAACATTGATTTTGAGGAATCTTAGAGAACAAGAGATGCTGAATGTTTTGAGACAAGCAAGTGCCATTGCCTTTTTAAACTTCTGCAAATTGTAGAATGGGCTGTTCAAAAGACATTTTGTGAACCCTGAGGAAAAGAACATGGGACCACTTAGACCAAGTCATGCCAAATAATTTAACTTTTTATCTTTGTCAGATTAGGTGATCAATGAAATTCAGTAGCAAGTGAATCTGAATTTCAGCAGGACAATTGAAAAGGATTCTCAAAGTATCTTATGAAGAACGTACAGAAATATAGACTGAATTCAGTGACAATTGCCAAGACATGTCTCCTTTCCAATGACAGCATCTCACGTCACCCATTAATAACAAACACTTGACCCCAAATTCAAGCTGAGACCCTGGACAGGAGATATACTAGAGGGGTAGTTGGACAGATCCACTGGGTAGGCTTTTCTGCAAATACTCAAAGCATCAGAGTTTGCTAGTTAGGAAACTATGACTAACTGAGATTCAAATCAAAGAGTCATGTATCTGAAGTTGATGTTAAATCTGAACCCAAAGAACTCCCTTTTCCATACAATGACAATAAGAATATCAGTATGACTGAGTAGGTATATGAACCTAGCAACAGGCATACAAAGACAGGAACAGAGAATGTCCACACAGGGACAAGGTGACCATTTGAGGAAGATAGATGCTGCTTCACTAAACAGGGACTTAGTCATTTGAATTCCAGCAAATTTCCTGGTGTGGCTGAGATATCTAACTTAAAGGATAGTAATTAATTATATCATCAAGCAGACATGACCCAGGGGAAATAAAAGAGGAGGATGACTACTTCACATACTAGATTGTTTTTAAAAAAAAAAAAAACAGCTAGATCTTGAGTTAAGCTCTGGTGATGTCCCCTTTAAAGGAATAGTGAATAACTGGAAGGTGCTTTGAGGAGTGCAACTATCCTCGAGGTGGAACTGGAATTCAAGTCACATAATGAAGAATGGAGGTATCTGGTGACAATTATCCAAGAGAAAAGAAGATCTTTGGTGGGAGGGAATGTCCTAGTGTCTCCAAATATGGAAATATCTGTCAGCAGAAGATGGATTCAGTGTATCTTGTGAGGTCTTATGGGGTCAAGAAACAAGACCAATCAAGGGAGCAATAAATGAGTGAAAACTCACTGTTGGAGCTGTCCAGAGAAGCAGTGTTTCCTCAGGAGGTGGCGCGTCCTGCTCTCTGGAGACAGTCATAGACTCAGATAAAAGTAATATGGATGTCACAGAAGAACTGTGTAAATAAGTGGGTAATTTGGCCAACTGAGTTACAGGATTCCTTATGCCTTTAAGATTTCGTGAAGTCAGTGATCATCCAGGCTTCATTGTCCTGAATTTTGACCAAGGCAAGTCAGAGTGAAAAATCTGCTTCTCAAAGTGGCTTTGCCACTAACAAAGCCTTTCTCTCCCACTCTTCCTTCAAAAATTTTAGTTGCTTTGAAGTTCACACCATCAGATTTTACTGCCATTTCCCTTCCTTTTGGCTGTTTCATCAGTTTCCAGACACTTCCCATTATTCATTTGTGGCTCACGGTAATTCTTGCATCCTTCAGACTATCATTATGTTTAGTGAATTCACCTTCCATAAGGATAATTCATCTGACATCTTGACCTCTCAGTTCCTTGACTTCTTCACTGGCTATGAGCTTTATCCTCATTCCATTCCAGTCACTCACTACCGGGATAATTCCCTGAACCTCACCATCACAAAGATGGAACCAACTTGATGAGAGCCAAATGAGGAATCAGCCAGTCTATTTTTTTTTATTTGAAGTAAACTGACATACAACATTATATTAGTTTCAGGTGCACAACATAATGATTCCATATTTATACATGTGAAATGATCACCACGCTGAGTCTAGTTAACATCCATCACCACACAAGGTTACCAAATTTTTTTGTTATTATGAGAACTTCTCAGATCTACTCTTTTAGCAACCTTCAAGTAGACAATACAGTATTATTAACTATAATCACCACGCTGTACCTTACATCCCCTTGGTTCTATTTTACAACTGGAAGTTCATACCTTTTGACTCCCTTCACCTATTTAACCCAGTCTATTTCTTTTTTTTTTTTTAATCACATTTAGTCAACAATTTCCAAGCCATCTTTCAAAGTCATAGTAAATGTCATATATAGTATTAAGGAAAGAATATTTCCTTTTCAATAATACTAACTTGCAAAACCAATGTATTAAAGAAAAAAATCAGGGAAGAATATATTCTCACATTTGGGGAAACTTGTCTTTACAAAGGAGCCCAACCTCCACTTCTCACACTGTGACCCACCTGTGCTGCTCCCTTTGCCGGCCACCTGCTGCAGGACCACCTGGTTTGAGACCACCGGCTGCCAGCCCACCTATAGTGGTTCACTGTGCTGCCAGCCTTACTGCAGACCCAGCATGTGCTGCTCCCTCTTGGAGTAATCCCTCTCCAAAACCAGCTGCCATGCCGTGAGGAATGCAAGCAACACAGAAATGCCACATCAAGGCACTCTGGTTAACAGTCCCCGCTAAGCCCTGCCTTCAAGTCATCCTAGCCCAGGCACCATGCATGGGAGAAAAGAAGCCTCCAGAAGTTTCTGGCCCTTAGCCATTTGAATATTTCCAGCTGAAGTTATGGAGACGGCTTCTTTCTTAAACCTCATGATCCAATCTCTGTTAGCTTCAAGCTTTTCTTCTGCAGCTTCCTCACCTCTCTCAGCCTTCATAGAATTGAAGACAGTTAGAACCTTGCTGCAGATTAGGCTTTGGCTTAAGGGAATGTTGTGGCTGGTTTGATCTTCTATCCAGACCACTCAAACTTTCTCCATATCAGCAATAAGGCTATTTCAATTTCTCATCATTCATGTGTTCACTGGAGTAGCACTTTTCATCTCCTTCAAGAACTTTTCCTTTGCTTTCACATCCTGGCTAACTTTTTGGTGCAAGAGGTCCAGCTTTTGACCTCTCTCAGCTTTTAACATGCCTTCCTCGGTAAACTTAATCATTTCTAGCTTTTGACCTACAATGAGAGACTTAGTGACTCTCCATTGCACTTGAACGCTTAGAGGCCATTGTAGGGTTATTAACTAGCATAATATCAATATCATTGTGTCTCAGGGAATAGGGGAGCCCAAGAGGAAGGAAAGAGATGGGGGAATGGCCGGTGACGGGGTGGGGCAGCCAGAACACACACATCTTAAGTTCACCATCTTATATGGGAATGATTTGTGGCATCCAAAAACAGTTACAATTGTAACATCAAAAATCACTGGTGACAGATCACTATAACAAATAATAATAATGAAAAAGTTTGAAATATTACAAAAATTACCAGAATGTGACACAGAGACATGAAGTGAGCAAATGCTGTTGGAAAAATGGCACCATTAGACTTGCTCCACACAGGGTTGCCACAGACTTTCAGTTAACAAAAAATGCAAAATTTGCCAAGCATGATAAAGCGAAGTGCAGTACAACATGATGTGCCTGTATTTTAATCAAAATATCCCTGTACTTTTAAAATTGCTTCCCTACCTGGGACATAAATATAAATAAAGATTTAGTTATAAGCATGTTCAGGCTTGGCAAAACACTCTTTATAAAAGGAGGTTCAGATGTTTCATGAACAAGTTCTAGCAAACCTAAAGAGAGTTATTAAGTGCTTTGTTATTTAAACTGTTGCCAAGCATAGGAGGAGATACAAGACTTCCCAACACACCTTTTACACTTAACGTGTTTAAAACATGCAGTCTGCTTGTTGGCAAGTGGCCAGTGAAAAACTCGTGCCAGTACAACAGAGATAAAAAAGAAAAAGATAAAAAGAATAAGATGATCAAAAAAAAAAAAAAACACTGCAAAATGAAATTTGAAGTTCCAAGTATGTCAAGAATTAAGAATTAAGCAAATTATTTAGGGAGATGTACCTCCTTAAAGTTACCATGTAAGGAACATTGTTGAAAATTCTATTCAAGACTGAAGTAAGATGCATTCCACCTCCCAGAGCCTCATCCTTCCTCCGACATGACTGAGAAATCTCCATGGAAGGTGTGGGGGAGGGAATTTAAATGTGGTATCCATCAAAATGTCATTTCTAGAAGACATTCCATCCATGGTAATTTTGCAATACCAAAGTCCCTCCCCCCACCCCCCTTTATTTTTTTCTTCTTCTTTTTAATTTTCTGTTTGGACTTCATTTGCAAAAAAATTGAATCAGTTATATTCTTTATTGGCACATTATCATCTTCAGTCCTTGCAAGATCGCTCTTATTTATTTATTTTTCCTTTATGTAGTTCTATATCAATTCATGTAATTCCTGCTCCCCTGATGCCCCATCCTTTCCCTATAGGCGGCTGTTTTATTCTGTTGATGCAAATTCTCCAGCAGGCAGCCTTCTCTTGGGTCTCCAGCCTGTCAGCCCACACTTTGGCCCCACACTACAGATTTGGACTTGCCAGCCTCCATAATTACATGAGCCAATTCCTCTCAATGGAGATAGATAGATAGATAGATAGATAAATAGATAGATAGATAGACTGATAGGTCTAGAACCAGTCTAATACAACACCCAAGGAAGGAATCACTACTTCCTACCTACCCACTCCTTGTTCTCTTAGTGGTGGACAACAGATTTCCTTTAAAATTCATGTCATTACAGAAATGCCACAGTGACCATCCTCATACATGTCTCTTTATGGACCTGTGTGAGAATTTTTTGGGTTAGATACCTAAATCAGTTTGCAGACCCCAAGTCCCTTGATTAAAAGGGGGGCCAGATCCCCTTCAGGAAAGACTCTGCACCATTGCTGCAAGCGCACACTGTACATCTTTCTCTAAGCTTCCCCCAAAAGAAAACCAATCCAAAAAATGTTTAGATTCAGTAATTACACCCTGGAAATACAAAATTCGGTCAAAAGTTCCCTTAGACTAATTGTTTTTTCAACTGTCTCTTGAAAGTCAAAACCATAGCAAACACCTGCCCAAAATTCCTAAAGACTTTTTAACTTTATTTAAATTGGCCAATCAGATGAATTGATCATTAAAACCAATTTTAAGTGACTTAACCCTTAGTTATTCTCCATGGTCGAAACCTCATGTTTATTTTCATCTGTGGCTTCCCTGGACCAATTCTGGCTTTGGCTGCCCAAGTCTATTCACTGTCGGGGAACTGAGGCCACCCAACTCAAAAGAGCACTTGGTAAAGTGTAAAGGTTGGAAGCCAGGGCATTGTTTGTCCTCACTTCCTTCCAGCTTGAGCATCTATATTTCTAGACACAAACTACCCTTGCAGAGGAATGCAGACACACTGACTCAGAGGACCCAAGGTCATTGTGTTCAAATGAGAACTGAAGGAAATCAACATAGGGGTGTATTGAAAGGAATGAAAGCACTCTGAGAGGCTTTGTTATGATTAACCAGTCACGTTTTTATCAGCAGTTGGCAGCAAAAGAGTCTTCTTAACGACTTGGCAGCATCAAAAGAAAGAAAAACTAGAGAAAAGGTTTTTCTGAAATGAAATGATGACATCAGGAAACGCAAGCTCTAGCTTGGACCATGCTTGCTGAAAGGTTATCCTCAGTTAAGAAGGATCTCTTAGTGGCTGGACAAGTTCCTTCACCAGCACCTGGAGAGAAGAGGGGGCCAGACTCAGAGTAAAGTTAGCAAGCATGGGGTGGCTATGCACTTGCAGACAGTGGCAGACCTCGGAGGACGTGTAAAGAGTGCTCTCTCAATGAAATGTCACTGTACGGAAGCTGGACTCCTGGCTGGGTTGGCAGGAAGTTGGCTAGCAGGTGCTGGCCTGGCAGACTTGGGGCAGTGGCTCGGAAGCGACTGGAACCTCCACTGGATGATTTGCCAGAACCTGTCACACAGAAAGCTTGTTGGCAGGAAGGGGATTTGCAGGCACTTTGATTGCAGGAAGTAGGTTCACCACAAGTTGGTTGGCCAGAAGGGATGGTGCTGCAGGAAGCTGGTTTGCAAGGGTTCTTTACAGAACAAGGGTTAGCCACTGGCTGGCAGATGAAGGTTATGGATGGAACTGGTGGGCAGTGAAGTGTCTGGCAAGGGGAGGAGAAACAGCAAGCAGGATTGCAAGAACCGAAAACACAAGGACACAGCTGGTGGGGCACAGGCACGCAGGGAACTGATTGACAAGACTTAAAAACGTAGCAGACAGGTTGGTAATAAGTTGATTGGCGGGGCTGGTCTTCACCACTAATGAGTTGACATGAACGTGCTTGGCAGCAAGTTGGCTGGCATAGACTAGCTGCACGGATGGCTGGTGGGCAAGGTGTTGCAGGACAGAAAGTTGCCTCAGAGCAGAATGGATGGCAGGACCTATGTCACAGCAGACTGTTAGGCCACAGGCTGCCTGGCATGACCCAGACAGGTAGACAGGTCCCTGGCAGGAGCTCTGTTGGCAGGGGCTGGCTTCACAGCACTTTCCCCGACTGCCGATGGTTTCTGAGCAGGAGGGCTCGCCCAAGCTAACCAGACAAGGAGACTGACCAGTGCCAGATTCACAGGAGCACCGCTGGAATGGCAGTGGCATTTCCAGGACAACAGCTATCCACCATGGTGCTGGTGCTAACCTTGCCAGGAGGTTCCAACCTCAGTATCCCTGAGTTTGAAAGACATCTGATATGTGGGGGCTTTTATAGTCCTTCGCTAGGGATGTTGGCATGATGGAGCATCTTTCCTTGTTATGGTTGCCACACATTTGCATACAAACATCTGATTAGGAGGATTCAGGAGCTTGGGAGATGTCCCCAGTTTAAAAACTCATCTGTTGAGTTAGGCATTTTCATGGCTGAGTTCGGGCTACCTTGCCACTGCTCCGGCTCTGGGATAAGCTGTCTCTTTTACAGCTTGTTCTCGGCCTCTCTGAAGCAGGCCTCTTCCCAATGCTAACCTCTCATCAGAAGGCTACAGCCCAGCCGAAACAGCCTGCTCCTCTGCCAGGAATGCAGTACCGCACCATTCAGCCAGGAAATGAAGCTCTGACCCAGTTGAGGGAGGCTGATATCAGAGGTGGCACACAGAAAATCAGGTAGTGCATCCCAAGGGACTCTGCAGTGGGGACCTGGTCATAGGAAGGAACCCTTTTGTGTTCTATTACAAGTTAATCACTAAAGGGATATTGCCTATAAGGTTAAATTCTAAAATACTTTTATTTAGCTCGTGGGAAGCATCCTAACCAGGCCCACCTGTGAACGACTGCAGGAAGAAAGAAATTAGCACATCCCCACTGGAGGATGACCAGAATGAGGAAATGTTTGACTACTCCCTCCTCTTTTAGTACAAAACAAGCCTGAATTCTAACTCAAGCAATGTGGTTCTTTGGGACACTAGTCCACCATCTTCCCGGTCTACTGGCTTTCTGAATAAAGTAAATCACTATTCCTTGCCCCAATAAATCATCTCTAGATTTATTGGCCTGTCATGCATCGAGCAGTACGAGCTTGGACTTGGTAACAACCTCTTTCTAGAACCTTCTTGTTTGGCTCTCCTGAAACTCAACTTTACTAGTACCACCAATAATAATAACACTAGTAACAGCTTCCATTTATAGCATACTTACTATGTACCAAGTCCTTGGCCTTTTTTCATTGAATCTTTGCAGTGATCCTAGTTCATAGGTGCAATTGTCACCATTGTGGTAGATGTAGAAAAACTAACTCAGAGAGTTTAAATCATGTTCCCAAAATTATGCAAGTAATAAGGGATAGAAACAGAATTCAAACCTAGGTTGGGCCAACCCCAAAACCTTTGATCTTAACCACCTACTATGCCTCCCAAATTTGGAGGTGGGGAGGGAGACTCTAACATAATGATTGAAGGTTGACATTTGTGCAGCAGCGCTGGCTCAAGGGCAGGTAATCCAGGCCCTCTGCTGGGGGTCCTCTGCCCACTCTAGTGACTGTAACCATCAGCTAAATCAAACTGGTATGTGTACTTATCTCTACTTACCAATATATCTGAAGACAATTTTTTAATCTGGAAATTTAAAATTGCAAAATGTTTCATCAAGAAAGATTAACACAGCTTTGTAAAATGACTATAACTCAATAAAAAAAAGAAAAGAAAGAAAGATTAAACTCATGCTGTGGGGTAAGTGGCATATGAATTCTATAAATATAAAACACAGCAAGTAGCAGTGATATAAAGACATCTCTGCAAAGTCGTTTTTGTGTTAAATCAACTTCTTCCAAGAGAGATTCATGAGGGGCTTTGTGGATTCTTCCCCTCTTCCTTTGGGCTGGTCCCGGCTCTGCATCACCAGCCAATTTCAGCATCCCACACTGGTTCACATCCTGGCCTGTTTCACGCTGGAGGTACATGATGGAATGGAAAGATCATGGCTTTGGGACCCAGTAGGGCTAGTCTTGATTTCTGGCTCTGCCACAAACTCACTTTGCTGGACATGTTAGCTCACTACCCAAGGGTTCAAAGTACTGAGTGTTATGGGCTGGGAAGAGCTCAGTGGTAGAATCCATGCGTAGCATGCATGGGGTCCTGGGTTCAATCCCCAGTACTGCTATTTGGAAAAAAAAAAAAAGTACTGATTGTTCATCAATTGTATGGCTATTGCTCAGGTCACTTTTATTATTATGGTCTGCCTCACAATCATTGAAAATGCTGGAAACTCTGGAAACTACTTTTCAAAGTACCAGTTGCAAAATGCCTTCTCCTTGTGTTCATTTTAAAAGGAAGAGAAATTTTTCTGATCACAGTGGTGCCTGAAAAATCCTCACCCTGGTCATTAAAATGCCTTTCCTCTGCCATCGCTTTTCACATCACAGCATCGATTACTTCTTTTGTCCTCCCATCTCTTTGCTGTTCATTTTAGCATCTTGCAAACCCTGCACTGTGTTTTATTCCTAAACATCTACATCCCAAATCTCTCATCTCCCAGGAGGAAGTACTGTTGGTGTCACCAAATAGGTCAGTCAAAATGGGAACATGAACTTATTTGAGAAACCATGCAAATTTCCATCTGACAAAGATGCCTATATCTTATACCCATACATACCACTTTCATTGTTTCAGAGCAATCCATTTTTACATCCACTTTTCTCTGATTTTGCACTTGCCTCTATTCCTCTTAAAGAAAACACTCAATAGGCTGGTAAAAAGGGTACAAACTTTCAGCTCTAAGATGAATAAGGACTGAGGATCTAATGTTTAGCGTGGTGACTATAGTTGATAACGTTGTATTATATAATGGAAATTTGCTAAAAGAACTTGAATGTTATCACACACAAAAAAGATAAATATGTGAGGTGGTGGATATGCAGATGAATTAGGTGGGAAGAATCTTTTCACAATATTATATACATCAAATCATCACAATCTATGCTTTCAATGTCTCACAATTTTGTCAATTATCCCTAAATAAAACTGAAAAACAACCCTCCCAGTAGAAAGAACTTTCATTTTGCCATGGTGCAAGATGGTAAGGACATCTGGTGTACCACCAGGAGTTGTGATCACATTAAGCTGTTGTGATTTCATGTTGGTGCATGAAAACACAAACTTGGACAGTACTGGGGTTTGGTGTGTTACTGGCTGTGATTATGCTGAATTTTGTGTTTGTCATTCCCCTGTGAATAGATAGATACAGATATAGAATATATATATATTTGTATATATGTATACACATGTCTACTCATACATATGTATATGTATGTATGTGTGTGTTGGTTTTGACCTTTAAATATGTATGTGATCTCTGGGGCTTGTTCATATCAATCAATATCACAGTAGTAAGGTTCACCCATTTTGTTTCATGTAGCCATTGTCCAGGTGTCTTCACTACAGTGTAATAACTATTGTGTGAATGAATATACTACAATTTTCTCATCTCTGTTGATGGGCATTTGGATCATTTATCCTTCAAATTCTTCATCTATAAAATAGGGAAAAAGAAATCTTATTTCACAGAATTGCCGTGATTTACAAGAAATACTGAGTCTGTGCTGGAATCAGAGATTTAAAACCCTTGCCAACTCATCTCTTGACTCTGGAAGGAAATGGAAATAAATCCCAATGGCCAAATGAGAAAGTAACTCCAACACCAATGTGTAGGATAAGTTTCACTTTTGACTTTCTCCCTCTGCCATTGTCTAACCCAATGGTTCTCAAACAGGGTGATTTTTGCCTCTCCTCCCCAGGGGAGATGTTTGCCAATGTCTGGAGACATTTCAGGCCATCACCCTCAGGGGGCCTCTAGTTGGTAGAAGCCAGGGATATTGCTTAATATCCTACAACGCAAAGAACAGTCCCCACAACAAATAATTATCCAGCCCAGAATGTCAGTGGTGCCAAAATTGAAAATCCCTGGGCTACCCCCTCTTGTGGTTAGGATAGCCTAAGCTGCACCTTGAGGACAAGGGGTAGCCCTTCAGTCTGTGCAGTAAATGCAAGGGGTGACTACTTTGAAGAGACTCTGTCCTTGAGGCTTGTAAGAGGGTATGGATGGAGTTTACAAAGAGTGTGTCTTCTAGGGAATAAGGGAACATAAATCTCTTGTACAATAAATCCAGGTTACATTCCTTATTGTAAATATGACCCCCTACTTGGTTTCATTCCACTGTGGACCCCAAAGCCATTGGCTGCCTCCTCAGTCTCCCTATATCCAAGTCCATGTTCCTCTATTAAGCTCGCCACACCAAGGCAAGAGGGACATCCCAAAACCACTGCCCTGCATATAGTCCCTCAATGCCTTCATGTCAGCCCTGCACCAGGCCCCTCTGTCTAGCACACAAGGCCTGACAAAGGCAGGTCACTGTCTACTTATCTGACCTCAGAGCTCACCACTCCTCTAAGCACACCTCTGCCCAAGATTTGCCTAATGAACAGTTTGCTCACAAGCCCCATTCATTTGCACATGTTTCCTCTGCCTGGAAAGCTCTTCCTTCCTGGTTTCCAACCAGTTAATTCCTACTTGTACTGAAAGACGCAGCTTCAGTATCACATCCCCCAAGAATTCTTCCCTGTTTCTCCCCATGCCCTGCTGAGTTCCAAATGCCCTCTGCCCCAGGACTTAGCACCACATGAGTGGAACATAGTGGTCATCTCTCTGCCTGTCTCCCCATCAGAGAGTAAGCCTCCTAAGTATGGGCCTAAAACTTTCGTCTTCTCGTTCCTAGAATCTGACACGGTCCCTGGCACCTAACAGCTATCTAATAAAGTTCGTTGGGTGGATGAATGGATGAATGAAGCTGCTCTCAAAGATGGAACAGGTCAGCTGATGAGAATATGGCACGAACAAGAGAGCCGTGAGAACAGTGCGTCACTTCAACTTAATCATGTTTATTGGACAGGTAAATAGCTTGATCTCATGGAAGAGGTCCCCAAGGAAGAGGGGCACACATAGCGAGGGAGCACACGCATGAAGACAGAAAAATCTGATGCCAGGAGAGAGACTTGAGATGATGTAGCGCAGCAGCCTTTTTCAGCCTATGGGCAGCAGCAGACAGGAACCTGGGTGTCCCCCTCTTGTGCCCAGGAGGACTTCATTTGGACCCTTAGGAGACTGACATTTCTTGTGAGTTCTTTGAAGCATAAGCAGATGGTGAGTGATAATGCAGAAAGAAAAAGATTCTACGTCAGAATGAGCTTTGGGGAGGGCAGTCATATTTTCTCTGTAGCCAGAGGCATGCACTACAGGGATTTGTGGGCAGAGGCCATTTCAGCAGTTAGCAGGCTTGGTGGCAGCAGGCTGGCTGGTTGCGGCCTCACAGGTGGTTGGGTTGATGGGCTTGTCCTCAGTGGGCTGGGAAGGATTGGCCTCTGAGACCTCTGTCTTGCAGGGTGTTGAGTCAGCACAATCCGGTTGGCTGGAAGTAGACTTTTTGCAATCACGTTTGCAGGTGTCAGTACAAGACAGGTGGGTGCAGATGGGACGGTAAGAGACAGAAGTGATGCAGGCCGGGCGGCGCAAGATGGAGTAACAGGGGCGAAAGCAGCCTGGGCGGTAGGAGATGGACGTCACATACGGCTGCCTGTAGGTGGTGGGTCCAGAGAAGAGAGGGCGGCAAATTGGGCGGTAGGAAACTGAAGGAGTGCACGGTTGTTTGCAGGAGCTGGGTATGTAGAAAGTTCGAGAGCAAATTGGCCGGCAGATGACAGATGCAGAAGACCCTGGGCGGCAGCAGAGAGGTCGGCAGGAGGTAGACGGGCAGGAAACGGGCTCACAGCAGACAGACTGGCAGCGCTTGACGACATAGCCGATGGGTTGACATGGCCGGGGCACACAGACACTAGGTGAGCAGAGGCTGGGCTTGGAGCAGATGGGTTGGCAGAGGCTAGAGATGCAGTAAGAGGGCTCTTGGCTCGTGCTAGAGACACAAGGTGGTTCACAAGGGCTTGGAACACAGCAGACCGGGCGGACGCAGACAGACTCACTGACCAGAGACACACGGGTGGTTGGCTGGCATATGGGCTCTGAGCAAGGTGGCTCACAATGTGGCTCACAAGGTGGCTCATAGCAGACAGACTGGCGGCCATTGGCCACAGAGCGGACAGATGAACAGCAGCTAGGCGTGGGGCACACTGGCTGACAGCAAGCAGGCTCACAGATCACTGGTTGGCAGGAACTTGGCCTGGTGCAGACAGTCGGACAGTAGGTGTGCTCGCAGATGACTGGCTGGCAGCAGCTGGGTCTGCGGAGGATGCTCTGGCAAGTAGTGGGCACACAGAGGACTGGTTGGTAGGAAGGGGCCTCGCAGCACACAGGCTGGGCACAGCTGTTCACCTGACAGGTGGGCTCACAGATGGTGGCCTCGCAGCACACAGGCTGGACACAGCTGCTCACGGGACAGGTGGGCTCGCAGATGGTGGCCTCGCAGCACACAGGCTGGGCACAGCTGCTCACGGGACAGGTGGGCTCGCAGATGGTGGCCTCGCAGCACACAGGCTGGACACAGCTGCTCACAGGACAGGTGGGCTCGCAGATGGTGGCCTCGCAGCACACAGGCTGGGCACAGCTGCTCACGGGATAGGTGGGCTCGCAGATGGTGGCCTCGCAGCACACAGGCTGGGCACAGCTGCTCACGGGACAGGTGGGCTCGCAGATGGTGGCCTCGCAGCACACAGGCTGGGCACAGCTGCTCACGGGACAGGTGGGCTCGCAGATGGTGGCCTCGCAGCACACAGGCTGGGCACAGCTGCTCACGGGACAGGTGGGCTCGCAGATGGTGGCCTCGCAGCACACAGGCTGGGCACAGCTGCTTACAGGACAGGAGGGCTCACAGCGCTGCAGGCCACAGCTGGATGATCTGCAGCTATCTTGAGTCACCAGTTGCCAAGTCCGGCTCTGGCAAGAACTGGGCAGGCAAACAGGCCCTCCACAGCTCACCTCAGTGGAGCAGAGGGAGACAGCTGGCACAGAGGGGCATTTCCTAGAACAGCAGTTTCCAGGCATGGTGGAGGTGCCTCTGCTCCCTGGTGAGTGCTGAGAGTTTGCTGCCTGATGGAGACAGCTCTCCAAGGCCCTCACTTTTATACCCGCTCCCTGGCACATGCTGTTTTGAGCCCCTGCATCTTTTCCTCATTGCTGTTTGGGCCAGTCTTCACAGAAACATCTTATTAGCCAAGCTTTGTTGATCTGGAAGTTGTTGATATCCCCATAAAGAAGCTGTTTGTTTACTGATTTGCTAAATTTGGAATCTTCGAAGCTTCAGGTCCTCTTGGAATAAGCATCATCACCTCCAAGCTGAACGATCTGTGTTTCTGAGCATCGTGAATAAGGGAAGAAAGGAACTTATAATTTCACCATCTTCTAGTCCTCTGCACCAGGCCCTCAGCTGGACACAGGGGATGCCCACATGAATAAGTCCTACTCACCCACCCTCACAGATCTCATTCTCTAGTGGGCAAGCATGCAAGCCAACTCGTTGCCATGCAGTGACAAACTCAACAATAGACATCAAGGGTTAAGCAGAGAGAAACAGTGATGAGCTCTGTGGGAGAGGGGATATCTGGGCTGCATTTTAAATTACTGCACTTTACAACAATGATCTCATTTCAAACCATCAGAAATCCCTGGAAGCAGGGATTCATCTCTTCTACTGCCCCCCCATAGGTGAAGAAAAAGAAAGGGAATTAGAATCAGAAAGCCTGTGACTTGCTAAAAATCACACACAGCTTGCCACCTAATGTAGGGCTGCTTTTCTTCCTCTTCATCCCATCCAGACAGACCTTTCTCAAGAGCCATATAGGCACAGCCTACAATGCTGTCCTCCAACCTGTTCTGTGAGCAGCCCTGCCCTAGAACACTGGTTCTGTCTATCCCCAGAGAGCACTTGACTTAGCCTCTCTGCTTCTCCTCCCTCCTTTCTTCCACTCACTCCTACCTCAAGCATTCAGCAGTGCCCCAGAGTCCTTGCCTTTGGTGATTTTAACAGCTTCTAAAAGAAAGACACCTTTGAGACCCCAAGAGTAAAGAGGAAGGACAAGAGATCTTTTGCAAAGACATTGTAAGCAAACGCAAAGAACAAAAATGCTTTCTTAAATCATTTTATCAATGCTACTGCTTAGGTGGGGTTAAAAACAAACCCTAGGTTTCTAAACACCAAGGCCTGACATCCTTGCTGAATGAAAAACCTACCTTGCTTCTGCTATGTTATTTCAATATCAATGCACTAGGCATACTCTCCTTTGGAAGAGCTGGACCATTGTGCCAACCAGTCATCATCCTCCCTTCATTCATTAACTTATGCAATCATTCATTCAGTTTCTCTTTTATTCATCCATTCAGTTTAGCCATCACTGGGTTCTGCATGAGGGATATGAAAGAATGATTTGCAATTCCGGCCACAAGGAGCCCAAATTTAGAAGAAAGACAGATACATACATAAGTAATTATGGTACAGTATACGTACAAGTGCTACAATACATGGATGCATGAGGTGTTATAGGGCACCCGAGAGAAACATCTACATGGTTTTGGGGAAGTTAGGGAAGGTTTCTCAAGTAATAGGATGGCCAAATTGAATCCTCAAGGAAGGAGGGACAGTAAAGGCAGGAAAAGAGTCAGCTATGGAAACCAAAGACACAAGAGCATGATACATTTGGGGAGCAGCAAAGGGTTCTATAGCCAGGATGAGAAGTACAAGGGGGAAGGAATGGTGATTGGACTAGAGGGTTACTAGGCACTCATGGAAGGCCTTGTGGATCATGATCAGAAGTTGTGTTTTGTACTGAAACCTGGGAGTTTTAAGCAAGAGAATAACTTGACCAGATTTGCCCTTTGGAAAGGTCTCTCTGGCTGTGGAAAAGGGATTGGAGAAGGAGAACAAGTCTGGAGGTAAGGAGACCATTGAGGTTCTGGGGAAAACTTCAGGGTGACAACCTAAACTGGGAAGTGCCTTGAAACTAGAGCGACATGAGGCAGAACTGACAGGACTTGGTGGTTGAAAGTAGAAAAAATAGGAAGTGACATCCTTTGAGATGTGACTCTCAGGCAGTGAGGAAAGAGGACTTTTGGACAGCTTCACAAAGTATAAGGCTGACTAGAAGCCCCCAAGACCCTGATCCCCATCTTTTCAGTTCTCCTTACCATCCACCTCTCTTCCTCAGCTAAGCCAGCAATGAAACTTTAGAGGGAGATAGCTCTCCTCCCAACATATCCCTTGTAAACTCTCTCAGTGGAGAAATTTACATAGCATCATCTGTTATGCTGGAATATCCTCTCCTCAAACAATCCTTCCCTGCTAAATGAAATAAGCCACTCTTAACTATCTAGCCCATTCCTACTTTATTCTTCCTTATAGCTCTTTTTCCCCTTGACATTATCTGAGAACCGGGAGAGCAAGGATTTTGCTTATTCACTGATATATACCCAGCACCCAGAGCAATGTTTGATACATAGGATGGTCACAATTAATATTTATGGAAAGAATGAATGAGGGCCTCTGTGGACAGCTAGGAAAGGGCAATTCCCTATCAGTAATTCAAAGAAATTACTACCCTCGACTCACCCAACTGGGAGACCATGAACAAGGAAAGACTCAGCTGCTCTGAATCACAACCACTCAGTGAAGCCCCACTGGCCTCTTGACACATTTGTCCCCTTGGCACACTCCTGCTCTGGCTGTGGCTTTGTTAAAGAGTCAGTTTTCAGTGTGCTAATTCCAGCCAGATCCAAAATGATCTGAATAATAAAGTCTGAAACTGAACCAGAAAAAAAGTCAAATCTTGAATGCTCTCCAAAAGCGAGACAGTACTAATCCAGCTGGGATTTTTAATGAAACAAAAAAACAAGAAAGAAAGAAAGAAAGAAAGAAAGAAAGAAAGAAAGAAAGAAAGAAAGAAAGAAAGAAAGAAAGAAAGAAAGAAAGAAAGAAAGAAAGAAAGAAAGAAAGAAAGAAAGAAAGAAAGAAAGAAAGAAAGAGAAAGAAAGAAAGAAGGAAAGAAAAGAAAGAAAGGAAGGAAAGAAAAGAAAGAAAGGAAGGAAGGAAGGAAGGAAGAAAGAAAGAAAGAAAGAAAGAAAGAAAGAAAGAAAGAAAGAAAGAAAGAAAGAAAGAAAGAAAGAAAGAGAAAGAAAGAAAGAAAGAAAGAAAGATAGGAAGAAAGGAAGATAGGAAGAAAGGAAGGAAACAAGAAGATCTTCCACTACACACTTGCCAGAATGGTTAAAAATAAAAAGACTGACAATACCAAGTGTTAGCAAGGACATGGAGCAGTTGGAACTCTCTGACATTGCTGAGGGGAACACAAAATGGTACAGCCACTTTGCAAAAACAGTTCAGTAGTTTTTTATGAAGTTGAACATTCACTTACTATTTACCCAGCAATCCAGCTCCTGGGTATTCATCCAAAATAAATGAAAACATGTCCACATAAAATCTGTACATCAATGTCCATTGCAGCTTTTTTCATAATAACGAAAATAAAACAAAACAAAACAAAACTGGAGACAGCTCAAATGCCCATCAGTAGTTGAATATTTTTCATGTAGTTTATTCATACAATGGAATACCATTCAATAAAAAGAAATAAACTATTGAGAGTGCAGCAACATAGATGAAAAAAAGTGTTATTCCAATTGAAAAAAAAATCACACTGTATGATTTCACTTATATGAAGTTACAGAAATGGCAAAGTTTATGGTAATATAAAGCAGACTGATGGTTG
This sequence comes from Camelus dromedarius, assembly GCF_036321535.1. Taxonomy (NCBI): domain Eukaryota; kingdom Metazoa; phylum Chordata; class Mammalia; order Artiodactyla; family Camelidae; genus Camelus; species Camelus dromedarius. The sequence continues at coordinate 56,729,682 of NC_087451.1, forward strand.
CCTAAGGTTGGGGTGGGTCGTGGGGAGCATTACCTGCAAAGGGGCACTGGGAAATTTGGGGGATGATAGAAAGTTCTGTATCTTGAGTGGTTACTTAAGTATATACAGTTGTCAAATCTCATTGAACTGTACACTAAAAATGGGAATACTTCATGACATATAGATTAAATTACATATAGGTTACTTTACTATATATGGATTATGGCACAATAAAGTTGACTTATGAAAAATGAAAGAGAAAAATTTTAAAGGTAAAAAAGTAAAAACACCGTAATCCCAGTTTATTTATAAAGATGCTTAGAAGGAGTGTGGAAAGATATGTGCCAGTAATAAACCCTAAATAGTAATAATTCAGATGGCAATTATTTCTTCTTTATATTTTTCTGTATTTTTTTCATATTTTTAGAGATCATTTTTATGCTTATAATCAGAAAAAAAGGTTTTGTTTGTTAAATGAAAGAAACATTGTTTTGTGGGAATGAGAATAAATACTGTTCTCCCAAGGCAAGAGCAGAATTAGTTTTGTTCCACATGTAATTTAAGATTATGTTCAACCTGCTGGGAGGCAGGTGGGTAGGGGTGGGTAATAGCTCAGTGCTAGAGTGCCTGCTTAACATGCATAAGGTCCTGGGTTCAATCCCCAGTACCTCTGTTAAAAAAAAGAAAATCATGTTCAGCCAAAGGTTGAATTATCTTTTTAATTTTAACCTTCCAACTGGACTCTCACACACCTGGGTCAGGCCCTACCTCACAGATACACACCACTCTCATACCTGGAACTCAAGCAGAAGAAACACTGCTGATCCCAGGACAAGAAAACCTAACCCAGAAAAGGGAGAGGAAGGAACTGGACTTCCCAGAATATCCTGGGTGTTCCCAAGATTTGCCACAGGGATCCCTTCCATTCAGAACCGAGCTTGTTTTATCAAAGGATCCTCCCCCTGACTTTGCCCGAAATTTCTAACCAAACTGGAAGCCTTCCTGCAGAACTGTGATGCAGAAGAAGTCATGTCCTCGCTCAAGATTCAACTTGGCCAGCGTCAGCATTTACCTGGGAGTTTTTAAAAATTCAGGACCCAGGGCCCCCACCCTAGAGCTGAAAGATCAAATCTCTAGCAGGGAAGCTGCAGGATCTATGGGTTTAAATCTGCCCCAGGTGACTCTCCTGCAACATGCAGAAACTCTAGTCTAGCTACATCTGGGGTCTTGTTAAAAACAGACTGCCAAGCCACACCCCTGTGGATTCTGATTCCGCTTGTCTCAAAGAGAGCTCCAGAACCTCTGTTCTAACTAGCTCCCGGCTAATTCTAACGCAGGTGGTCCACAACCACGTTTCCCGAACCCTGTTGTGGATGCCAGAGTCTATTTTCCTGGGCCAGTGCCCAAGGGGAAGAAGCCAAGGAAGAGGCGGGCGAACTAACTTGATTATGCCAGCACGCTTGAATTTATTAAGTTAACAAAGAGGAATGTTTGCATCTCAGGAAAGCAGAAAGTCACTTTAAATAAGAAGGTGTCCTTTTAACATCATGGTGGGGAAACAAGCCATGAGGATTCACCCTTTGAGCTTCGGGTACCACTTTTGGGTGCGGTGGGACCCAGCTGTCACTTCTCACCAGCATGTGGCTCTTGTTCTCAGTGCCTTGAAAGCCCCGGGCCGGCTTTAAAGACTAAATCTTCTACAAAAGACACAGGAGGCAGGCCACTGTCTCGGGCACGCGGAAGGGCCTGGGGGCCCGCGGTCTCGGCCTGGGGGCCCGCGGTCTCCGCCTGGGGCAGACGGAGGCTCTCCCTGCACCGCCTCCGCGGAGAGGGCGGAACGGTCTTCATTTCGTCTCGCAGATGGGCGTGGGCTGGCAGCACACGGGCCCGCAGCAGCCCGACGAGCCGCAGCAGCTGGAGCCGCAGCAGCTCCCGCAGCCGCCGCAGCCGCCGCAGCCCCCGCAGTCCCCGCAGCCCCCGCAGCCTGATCCGCAGCAGCCGCCGCCGCAGCCGCCGCCGCCGCCGCCGCAGCCGCAGCAGTTGCCGCAGCAGCCGCAGCAGGAGGGCTGGCAGCAGCACACCTCACAGCAGTCTTGTTCTTGCGTGCAGCAGGCGAGGCAGTCCCCTGGGCAGCACCCCATGGTCCCCGCTGGTCAGGTCGCAGGTCAGGACCGCGCCCAGAGCTCCCCGAGTCTGACGGTCGCCTGCCCGACAGCAGCTTTTATACCCCCTCACGTGCGGGTGCTGGCACCCAGGGACAGGATGTTGTCTTTGTTATTATTTATGCCAGTTTCCAGAAGAACGTCTCATTAGCTGCCTGTTTATTTTCCAGCCCTGAGTACCTCAACTCATAAAAAAAAAAAAAAAAAAAGCCCCACTCGTCCCAACTGCTGTTTGTCCAGAGGGTAAAAATACACCTTGGAGAAGACCTGTCATCATGGCCAAACGGGGCCAGCTGTCATTAGCCCCAGTTGGAGAGCCGAGGGGAAGCCAGACCCAGACTCTGGCTCTAAAACGGGTTCTGCCCCTCCACATCGTTGGCAGCAGACCTTTTGTCGTCGAAAACCAGAACTAAAAGCAGGATGCCCTGCGCCTTCTGCCCCAGGTCTGGTCACGTGGCTCCTCCCAGGTAGAAGTGGCATCCTCATCCCAGCCCGTATAAGCAAGGCAAATATTTGTGTCTGTGTGAGGTATGTGGAGCGTGCCACACGTTTGTTTGGCCTTGGTCAATGAGCATCAATCTGCAGTAATAACTACCCTATGAAACGGAGAGAGACTCATCATAAAACTGCAAGAGGCTGGGAGCCACGTTCCCTCTGAGCCGCATGCGAGCTGAACACTGACACTTCTCTCTAACCGGGCTGGAAACACAGTGGTGAGAGCCTGCAACACTCTTGAAGGAGGTGGTGGTGGTGGTGGTGGTGGTGGTTGTGGTGGTGGTGGTAGAGGAGGAGGAGGGGAGAGGAAATAAGGGAGGAAGGAAGGAAGGAAGGTCGTTGAATAGCTAAAACATCACATTGCTTGTTGCCAAATCACCCATCAGCAATGCAAGAAAGTACCTGCCTCTTCATCCTTTACCTACACAATGTGTTATCCAAATTTGTGACCTTGCCAATCTGATAGGCAAAAGATAGGATCTTGGAATGGTTTTAATTTGCATTTCTATTATTCTGAATCGAATTAGGCAATATTTTACATGCTTAAATGCTATTTATGTTCCCTCTTTTGTGAGTTATCTTTTCATAACCATTATCCATTTTTCTGTCAGGTCTTTTTCTCGATTAATAGGGATCCTTTGTGAAACAGAAAACAGAAGTGTCTGTATTTTGAGTAGTAAATATTCTTCCCAGATTGCCATTAGCTTTTGGTGCTGAATTTAAATAATAACAAGAAAAGTAATATTAGTAGTATTTGCATTATAAATTTCATACCTGCTTACCGTGGAATTTTTGAAAAATACAAAAAAAAAAAAGACAAAGTAAAAATCATACAGAACCCCATAACAAAGATATTTACTGGTAATATTTTAGTTTCCTTTTTAGTATTTTTCCCTAAAGATTTGTGTGTAAATATTGATATGAATGTAGCTAGCAATACATACAGATATATATATAAGTATATATATGTGTGTATATATATGTATCGGGTATGAATTTCTAAATCCTAAATCTAACTTCAAAATCTAAATCTATGTTCCAAGGTAGGTTAAAAATATGTAACTATTTCTCTCTAAGACTCCTTAAACCTATTTCAAACCTTCACTCCAGCTTTGGGGGAAGAAAAGTCTGTTCTGTGTTAATCCAAAAATCATTTAGAATTTCTCTTACCCATCCTTCATCTGGAGATGGAATCTGAGTTTGAGGGGCTTGGGTAGTATCATAGCATTAAAGAGGGTGACAACGGGTTCATGGTGGGCATCCACAGAGAGGTACATGGTCCTCTCTTAATTTCAGCCACCATCCTCCCTCTGATGGCACAGCTGAGATATTCGAGTTCTCCCTTCTCTCTGTGAATTCTACATTCATCACCCCATCCAGGAGGCCCAAGATCTTCTGTCTGATCACCCACTTTCCTCCACCCCAAAAGGCTATTTTGAATTGCATAAGCTAAGAATTGACTGGACTCCTTCTCTCTGCATTTCTACAGTCAGAACCTTGCACCACCGATGCCCAAGTGGAGAGAAAGAGCAGCGGTGAAAGAAATCACAGTGAGTCTTTCAAGGGCTCCTCCTGACACATATTCTTACAAAGTTAAAATCTTACTATGTAAATTGATTTTTACACTGAATATCATGCTTAACCTGAGAAGATGCTAGGCATAGTGTCTGTTCTGGCGGCCTCTAGTGTTCACCAGGTGATATTAAATACCATTTGCAAATATCTTCTGCCATTCCATAGGTTGGCTTTTCCTCTTATTAATGATTTCCTTCACTGGGCAAAAGCTTCTTAGCCATAGCAATCAGATGAGAAAAAGAAATAAAAGGCCAGATTGGAAGGGAAAAAGTAAAACTGTCACTATTTGCAGATGACATGACACTATATATAGAAAACCTTAAAGATTCCACAGAAAAACTATTAGAACTAATAAACGAATTTAGCAAAGTGCAGGATATAAAATTAACATACATAAATCTATTGCATTTCTATATACTAATAATGAACTACTAGAAAGATAAATCAAGAAAACAATCCCATTTACAATCAAATCAAAAAGAATAAAATACCAAGGAATAAATTTAACCAAGGAGGTAAAAGACCTATACTCTGAAAACTATAACACATTGATGAAAGAAACTGAAGATAATACAAAAAATGAAAAGAGGAGGAGGGGCCAAGATGGCAAAGTAGAGGATGCTGGTATCTCACCATCTCCCACAAATACGCCAAAACTCACAACCACGGACCCACCCAGCCAGCCAGATCACCTGCTGAACTCCAACAGAACATTGCCCTCTTCAAAAGACAAAAACACCAGGAATTGGTAGAAGAAAAGGAAAAAAGAAAGAAGAAAAAGCAAAACAGTGCGGGACCGGGGAGGAGCAGCAAAGGAGGAATAGCGTTCAGTTGCTGAATTTCCTCTTCTCCAACGGAGAGGTCAGCAGGACAGAGGGGGAACCTCTGAGGCTCAGATCTGTATGGAGCAGCCCTTGACCGACAGAACTAAGTTAAACGGGCACAGAGGGTCTCCACAACCCCCAGCCCTAGAGGCAAAGCATCAGGTGAGGTACAGGACAGGCTGCCCCAGCTGGGCAGAGGACTGGGGCAGCTGCAGTGAGGCATCCCTGGGACACTGCAGGGTACTGTGCGCCATGGATGAATGGGTACACAGGGCAAAACAACCTGGGCCCTCCATAAAACAACACAGCTGATGTGCCCTAGGGGGAAGGGTGCCATACCCCTATCTCCAAAAACCCGCAGAAGATTTGGGGAGAAGAGAGGCAGGGCTCAGGCACCTCTGCCATATCCTCTGGTGCTTAGCACCCAGGCAGGGGCAGGGTCAAAACCTGAATCCGTACCTAAAGGCTTAGCAGCCTCAAAGTCCAGACAGAGACTTGTTTACAGCCCAAGGCAGATAGGATCTTTCTGCCCTGGTACCTCAGAGAACTCACCCCATCAAGACAAGCAAGGAGCTGAGTTTTGACACTGAGCTGGGGCAGGGCTGTTCCACCATCTTCCCTGAGACTGCCTGTGGAGCACGACCCGAGGCACAGCAAGCAGCTGCACAGAGCAGGGGAGCGACCAACACCGGGACAGGGTGGGTAGCCACCCGCCTTCCTGGCAGGAGCGTAACATCTGACAGCAGCATCAGGAGGGGGAGGGGGAGTGATCTGCCTGCCACTGTGTAAGAGTGCAGCACCTGACCACAGTGTTGGGAGGGGGTGCAATCAGCTTGCTGACAGGCACTGGGAGCAGCACAGAGGAGGGGTACCAATGGAGGGCCTCTGACAGCAAGCTGAGTTCATGAAACAGGGCAAAGACAGAAGGACCTCTCGATAAAATCATTAAGAGTGCACAGTCTCCATGAGAACACATCCCTCCCTCTTTTTTTTAATTAATCTGTTCTATTTTCTGTTACCTATTTAATTTTTACTTTTTAAACAATTGTATATGCTTCCAGTTTTAATCCCTTTAAATTTTTTCTTTTAAAATATTTTTATTATTATTATTTTTAAAAATCCATCTCATTTCACTTTTATTTCTCTTGGTTTTGATCTCCTGTTATTGATTATACACAGGTCTCAAAAATTGTTTTTTTTTTCCTTTCCTCCTTTTTTAAAGATTTTTAAAAGATGTTTCAACTCGATTGCTATTCTGATTCAACTTACCTTCCTATTATTGATTATACACTATTTTCAAAGCATTTTTTCCTCCCTTCTTTTAAAATTCTCCCTCCCTCTTTTTTTTTTAAGTTTTATTCCTGCATAGGCATTAGATAGATAAATAAATAAACTCTTTAAGGACCACAATAGATAACTGATACTCCATAAGTCACAGTGCCAAAGAGATATGAGCAAGATGAAGAAGCAGAGGAACCACTCCCAATTACAAGAGCAAGAGAAATCCCCTGAAAGAACAATCAATGAAATAGACATTGATGGCCTACTAGATCAAGATTTTTAAAAAGGAGTGATCAAAGTACTGAAAGAACTAAAAGAGATAGTGTTTAGAGATATAAAATATGTCAAAATGAAATTGAAGCTATAAAGAAGAGCCAAGTAGAATTGGTAAACTCATTTGCTGAGATGAGAACTGATCTAAAGGCTGTACAAAGCAGGCTGGATAATGCAGAGGAATGAATAAGTGACCTAGAATACAAGACAATCAGAACAGCTGAGAGAAAAACCAATGAAAACAATATAAGGGACCTATGGGATAATATAAAGCATGCCAATTTACTCATAATAGGGGTCCCAGAAGGGGAAGAAAGATCAAAGGTGATTGAAAAGGTATTTGAAGAAATCATGACTGAAAACTTCCCAAACCTAAAGAAGGAATCAGATATCCAAGTACAGGAAGTTTAGAGGGTCCCAAACAGGAAGAACCCAAACAGATCCACACCAAAACATATCATAATCAAGATGGCCAGAGTCAAGGATAAAGAAACAATCCTAAAGGAAGCAAGAGGAAAACAAAGTGAGTTACAAGGGAACCCCCATAAGGCTCTCAGCTGATTTCTCTACACAAACATTGCAGGCCAGAAGGGAGTGACAAGATGTATTCAAAGTCCTGAATGAAAAAAAAAAAAAAAAAAAAAGATGCAGAAAGGCTATCCTTTAGGATAGAAGGAGAGATAAAGAATTTCACAAGCAAGCAAAAACTAGAAGAGTTTAGCAACACTAAACCCATGCTAAAAGAAATATTGACCAGTCTACTCTAAATATAAAAGAAGCAGGATGCTACAAAAATGAGAAACTCGTAACTGGAAAGGAGATAACTGCCATGAATTACAAATTGAATAAACACAAAATTGTAAAAGAAGACATCTAAATCATTAAGAGTGGGATAGGGAAGCAAGAAAATATAGAATTTTTCTTTCTTTCTTTTTAAAATTTTTTGTTCTCGGTAGGATGGGTTTGAGTTTATATTACTATCTGTTTAATACAAACATTTATAGTAATGGGTTAATAGACTTACAAAAAAGGGTAACCACAAGCCAAAACTTACAAGTAAGTCACAAAAACTAAATAAAATTCAAGATAATACAAAAGAAAATTACCAAACCACCAAAGGAAGAAGAAAGGAACAAAGGGGAAATACCAAATCAACTGCAAAAATAAGTTCAAAATGGCAATAAACACACATCTATCCTTAATTACTGTAAATGTTAATGGACTAAATGCTCAAGTCAAAAGACATAGAGTAGTAGACTGGATAATAAAGCAAGAACCTTCAATATGCTGCATACAAGAGACCCACTTTAGGGAGAAGGATACGGATAGATTGAGAGTGAAAGGATGGAAAAGGATATGCCATGCAAATGGAAAAGCCAAAAAAGCAGGTGTAGCAGTACTGATTTCAGACAAAATAGACTTTAAAACAAAGGCCATAAAGAAAGATAAAGAAGGACATTTTATAATTTATTAAAGGAGTAATACAAGATGAGAATATTACACTCATTAATATATATGCACCCAATAAAGGAGCACCTAAGTGCATAAAACAATTACTAACAGAGATAGAGGGAAATATTGACGGGAACACAATCATTGTGAGAGATTTTAACACTGCATTAACATCACTAGACAGATCTTCCAGATGGAAAATAAATAAGGCAACAGAGAAATTAAATAATACAATAGAAAAATTAGATTTGATGGATATTTTGAGAGCATTACACCCCCCCCCCAAAATAGGAAATAAATTCTTTTCAAGTCCACATGGAACATTTTCTAGGATTGATCATGTACTTGGGCACAAAAGAAGCCTTAACAATTTTAAGAAGATAGAAATTATCTCAAGCATCTTTACTGACCACAATGCCATGAAACTAGAAATCAACAACAGAGAAACAAAGGAGAAAAAAAGGAAAGCTTGGAGATTAAACAACATGCTATTTGAAAACCTATGGGTCAATGATGAAATCAAAGTTGAAATTTTAAAATACCATGAGACAAATGAAAATGAAAACACAACCACACAAAATTTATGGGACACAGCAAAGACAGTACTAAGAGGGAAATTTATAGCAATACAGGCCTTCCTCAAAAAAGAAGAACAATCTCAAATAAACAATCTAACCCACCAGCTAAAAGAATTAGAAAAAGAAAGCAAAAACACCCAAAAGGCAGCAGAAGGAAGGAAATAATAAAGATCAGGGAGGAAATAAATAAAATAGAGATTTAAAAAAAAATCAATCAAACTAAAAGCTGGTTTTATGAAAAAGTAAATAAAATCAACAAAGCTTTGGCCATGCTTACAAAGAAGAAAAAAGAGAGAGCACAAATAAGCTAAATAAGAAAGGAAAATGGAGAAATTACAACAAATAACATAGAAATACAGAATATCATAAGAGAATGTTATGAAAAACTATATGGAACCAAAATGGATAACCTAGAGGAGATGGCAAGTTTCTGGAAACATACAGTCCACCAAAACTGAATTAAGAAGAAACTGACTACTTGAACAAACCAATCACTGGAAATGAAATCAAATTAGCAATAAAAAACCTCCCTACAAATAAAAGTCCAGGACCGGATGGCTTCACCGGGGAATTCTACCAAACATACAAAGAAGAACTCATACCAGTCCTTCTCAAATTCTTCCACAAGATTGAAAAGGAGGGAACATTCCCAAACTCATTCTATGAAGCCACCATCACCCTGATACCAAAACCAGGCAAAGACACCACCAAAAAAGAGAATTACAAACCAATATCGCTGATGAACATAGATGCAAAAATCCTTACCAAAATATTAGCAAATAGAATCCAACAGCACATAAAAAAGATCATACATCATTATCAAGTCAGGTTAATCCCAGGGACACAAGGGTGGTTCAACATACGCAAATCAATCAATGTAATACATCATATCAACAAGAGAAAGGACAAAAACCACATGATCATCTCAATAGATGCAGGAAAAGCATTTGATAAAATTCAACACCCATTTATGATAAAAACTCTCACCAAATAGAGAATTAGGTATAAAGGGAACATATCTCAACATAATAAAAGCTATATATGACAAACCTACAGCCAGCATAGTACTCAACAGTGAAAAACTCAAAAGCTTCCCACTAAAATCTGAGACAAGACAAGGATGCCCACTATCACCACTCCTATTCAACATAGTCTTGGAAGTCCTAGCCACAGCAATCAGGCAAGAGAGAGAAATAAAAGGCATCCAAATTGGGAAAGAAGAGGTAAAAGTGTCACTATATGCAGATGACATGATACTATATATAAAAAACCCTAAAAGGTCCACACAAAGACTACTAGAACTAATCGAACAATTCAGCAAGGCAGCAGGTTAAAAGATTAATGTTGAAAAATCAGTTGCATTTCTTTACACTAACGATGAATCAACAGAAAAAGAAAGTAAAGAAACAATGCCCTTTAAAATAGCACCCAAAGTAATAAAATACCTAGGAATAAATCTAACTAAGGATCTGAAAGACTTATACATGGAAAACTATACAACACTGATTAAGGAAATTAAAAAGACTTTAAAAAATGGAAAGATATCCCATGCTCCTGGATTGGAAGAATCAATATTGTTAAAATGGTATTACTGCCCAAAGCCATCTACAGATTTAATGCAATGTCTATCAAATTACCCAGGACATATTTCACAGAACAAGAACAAATCATAGTAAAATTTATATGGAACCACAAAACACCTAGAATTGCCAAAGCATTACTGAAGAGAAAGAAAGAGGCTGGAGGAATAACTCTCCCAGACTTCAGACAATACTATAGAGCTACAGTCAGACAGCAGCATGTAAAACAATGAAGCTAGAACACTCCCTTACACCATAAACAAAAATCAACTCAAAATGGATAAAAGACTTAAACATAAGACAAGATACAATAAACCTCCTAGAGGAAAACATAGGCAAAACATTATCTGACATACATCTCAAAAATTTTCTCCTAGAAGAAATGAAAGCAAGAATAAAATGAGACCTAATGAAACTTACAAGCTTCTGCACAGCAAAGGAAACCATAAGTAAAACAAAAAGACAACCTCCAGAATGGGAGAAAATTTTTGCAAATGAAACCAACAAAGGCTTAATCTCCAGAATATATAAGCAGCTCATATGACTCAATAAGAAAAAAAATAAACAACCCAATCCAAAAATGGGCAGAGGACCTAAACAAGCAAACAAGGAAGACATACAAATGATCAAAAGGCACATGGAAAAAATGCTCAATATCACTAATTATCAGAGAAATGCAAATCAAAACTACAATGAGGTATCACCTCACACCAGGCGGAATGGCCGTCATTCAAAAATCCACAAATGACAAATGCTGGAGATGCTGTGGAAAAAAAGGGAATCCTCCTACACTGCTGGTGGGAATGGAGGTTGGTGCAGCCACTGTGGAAAACAGTATGGAGATTCCTCAAAAGACTAGGAATAGACTTACCATATGACCCAGGAATCCTGCTCCTGGGCACATATCCAGAAGGAACCCTACTTCAAAAAGACACCTGAACTCCAATGTTCATAGCAGTACTGTTTACAATAGCCAAGACATGGAAACAGCCTAAATGTCCATCAACAGATGACTGGATAAAGAAGAGATGGTATATTTATACAATGGAATACTATTCAGCCATAAAAATGACAACATAACACCATTTGCAGCAAGATGGATGTCCCTGGAGAATGTCATTCTAAGTGAAATAAGCCAGAAAGAGAAAGAAAAATACCATATGAGATCACTCATATGTGGAATTAAAAAAGAAAGAGAGAAAGAGAGAAAGAGAGAAAGAAAAGAAAGAAAGAAAGAAAGAAAGAAAGAAAGAAAGAAAGAAAGAAAGAAAGAAAGAAAGAAAGAAAGAAAGAAAGAAAGAAAGAAAGAAAGAAAGAGGAAGGAAGGAAGGAAGGAAGGAAGGAAGGAAGGAAGGAAGGAAGGAAGGAAGGAAGGAAGGAAGGAAGGAAGGAAGGAAGGAAGGAAGGGAGAAAAGACCATAAATACAAAACAGAAACAGACTCATAGACATAGAATACAAACTTGTGGTTGCCAAGGGGGTGGGGGGTGGGAAGGCACAGACTGAGATTTCAAAATTTGTGGATACTGACAGGCATATGCAGAACAGATAAACAAGATTATACTGTATAGCACAGGGAAATATATACAAGATCTTGTGGTAACTCACAGTGAAAAAAAAATGTGACAATCAATTTATGTATGTTCATGTATAACTGAAAAATTGTGCTCTACACTGGAATTTGACACAACATTGTAAAATGACTATAACTCAATAAAAAAAATGTTAAAAATAAAAATAAAAAATAAAAGAAAGAAAAGATATCCTGTGTTAATGGATTGCAATAATTAATTTTGTTTAAATGTCCTTACTACCCAAAGATATCTATGGAGTAAACGCAAATTCTCTCAAAATACCCATGGCATTTTTCACAGAACTGGAACAAATAACCCTCAAATTTGTATGTAACCGCAAAAAGACCCCAAATAGCTGAAGCAATCTTGAGAAAGAAGAATAAAGCTAGAGAGAAATCATGCTCCCTGAATTCAGACTATACTTCAAAGTTACAGTAATCAAAACAGGGTGGTACTGGCACAAAACCAGACACATAGATGAATGGAATAGAATAGAGAGCCCAGAAATAAACCCACACATGAGTGGTCAATTAATCCACAACTACAGTGGCAAGAATATACAGTAGGTAAAAGACAGTCTCTTCAATGAGTAGTGTTGGGATAATTGGACAACTACATGTAAAACAATGAAACGAGACCATTTTTTTTTTCACACCAAATACAAAAATAAACTCAAACTAGATTAAAGTTCTATATGTAAGTCCTGAACCCATAAAATTCCTAGAAGAAAGCAGGCAGTTAACTTCTTGACATTGATTGGATGATGCCCACCTGCACTGGTGCGGGTGATCTTTACTCAGGCTACTGATTCAAATGCTAATCTCTTCCAGAAATGTCTTCACAGACACACCCAGAAATAATGTTTACCACTTACCTGGGTATCCCTTATCCCAGTCAAGTTGACACATAAAGTTAACCATCACACACCACAATCGTCATTTTTCTATCTACATCTGTTGTGAAATTTCTGACAAAGAAAAAATGCCATTGGAAGATACCCTTAGTAAAAATCATCAAGGATTGGTATTTGAAAAAGGAAACTCGTCTTAACAGGAAGGAATCCACAATGAATCCACTAGACAGATATCTTAAAGAAACTTGCATACCCAGGTGTCATCACCCTTGGTAACCATACACTTATTTATTGATGCTTCTCTGGTTGAGAGCATTTCCTTCATCTTGGATATGGTGCTTCCCCATTCATCATAGGGAGGAAATATTCATTATGTATAAATCTTGTGCAGCGCTTCCAGAAGACCAAATTTCTTGAGACTGGAGATGAGTGTACATTCAACATGGACCACCTTTTCTGCTCCTCACAGTTCCCTGCCTTCAATGAACCCAGAGGTATTAAATTAAATACTTCAGGTACTGCAAGCAAAGATAAAGCAATTACATAAAAAAGTAAAGCAGTTAGATCTTTTATAATGTGGCCTCTGTCTCCCTTATCTTCTTTTTTCTGTATCATAGTGTAACTGAGCAGGACCCTATAGGGCCTTCCCAAGATAGACACCCCTCCCCACATCCTGCCCTGCCTCTTGTTTGTAGAAAAAACTTTAGCTTCCTAGGCTTCCCTGAGTTCCAAAGAATAAGTGTAATCAGAGAAGTGAGAAAATGGAGAAACAAAGGAAAACCACCAAGCAAGACAAAATAAGTTTAGCCGTTAAACAAAGTCAAGGACCTTTAGCTCCTCCTCAAGGGCTATAGATAATTTTCTGAGTCAAATTCTTTGAGCTGTTTTGCAGATACTGAAACTCTCATGAGGTGGAAGAAATTAACTGTGTGCTGCTCACAAGCCCAGAGATCCCAGACAGGTTGGAACCAGAAGATTGATGATGGTAATTCCTGATTGCCTCACCACCAGCCAATCAGGAAAATGTCCACGAGCTGATCACATACACCACAACCCTCTCTTTCACCCTGTCTTAATTTTTTTTTTCATGAATATATTGTTTTTGGGTTTGTTTGGGGGTTTTTTTAAATATATTTTTATTGAAATATAGTCAGTTTACAATGTTGTATCAATTTCTGGTGGTGTACAGCACAATACTTCAGTCATATAGGAACATACATATATTCATTTTCATATTCTTTTTAACCATAGGTTACAAAATATTGAATAGAGTTCTCTGTGCTATACAGTATAAACTTGTTTATCTTTCACCCTGTCCTTAAAAACTTTTCCCTGAAAGCCATCAAGGAGTTTGGGTCCTTGGAGCACTCGTTGCCTAGACTCCTTGCATGGTGTCCCGCAATAAACACTGCACTTTCCTTCACTGCAACCCAGCGTCAGTAGACTGGCTTTACTGCACACAGGTGAGCAGACCCAAGTTTGGGTTGGTAACAATATAAGCATGAAAATCGCAAATACCTTTACACAACTACCTTATTGCAAGGATATGGGCAAAAGTCATTTGCCATCACTTTGTGGCTGTGGGTGTCCAGGTTCAAAAACAAGAATGTATATCCTCCTGGTTACTCAGCCTTATTATAAGCACAAAAAGTTTCCATTAGGTAAACAACAGTGCCATTAAGATTTGAAGGTCTAACACCCAGGGTTACCACAGCCAACAAGGGCTGAAATAAAAAGATTAACTTGCTTTTCCACTCAATTTTTCTGTGTCTGTTTTGTTTAGGTAACAATAAAAAAAAAACTTTTAAAAAAAGGCCATCTAGGCATTAAAATAAAGAAAAGAAAAATGGACAGAGGAAATATATTTTAAAACCTGTACTTCTCTACTTAGGATTAGTAGCTGTTAATATTTTTTCTAATTTTCTCTCTGTTGAAAAATCACAAACATAGCATCAAAGATAAAGAACTTCTTTGACTTTCCATACCCATTCCAACCCCTTCTTCTCAGAGACAAACAAAATCATGAAATTAGTATGTAGATCCTGCTAGTGCTTTATGCTTTTATAAATGCATATACAAGTCCAAGATTTTGTTTTAAATACAGGCGTAGACATTAACTAGTATTTTTCTGTCAACCTATTTCATTGGCTGTGCCATTAGTATGCATTTGAAAGAACTCTTTGGGTCAGCCAAGAGGTTCACATTTCACCAGGTCTTCATTTATTATCAGTCACAGATTAACTGTGATTCTTTAGAAAGATTCTTTAGACCCACCCTGATTCTTTCAACTAAAATGCAAAACTTTCTAGAATGTTTACCTTACTTTGTCACCTTTGATCGGTTTTATGTTTAGCAGGAGATGCCCGGCCCTCTGTAAAAAGAAGAGAAACAAAGGAGAGACCAAAGCTTTTAAGTCTTGGCTCGGTCACTGGGCAGCACTGACATGAGCATGACGGGCAACCTTCTGGGTCCACTTAAGCACCTCCAAGAAGAACTAGAAGAGCTCTTGGCATTCATTCCATCTTTGTGCATAGCTCTTGACTTAATTTCTGTTTTGGATTGGGCTTAATTCAAAAATTACATGCTGTACCCAGTTTTTGTCACCAAAATCCTTTGACAATGACAGTTCATGTCTAATCCTGTGTCACAGTTGTTAAGGTAGGAGTGACGTAACTGCCTTCAAAGAACACAGTGCCAAGGTTGAGAGAAAGGGGATGACTCAACCATGTACCTACAACAACCATGTACCTACATGTTTCCTGTCTTCTCATAGATACCCAAGTGCATCCCCTCCTAAGAAGTAAAAAGCATCTTTTTGCTGTGTGACATTGCTCAAGCAACTTCTCTGTGCTTCATTTCCTCATCTGTCCTAAGTAAGGTATTCCTTTCAGGCAGGCTGTTTATTATTTATTGAGCACCTATTATGTGCCTCCTTTATACCTGCCATAAAAGCACCACAAGGACCAGTTAGGAAATGTGAAAATTCTTAACAGTTATTTAAACTAAATGTCTTGAGGGCCACTTGAGGCACAATGGCCTGGCTGGCATCCCAGGGGCCAGGCTTTGAGCAGGCTGCACGGTTGTCTCAAGGCTGCCATATGCACTTCTAAGAGTCATGCCAGGCACACGAGCACCCAGCTGTGGGGTTGCGTAGAGGCTGAAGACCAGCTTACAGGCTGTTTGCAAACCAGACACCTGTGGGGTGTGTCCACCCAGAATGGGAGCCTTTATCTAATTCCTCGATGGCACACATGGGTTACTATTATCCTGGCTGGGGAGGCCTCGAGCAGGACGAGCTAGAGGATGGGGGCTGATAGTGTCCCAGGGGCACCAAAGATGAGGACCAGAAAAGTTGGCTCTACCATTAAGTCTAAGGGGCAAACATGAGACTAGAATTGGGAGATAAAGCCAAGTTAGTGGCAGAAACAGGGCCATAAAGGCCATGTGACAAAGGTACACTTGAGGGGGCTAAGACGGTTGCAATAGACAGTCAGGTTGCCTGGCCCTTTGCTTTTTTGATTTTTTCCTTCCTTCCTTCCCTCCCTCCTTCCCCCTCCTTTTCCTCCTTCTCTTCCTTCTCTTCTTCCTCCTCCTCTTCCTCCTGCTCCCCCTTTCTCCTCCTCCTCCTCCTCCTCCTCCTTCTTCTTTCTTCCTCTCCTTCTCTTTCTCTCTCAGTACCAACCTCAGAGCAGGAAGGTGAACCCTCAGTAAAATGCATCAGAATAAAACATTCTCTTTTCTAAAATCCTTGATGTCCAAATGTCAAGCCTTGGGAGCCAGTCCCACCCACCCAGAGCTCACCATATCTCAGCCGCAAGATTCTGGATACTTCCCCACCCATCCTCTCACCAGCCCTCCTGCATTTCTGCATTTCAGTTCAAGATAAACGGCCTTGGAGAACCAATCTCATTAAGAATGGATCAAGAACAGACTTGACTCTCTTCCATGGAGGCTGTCTCCCCACCCCCAGAGCACACCATCCTCGCCGTCCTCCCCCTCCTTGGACTTGATCTCCGTGGTGGTGCATGTTTGCACAGTACTGCACACAGCCAGAGCATGCACTTCCTGAGGTGATCCCCTTCCCCAGCTGGCTGCTGGACAGTGAACCACAGTGTCCAGGTTTCTGAGAATCAATATTTCTGCACGCTTTTCTCCATGGTCAGCAGCCAGCCAGGCTCCACAAACAAACAATGAGTGCAGGTATGAAATTACTATTAAAATAAAATACAGATACGTTCAGTGTTATCCAGGTCTTTCATGATAAACTTAAGTGGTGCTTCCTAGTGTGGAAAATAGACATTAAGTGGAGGCCAGCTCCCATGAGTGACTAAAATGTCTATGACCTTGACATCAGATCATGTTTTACTTTTATCTTCTCGCTTAAAAATTCTAATCCCGACACTCAATGAAAATGCCACTAGCCTGATATTCTTAACTCTCTTCCTTCCTCCTGACATGTACACACATCCGTCTGAATTCATTTCTTTCTGATTCTCAGCTCTTGAGCTCAGATTCCTCAGCCTCTTGCCCTATCATTCCCCTTTCTACAGTCCTGAACTTGAGGGAACTTGAAACCAGGCTTCTAAGCTGGGCACCAAAGGACCAGAGTCAGCAGAACCTTTGACTCAAGTCTGTGGCTCCCCCCAGCCTGATCAATAGGACAGGGGATGAGAGCACAGGGGTACCACCCTAACGACATGAATACAAACTATGCTTACTGAGCATTTGCTGTGTTTCGGGTATTGAATTAAACAGCTTTATCTGCATCATTTCATTCCATCCTTATTTAAAAGGTAGGGAGGGAATTTGACACAACATTGTAAAATGACTATAACTCAATAAAAAATGTTTAAAAAAAAAGGAAACAATTTTTAAAAAATAGGGAGTGATAAATTAGGAGTTTGGGATTTACAGATACTACCTACTATATATAAGATAGATAAACAACAAGGTTCTACTGTATAGCACAGGGAACTATATTCAATATCTTGTAGTAACCTGTAATGAAAAGAATCTGAAAACAATATGATACAACATGTAGGTACACGTATGACTGAAACATTATGCTGTGCACCAGAAATTGACAACATTGTAAACTGACTATACTTCAATTAAAAATGATAATAATCACTTAAAAATAAAAGGGAGGGAGGGATAAATTGGGAGTTTGGGATTTACAGATGCTAACTACTATATATAAAATAGATAAAAAAGAAACATGGTCTTACTGTATAGCACAGGGAACTATATAAAATACTTTGTAATAGCCTATAATGAAAAAGAATATGAATATATGACTGAATCACTATGCTGTATACCAGAAGTTAACACAACATTGTGAATTGACTATACTTCAATTAAAAAAAAAACTATGAGGTGGTTCTTAGTCTCCCGTTTTACAGATTAAGGAACTAAGGCTCAGACAGACCAAGTAACACACTGAGGGCTGAGATTCCAATAGAGGCTACGATTCAGATTGAAAAATAAAGCAGGCTTTTTCAAACCCAAGATCTTTCTCGTTTCATCTTTGAACCATTTTTAAAACCTGAAACACACACATACTCCCATGTGTCACATTCCGAGCTTTAGTTCCCCAGGGCGACCATGAACTTCACTTACACTACCACATGAAATCATCGCATGGCGATGCCAATGTTTCCCTGCTGCTGCTGAGCACGTGTTTTGATTTCTTGTAAATCTGTCTCTGACCAAGAAGGCTGCACATCTTCCCTGACCTCCCTTAAATTTCAGACCCAGTCTTGTCCCTGTAGTTTCACGACAGCAAGAGACAAGCCTCATCATGATCACATCTTTTTACAGTTTTATCAGTTCTTGTAACTCTGGGCACTTCTTGTCTGACTTTCCTGTCTTGGATGAGGAATGTGAGCAGTTTTTAGATATCAGTGATCTTCTTTGAAGCAAAATAAGGCAGAACAAAGCACTTGACTGTAACTGTCATCCACAACCCCCACGGTTTTAAGTACTAGAGTTCCGCTGATCTAACTCCCATTCAGCCATGAAGTGCTCTTTTTAATATTGGTGTCTATCACCAGTTGAGCTCTGTATTGTATCTGTGTTAATCATTTTTAGAATTGATAGAAATATTTTCTACTAATTCTCTGCCAAACTCAAATAAAGAATTGTTTGGGGGGGGGGGGGTCCTTCACTGATATTTTAGGCAATGGTCCTCTCTGCTGTAAAGGGCACTGATTCTCAGATCTTAGAATAGATAAGGAGCACGCTGAAAATTTGGTATTTTCCCCTGGAACTCACTGAGATACCTAAGTCTATGGTCTGTGAGTTTTAGATAAAAGCCCTTGTCCCCACTCTACTTCTTGCCCTGCCCTGCCTTTCCCAGAGGTCGATGATGCTCTGATCTCTGTGAGAGTTCATGGTCCTGCTAGCTCTCCATTCCATTAAGTGATTTAGAAAAGTGGGAACAGGAAAAGGAACAACAAGAGTCAGTCTCTCTTAGGGACTGAGACTTGGGGTCCCTCACTTGATTATTGTTTGTGGTTTTTTAAATATTGGTAAATATGGACACCATTGAATGCAGGAATTTGGTGGGAAGATGCTGTAATACGACCAACTTCAAACCAAGAAAAACAGGTGGGACCAAAGCTCAAAGCTCCAGGCTCCCTGAAACATGGGATAAACCAGCCACAGTTGTCTGGCATCTCAGGAGCACTGCTGCCTCAGGCAACTCAGCAGAGTAAGCTCAGTTCAGCATCAGCTCCAAGCTCACATCACAGGGGCTCCAGGGGGATGACTTGTAGGCACTTGTTGTGTCCTGACAGCCCAGAACAACCCCGGGAGAGGGAACCATGGCATCCACTGAGCGCTTCGGGCACAGGCTTTCACACAACGTAGAGATCAGGTGAATTTATATGTCAAAAAAGAAAAAACTGTACTTGTATATATCTCATGCAATTCCCTCATTGTGAAAAAGGAAGAATCTTTTTGATCAAAACAAAACTGTCTTACTTTCAACTCTTTAATCACATATGTGGTGTTCCAAAGAATTTCCTCCCATGACTTATGTCCAGTTGAAATGACATACTCCAGTCCATATAGAGTGCAGGGGGTACCGGGCTCAATAATCCACTGGGTTTCACAATATTTCATCTTACACCTGTATCAGAAGAACTTTGAGCACAAACATGCAATATGTTTATTTTTGTGCATAGCATATATAAATATACTAGATTATAAAATATTATGCACATTATAAAATATACATCCATATATACCACTGATAAAAATTTTTTCAAGGAATAAGTAATCTGTGACAAAACTTTTAAAATTATACTTGTTTTTAGTACTAAGTGGGCATAAACATTTACCCTTGTTACCAAACCAAACTTGAGTTCACTCACCTGATGCACAGCAAAGCCACCCTGAAGCCTGGCTGTGGTGAAGGAAAGTACAGCACTTATTGCAGGGTGCCAGGCTAGGAGAACAGGCAGCTAATATGCTCAAAAGACCCAAACTCCTCAATGGCTTTCAGGGAAGGAGTTTTAAAGACAAGGTTAGGGGTGTTTTTTACTGGGTTCCTGATCAGCTCATGCACAGTTCTCTGGTTGGTTGATGGTGAGGTCACAGGATGATATTTCCAGAATCAATTATCAACATTCTGGTTTTAACCCATCCAGAGTCTATATGCTGGTGGTCAGCATTCAGTTAACTTCTTCCATCTGGCGGGGATTTTAGTCACTGCAAAACAGCCCAAGAATATAGCTTAGAATTTTATATGTAGCCCATGAGGAGGAACTAACAATCTTGACTTTGTTTTATGGCTAAATTACTATTATTTTGTCTTGCTTGACTGCTTTCCTTTGTTTCTGCATTTTCTCACTTCTCAATTAAATTTGCCCTTTGGAACTTGGGGAAGCCCTAGGAAGCTAAATCTTTTCTACAAACAAGAGGAGGGGACTTTGGGGGGGAAGGTTCTGTCCCCAGAAAAGCCCTGCAGGGTCCTGCTCAGTTTCACCCTCTCAAAGTATCATTATTAAATGATATGAAAGAAAATATCAACATTAAAAACATTCTGGTGAGAGGAATGTGATTGACAATGGGTCTTTTTTTTTTTTACATTTTGGTTTGATGAGCTGTAATGCAATGACTTGAAAGTCCAGGTGTGAGTGTAATACATTTCTGCATATTTTAATCATTAGTATGAGATTTCTAGGCACAAAAATAGTCATTACTCAATTTTGATGGCTATGAAAAAACAAAACAAAACAAAACCTCTCCAGTATGCTGAGATGGAAATGGAGGAAGATAATTTTTGGCTGAGATATTTTCCCCAGTTCTTTCCAGGTTACAGTGTTTCCATGTTGCTAAGAGGCACAGCCTTTCTCTCAAGAGTCACTTCCTTCTGATGTCCCATTTCTGTGATTCTATCACATATTCCCCTGAAGGGCTGGACAGGAAATGTTTTCAGATACTCTCGCGTAGATTTGTCATTCCTTTCCTGCCATCCTCCTCCCAAACATGAAATCCACATCAGTAGGTGGGTGATGTCTTTGAGGGTAGCCGCAGGCCATCTGTTGGGAGGATGACCCCCTTCTGACGGAAAGAACACTGATTACTTTTTATTCACACAAGACACCAAATTTTGAAATTAATGAATGAAAAGGAAAATTACCATTTTTGTGCCAGAATAAAAGTTTATTAAGAGGTTAACAAGGGATCTTTATTGCATCTCCAGAGACCAAAGGAGTGACAAGAAAGATATCTTCCAATTATGTTCAGTTTCACAGCTTGCCCAATCAGTTCTATTGCACTTAATACAATTATTTTAAAACCACATTTAGATAAGTATTTGTTAAAGCATAACACGTTATGTAAATATGTTGTTGTGATTATAGGTAATTACTTGATCCTGTTGTAGATTCCTTATGTGACTCAGAAGACAAACCAAGCCAGTAGGTGTACTTGGCAGCTTCTTCTGTTAAAGGATCAAGATGGGAAATTCAGTGGAAGCCTAGAGGTGACACTTGGAAGCTGGTGCCAGTAGAAGTGTGGTCCCTGCTGGGGATGTTTGGATGAAGTAGAACTGAGATATGACTTTGAAGCCCTTGTCTTCCTTCTGGCACTGGGGCCTCTAGCGCATAAAAGTGTTGCAAGGCCCACACCGAGTGCGGGAAACACAAGGATTCGAGACGCAGGACCCGATGGTGTTCTCACATGCATTGCTTGTGGCACATGGGTTGCAGGGGAGCCTGGAGACAGAAAATCATTAGAGCAAGTTAAGATAAAGTCAGCTGAAGAGATAGGAAGTTCCTAAACATACTTTGTGTAAGAATATGGTACTTCCTCTGACTGCCTCCAACCCAAAGCTTGAAATTATAAATTCATTTCCATCTTTCCATCCTTCCATCCTCATAGCAACTTCATGAGCCCCCAGGGGAAATATTACTAGCCTCATACTCACTTGCAGTCCTCGCTCTCCAGCAGCCCCCGGTACGTGTTGATCTCACATTCCAGCCGAGCCCGGACGTCCAGCAGTACCTGGTACTCCTGGTTCTGCCGCTCCAGGTCACTCCTGATCTCCGCCAGCTGGTGCTCCACGTTGGTGATCAGGCCCTGCACCTGGGACAGCTGGGAGCCATAGCGGGCCTCCGTCTCCGTCAGGGTGTTTTCCAGGGAGTCTCTCTGCACAGGGGAAGGTGAGAAATGTCACAGATCTGCTCCTTAAATGGCTTCTCCATGGGTTCCAAAGGAGTCACAAGCCTCCAGAGTTAAGGAGAGTGTGGCCCCAAGGGCATCCCAGTGACTCCGATCCCCCGACCTCACCTTCTCACCAGGAGGCTGAACAATACCCACCAGGTTGTGCTGGGCCTGCAGCTCCACCTCCAGGGCATTGACCGTGCGTCTCAGCTCGATGATCTCCGCCTGGTTGGACTGCAGCTGCTCCGAGCTGGACACCACCTGCTTGTTCAGCTCCTCGGTCTGAAACACCAAAGGGAAGAAGCCAGGATCAGACCCTGCCTGAAGGGCCCCGAGGGGCCAAGGGCACTGAGTGTCCACATGCTGAGATGCCCACCTGCCTGGCGAACCATTCCTCCACGTCCCTGCGGTTGGTCTCCACCAGGGCCTCGTACTGACTCCTGGTCTCATTGAGCACGCGGTTCAGGTCCACGGTGGGAGCAGCGTCCACCTCCACATTGAGGCGGTCTCCAAGTTGGCAACGCAGGGTGTTGACTTCCTGATGGAGGAAGGGGACAATTCAAAGCATCACAAAGGATCCTGTTGGTCTCCTCTAAGAGAGTGCAATTCAACTTGTGATCATTCTTAAGCTTTCAAAAGCTCCATTCCCTCTGATCTTCTCATTAACTGGGTTCTGTATTCAGTGACTAACCAGTATATTCTGCTTTACTGAGTGCTTTCAAGTCCATGACCTCGCTCCACCCTTGAACTCCTTAGAGAGGTGCAGGGATTTGGACTCAGTGCTGAGATGCGGCAGACCAGGATTTAAACTCTGTGGCCCAAACACCCAGTCCGGTCTTGTTAGTACATCATCTAGCCTATGGTTTGACTCTTAACCATGGGTAATAAAAAGGATAGAGTTCAACTAAAGAGGAAATGAAGAATGCTTACTTCCAAATCTGCCATCCTGAGATGATTTGTTGATTCCACTAGTTTAGCTTTTGCTGAAGGAAATAACTGTCTGCTCATTTCACAGCTAGTCTGTCCTCACAGAGCCAGCAGAGCTTAGTGCTTGGGTGTAGGTGGGTGTCAGACAGATTTGAACTGGGTCTCATGTCTATACTTACTAGAAAGCTTCCAGAAGCTTCTAGAAGCATCAAGTTCTTAATCTATAAAATGAGAACAACCTCTGGGGTTCTAAAGCCCAGAACACAATGTTTGGCACACAATGAACACTCAGATAGTATTCATTCTCACCATCTACGCTGTTCTGGGATTTAAGATGTGCATAAAAAATCTGTCTTCTTTATCGTGCAACTAACTAATCAAGCAATGACGTGAGCAATTTTCAGTGTCTCCTCCAGGCAACACTGAGTAGCAGAAAGAGCTCTGGAGAAGAAAGAAGAGTCTCGACAGTGTGGCCCTACCAGCGTCTCCAGTTACTAAAGAGAGAACTGTGGTAAAAGATCCGCGCAGCTCCGTGCGCTCCGACCTGGGAGCGGAAGAAGCTGGGAACCGCCTCGCTGTGGACCTTGCCTCATTACCAGGCTTGCCAACTTCCTCTGCTCCCATTCCTGCCGCCAGCAAAACACTCTCACTTCCTGTCGTGAATTTTTAGATTGCTCATTCTCTACAAATCTCTTTTTTGTTTGGAGAATAGATTCCTCGGGGAATGGGGCCTCTCCCGCACCCCGTGGCAGCTGGAGACAGGCCGTGGCAAGTTCGATCCTGTGGCTCTTTGGGGAACTTCACCTGCTCGTGGTTCTGCTTGAGGCAGAGCAGCTCCTCCTTAAGGGACTCCACCTGGGCCTCCAGGTCGGACTTGCACAGGGTCAGCTCGTCCAGGATCCTGCGCAGGCCGTTCAGGTCCGCCTCCACCAGCTGCCGCAAGGACACCTCCGTCTCGTATCTGTGATACAGGGGACCAGGGGCATCAGAGGCAGGCCTGGCCTTGGCTCTGATTTGGTTTGCTCTGCCAGGCCACTGGGAGTTGGGGCTTGTGATTTTCACAGCCACCTCGCTCATTTAGGTTTCCAACACGGAGCCGCAGCTCCTGGAGGAAAAGTCACCTATAATTATTTTTTTAATAAATGAAGACACAAGGGATTTAATGGGATAGAAGCCCTTAAACTGTGAGATTTCCAAAATTAACACACTTCTCCCATTCTCCTGATTGGATTCTGTGCAGAGTGCAGCATCAGGGGACCATGACTTCTATATCGGATGGGATTGGAAGACATCCTCTACAGAAAAGTGGGCAAGGAGTCTGACTCTGGAGAAGGGTTCTCTGAACTCTGGTTCGCAATGGCTCTGTGGATCTTGGGGAAAAATCTAGGGAAAACTTTGTTAACGTGTTGGTACAAAGAATAGGCTAAAGGGAAGGAGAGGAGAGAGGGAAGCCAACACCCCTCTTTGCCCACTCACTTGGTCCTGAAGTCATCAGAGGCCAGCTTGGCATTGTCAATCTGCACCACCAGCCTGGCGTTCTCAGACTTGCCACACAGGATCTAGAAGACCCATAATGTTCTAGAATGAGCTTGGTTATTTTTAGCCGACAGCAATCCCTACTATTTCACTGACAAGGAAGGAACAGAATGAGAAGTCACCAAGGATCTTGCTGTATTGTATAGCAATATCTTGCAATATTGCTAGATAGATATTTCAGAAATCAAACTTGCGGGAGGAAAAAAATGAACACTGACATATGCAAGAAAAGTATCTGTAGATACATAATTTTTCCTTTTCCTTCCTAATACGCAATACTGTGAGGCTGATGATAATAGCAAATATTTCTCTTTAAAAACCTCCTATGTCTGGCATGGTTGCAGGAGCTAAGGACACAAAAGTGAGTAAGCACTAGATCCTGCCCTTGAGAAACTTCCAATTCAGTGGGGAAGGTTTACATATTTATGTAAATAAATATGTGTTTACATATTTACGTATTTATGTAAACTAGCAGTTGGAAGGGGCTGAATAGAGGAGAGAGCCACGCTCTCCCGCCCATCCTGGGAGGCTTGGCGGTACATCTCCTAGGTAGTTTCCAGTCTCTCTGATCTTAGTCAAACCGTTTTGCACCCTCACTGGACACTGTGCACCAGGAGAAGCCCAGAGACTTCTAGGTTAAGACAGTGAAGTCAGGGTAATGAAGTACCCAGGGGAGGACGGCAGTAAGAGGTCAGAGCAGTCAAAAGCCGAGATGCGGGAGAGAGGAGTCGGTCCAGTTCTCAATAAGTTCCACTTCCTCAGCTTCCTTCCTGGGCTGCCTTTTCTCTCACCTCAGGGTACTAGTTCCAGAGTCTTGGCAAATGCACCGAAGCATTCAGAGGCAGCTTCTAATTACAGTTTATTCATGCAAAGTGCTGCTACATCCACACAGACTGGCACTAAGCAAATATTCAGCCCTAACAGTCCTGGACCTGGAATAAGACAGGCCCTCAAGAAAACAGAATGGAAAAGCAAGACTCCGACCCTTGCATTTCAGTCACACCCGGAGCTCAGAGGGTTTCTCAATTTCTATCTCGGAGTCCCTCCCAACACCTTCCTGCTGGAGGCAGCGGGGTGCCCAGCCCCTCACCTTCTGCTGGAGCTCCTCGATGGTCCGGAAGTACGACTGGTAGTTGGGACACACCAGGGGCTCCTGCTGCTGGGACTGCTCCCGGATGCGGCTCTCCAGCTCCGCGTTGTCCCGCTCCAGCTGCCGCACCTTCTCCAGGTAGCTGGCCAGGCGGTCATTCAGGAACTGCATGGTCTCCTTCTCGTTGCCATTGAAGGAGCCCTCGCAGAACCAGTTGCAGCTGCTCACATTGGCGGGGATGTTGCAGGCCCCGGGCAGGGTGCAGCCGTGACAGCTGGGGGGCACACAGGGCCGGGAGGAGCAGCTGGAGCGGCAGCTCAGGTTGGGCAGGCAGCAGCTGTAAGGCATGGTGCTGGACAGAGCAGGGCACCTGGCTGAAGACAGAGTCAAAGTTCTCCAAGACACAGAGCTGTGGGTCTCCTTCCTCTGGGGAGCATTTATATCCATTCTGCAGAGGGTGTGGACGTGGAAGACAGCCCTTTTTTTCTTACTCATTTGATTGTCAAAAGCCCTTGCCCTTGGTTTGTTGTTTCCTCAGAAGAGTCCCTCATCTCATAAAAGGCTTTACTTGGGCTTCTTGCTAAGTCAGAACTCCTCTTCCATGCTGTGCTTCAGTGAAGTAAGAGCTTCATGGGGTGGCTTCAAAGAGCTGGACTCATGAACGCCCTGGCCTTCATTAGTGGGGCGTGGTGGGTCCAGGGACATGATGGCTTCTTTGCTCCCTGGCTTGACAGCCCTGACTCTTTGACAAGCCTTTGGCTCTTCTTCTGGAGATGGAAAAGTATAACTCTTGCCCATTTGCTAGGTCAAATCCCAAATTCATGGTTCTCAGAAAGAGGAATAGATGGTTCTGGAACAGTTAAAGCAGCCTGGTTCCCAGTGGCCCTGTTTCCTGATATGATGGGCAGCATCAGTATCCATAATAATGTCAATCAACAACAGAGCAGATGTTCACTGGGATCACAGTGGGTACAGGACACTATGAGGAATAGAAGGTTGGACCAGGGCTACAGTCAGAAGGAGCTCACAAACATGATCTCATTCACCTCTCACCATAACTCTTCAAGGTACATGATACAATTCCCATTTTATAGACGGCCAAACGGAGGCATAGAGAGTAGGGGTTAATGTGTTGTGAAGTCAGGATTCCAACACAGATCTCTCTTCTTCCCATCATACCATGCTGCTTGAGTTAATCAAGTGCCTCCTTCCCTAACTTCCTTGGACAAGTCATCTCTCCTCCTCTCTGAGCTTTCATTTCACCTTGAGCACGGCCTTGCATGACCTATATGCTTATCTCTCTCTGTGTCTGAGCTCCTGAAAGGCAGGGAAATGGTCCAATTCATCTTGCCTCTTCAGCTCTTGGCACGTGGCACACAGTAGACAGTCAACAGCCACGTGTCGAGTGGAATAAGCATGGAATAATAATAATACAGGACAGGAGATGGTATGTGAGAGGCTGAGGTTTTGGGGAGAGAGAGCACTGACAGGACTAGCAGTTCACAGGGATAGGTTTGTGCTGGGATGGGGAGGCTTCTATAAGAATAAGAGAGGAGAAAAGCAGATACTGGAGGTGGAAGAATCAGATGCACACAGATCAGGGCAGGGAAGCCCAGGACATGGTCGAGTAAGACTAGGGGACCTAGAGGGAAAGATGTAAAGGTAAGTGGTGAAAAATAGAACTGTATGGGGAGGTTGTGACCGTATGGCAGAGGTCCTCAGTGACAAAGCTTAGGAGCTTAGCCTGCCCTGGAGGGAAATGTTTTAGCAAACATTTATCTGTTTCAGCAAAATGAAGATAAAGGTGAAGGCAGAACCAGTGAGGTTATTATAATAGCCCAGGCCAGCAGTAACAAAGAACCGAGTATGGGTATCTATAAGGGAA
Source organism: Camelus dromedarius (assembly GCF_036321535.1). Classification (NCBI taxonomy): domain Eukaryota; kingdom Metazoa; phylum Chordata; class Mammalia; order Artiodactyla; family Camelidae; genus Camelus; species Camelus dromedarius. Next base: position 56,757,417 of record NC_087451.1, read on the forward strand.
GTGTAAAAGAAGAAATTGACATAAGAACTATCTTCCTAGGAACAATTTTTTTTAAAAATCAGCAAGCTTTTCAATAGATGAAATGGGAGAATGATGCCCAAATTTGGGAGGCACAAGAATTTAAGAGGAAGACTTTACCATTCACAGTAACACAGCAGGAGAAAGCACTCTTTTGCACATTAAGGATGAATTAGCCCCCTTCCTTTAACAAGTATTTACTGAGCCCTTCCCATGTGCCACAGAGCAACTGAGGCAAACCTACAGCCTAGTGGAGAGTGCACACCAGCCAAGTGGATGATGCGTTTGTGATGGGGGAAGCCCCAACTGCTGTAGGAACATGCGGCAGAAGACCTACCCAGACTTAGCAGAAGTTAAGGAAGGCTCCCTGGAGGACGTGATGATGCTGCTGAAAGCTGAAGCTAAAGTAAGGAGGAAGGAAGGGATTGTCCCCAGGAGAGCCAGGGCAAGTATGAAGGTCAGAAGTAAGACAGCACATTGCATTCAGCCACACTTTCCACTTTTCAAGCAACAGCTTATGCAGAAAATGATAATATTTTTTAATGGCTCATTGGGGGAAAGCAACTGGGCTGCCTTGGCCAACTGCACTGAGGACGCAGAGCATCAGTACCCTGGGCCCCTTTAACCCATCCAGCTCAGTAATCTGGGAAGTTCTGCATTAGAGGAACTGGAGGAAGTTGTAAATCAACGATACTTCAGTTTAAAAAATGTAAGATCTGAAACCATAAAACTAGAAGAAAACATAGGCAGCATGCTCTTTGACTCAGTCTTAACAATATTTGTCAGGGGTACGTCTCCTCAGGCAAGGGAAACAAAAGCAAAAATAAACAAATGGGACTACATCAACCTAGAAAGTTTTGCACAGCAAAGGAAACTATCAGTAAAATGAAAACGAAACCAAGGGGAGGGTAAACCTCTGTGGTAGAGTGCGTGCTTAGCATCTATGAGGTCCTGGGTTCAATCCCCAGTACCTCCATTAAAAAGAAAATAAATCTAATTACTTCTTCCTTGCCAAAAATAATTAAAGAATGCAATAATAAATAAATAAATAAATAAATAAATAAATAAATAAATAAATAAATAAATAAATAATATGTTTTTTAAAAAAAGAAAAGGAAATGTACTGAATGGGAGAAATTATTGTAAATCATGTATCTGATAAGGAGTTAATATCCAAATTATATAAAGAAATCACACAAGTCAATATCAAAAAAGTCAATATCACTTATAAATGGTAATGTACTGATCTGAACCAAAGAAGAGTGATAGTAGCGTGTGTTTTGGGAGAAATCAATTAATGTCTTTGAGCTTCTGTTTCCTCACGTATGAAAATAAAATTGAACCAAATGATTTCTAAAAAAATACAAACAACAACTCCAATTTAAAAACAGGTTGAAGACCTGAATAGACATTTCTCCAAAGAAGACATGCAGATGGCCAACAAGCACATAAAAAGATGCTCAGCATCACTAATCATGAGGGAAATGCAAATCAAAACCACAGTGAGGTATCACCTCACCCCGTCAGGATGGCCATCACCAGAAAGACAACAAATAAGTGTCAGTGAGCATGTGGATAAAAGGGAACCCTCCTGCACTGATGGTGGGAATGTAAATTGGTGCAGCCTCTGTTGAAAACAGTATGGAGAGTCCTCAAAGTTAAAAACAGAGCTACCACCAGATCCAGCAACTCCACTTCCAGGTATCTGCCCAAAGAAAACAAAAACACTAATTTGAAAAAATATATGCACCCCTATGCTCATTGAAGCATTAATTTTAATATCCAAGATATGGAAGCAACCTAAATACCCCCTCAATAGATGAATGGATAAAGAAGATGTGAAATGAATGTGTGTATAAATATATATGTATATATACATAATGGAAAATTATTCAAAGAATGAAAATGTGCCATTTGTGACCATCAGATAGATTTAGAGTATATTATGCTAAGTGAAATAAGTCAGACAGAGTAAGACAAATACCGTATGATGTCACTTTTATGTGGTATCAGGGAAAAAGAAAAACAACAAGTGAACAAACAAAACAGAGACAGAGTCACAGATATAGGAACAAACTGGCAGTTGCCAGAGGGGAGGGGACTGCGGGAGTTGGGTGATGAAGAGAATTAAGAGATACAGACTTCCAGTTATAAAATAAATAAGTTAAGGGGGTGTAATGTACTGCATAGGGAATATAGTCAATAATACCGTGATAACTTTGTATGATGGCAGATGGTTACTGGACTTGTCGTGGTGATCATTTCATAATATACTTGACTGTCAGATCACTATGTTGTGCACCTGGAACTAACGTAGTATTGTATGTCAACTAATGAAAGAGGGAGGGAGGGAGAGAGAGAGAGAGACAGACAGAAAGGAGAAAGGAGAAAGGAAGGGAGGGAGGGAGGGAGGAAGGAAAGAAGGAAGGAAGGGAGGGAGGGAGGAAATGGGGAGCCTTTGAAGGTTCTAAGGAGAGGAGTGATGCAGTTTATTTCTGAATAGCTGTGTTTGAAGGAATGATGGAGCCTATATGGGGAAATGTTCAGGGGGTCCTTGGATTTGCAAGATTAGAGTTCATGGCAGGGATGATAGGATCCTAGTGCAGATGTGAGAGTTTGAGGAAGAGCCAAGGGAGAGTGTTCAAAGAGAAGAGTGACAAGAGGCTGAGGACCAATGGGGGCGGGGGGATTTCCCAACCAGGGAACAAGAGAAGGAAAGAGTTAGAAATGGAGAAGAAGTGAAAGAAAATGGAGAGAGCCCAGTTCATGGCATCATCGAAGCCCAGGGAGGGGAGACCGTCTAAGTGGAAGCAAAGGTCCAAATTGTCAGTGCAGCAAAGGGGCCTGGTAAGCTCAAACCACAGAAAGGGTCTTGGATACATTAACCAGCAAGTTGCCAGGACCCTTCCAATGTCACAGCATCCATGCTGTTAAAGTAACCACCACACTGAGCTTTGGTGAACTGAGACGTCGGCACCCAGAGTGGAGATGTTCATTATTTGGAAAAGTGCTGCCACCGTCGGTTTGTACACTTGATTATAAAGCTTGTGAGCTTTGGTCTTACCCACACAGACTTATTTTTTACAATAATTAGAGTGTGTGTTAAGTACTTTAAAGATGTCAACCTTGTTTGGATTTGATGATTCATTATAGTCAGTGATTTAGGACCAATTACCCAAGAAGCAGAAGCATTTGGAACTGCCCGTGCATATAATTCCACTTCTGTTCTGTCACAAGGCATAAGAGGAGACTTACTTGATATCCTAAAGAGAGATGATGAGGAAAGAATCAGCTGTGTGCCTAGAAACATCGCCCAGGAAGGGGAGGGCTCCTTACTGTCATCCTAGAGGAGAACAGAGCCGAACTCGGAGAAGGGTGCTCATGGCAGAGCCCAAGCCTCTCAGCTACAGCTGCAGATCAAAAACAAGACCGCGTCACATCTGCTCCTCCCTTCCTCCCTTCCACCTCCTAAGGTAGATCCTAAATGCCAAAATAGTTCAAAAAGAGGGAAGATCTTGGGGCAAGTGACGTCAGAGATCTTAATGGTCATTTCACACAACCCTCTTATTTTACAAATGGGGAAACGAGGGCTCAGAATGGAGAAATGGCTTGTTTAGGGTCATATAGTTAGAACCCAGATCTGCTGACCCCCACTGCGTTCCCAGCCCCCAGAAAATGCTGCAGAAATGTTGAATAATTTCACATCCAATCTGATCCGCCATTACCTCAGGGCAGAAATCGAAGGCAGTGAGGAAAAAACAAAAACAAAAAACAAAATCTTGTCCTCCAGAGACGGAGGTGGGCTTTGCTGAAAAAGAATGCAGGTTGAGTGTGGTAATAATGATAGAATTCAGCAATACTGAAGTTCCTTGTCGCCCTGATTTCAATTTTTATTCCTACATGGAGGATACTGTTATATCCCAATGGCGTGGAGTGATTTAGATACAATTATATCCCATCAGTTGGAGAAACAGAATCACAACTGTTCAAATGCTGGTGGCCGTACTCAAGGGCAATACACTTACCCAAAATAAGGTGCACAAATGTCACCATCACAAAATTTAAAATATGACTTTAACAATGAGGGCGAATGAGAGATAAAAAGAACCGAACTGTAATAATGACCCTGGATGCTTCTAAATGGTAAGATTATGAACACCTTTCTTTTTTTTCCTTCTCTATCCTTTTTATTCTCTCCAGATTCTTTTGAGAATGTATGTATTACTTCTTCATGAGAAATAGAAATAAAATTTACATTAAAAACTCAAAAAGGAAATTCTTACAAGTCCTCTAAAGAAGTAAAAAGTTGTCAAAGGACCCAGGTAAGGCTCCTATTCCGATATAACCACTAAATTGCACTCAAGCTGCTTATTCTGGAATTAAAGCCTCTGTCATGATTGGCATTCACACCCTCGTATTAACTGCTGACTTTGCCAATTCCAGAGACGAGCTATTAGGAAGTGATGAAAGGAAACAAGCTTCCTATGGGATCAAATGGTTTGTAGCTCGTGAATTAGCTGATGTGTGGGTCTGAGCTTCAGGTGAAGAGAATGCCATGAGGTGTGGCACTTGGGGAAATGCTGCCAGTTGACTGCCAGCCCACATCCAGGAAGATGAGATATTAGGATCACATCACTGAGCCACACTCTTAGAATAGACTCCCCACACACACATAGAAGATGATGGAAGCTTTTTTTTGGAAATGGTGTCTAAGTCAGATGAAGCCTAGAATCAGAATGTTGGAGCTACCAACAGCCTAAGCCATCATCTCACCCAACTCTTTCATTTCACAAATGGGAAAACATTGACCCCTCCCCTCAAGGGGAAGGAACTTGTCCAAGCTCACACAGAGAGTCCGTGAAACAGTCTGAATTGGAAAAGGGTAAAGTAGACTAGAGAAATGAGGGACCAGGGACAAGGCCTTTGGTTTTCGTGAGAGAGTTGGAACTCAGACCACTGAAAAATAGCCCCATCTCTCAAAAGACAGCACCCTCCAAGAAAAGGTGACCTAGAGTTTTTAAAAGTATGCTCATTACCACAGGAAGAGTTTAAAAAGGGAAAAAGGCAAATCTAGACAGTCAAGGGTGGATGCCCAGGCCTGGGGAGGTAAGGGAAATGGGGCCTGGCTACTAATGGGTACAGGTATCTTTGGAGGTGATGAAACGTTCTAAAATTGTGGTAATGGTTACGCAGCTCTGTCAGTTATCAGATTAAAAATAATCAAATTACATACTTTATATAGGTGAATTTTATGGCATAATAATTATATATACAGCTGACCCCTGAACAACACAGGTTTGAACTGCTTGGGTCCACTTTTACGTGGGTTTTTTCCAATAAACATGTGCTACGGCACTATGTGATCTATGGTTGGCTGATTCCACGAATGTGGGTACTGAGCAGTGACTATGGGCCTCTACTGATTTTGGTATCCACGGTGGGTCCTGGAACCAATCCCCTGCAGATACCAAAGGATGACTGTATACCTAGAAGTGCTATCTCAATAAAGTTTCTTTTTAAAAATTTGCTGGACCCCAACCCCAGCATTTCTGAGTTAGTAGGTCTGGGGTAAGACTGAAGAATTTGCATTTCTAATAGATCCCTAGGAGACCACACTTTGAGAATCACTGGTCTAGAGAAACACTCACATGGGTGCCACAGGGGACATTGACAAGGATATTTATGCAACACTGTTTATAAGGATAAGAAAGAAAAAAAGAAACCTCCTAAATGTCCTTCAGTAGTGGAATGGGAAAGTAAAAACAGGATTTGTTTGCATTGTGTGATACAGTTACACCATCTGTATTTTCCTTTTTTCTCTCTTTTCATTAAGTACAGTCAGGTTACAGGTGTTGTGTCAATTTCTGGTGTACAGCACAGTTTTCTAACAAATTGCTAAGTTGAAAGACATACATACAGATTGTACACGGATATATCCATGTATAATGTTTAGAAATGTTTAATTAGAGAATGATACACTACCAAGTTTAGAATAGCGGTTACCTCTAGAGGGACAGAGGGAGAGGAGGATGGATAGAGGGGGGTTCATCTTAACCCATAACATTTTATCTCTAAAAAAAAGCCCAAACAATAAAACACAGCAATGACATAAATATGGCACCAGGTTAACAACTCTTTTTTTTTTTTAACATTTTTTATTGATTTATAATCATTTTACAATGTTGTGTCAAATTCAGGTTAACATCTCTTAAATCTTGGTTGTGGACGTATATATGTCTGCTTTTTTGTTCTTTTATATGTTTGAAATGATTCATATTTGGCCCTTTAAAATGAGAGATGACATCACTGCCCTGTTACACTAGGTAGCAAATCATAGGTCGCCAGCTCCAGACTTCAGAGCATGTGTCTTGCCCATTACATGAGATGAGTAGTAACAGTGAACTTCATCCAGATATCCTGAATACAAATTTGGCTTTGACCCTAAGAAGAGTAATTCCCCTGACCCTCCTTTCTCTTCTCCACCAAAGAAAGCACTGTGGCAGAAACAAGGGCTCAGGATAACCTCCCCAAGACCCAGTTCTCCCCTAACATGGTCCAGTCAAACACAGAAACCAGTCAGTGTTTGATGCTCTATAGACGAGCAACAAGAACAAAATGCACTGACTGTGCTGAGAAATTTGACCTCTCACCCACCAGGCAGAGTACAAGGTGTCTGGGAGGCACACCGATCCCTGATAAAGGCAGATGCAGGTACCCATGTGTGGGTTCTATCCCCAGAAGTCCCACCAAGATGGAATGAATTACTCGAGACTCTGTGGAAAGTCAAGAGAGCGAGAGGGAGTCGGGGACCAACTTCTCGAGCCTCTCAAGTGTTCCCACATTTATTGTGTACAATCAAAGGAAAAATCACCAACAGTTATGTCATGGAATGTAGGAGCTTAAAGAAAGACAGGATCAGGAAGAGATTATACAATCCACAGTGAGTACAAAGGCTTAATTAATCTTCAAGGCAGACATGGGGAGAGGGAAACAAGGTACACTCTTCAGACATAAGATGTGGATTACAAAACAGACCACCAGACCAGCCAGTCTCTTGTCTTGGGGATTATAGACTATCTAAACAGCAGAAAGCATGCCCAGCATTTATGGCTGAGGGCATAGGTCTTCGCTTTGCAACAAGAAGAATAAACCCTGAACTATGGACCTATGCTTAAAACAAGCCATGTCCTGTGTTTATAGCAAGAGACACACAAGGGCTTTGCCATTGGAAGCAGCCCTAAGCTAGAACATCAACTATGTAAGCAAGGCACTGTCTCTGCTTTTTATGGTAAGGAGACAGGAGTGCAGATGCACCGACACCTGCTAGCAAAGCACATTTGTTTTCCCTAAAGGTCACAAGCGGCTGGGGTCTGTTACAATTTATTAACCCAATCATGGGCTCCCACAACCGTGGGTGCAGTGGTCCCAGCGTGAATGGAGAACTAACGGGAGAGGTTGGACAGGAGCATTTGTACAAGGCGTGGAGGTGTCTCCTAGAAGTGACTTGCCCTGAAAAGAGAGAGGCTGGAGGCCACCAGCCAGCTCTGGGACACTCTGAGCACAGCATGGAGTGGCACTTGGCTGTCTTCCAGGGACTGATGCCCTAGGTCTGGAGAAGGGAGTGCCAACCTCAACAACAACAGAGTAAACGTTAAAAGAACGGGAGAATTTAAGACCCACATTGGAACGGGCATCGTCACGGCCAGGGGAGAAAGTATTGGCTTCATCTCAAGGAGAGAGGTTGTAACAAGCAGTTTAGCCAAAAACCAGGACAGTGGCCTTGCCCAGATCCCGGTACAGCAGTGGACACGGGTGGGAGCCGGGCATTAGCATACCGGTCACATCGAGCATTGGCAGAGACAATATCCTCGTTTGATTCGAAAGAACTTTAGGGAGAAAGATTCCCCAAATCCAAATTTAGTCCCGGTGGATAAAAAAATTCAAATGACAAAAGAAACACTTTTAAAATCCATAGAGTATGACTCAAACACAAGAGATGGCCCTTCTTCAATGTATCAGACGAGTTCTTCAGTATTTCTGAAAGGGGGGTTTCAGAGATGTTTGGGGTGCTAATAGCATCGTCTCTCCCTAGGTGACAAATTCGCAGGATGCTTGTCTAAAATCAGTTTTATTCTCTCAGTCACCCCTCACATGTAACTGACATCCAGAGAATGATTTCTGGGTTCAGTCTTCTTGTTTCTACTGACTATGTGAGCAAGAGAAAAAAATTAGCTGTGCAGTTCCTGGTGCTTGGTTGGTGCTTAATAAATGTTAGCTCCTGTCCTTCTTGTAGGCTCTTGGAAAAGAGAAGGTGGAACGTTGTAGAAGGTTAACCGTTGTATTTTACTGAGTAAGGTCCCATGATGAATGTGTTTATCATATTCAGATGAGGACTCTTGCCTTAGCGGTTCCCACTGGTTCCCTGCTGGCCTGAGTCGATGCTGGGACTCACTGTGCTTAATGAATGATAATTAATGGTGATGAAGACCTTTAAGGAGAGGGCTAAACTATGCAGTCTGCCTTTGCCTTTAGGTGGCTTTTATAAGCAGCACATGCACACAGAGTGAAGACTTTGAAAGGAACAAATACAAACAAGAGTCATCACTGCTTTGCAAGGGCAGTTTATTAGGAGATTTACAAAGGGATTTGGAGAACTGGAGGGCAGGTCAAAGCAGCAGAGAGAACCACAACACACGTCACGTGACTTGCACAGCCCTAACTTGTCAGACCATTAGCTCACAGAATAACTGCAGGAGGGCAACCTCGAACGAGGAGGATCAGGTGGGCCTGGACGTCTGTTCTCTTTCCAGAATCATGGTGGTACCTGGGGTGGAGCCCCATGCCTGATGGTTGTCAGAGAGCAGGGCTGGTCCATGGATGGTCCTCTGTCTTCACACCGTCCTCCTGCTCAGCCCGGCATATCTAGCACCCAAAGGTGCTGCAGGGCCCGATGCGGGAGCGTGGGCCACAAGGGGTGCAGGAATTTGTGGCGCATGCATTGCTCGTGGCGCAGGGGTTGCAGGGCAGCCTGGGACACAGAATCATTAGCTCATCACCATGAGAGAGATGAAAAAAGTAAGGAGGGGCATCAACCCAAGGAGACGCGAAACAAGCAAAAACCACTCTCTGACATCTTCGGAAGCCAAGTCTCAGTCGGATCACTCCTTCTACAAAGGAGTAGACTTTGGTGGAAAAGAGCAAAGAAGACTTAAGGTCTTCACTCTATAAGCCTGGGGTCATGGGGAAGTCCTATGTCCCTCAAAGCCCAGTCCCCTCACCTGTAAGATGGATTGGTAATACCTCCCAAACAGATCGTGTTCATGAAAATACTCTTATTAGGGGACAAGTGCTGGGCCCTATGAGTTTTTGAGTCATCTCCCCTTTGCAATATTCAAATGCTCATCTATAAGGTGGTTGTCCTGATTCCCACTCTGCCTGCCTCAGTGATCCCAACAAGAATCCATGAAACAATGGATTTCAAAGTGTGAATTAAACCCAAAGGCACTATTTAAATACACATGGTGGTGGTTTTGTTTTCCCTTTTGCTGTGACAAGCCAACCTTGAAGGTACAAAGCTTTATTCATCCATCAGCACCCAAAAGCTTACCAGCAGAGAAATAGCCAAGCCTCAAGAGGATCTTTTGGAACAGAAAATACCTTTCGGCCAGGTACTGACAAATACTTTTCACTCCCCGCTGCTGGAATATACAACTCTGGTCTCTACAGACATATTGGCATCTGAAACTTGACCTGCAAAGTCCCTGTTTTGTCCTTTAGGAGAACTATGTGTGTGCGTCACAGGGGTGCCACCTGGCAGGTACTCACTTGCCGTCCTCGCTCTCCAGCAGCCCCCGGTACGTGTTGATCTCACACTCCAGCCGAGCCCGGACGTCCAGCAGCACCTGGTACTCCTGGTTCTGCCGCTCCAGGTCACTCCTGATCTCCGCCAGCTGGTGCTCCACGTTGGTGATCAGGCCCTGCACCTGGGACAGCTGGGAGCCGTAGCGGGCCTCCGTCTCCGTCAGCGTGTTTTCCAGGGAGTTTCTCTGCACAGGGGAAGGTGAGAAACGTCACAGATCTGCTCCTTAAATGGCTTCTCCATGGGTTCCAAAGGAGTCACAAGCCTCCAGAGTTAAGGAGAGCGTGGCCCCAAGGGCTTCCCAGTGACTCTGATCCCCCGACCTCACCTTCTCACCAGGAGGCTGAACAATACCCACCAGGCTGTGCTGGGCCTGCAGCTCCACCTCCAGGGCGTTGACCGTGCGTCTCAGCTCGATGATCTCCGCCTGGTTGGACTGCAGCTGCTCTGAGCTGGACACCACCTGCTTGTTCAGCTCCTCTGTCTGAAACACCAAAGGGGAGAAGCCAGGATCAGACCCTGCCTGAAGGGCCCCGAGGGGCCAAGGGCACTGAGTGTCCACATGCTGAGATGCCCACCTGCCTGGCGAACCATTCCTCCACGTCCCTGCGGTTGGTCTCCACCAGGGCCTCGTACTGACTCCTGGTCTCGTTGAGTACGCGGTTCAGGTCCACGGTGGGGGCGGCGTCCACCTCCACGTTGAGGCGGTCTCCGAGTTGGCAACGCAGGGTGTTGACTTCCTGATGGAGGAAGAGAAAGGAATGAACCCACAGAAAGAATTCTGTACATTAAATTCTCCCTGAGGGAGTCGAACGTGGTGGGAAGAGGATGCATTAGAAATTTTGTTTTGTTTTGTTTCCAAAGTCAGTTCCCTTTATTAAATGTTGATTTTCACAGACCAGAAATACAAAATAAAAGTAGAAATGGGTTTTGGTTAGGAGCTACAGTCCTGACCTCACGTGACCCCTGCTTGCAGCAACTTGAACAGGACAAGAAACAGCTATATTCCAAAGGTCAGGAAAGGAGGACAAGGTTTTGGATCCTGAACTGCCCTGCCTCCCACCCAGTCTCTCCCCAGATTATAAAGAGCCATCCTTTTGAAGCAGCAGAGTGAGGTGACTCCCCTGCTGCCCCAGCGAAGTTCACACTCGCGGGAGAGCTTGTCAGATGGCGCAGAATCCGAGGACTACATGTCATATGAGGACAGCGTTGAAGCCCAGTTGATGTAAAACTCAGCTAAGTTATACCTTTTGTGATTCAGGCCTCCTGTCTGAGTCTCTCCCCATCTGTATCATGAGGCTGCTTGATTAAATGAGTGCAAATGTTTCTTCCCACTCCAAGAGTCTATCATTTCTTTTGTATTTTCCCTTTGCTCATTGATAAACCTGGCACAATAACTGGTTTATATTTGCTGCCACTTAAATGTAGAGAAACTAGTTTTAACTCCTCCCATTTATTTCATTTTCTCTACCATCACACACTGTCCATGAGGGGGTATTTCTTCTTCACCTAATGTTTGAGACATGTATCTGATGTCCTAGTATTACCATGAGGTCTGAATCAACCATTACTTCAGTTCCTTCATTTCTCCCATTTTTTCCATCCATCCATCCATCCATCCATCCATCCTTCTGTCCAAGCTGGGTTCTAACATCTAGGTGGCACATGATATAAGAAAGTTTGCTATCTCCTGCCAATCTTAGTCATTAACGTAGCATCTATTCAGAGGATCATTGATCTGATCAAACAGTAGAAAGTATTTTGAAGACCTTTATGCGGCCTTTTGGCCACATATCTGGGCCCCAAATGGAAACAGGCCAGCTGATCATACTCTTTTAGGTAAAAGAGATAAGCTTTCCTAACAATCCTCTGAGGGTATTTTGAGTAACCAGCAAAATATTGTGTTAGCTCTAGGATGCTTAGCAAAGAACCACCTTATCCCACTCAAGGGAGTTACAGGAATTTCAATACAGGGATGTTGGGGGCTGGGACTCCCTCACCTGCTCGTGGTTCTGCTTGAGGCAGAGCAGCTCCTCCTTCAGGGACTCCACCTGGGCCTCCAGGTCAGACTTGCACAGGGTCAGCTCATCCAGAATCCTGCGCAGGCCATTGATGTCTGACTCCACCAGCTGCCGCAAGCCCAGCTCCGTCTGGTACCTACATACAGCCAAGGGTCAAAGGAAGTCAAAGAAGAAGACTTTTTCCTGGACTTTACTTGGCTAACCTGGTCAATTTCACTACATTTTGCAATACTTGGAATTTTTTGAACTTTTCTCAAAGGGAAGAAGATATCCCTGTGCAGAGTGAAAAGACCTATTTCCTCCCTGAGACCCACAGAGAAGATATTGGCGGGGCACCCTTGTATAGTTTTCATCTATAATTCATTGCGGTTGGCCTAAGATGCCCAGTCACAGGCTGCTATCAATGAAGCCCTGTCCTCTTGCCTTCTTAAGTGAGTTGGTGAACTTCATTAGTCACCATCCTTTCCCAACCACCCTGAGAAGCAGCCTGGTATCATGAGAGAAGCACTGAATTAGAAGGCAGTGAGATTCAACCCTGCCCTTAGGACTGTGGATAAGCTCCTTCATCTCTCTAGTCTCGAATTCCTCATTTGTAAAATGGGGACCAGACGATCGCGTCATCAGGTTGGCCTGAAGATGAATAAATGGCATGGCTAGAACTACCTTGTAAACTGTAAAGTTCTATAAAACTACAAAGGTCTGTTAGGATTGTCATGGTTATCCCTAGAAAAGCTGATTGATTCTCTGAAATGGATTTTGCCTCCTACATTGTCATTTAACTTTTTTCTGATGGGCTGATAATGACTAAACTATATTCAGAGACTGGTGTGAAATTCACTTTTTAACTCAGTCCAGACACTAAAGCTGAAAAAGAGAAAGAATGGATGGTTTCTTGGGCTGCTGTGAACTAAACTTAAGACACAGAATTCTTGCTTTCAGTGAGGAGATTAACTGACATTTAAACTAACTAACCCAGTGCAAGAATCACCCCCCTCTCATCACAGACAGCTCCTGCTTGCAAGCTCCCAGGACAGAGTTCATCACTTTGCAATTCTGCCTGTCCATTACTAGCTTGCTCCAATCATTAGAAAAATCTTACTTGGTCCTGAAGTCATCTGCGGCCAGCTTGGCATTGTCAATCTGCACCACCAGCCTGGCGTTCTCTGCCTTGCTACACAGGATCTGGGGACAGGATTCATTGTGAAATTAGTTATAGCAAGAATGAATGCCTTATCACTTTAAGTGAGGGGCAATTACCTTTCAAATACACATTCCTTCCAAATAGCTTTGAATCTTCTCAAATTTTCAGTTTGGGGATAAAGAGAGGATTAATTAATAGAACCGATCATTCCAAAACTGAAACATCAAGAGGAAATGTGTCCTTTGTCATGAAATCTTCTCTTCTCGGTCTGCCTCTGGCTTCCGGCAGGATATTGAGCCTGCTGGGTACCAACCCTCACAGAGGGTGACTAGCGTCCCAGTTTGCTTAGGACTAGAGGGTTCCCGGGATGCTAAACCCAGGAAAATCCCAAGCAAACCAAGGCAAGTTGGTTATCCTACATTCACACTCCTTCATTCCAGCCCTGCTGACCTCTCTCCACTCTCCCCTCATATTTTCCTGGACAAGACTTTTGCACAAAGCTTCTGCCTCTACTTGGAATGCCTGGGATGCTCTCATCCACCTTGCAAGACCCCCTGCATAACCCACGTTCCCCCTCCATCCCCAGTTTCTACAGGAAGTTGCTTCCTCCACATGCTCCCACAGTACCTTGCATGTAGCCAGTTACACTTCTTATCATCACCTTTGCTGAGGTCATCTGCTTCCACGTCTGTCTCCCCTATTAGACTGTGAACTCCCAAAGGAAAGGGACTGTCCTACTCAGAACTTTATCCCTCACTCCAGCACTGTGCCTCGTACTCCCTAAATGCAGGTCAATGAATGTGTGATTTTCAAGTCCCACAGCCTCTTTCTGGCATTCACTTTGCCAGAACCACTGAATCATGGACAGTCATTTCTTTCAGAGAATCAAGGACTTGTGCAATCGATGTAAACTCCTGTTCATCCTTCAAACCGCGCTCAGAAATGGCCACTTCTGAGAAGCCCTTCCTGATATACATCATGTATTAAGTCCCACTTTTATGCCAACTCTTTCCTTTCCTCACTTCTACTCCCGGATTCTCAACTTGTATGCACGCCTGCTCTGGCCCATGGTCCATGTGTCTCTGCATATTAGCGAGGCTTCTGGAGTCAGTAGCTCTTTTGCTTTGTTAGAGACAGTCTCTTACTACAGCTTTGAAAATCTTTAAATATTTGAGGATTCATTCTGGAAATTCCTAGCTCCAAGAAATAATTCAGGTGCATGTTGCTATGTTTTTCATGCTACAGGCTCTGAAAACAAGACTGGGATATCATAATAGGACTAAAGAATCAAACAATCTGGTTTTAGGTAAGAAGCAATATTAGATTGCTAAAACTGATATCGGTCTAATGCCTTATCCTCTCCTCTCAGTCTGTAGCCTTCCCTCCTGGGGCTTCGCACGTAGGTTTTCTAAGACAACGTGTCATACATAAGCCAATGTGGCCTCTGTATCGCTTTTGACATTAGCTTTGAACCCCCTTAAATCCATTCAGAAGTGGGGATGGTAAATCTGGATAAGTAGTTCACCCAGTTGGCAGCGGGGTGCCCAGCCCCTCACCTTCTGCTGGAGCTCCTCGATGGTCCGGAAGTAGGACTGGTAGTTGGGACACACCAGGGGCTCCTGCTGCTGGGACCGCTCCCGGATGCGGCTCTCCAGCTCCGCGTTGTCCCGCTCCAGCTGCCGCACCTTCTCCAGGTAGCTGGCCAGGCGGTCGTTCAGGAACTGCATGGTCTCCTTCTCGTTGCCATTGAAGGCGCCCTCGCAGAACCAGTTGCAGCTGCTCACATTGGCGGGGATGTTGCAGGCCCCGGGCAGGGTGCAGCCGTGACAGCTGGGGGGCACGCAGGGCCGGGAGGAGCAGCTGGAGCGGCAGCTCAGGTTGGGCAGGCAGCAGCTATAAGGCATGGTGCTGGACAGAGCAGGGCTCAGAAGGTCAGTTCCAAAGCCTGATTCCTTTTCTCTGGTGCTAAGCCCTTTCCAGGTCTTTATATCCTGTCAGCTGTGGGTGTGGCAACCACGATGGCATTACCCTCTTTGGCCCTCTTTACCAATTTTTCCAGCTTATGTAGCCACCTCACACGAGTCCTTGACCTCATAAAATGTTTTATTCTGGCTTCTTGCTAAGTTAGGACTCATCACCAATCATGCTGGTTGGTTAAGGAAAAGCATCAAAGGGACCAACCCATTGTCTTGCCAACAACAGCGCTTATTCACAGGGTGTTGAGTTAGAGCGACAGCTGTGCCCTGTCCTCCAGAGTGGAGGGCACTTCTGTGCCTCTTTCCCCTAAGCAAGGAGAGGTCTTCAGCTCCTCCAGCTCATATTCAGTAAGGACTCTGTGAGGAAACCAGACTGCTCCAGAGGGAATCCTGGAAGCTGAGGTCAGAAAGGACTGATGAGGCCAATCCAGTTCAGTGGCCCTTCGCTGTATGGAGGCAATTCTACCCTCCACCCACGGGGCTTCAGTAATCCCCCCAGCTCCATTTCTGCACCCATTCAATGTTCACAGAACATTAAGAAAGCTAACATCTTGGGAGCACCTCCTCTGAAGGAAGGGCAGCCACTGCACCAAGTGTCTTCTCTGCATTATCTCCTTCAAACCTCACAAAACCCTGCAGGGTCTGCAAATGAGGACACCAAGCCTCGGGGAGGTTGCCCAGGGTCACAGAGCTATTACGTGATGGCACCAGCATTCAACCCAGATCGCTCTGATTCCAATGGCTGCACCCTCTCCATCACATTGTGTCTCTCTTCCAATCTTCTCACTACTGAGATGCAATGATACACAAATGGATTCAGTTCAGTGGGGCTCCACCTCTACTGGACAACATCCCCTCCTAAATTAGAACAGGCCAAGAAGTGAAAGTGTGTTCTCTATCGAAGAACCAAGGGTCATTTCTACACTAATGGAAGGAAGTCTACTTTTTGGGGTGGGGGTCTACTTATAGGGTCTACTTATTTATTTGTTTTTAGAGGCAGTACTGGGGATTGAACCCACAACCTTGTGCATGCTAAGCATTCACTCTAACACTTGAGCGTATAGCTCCCCCAACAGGAAGTCTACTGAGTGAGAAAAATGTAATGCCCACTAAAAGCCTGAAAAAAGGAAATCTTAGTTGATTCGACATCAAAACACCTGAGTTCAGTTTTCCAAAGGATGTGACCTTAAAAGCCACCACATCGTTACACACTAAATGGTATCTTGTGACCATCAAGACATTTTGACAAACAGATGTTCTGCAATTATGCTCTTCCAGATGGAGCTATGAGCCATGAGGGTTTTATGGGTAATCTATCAGTACTCAAAATATGAAAAAAAAAATACTCCTTAAATTAGTTCCTTTTGGAAGCTACCTGCTAAATCCTCCCATACAGCCATCACTCAGATCATCGCTTCTTCAAACTTGCCCTCAAAGGCCAGGACAGTTTCTTTTGGTTATCCTCACTGAAGGCAAATCTTCGTCTTCTGGAGGTTTGCTTGTTTTTGGAATCATCCAAGTCTCATTTGGAACCAAGCCTAGCAAATGGGATAAACAACCGAACTGAGCAGCCTCTTTAATGTGTCAGAAACACATTGTGATGGTAAAGTGATAATGTATGTTTTCTTGGGTGATTCTAAAAGTCATTTCCAAGGTGGAACTTCAAATATACTTTCATAAAGGGCAGCAGCTTTGGAGTAAAGGGATGATCTCCCAGAGTGTACGTTTTGAAGACGTTGACATCCTTACTCACATTTACAGTCCACATCCTTCTGCCCCTTCCACCTGAATCTCAACCTTTGGAGAGAAGTGAAACAGGTGTGTTGGTATAAAATCACTACCAAACTGATTGAAGCCCTATTGGGTGAGATCCGAGAACATAAAGCAAATAGCTGGATTCATCTGCTTTTCTCTCTCTCCCCTTCTCCTATGCCCCAAACTCCAAAAGACAAAAATTTAGACAATGGCACTTTTTTAAGAGTAGGAAAGGACTACTGCATTGTAGACCGATAAACATGTCCATGGGGATCCTTCAAACCATTACTGTAGCTTCTATCTAAGTCAGAACGGAATAATCCGGAAGCATCCTTGGATCTTCAAAAATGTAGGACAGAGTTTAGGAAGCACAATCATTGCCATATCGTTAGAAGTGACCATGACTGCTGCATAGCTGCATGGTCTTTAGATAATGATGGTTAAGAGGATTTGGGTCTATTGAGAAAAAAAGCCAAGTTTCAATTAACTTCCCAGAAATTCTGGAGGACAGCTACTTCTTATTTATTCCACTTACTGTGTGCTGTGAGTTCTTACCTTTAAATAAGCAATGGCATTGTTCCTAGTCAATGACCCTTCAATAAACATGATGAGCAAATCACATCCTAACACACAGAAAGGTTTTACACCTGCCCATGTAATTGTGGTAGACGCCATGGGAAAGCTTCTGGTCTTCAGATGTGAGCAAATTGCAGCTGAGGTTTTAGGATACTCTTTATTATGGAAGCCAAAGCTATTCCCGTGGGAGAGGTCACACGCAAACTCTTAACCACGGAGTAGAGTCAGGGTAGATCTGCTGAGGCCATCCTCCCTGTGGCTGGACTTTAAAGGGATCAAGAGGCCTCCATCCTCCTTTCCAAAACCTTCTTCCCTGATGGCCAGGTACTACACCTGAAATTCTCACCATGAGTAACGTAAAATGTATTCTTCGGGAAATGCAAAGGAACATATTGAGCCACTTATCAATTAGTGATATTTTAACGTGTACAAATGACCAGGAGAGACCAGGAGTGGTATCACTGGGCACGCACAGACCAGGGGGACTGACTTATGCCAAAGAGAGAGGAAGAGGCACCCGCTGGGGAATTAGAAACTCAGAAACACTGTTCAGTATCAACACCGGCCCACCATGCCCAGCCAGCCCCAGTTGGAGCTGCTTATAAGAACAAGATAAGGGGTTTCCACAGGCAGTTCCATAAGGCAACTGTTGCAAATTTACTAATTTCCCAGCCTCCCTACATTCAGGGGAGAAATTGTGATGGTAATCCAGGGACTAAGCCAACAGGTTTGTGTCTGAGAAGATGCTCAAAAAGGGTTTCCAATGAGAAACAAGAAGTAAAGGACGTGGAGAATGAGCCAGCCCAGGAGTAAAGTGGGCTGTGCAAAGAGAGGTACAGACACCTCAAGATGGGATTCAGGGCCTTTGCCCAAAACCTCTCCAGAGCCACCACTGTTTCTCTTACAGTCGGTCCTGGACTCCCAATAGGAATGGAGTCCTGGTGGGAATCCTCAGCGACAAACCAAGTCAAAAAAATGCAGAGTTCTTCAGTATGTTTTTAACTCTACCCAGTCTAGAATAGAGGAGTCAAGAAGATCATAAAACAATCCAGGACAATGTAATTTATTGGTCCTAGTCTCCTGGGTGGAGCTGGAATCAGAAAAGAAATGAAAACCTGTTTATGTAGCATCTTTGTAACTTGAAGGGAAAAGTAGATGCTAAAACATTTTTCATAGCACACAGAGGATAATGCAAAGTAAGCTCCAAGTTTACTATGAATGTGCTGTGTTGAACTTTTGCATTAAGTTCTCTACTGAGTTAGGGCTTTGAAACAGATGTGAAGAAGCCATAAATTATGGCTTCTTCCCCCAGCTTCCCACAGACCCTCCTTATAGTCTCCAGTGATCTTCCCCCTGCTGTGTCCAGTGGATCTGTCTGAATCCTCATCTTCCTTGACCTGGATGCTTTTGACCATGCCCTCATCGAAACTCCAGCTTCTTTTGACTTCTGAGCATCTCTACTTCCCTCTCCAATTGCTTATGATCAGATGTCCTCTCTGTCCTTAGAGACCCACCTAAATCAAAGCAGAGGCTCATGTCAGGCAGTTTGAAGAGCTGCAGGCCCGCCTCTGTCATCTCCATCAGTGGTTCCCAAGGTTTTTTCCTGCACTCACATCTTCCCCTTACAGTGTAAACAACTCCCACAGCTCTATTATTGTCTTTATTTAGGTAACTCTCAACATCTCTCCCAAATCTAGTCATTCTTTCCCAGCTCTCTCCACTGGAGACCCACTGTTGTTTCGTTTTCTAAATCTCAAAAACTTACTCATGTTGACTATCCTAGGTATTCTATCAGTACTAGTTGCCTTCCTTCCCTCTACCTCCAATCAGCTTCCATATCCCAGGCTATGCCTCTGAAACCCACCCCTCCCCTGCCCCATCACCCCCCCACCTCCACCCATCTCAGTCCTTGCTGTCTCTCACCAGCCTCCTGATTGATCTTCCTTCCTTCCCACCCAATCCCACCAACTTCTAGGATCATGACTCAGCCTTAGAGATCCTAGGTCTACCTTCCTTACAAGCACATCTTACAGGTAGCCACTCAAAGCACTGCCAGATGTGGTCCTCCTTAACTATTTTGCAGTTTCATCTTCTGCTACCACATTTATCCTCTGCTCCTGGCTAGGAATTGGTCTGTCAGGCTCTAAACACATCCCTGGTTGCCTCATCTCCTTACCAGGCAAAATTCATGCCTAAAAAAACTTTCCCTGTTCTCAGACCTGCACACACTCATCCATCCAAATGTATCCCATCAAACTGTATTTCAGAATTATGCTCATATCATACAGTAATTGTTTTTTTATCTTTCTCTTAGCAGTAATTCTTTGTTCTTTTTTAACCTTTTTTTAGTGATTTATCATCATTTTACAATGTTGTATCAAATTCCAGTGTACAGCACAATTTTTCAGTTATACAGGAACATATATATATTCATTGTCAAATTTTTTTCTCCGTGAGCTACCATAAGATCTTGTATATATTTCCCTGTGCTATACAGTATAATCTTGTTTATCTATTCTATATCTATATCTATTGGTGATGCAGGTACAGCCAAGAGATTGAGAGGAGAGAGTAGCTCCTCTTTGAGCAGTTTCTACAAAAGCTAGTCTTCACAGTTAGGGAGAATCCCAGTCTATCCCTTCCCACCCTCCGCCTCCCTAGCAACCACAAGTTTGTATTCTATGTCTGTGAGTCTATCAGTAATTGTTGATTGAAGTTGCAACTATGGGAAGTATTTAAAGTTCTAATTACCTTCCCCTGAATCCTCATTAGTGTTACTGTTCCTTATTTATGCCACTTACAGTGTTCCATGATTTACACTAAGCTTTACTTAGGTGAAGATATAGTCTCTCTTGCAGGGCCTACGGTCAACGACACAGGCAGACAAAATTTACATGAATAGAATGTTTGGGTTTTCAAAGCTTTGATCGAGTGCTACCTCCTTCTTGGAGTCTCTTCCTAACCCTTTCTCACACCTCAGAAAGTCATTATTCTTTACTTACACCTTTCTTGAGCCACATTGATATTTGTATGACAGTTGTCTCTTTGTCTTATCCACTCTAGACTGTAAACGTGCTGTGGGCCAGGACTGGGGTTCACTTATATGTGTGTTCTCAGCCCCCCACATGGTACTGGCACACACAAGGGATGATTGACTGCACTTGTGTCAGTCAGCATTCAATCAAAAGAACCACTAAAATGTTGGCCAATAGAATGGAAAGTGTCGAGTTCTGAGATGAAGCAAGTGTGGGGTGGGGTAGAATTAATGTTTGCTGGTTGAGACCATTGGCCTTTCCTAGAATTTAGGAAATGAAATGACAAAGCAGTTATGGAAGAACATTATAGATATGAGCAAAGACCTAGAGAAAAGAATAAACTTGAAGAGAGGGAGGTAAAGAGAACACTTGTCTGCAGCAAAGGACCTTCAGATGACAAAGTGTTGGGTATAACAAGTAGGAAACAAGATGGACCAGTTCGGCAAAGATAAGTTTTAGTCCAATTCAATGTGATGTAACATTTTGATACCAAGTGAAACTGTCCTTTGTATGAAGACCCGGAACTTAAGCAGAGGTGAGAGCAAGATTGGAAGTCATTAGCATAGACGTGCTAGTTCTCCCTGAACAAGGATGTAACCGGGATGCAGAAGGAGAAAAACAGAAAGTCAAGGATCTAGGCATTTCCTGCATTTGATAAAGAAAGGGGAAGACAGACTAATCAGGAGGCCAAGAACAGGTAGTTGGAGATACAACAAAAGGATCCAGAGTGTGAAGGGTGATGGAGATCATTGAAGGTACCTTTTGAGGGAAGGGCAGGTCTCTATATTGGTGATGCAGATACAGCCAAGAGATTGAGAGGAGAGAGTAGCTCCTCTTTGAGCAGTTTCTACAGAAGCTAGTCTTCACAGTTTGGGAGAAATGGAAGCAAAGAATTCTAGACTGATGGGGTGGGAATGAGAGAGACCTGTGAGATTTGGGGAGGATTCTCACAGTTGCAGCCAAGGCAAGAAGAACATGAGTTTTAAAGACCAAATTTTCTGCATGGTCTCCCTTGGTGGGAGCCTCCCAGGAGGACAGCCCTCCCTTTCCATCAGTATTTACCAGTGAAACATAATGGCTGGCTTGGTTGCTGAACCCTTGTCATCCCCCTAATGAAGAGGTATTTTTATGAAACAGTCATGACAAGTACTTTACAATGCATGAATACAAATGAGAAACACGTTTACTATGCCAGAGAAATAAAGTTTATTGGGGAGTAAATGAAGTAGCCTCCTTGCATTCCAGAGAATACCAAAGAAGCTAGGAAAGCAGGGAACATAATATGTACAGGAAACGCCCTAAAGTAAAATCTGGAGCTCAGATTACAGAAAGCTGGACGTCTTCAGAGGTAGAGACTCAACCTTTAGCAAGAGGGAGTTTTCCAGACACTGGAAGCTGATGATGTGTGTCTTAGCTCATGGGTCTGGGGAGCGTCTCCGTGTGTAGAAATATCACAGCTGGCTTGACGAGGGATCCAAATGGTAACTGAGCTCCAGCAAAGGCAGGACCTTTCCTGTGCTTGATCTAGGCTCCATTGTCAGTTTCAAAGAGGATGCAAGTTTTAACAGGAACGCTTTTGAGAGCAGGGCCTGCAGGAGTTGCTACTAGCGTTGGTGGTGGCGCATGGGTTGCAGGGGAGCCTGGGAGGACACAGAGGTTTAGAATGAGTTGGGGAGAGGAACTGAGAGAGCTGGAAGGTGCTTAATGAGACACATCTGAATTCTCAGTTCAGGCTGGAGTTAGTTGGAATCAAATTTTATTGTTACCGAATCCCTCTCCCTGTCCCAGAATGCCATGTGCAGAGGTAAAAAATTATCCTTTTGAGAAAAAATTATATACCTTATGAGTTATAATGAGAGTGTTATGAACAGCTAGCAAGTATTCATGATAAGGAAGAATAAACTGAGATGAAAAAAATTTTTTGAATTTTCCTTTTGAAAAATATTATCTCATGCTCTTGAGATCTCATGGAATGTAACACAGTCTGCCTTCCCCAAGAGTTGAGTAACAGTCTCTACCAGCATCCCTCCACTGTTAGCTCTCTGAGGCGGGAGAGGAATGCCCTTCACCTTTGAGCTTCCACATCTACTAAACTGTCAGAATAGACACTCCATGAACTTGTGCTATTTGATAAGTTGAAAATACGGCCAACATGTGTGTGCCCACAATGTCATATGGTCCCACCACTCTTTTTTCCAAAATTCCTTCCCCTCGTACTCACTTGCAGTCCTCGCTCTCCAGCAGCCCCCGGTACGTGTTGATCTCACATTCCAGCCTAGCCCGGACGTCCAGCAGCACCTGGTACTCCTGGTTCTGCCGCTCCAGGTCACTCCTGATCTCCGCCAGCTGGTGCTCCACGTTGGTGATCAGGCCCTGCACCTGGGACAGCTGGGAGCCGTAGCGGGCCTCCGTCTCCGTCAGCGTGTTCTCCAGGGAGTTTCTCTGCACAGGAGAAGGTGAGGAATGTCACAGAGCTGCTCCTTAAAGGGCTTCTCCATGGGTTCCAAAGGAGTCACAAGCCTCCAGAGTTAAGGAGAGCCTGGCCCCAAGGGCATCCCAGTGACTCCGATCCCCCGACCTCACCTTCTCACCAGGAGGCTGAACAATACCCACCAGGTTGTGCTGGGCCTGCAGCTCCACCTCCAGGGCGTTGACCGTGCGTCTCAGCTCGATGATCTCTGCCTGGTTGGACTGCAGCTGCTCCGAGCTGGACACCACCTGCTTGTTCAGCTCCTCGGTCTGAAACACCAAAGGGAAGAAGCCAGGATCAGACCCTGCCTGAAGGGCCCCGAGGGGCCAAGGGCACTGAGTGTCCACATGCTGAGATGCCCACCTGCCTGGCGAACCATTCCTCCACGTCCCTGCGGTTGGTCTCCACCAGGGCCTCGTACTGACTCCTGGTCTCGTTGAGTACACGGTTCAGGTCCACGGTGGGGGCGGCGTCCACCTCCACATTGAGGCGGTCTCCGAGTTGGCAACGCAGGGTGTTGACTTCCTGATGGAGGAAGAGAAAAGAATGAACCCACAGAAATGGATCTGCCATCTTCCTACTGTAGCAAAGTGAGCACATCCTACCCAAAATGCATGGAAAAGAATAACATGATCATTCACAGACAATGACAGGGATATTGTGCAGGAATAGACCCAGATAGGGATCACATCAATTCCTTTCCCCAAAGAACTTAAATAAGCTCACATTCCTCTAAGTCTAAGTCCAAACTCCGTGGCATGTGCACATCTTCCCATACTTCTCATCACATGCCTGTAGTTACTGCCTCCCCATCCATACTCAGGAATACCCTGCTCTGCCGCTTCTGGGCCCTTGCTCAGTCCTCCCCTCAGACTGGAACACTGAGTATTAAACTCCTCCTTCTTCCTGTGACATGCCTCTGAGGAGGGTTCCCAATCTCCCTTCAGGCAGACTGGATGGTTCCAGAGCTTGGGGTTTATATACATATAAATATTGTTTATACATAACAAATGCTTCTGTAATAAAGTATCCATTGTGCAAGTCTGACAGTCAAAAGATAAATCAAAACTTCCCACTCTTAATGCCCACCCTGGAAGACAGACAGCAAAAGTGTGTTTTTACTATTTAAAAGCAGCGGGTCATTGCTAAATGCCTCAACTCGAGGTGGTGGAATAAGATTGGACACAGAGTTTGAAACTTCCTTGGGGTCCAGCTGCCTCCCTGACCATCCCAGATGCCCACACAGGATCACGGTCATCCTCATGACACGTGGGAATGTTTTCTTTTTTTCTTTTTTTTTTTTTTCCTCCATCCCTACCACCAAGTTCAGGACCTGACAGTGACCAGCAGAGAACAGGCGTCAATAAACGGATGTCCTTCCCCAGCATCTCCAACGCCGTCTGACCCTCGCAGCTCACTCAGCCCACGGTATGGTGCTAGCATCACTCCTCCCTGAACTGACCTTCTTCAGAGAAGGGTCCCAGCCCAGGGAGCCTGATGGCAGCAACTACCAGATTCCTGTACGAAAGGCTCAGCTCTGAGGCCTCTTTTTCCCTTCTCCTCTCACCTGTTCATGGTTCTGCTTGAGGCAGAGCAGCTCCTCCCGCAGGGACTCCACCTGGGCCTCCAGGTCAGCCTTGCACAGGGTCAGCTCGTCCAGGATCCTGCGTAGGCTGTTGATGTCTGACTCCACCAGCTGCCGTGAGGAACGCTCCATCTCGTACCTGCACACACAGGAGGCAGTGGGAGGATGAGCCAGGGAGGTAGCCCGTCTCCCTGCCCCATGTCTTGTGTGGATGGGATCGGCCTGGCTCTCTTTGCACTGACACAGTTTTCTGCCACTTCCCTTCCACGCTTCCCACGAGCTCTATATGGACGGGCTGGAGAGGCCCCAGATTCACCCTGACGCCAGAAGGCCCCCATGAGATGGATTCTTTCACTTCTCTCAATTTTGTTGGTTAACATACTACCAGATCCATCTTTTTCCCTGAGAACAGTTAATTTCTGAATCTGGGGGTTTAAGGCCTTCCAGGAAGAGCAATTAAGGCTGAAGATCAAACAGCACATGAAACCGGTTTTACAGCCTTAAGAGGAAAAATTAAAAGGGAGACATGGCTTCCTCTTCCCTTCTAGGCAACGTTAGGCCCACGGGGCCATGAGAGAGAATCGGGGCCTTGGAGGTCACCTAGCCCAAAAATCTCAACGTACTTGGTCCTGAAGTCATCGGAGGCCAGCTTGGCATTGTCAATCTGTAGCACCAGCCTGTCGTTCTCAGACTTGGCACACAGAATCTGAAAACAAGATTCTACAGTGAGGACCACTTGAACTTGAGCGTGTCTTTTTGTTCAAAGTCAGGAAGCTGCTGCTGTGCCCCTCAGAGCCCAGCCCCTCACCTTCTGCTGGAGCTCCTCGATGGTCCGGAAGTAGGACTGGTAGTTGGGACACACCAGGGGCTCCTGCTGCTGGGACCGCTCCCGGATGCGGCTCTCCAGCTCCGCGTTGTCCCGCTCCAGCTGCCGCACCTTCTCCAGGTAGCTGGCCAGGCGGTCGTTCAGGAACTGCATGGTCTCCTTCTCGTTGCCATTGAAGGCGCCCTCGCAGAACCAGTTGCAGCTGCTCACGTTGGCGGGGATGTTGCAGGCCCCGGGCAGGGTGCAGCCGTGACAGCTGGGGGGCACGCAGGGCCGGGAGGAGCAGCCGGAGTGGCAGCCCACGTTGGGCAGGCAGCAGCTGTAAGGCATGGTGCTAGGAGAGGTGATGGAAGAGGAGGTGACCCGACGGAAGTGGAGGTGGGTGAGGTTTGAGTCTCTCCTCCCTCCATGGTCCTTTTATACCCTTCATGGTGGGTGGGGCCTGGGCATACAGCATAGTTTCCTTTCCTAATGCTTCAGCTAATTTTTTTCTCCAAAATATGCTAGTTAGATACCTCCAAAGAGTCCCCCCTCAACCCATAAAATTATTCCATTCAGCTTGTGTCACACCAGGTTCTTCCTGGGTGCTAGTGGTTGGTGATATCAGAGATGGCTTCCAAGGAGGCAGAATCATCACAGCCCCAAGTTTCTCTCCCCATTACTCAGAAGGGAGGACAGCCAGGGACATGGGGTGGAGTTGTTTAGGAATCAGGAATTCCTCACCCATGAGGTCCTGCCCCTAGACTCCCTGGAAGGTGAGTCTGGAGTGAACAGTCTTCTCGAGCATATCTTCTGTCAAGTCTGCCCACATTTCACTGTTCAGTTCACCCTGTCCTTCTAGCAGAAATTCATCCTGTGTTAACTACACGGATGCTGAGCTTTACTCAGTGAGAGTATTAACTAGGGCTTAGCGAATTTGTCAACACCTGGAGAGGTTGAAAATACTTGAGTGTTCATGGTTGGAAAATGAAACCAGCTGGAGAGATGGGCATAGCCCTGAGCCAGAGATCAGTATGTGACACCCCACAGTTCAGCCTGCTGCCTTTTTGGTAAATCAAGTTTTATTGGGACACAGCCAGGCTGATCCATTTAGGTGTTGTCTAGGGCTGCTTTGTGCTACAATGACAGAGTTGAGTTTTTGCATCAAATACCATATGGCCTGCAAAGCCTAAAAGATTCATGGTCCTTTGCAGAAAAATTTTACCAACTATCACTGATGCAGTAATCTCCTTAAAGGTGAGCATGAGAAGAAATATCTAGAAGGAAAATGAGGGTCGGGATAGGCCACAGTCAGTGTGGACGTGAAAATGTGGTATATTACCTCAAACTCAACGAGAAAGGAAAACCAGAATCAGGCATTCAGAGCCATCTCTGTAACCACAGTAACCTCTTCTCAAAGTCTCTGGAACTTTCTCTTGCCTTTTTCTTAGACGTACTCCTCTTTACAAGAGCACTGAATACCCCTAAAGGTGTGACTCTGCCAGCCTGAGATGCCCCAAACAAGTCACAGAGCCCATGAGAGTGTAGCTTGACCCCATCATTCCTGAGCAGTGATGACAGCACACCTCTGGGATGATACTCTTTGATCCTTCCAAACCCTAGGGAGTCTCCCCCATTGCCCAGTAATGAATATTAACAAAGTAGCCTCCCCCATTATCACCTTCTATTCCCTGTCACTCTGCTTGTCCTTTGTTCCATAGAGAAATGAAATCGTGGTTCAGAAAGAAGTCCAAAAGATTTTTCCTGGAACACAATATGAGGCACTTCAATAGGCTGTGTCTGGACCTTAACAGCAGTGTGGGAGAAGCAGAAAAAAGCCCATGTTTGAAACTGGATGACCTGGCTTCACATCCTCACTGACAATATGCGCTCAGGTAAGTCAGTTTCCTTTTTGGACTCTTCTTTTCCTCATCTCATTAATAGTAATGCTGCCCACCTCATCATTTTGCTTTGAATGTTAAGGAAGATATTATATATGAATACGGGGGAAGGGTGATGATAATTATTTCTGTAACCTTCCTCCTTCCGACTGTTGGCCCAGATGGCTCAGATGAAGAATTTTGTAAACCTTCAATTTTGTTGAGCAGTCACCTGGACATGTTGCCTGTGTCAACCCATTGGTGGCCAAACCTCATTCCCTTACCTTGTGAGCACTAGGAGCCCAGAACTATAGTCATGAATTAACTAACCAAAATGCAAATTTTAACATTAACTTAGTGGTTGGAACAGGAATTTGGCAGAATTTGGCAATGTCCCTACTTTCTCTGCCAAGTTCCTGATCCTGTAGGTTTGTGTACCTGCCTTGGGGGGATTCTTGAGGAAAGTTGTGTCACCACCAAAGCCTCCTTTCTGGTACTGGCTTTGAAATGGGCTCTACTCATCCTCTGGGAATCCTCCAGCCTCACAGCTCTGTGTGTGAGCCTTCATCACAATGATGATGGTGGTATTGATGATGGTGATGATGGTGGTGATGGTGATGCTGGTGATGGTACCACCATTTCATGAATATTTGTCATGTGCCCAACTGACACGTGCTACGTGCTATGACACATTTCTCATTTCATCATCCCAACCACCCTGTAAGATTGGCCTATAAAACTGTTCCCATTTTACAGATAAATTAACAGAGTGGGAAAGGCTCAGAATTTTCCTAAGACAAAGCCCAGAAGTGGCAGAGCTGGGATTTGAATGATCCAGGTGTCTAACTCCTGAGCCTGAATGCCTAAACACAGAAGCTTCCCTGAGTTTGTGAGAAGAAGGAAACCTGAGATCCATTTCTGCTCACTTCCCCTCTCTTTATAGTTTTCTGGTCCCCAGTGGGGCTCTGTTCCCCACTCCCCCTACCTCATCAGTCCTCCGAAGGCCTCTCTGCCCAAGCAGTCCTTCCACCCAGCCACTCTCTATGGTACCTTCCTGAACTTTGGTAAATGACCAAGTTACACTCATTTACTTTTTTCCACAGGGAAATTGCTATCCTTTTGCACAATTGGTTGATCTGTCGAGATTGGACATTAGATTGCTTTTCCTTAGCAGTGAAGCAAATGAAAATGCATGGTGGCATGACCTGGGTGGTTTAGAATCTGGGAGAAAGCCCGTCTGCCTAGCCCTGTAAAAGTTCACCTCAGAAGTAAGTTCTGTTTCCTAGAATCAAAGAAATCTAAAGCTGGAAAGTCCTGAATTAATGAAGGAGAAAACTGACGACCAGACAGTGATGTAGGAAGGAAATGAATATCAATAGACATCTTTCTAGTCAGGTGGTCCACTCAGACCTTTCACACGTAGTATTCCATCCTCACCCCAAACTCTGGGTGCTTGGATTCCATTACTGTCATCAAGTATCAGAGATGAATGATCGAAGACCTTGGGAAGAGATTTAACCTGTCCATAGGACACAGGTGCATAGACTCAAGTCAGCTTGGCTCATCACACCTTGTTGTGAATTAGAGGGATGAGACACTGCCTAGAGGTCAAGGTGCACCAAAACTCAAGAACTGGGAGAAAATGCAGAACCAAGATCATGCATCCTGAGTCTGGCTCTGAGGACAGAGGAAGACACACCCAGGATTCCTGCATATTGCCTTGCTCCTTAATAAATTGGGGGTTAAAAAGTGATCAATCCCACAAGCTTGTGATGAGGCATGACTCCTGGAAGTGGTGGGACAGGCTCATACCAAGGAAAATGCTGTGCATCTGGAACAGCCCTGCTCTCCCTGGAGATGCTGACAGCAGCCTCAGGCCCCAAAGAACTCAAACCATAGCTTTGACCCCAGATATAAGGATGGGGAAAAGTACATTGGTTCTATCCCATAGCAGATATAAAATTTTCAGGGAAACAGAAAGGAAAAAAATCAGCAAAACCATTCAGGATGTAAGCCTGGGGAAAACTCAAAATGTGAGAGTGGTACGCCCAGTGGGCTAAGAGTTCAGACCAGGACAGCCAGGAGCCAATAGTATTGGTGGTCAAAGAGCATTAACATACCCACTGAGAAGGAATGGGACCCCAGTAGAAGATGGCTCTGAGGCCAAAAAGTATCAAATAATGTTTAGTAGAGCATATACTCCTAGCGTGGAGCTGGGTGGGGGATTTGCAGGAAGAAATGGTGGTGTGAAAGACAACAGGATGGTGTATACATTCTAATGTTGGGCATGAAACAAACAAAAAAAGACCATGTTTTTCTATCCTTAAGAATCTTAGCTATGTGTGAAGTCAGCAATAATCAAAGTGATTACTAATCATCATAAAAATATCTGGTTTGTAAAGTCTTTCCATAAACACAATCTTCCAGGATCGTCTTGGCAAGTGTATAAAGCAGGTGGAGAAGAGACTGTTACCTCCACTTTACCTTTAGGGAAACTGAGGCTCAGGGAAGCTATGTGTTTTGTCCAAGGTCACATCCCTGATAGAAGATAAGTCAGAACTAGAACCCAGATTCTGGTAACCTGTCAGCCTGGCTCGCTACCTTCAGAGCTTCTAAAATTCCAAGTGGCCAGGCTGCACCCCAGACCAATTAAGTCAGGCACTCTGAGGGCAAACTCAGGCCTCAGCGAATTTCAAGTGCACCGGGTAATTCCAAGACACAATCAAGTTGAGAACCATGTCCTGGTGTGTGTGATGATGAACGAGCCCCTGTGAATACTTAAAAAGCCACATGGGAGTAGTTAAGGGGGTGTAGAATACGTTTATTTACAAAATTAAGGTGTAGCAACAAAGCTTGAGATTTTTGTTTTTAAAAAACATGACAGAATTTACAAATCCAAAATGCTTTGCCCCTGGCCAGAATTTTCCTTTACTCCATTCTCTGTTCAAAGCATGTTTTCCGTTTTAACAATATCTGTACATTTTTAATATTCAGTTTGTTCAATGCAAACCTTTGTACTTTAAGGAGGGGTTTGATTTTTTGAAATCCATTTAAAGAGAAACTTTGTATATCAGGTAGACAGTGGAGCTCCAGAGCTGGGCAGGGGAAGCGAGAAGCTGGAGTCCAGGCTGATAATGATCCCCAGCGGGGAGATCAGGAGGAAAGGAGGAAGTCCTGGGCACAGCACGCAGGCCAGAGGGTCTCTTCGCTGGATAGGGAGAGGTCCTGAGGCTGCCTGGACCACCAGTAACCCAGATAATATGATGCTGGACCTAAAATGTGCCAGCTGAGAAAAGATGAGCTTTCCAGAGCCCCTTTCCAGTCCCCAGGTCATGCCTCCTCATTTTATGTTTGAATACACTCAGCTCTAGGAGATCAAGGTGGGAGAGGGAGAAAACCCAGGAATGGTCCAGGGGAGATAGGGGCCACACTACAGCTGCCCTTCCCTTCTTCCTGCCACCCTGCCTCACCCACGAGGCCAGGCGCCAGGACAGCCATCTGCCCACCAGGCATGGTACGGGTCTCGTATCCAAGAGTCAGGCCATTATATGGCTTTGCTTTCAAGTGGGTTTTAATAGAGTGCTCAAGTGATGGGCGTGGTGAAACAAATGAATACCAACAAGAAAGGCATCTGCTTTGCCAGGGAAATCGAGTTTATTAGGCGGTTACCAGGGAGGGCTGCCGGCACCTCGGAGTGTTCTCTGGGCAAACAAAGAAGAAACAGCCCCAAACAAATGGTCTGGAGTACGTTGGGTGAGTTTCTTGACTGCATCTCTGGGGCAGCTCCAGCCATGCAAATTGTGTTTTCAGGCCCTTTTAGCGGAATGAACCAGGGCCAGGTCAAAGCTCTGGAACCCCAGGCCATGCCTCCTTGCTGCTCTGGCAACCCCTGGGCTCTAGTGCATGAAGGAGTTACAGGGACCACAGCGGGAGCGGGGGGCATGTGAGGTGCAGGGAACAGCAGGAGCACAGGGCGTGCAGGGTGTGATGGTCTTGCTGCACGCGTTCGTCGTGGCACAGGGGTTGCAGGGCAACCTGGAGAAAAAGAATGATGTGGAAAGTGAATTGAGGGAGGCTTGTAATGTATACCAGAGAGACCCCAAGAGTGGTCTGCTCACTGGGGCTTAGCCTGACCTATAACAGAGAAGATTTGAGGTGAGAAGCCCCATGAAAAAGACAGCAGGACCCCCAGGCAGGGCCACTATTTTCCTGCCAGCACCATCTGGTTCCCTGGCCCAGTGGCATTATCTTGCTTTTTTGCCTCTAAAATGGCTTGCTTCTAGGAAAGCGGAACTTACCCCTAAGATTCTATTGGTTCCCTGAGCTACCTCCTGATTGGTCCTTTTGTAACACCTCATTTGCATAAAGCTCACTCCTGATTGGTCCACTTCTATCACTCCTGATTGGTCCATTTCTATCACTCCTGATTGGTCCATTTCTACAAAGCTCATTCCTAATTAGTCAACTTTGTTACAACTTATTTGCATGACATTGCAAAGTCTAGACTGGCAGCCTATAAAAGCCTGTGTAAACCTACAGACGGGGTCCCAAGCTTGGAGTATTAACTCCTTTGGGCCCGCCTGTGTAATAAACCTGAATTCTCCAACCCTCCGAGTGCTGCTTGGTCTCTCGTCAGGATCCAGGTTGCTGTCACAACTGAGCTGTAACACTAAGCTGTAACACATTTTGCTGCAACAGATTCACAAAGCTCACTATCGATGCTAATGGTCTCCCTGTCATATAGTGCCACCACTGCTGGACAGAAACTCAGAAACTCATTTCAACTCCCAGCACTGTCCATTTCTAGCTGGTGACCCAGGAGAATACCGATCCTACCTACCTGGTGGTAATTGCAAGACCAGATAAGGTAGCATTTGCAAATATACCCTCTACACAACACGGTATTATAAAATGTAAGAAATATCATTGATCACATATCAATATTACCACAGTAGAATGCCAAGAATTGGCTGTACAATTTCAGTTTGTACATCAAACAATTCTTGCCATTTTATGTTTTAACGATAGCCACTTTGTTTTCTGAGTTCTGTTTGAGCATGTCTGGGGTGTGAAGGCATAATTTCCTTTCCAAGGATGCAGTCTTTGCCTGGAGTCCAACTGAGAAGTATGACCATGTGCTCACGGCTTTGCCAAACACCTGCGGCTGTGTACTCACTTGCAGTCCTCGCTCTCCAGCAGCCCCCGGTACGTGTTGATCTCACACTCCAGCCGAGCCCGGACGTCCAGCAGCACCTGGTACTCCTGGTTCTGCCGCTCCAGGTCACTCCTGATCTCCGCCAGCTGATACTCCACGTTGGTGATCAAGCCCTGCACCTGGGACAGCTGGGTGCTGTAGCGGGCCTCCGTCTCTGTCAGCGTGTTCTCCAGGGAGTTTCTCTGCAGAGGGGAAGGTGAGGAATGTCACAGAGCTGCTCCTTAAAGGGTTTCTCTATGGGTTCCAAAGAAGTCACAAGCCTCCAGAGTTAAAGGACTCCCAC
This sequence comes from Camelus dromedarius, assembly GCF_036321535.1. Classification (NCBI taxonomy): domain Eukaryota; kingdom Metazoa; phylum Chordata; class Mammalia; order Artiodactyla; family Camelidae; genus Camelus; species Camelus dromedarius. The sequence goes on from NC_087451.1 coordinate 56,790,036, forward strand.
CCAATTATTAACCAGGCCTGACCCTGCTTAGCTTCCCAGATCAGACGAGAGTGGGCACGTTCAAGGTGAATCTCTGCTACACACCAGAAATTAACACAACATTGTAAAATGACTATACTTCAATTGAAAAAAAAAAAAGAATTAAGGAGAGCGTGGCCCCAAGGGCTTCCCAGTGACTCTGATCCCCCAACCTCACCTTCTCACCAGGAGGCTGAACAATACCCACCAGGCTGTACTGGGCCTGCAGCTCCACCTCCAGAGCGTTGACCGTGCGTCTCAGCTCGATGATCTCCGCCTGGTTGGACTGCAGCTCCTCCGAGCTGGACACCACCTGCTTGTTCAGCTCCTCAGTCTGAAACACCAAAGGGGAGAAGCCAGGATCTGACCCTGCCAGAAGAGCCCTGAGGGGCCAAGGATCCTGAGTGGCCATGTGCTGAGATACCCACCTGCCTCTCAAACCATTCCTCCACTTCCCTGAGGTTGGTCTCCACCAGGGCCTCATACAGACTCCTGGTCTCGTTGAGCACACGGTTCAGGTCCACGGTGGGGGCAGCGTCCACCTCCACGTTGAGGCGGTCTCCAAGTTGGCAACGCAGGGTGTGGACTTCCTGTGGATGCAGAAAATGCAAGAGTCACTATCCTCAATGAAGAGTGGACCTAAGAAATGGCACTGCTTGTTGAAGTCCTGTTAGTCTATTTCCTTAGAAAGAAACTTCTAGTGGAGCAGTCTGTGATGGTGGAAGGCCAAATGGTCTGTGCTCCATGTGTAAGACTCCTTCCCTCATGACTGTGTCATGGCATTTGGATTCAAAAATAATTTCCAATGACTTGCTTGGGTGCCACTCAAGGATATCCTAATGCCCTATTTCCCCAGTTTGCAGATTGGCTGCAGATGACCTCTTAAAAAGAATTGGCTGTACAATTTCAGATTGTATGTCAAACAGTTCTTACCATCAAGTAAAATTATTTTATGGCCCCTCCCAAGAGAGAGGAGGAAGCCCAGATCATTCTTCATCAAGACTTTGAAAAAGTGAGGACTCCGAGTCATCAGGTTCAATATTTTGGCCTTTGAGGGAGAGAGATGACTTCGCACAGCATGATGAGCAATGCTGAGACTCGTAACACAGCAGCCCACAGCCCATCACAAGCCCATAGAAGTTCTCTGGGAAACTCAAGTGATGCACTAGTTTTGAGTGAAAGATACAGCTTATCTGGGAACGTGGATAGGTTTCATCTCTCAATGTTTTCTTTCAGCGTCAAGTTCTGGTCTCACCTCCTCATGGTTGCTCTTGAGGCAGAGAAGCTCTTCCTTCAGGGACTCCACCTGGGCCTCCAGATCAGACTTGCACAAGGTCAGCTCATCCAGAATCCTGCGCAGGCCATTTATGTCCGACTCCACCAGCTGCCGCAAGCCCAGCTCCGTCTCATACCTGCACAAGGATCGGCTCAGAGCAGTCACTGGCAGACCTTAAAGACCCACAGGAATGATCTTGGATAACCCCATTCACCTTGTCTTCCCATTTTTGGCCATGAGTAGACCCAGGATATGGGGGTTCTGGAGGCTCAGTCAAGACCCAATATTGATCCAAAAATAAACAGATGGGTTTGAGTCCTCTTGATTCCTTTCCTCAGTTCCCCCCAGTCCTCCACAGAACCCTTCACAACTGATGGATTGATCTGTTGTTCAGTAAGCTATGGAAATCCCTTTTCTTTAACTAGAGATTGAACAAAAGGAGTGGGCACCAGTGTGAATCCTGAATAACTCACTTCGTCCTGAAGTCATCTGCGGCCAGCTTGGCATTGTCGATCTGTACCACCAGTCTGGCATTCTCAGACTTGGTGCACAGGATCTGGGGAGTGAGAGATTGCTAAATGAGGACTGAAAATAAATACAAAACCACTGACTTCTTTAAAGATGCTCAAAGAGCCATGTTGAAGGGAAAAGGAGGAAGCAAGAATCATGGCAGCATAGAAGCAGGAAACACCATTCTCACAAGGTGAGAATCATTGCAAACTCCCCCTGCTTAGAGATGACAGCCCACCCCCTCACCTTCTGCTGGAGCTCCTCGATGGTCCGGAAGTACGACTGGTAGTTGGGACACACCAGGGGCTCCTGCTGCTGGGACCGCTCCCGGATGCGGCTCTCCAGCTCCGCGTTGTCCCGCTCCAGCTGCCGCACCTTCTCCAGGTAGCTGGCCAGGCGGTCATTCAGGAACCGCATGGTCTCCTTCTCGTTGCCATTGAAGGCGCCCTCGCAGAACCAGTTGCAGCTGCTCACGTTGGCGGGGATGTTGCAGGCCCCGGGCAGGGTGCAGCCGTGACAGCTGGGGGGCACGCAGGGCCGGGAGGAGCAGCTGGAGCGGCAGCTCAGGTTGGGCAGGTAGCAGCTGTAAGGCATGGTGCTGGACGGTGCAGGGCACCTGGCTGGAGACAGAGCCCAAGCTGGCCAAGGAGCCTGTGAGTTCTCAGCCTCTGGGGAGCATTTATACCTGTTCCACAGAGGGTGTGAACACAGGAGGTCATGTATCTCTTCATTTTACTTCCTCGCCGTTTTTCAAATGCCCTCCTCTTCAGTCTGTTATTGACCTCCATCAGAAGAGTCCCTTGTCCCATAAAATGTTTCACTTGGGCTTCTTATTAAGCCAGGATTCCTCTCCAGACTGTGCATCCCTGAAATTAGAGTCCTGCAGTAAGTAGACCTTCAAAGAGGCCATCCAGTCGAGCCCAAGGATCTGCCCTTGTTAATTGGGAGTTAGCCCATCCAATGACATTCTTTTGTGTCACATGATCGGGGAAAGCCATAATCATCTCCTGGCCCACCCAGCATTTCCAGAGGGACTAGGATTGAATCAAGGAATAGGTTGCACAAAGGGGCAGCAGCGGACTCCCCTTCCATCTGCTTTGAGAGAAGAATCTTTCAGTGTAGCATTCCAAGCCTTGGAAGACTTGAGGTGGATGAGGACTGACTCGGCCATGGCTGAGAAGGATGAACCGCTGTTCATGTAATGCTGCCTGCTTATCACTGAAAAGGACTGTAGAGGAATTTTAAAGAGAGAAGCTTTGATAATTAGTTTGATACCAGAGAAGGTTTTGGAAGAAGAGGATTGTTTGGAGAAAAGGCTGAAAAAAATACAAGCTGAGAGAACCGTAGAAATGCATAGAAAGTATCTGGGGAAAGTATCTGGAAGCAGATGTGAGAAAGGAGTAACGCAGAGCTTGTCCAACTTTTCCGCTGAGTTATTCACAGCATTAGCACAGAGCAGTACTTGAAACAGTCGGGGGACAGCCCAAAGGAGCTTCCTCAAGCATGAAAACTTCATGTTGGCTTTAACATAACATCATCCTAAAATTTCCAGTTAGACTTTCTAACATTTTGCCCAACTCTCCAAGTATAACTGACACACCGGGGAGATGCACCGTCTCCTGTCCTGGACTCCCACGCTCAGCCTTACTGGGTTCCGTGCAATCTGATTTAAGAACCAAAGGTTGAAAGGTACCAAGGGTAGGATCTGTGGTCACACAATTGAATCCCAGGACCTGGGCACCAAGGAGAGAAAATGCAGAGACACAACATAAGAAGAAGATGATTTTGCAAGGAAGCTTGGAGTCATTTGGGGTTGATTTGGGAGGTGAAGGAAGGCACCAGAAGGTCAGAGGAAGGGGTGACCCAAGCTCTGAATATCTATAAGTTGCATGATTATAGGCACCACCAGGTACCACCTGCATCTCAGGGAGCCACTCCCCAACCTCCATTGTGATTTTGGCTGCTCGCCAGAGGTGGTTTTATTGACAAGTTCTTGGAGTCCTTCCCCTGAGAGAGCTTTCATGATAGTTTTCACACGATGCTCCGCTTGAGTCTCACATAAAAGGTCCTTCATCTACCCTCTCCAAAGCCATTATCACCACTTATTATAATGCCGTTTGGACCAAAAGCCCCACTGCAGTACAGAGAAGCCCTAGATTTACAATAATGTCAGAATGTCCTTGTTTTCCTCCAAGGCAATTAAAGAGGGAGAAAGAGATAGGTCTTGAGTCAGGCATGACTGAGACTTTCCAAGGTTAGGCAGCAGCAGTCACTGGGATCCCCTGTCTCACTCATCTGGGCCTGGAACAAATAAAAAGGCCATAAATCAAACTGATGGGCATTTGCTCTCAGGGACCAGCACAGGCCTCCTGCCTCCTAACTCTCGTCAACCAGATCCAGAGCACTGGCTTTGCAGCAAGGCACCATTTCCACAAGCCTGCCTTCCTCCCTCTCTGCAGCACAGACTAAATGCCGAGAGCACCCTCCAAGCTCTTTGGTCTTGTCTGCTGATTGGCCAGTGGAGCACCATGGAGGCTTTAATCAAAGGAGAATGTTTAGGTTCTAAGTATAAAGAAGATTCAAGGATTGGGTGGACAAAAAAATTGAAAATAGAATCGCATACAATGCAGGGAAGCCAGAGAAATGGGGAGAGATGGGGACAGGGAGAGGTGTGTTTAATAAAAGAGAAGAACACAAAGAAGAGGCAAGGAAGAAAACTGGAAGGAATCCTCCAAACAGCTCATCTTCAAATGAAGGAACTTGGAATATGGAAAACTGAGAAATCGCTGAGATACCTGAATTGGTGGACTGAAGAGCGGTCCACCTTGCAGAGTGTCTTGCAAGATGTAAACGAAGACTCAGAAAAGATCTGCAGACATGGGGCCACAGCTTCTGCAGCCTCAGACAGAAATGACATTGTTCCAAGGTTTTCAGACCAGAGCATCACCTCCACGATCCAGTCTGAGATTTGTTTGTAGCTGAGAAATGCACTGTTGTCTACACCCAGGTGGCAAAATGATTAAAAGGGGCACCGCTGCCGGCTCCTGAATGAAGGAATGTGGGGAAGAGAAAGGAAGAAAGGAACAAGGCAGATCAGACCTGCATGGCTTCAGGTTATGCCCAGTCAGCAACCACACAGAAGAGGAAGCAAAGAAGAGGTTACACCTGTCACCTGCCGGTTTTTCCCGGAGATTCCTTTTTATCCCTACAGAATGGCGCAAGAATTCAGGAGGGAAACAGCAGACCGACTGGCTGGTAAGTAAACGTAATGCTACCATCCCTTGTAAACCCAACTTCTTTCTTACAATGTTTTCAGAATATCAGTAGGCTTGAGTGAATTTGCTTCTTGAATTAGTGGGTAAAATGGGACTCCATGGTTATCAGATCTTCTCATTGAAATACTTGCAAATTGTAGTCATTCAGAGAGAAACTGAGCAGTCAAGGGACTGTCAAAACCACTTTTTTATTTAGTCCAGCTTTATTCAAACACACTCATTGAGCAGCTTCTCCATGCTGGGCATGGGACAAAATTGAAACAGAAGAATTATAGTTCCTGTAGCAGATTTTCTTTTAGAGAACAACTCAGGCTAAAATAGGTCCAAAAAATGTATGAGAAATAACAAGATAAAGAGGTGAGATATTTAAAAGGTGTGAGATGGACTTTTGGAAATATGTTTGCATTTGATGTAATTAGGAAATTGTACATATGACATTGAAGGTAGCAATTATTTGTTGACCTTCTACCAAGCGCCTGGCGTAGTCCCAGGATTGGGGACAGGAAGGGGTGGGGGAGGAGGGGAGGACCAAGGATGGTGGGGGGTATGGCGTGCCCCTGCCCTCTGAGAGCCTTCAGTCCTGCTGAACATATAATGGAAGTGATTTGTGAACGGTAAGATGATGAACATATACAAGGGATTCTGATTATTTCTCTTCCTCAATGGACAACTGGTTTTAGTAACAGCAGTGGGTGGACTGGCCTTCTTTGGTGATTCCCCACCATTAAAATCACCAGGGTCCTCAAGCTATTTTCAGATCCTATGGAACTTTCATTCTTTGCACCACTCTTTATGGCATAAATTCTCAGAAATGGTTTCTCTAGCATAAACACTTCCTTCAAGGAAAAAGCATCAAAATCTTGGGGTAAATATGGTTCTGTCATCCTGCTGACACAATCTGAGACTTGGCCTCTGTAAAGGACAATGGTTAAGAGCACAGTTGCTGGAGGCAGACTGCCTGGATCTAAATCCTTGTGTGACCTTGAGCGTGTTACTTAACCTCTCTGAGCCTTAGTGCCTCATCTGCAAGATGGGGAAAACAATAATATTGGCTTCGTAGGATTGCTGTTGGGATTAAGTGAGTGTATGTATGTAAACTTATCGCTGACTTAGATCAATGCCTGATTCATAGCAAGAGCTTGAGTGCGAAGAATGTGAGCTTCAGTGATGACAGTGATTGTGATGATAATGGTGATGATGATGAAAGGGTAATTGTGGTGGTGATAGTAATGTGATAGTGATGATAGTAATGATAGACTGTTTGGTTTCCAGGGAAGCGCTTCACATCCCCCTCAAGCATACTGATCCTCTCTCCACTGTATTCCTTCCCAGGAACCCGAACCACTTCACACACACACACACACACACACAATGTCTCATCAAAGTCAATATTTTAATTATAAATGACAGGGCATTGGACATGAACTTAAGAAATGCAAGTCAGGGGCCCCATTGACTTATTCCATGTCACCAGAAAAATTCCTCTACCACTGAATGACTCACCTCTCCCCCTCCTTACATGGGAAGGACAGTGCTTGCCTCTCTCATGGTGCAAGAATATGTGGCTTTATTTTGTTAGACAGCTTTGAACTTGTTGGATGAAAGGAGCTATTTAAGTACAAAGGAAGGGGTGAAGGTGCTTGGGCCAGGTGCTAAATTAAGACTGATCAAGATTGCTTTTTCTTGTTGGGACATATTCTTGGATAAGTATCGCCAGAATGTGTCATCTGTGCCCAAACACCTCTACACTTGGGAAAAAGAGCAGAGGCACAGTGGAGGTGAAGGAAGGAAGGGCGTAACAGCCTCTGGCCCTTCCAGAGCTTCCTGTGATGGAAGTCCTGATGGTTCCCAAGCAAATCAGTCCTGTCTACACAGATAGTGGCCAACAGGTAGGATTCTGGTCTTGAGAGCCATTGGAGGCACACAGCGACCAAGTCCTGGCTTAAGCTCTCTCCTCCTCAGGGACTTGGGACTGTGGTCACTCCCGCATCAGGATGGGCTGGACTCAACAAACATCAGCCGGACTTTGTAAATTTCTCAGCAAGCTACTCTGATTCAGAGAGTTCATGGAATAGAGAGGAAAGACAAGAACCAATGCTGGAGCCAGTGTGTTGGCTCCACTTGGAGTTTCACTGATTTATAAGATGTAGAAAGTAGGAAAGAGATTGCATTTGGGGGCTAGGAGACCCTCTACAACCATCTCATCCAGCCCCATCAGAGGCTTGAGCGACCTTCTCAGCATCCCCACCAGGTGGTTGTAAATGCCATCCTTGAACGTCTCCAGTCACAGGGAACTCAGAGCGTGGCCGGCTCTGAGGCTGCTTTCTGGAGACGCGCTGTTCTCGGCCACGGCTGCCTAAAAACGGAGCTTCTGGTTCGTGTGTCTATTCCGGTGTCTGTTCATGTGTCTATTCTGGTTCTGTTCCAAGCTGGGCAGCGGCCAGAAGGACTCGCCAGTGGAGCCTTTGGGGGAGCTTGGGTGGGTGGCCTTTCCTAGACTGATGGGTGTGTCAGGCTCAGCAATTACCATCATTTAACATGTTCAGCCTGTCTCCACGGGATCAAGAGCTCCTCACCCTGGAGACCTATCAGGAGAGTAGGGCCAGTCCCTTCTGCAGTGAGTCTGGCCAGTCAGCATCTCATTCCCCAAATATACCCCCTGACCCAGTGGATCTCAAACTTGAGTGTGCACAGAATCACCTGGAAGGCTCGATCAAAACAGACTGCTTATTCAGAAAGTCTGGGGAGAGGACCCAAGGATGTGCATTTCCACCGGTTCCCAGGTGGTGCTGATGCTACTGACTGGAGGACCACACTTTTAGAACCACTACCCGAAACCTTCTCATGTTTAATTTTTTGCCCCTGCAAAGCTTCCAAAGTATGGGCTTTGGATCTGGTTCAGAGAAACCGGGGTTCAAACCTTCATTCAGCCACCAGTTGAGAATAGTAACAGCCGCTCCCTCTTTGCAGGACTTTTGTGGGCCCCTGTGTCATCATGTCCATAAAACCCCAGCACAATGCCTTGCTCAGCAGGGCTGTGGGATCACAAAAGCTAACTTTAAGTAGAGCCGGCAGAACCTCTGACCTGTGTTTTTCCTTTGTACAAGGACCAGATAAAAGGAGGATTTTATTTAGTCTGTATTAATCTTTATTTTTAAAAACTCTGTATTTTAAAAGCTCTGTGAATCTGGCTTTCAACAGACTGGGTCAGGTCAAGAGCTGGGAATCTCTCATCTGTGCCACTTTGCTGCAGTCCTGTTTTTAACCACCATCCTCAGGGGCTTTGCCCTCTCCCAGGACCATTCTGGTGAGTGAGCCACAACCCCTGCTTCTGCGGGAACGGCTGGCTCAGGGAGCTCCCAGCATCCCTCTCAGCCTAGGATGGAGAAACTGAGACCAGCAGACACAGGGAGCCTTGTGCTGCAGAAGGAAAGTTTATTAGCAAAATAAAAGCAAGGCTACCTGCACCATCTCAGAGAGACCGGGAGGCAATACAAGAGAGAAACTGGAGCACTCACAACGCCCTGAAGAGACGAAGCACAAACCCAAGGGCCAGGGCTGAGCTGCTGGATTTGAAAGTCCATCAACAGAGAAGCGCCGCCTGGCTTCAGTCTCCCCAAGGCTGGCTGGGGAAGAAAGACCCCCGGGAGGCAGGCCTGGGGGTGGAGCCAAGGCTGGTTCCCAACTTCCAGCATCTCTGGCTGAGGACTGTGTCAGCATCGGGGCGATGAGCAGGGCCCACAGGAGGCCCGGGGAGACCAGGAAAAGCAGCAAGAGCTGGGGGTAATGGCTGCAACGGCCACACAGGTGCTGGAGGCTGGTACATGGGTTGCAAGGGAGCCTGTGGAGAGAAAAAAAGGCATTTAAACATTAGCATGAGAAGTGCATAAAAGTCCAAAAGAAATAGACACTTAAGAATTGGAAGAGCGAAGAGGAGCTTAGACCTTAGAAGTCCCTCCAGGGTTCATAGCAAGGCTGCAGCCAGAGTTCAGGGCGCCCACGTGCAGAACCAGTGTTCTCTCCCACGTGGAAAGAAACATGGCAGAGAGACAGGGGGAAAGGCTAGTGGAGGAAGAGCAGGCCAAGGCCAGCCACGCCTTTAATTTAAACTCAGCCCCTGGGCTTGTTCCTTACTGCTGACAGGGGTACTCTCCTCCCTCCCTCTGTCACAGCGCTGCTGAGGAACTAAAATGAGAGAACAGATACAAATGCCTCGTGCAGTATTTTTACACGCTGAGAGTGAGGAATCCCTGCTGCTGGAATATTCCAGAGACAATTTAGCAAAAGCAGAGAGCTCTTATTGAAAATGACCTAAAAGGAGGGGGTGGCATTGCAGACCCCACCTTTGGGGACAAATTGCTACCCCGTGAGCCTGGTGGGCTGTCTGGATGTGGAGGAGGGGGTGCATGAACTCTGCGGCTCACACCATCCATTTTTGGACCACATTACACTCCCAGATGCTCACCACCCTCACAGGGGCTAAAATACTGAGAGCTCAGTGCATTTAAGTTTTGCTAAATTCTCTTACTCGTGTGGTATCTATACTCATGCTCAAGAGAATCCAAGAACCCAAACTCCATGAGCCTTCAGTGGGTGTTTGCCGGCCATGTCCTCCCCCCTTCCTCAGACCCAGCACACCCCACCTAGGCTGCTCCACACCCTACCTTTCACTGCAGCTCCTCGATGGTGCAGAAGTGGTGCTGGTGGACCGGACACACAGTGGACTCGTGGCATTTGCTCAACTCCTGGATCTGGGTCTCCAGCTCCACACTGTCCCTCTCCAGCTGGTGCCCCTTCTCTAGGTAGTTGGCCAGATGGTCATTCAGGAACTGCATGGTCACCTTCTCGTGGCTGTCCAGGGTGCCTTCACTGTAGGTCCTGCAGATTCCGATGTTGCCGGTAACGTGGCAGGTCCCTGGCAAGGGGCAGGCAGCATTGCAACTGGGGGGCAGGCAGAGGCTGGGTCAGCCCAGAGAGGTGGTCCCCACAAGGACTCGGCTGGCACTTGCTAGGGCGGACCTCTGCCCCAGGCTGGTGTCCAACGTCAGTGGAGGAGACGCAGACCATTCTTGCTCCAGGAGTGTTGGTGCAGCCCAGGCAGTGGGATGCGCTGAGGAAGGAAGAAGTCATGGTGTTGGGCTGAGGATGCGCCTGGAAGGCCAAGCACTGAGTCTGACAACCCCTTCCCTCCCGGCCCGTTTATATCCCATCCCAGGTGGGTGTGGGCTCAGTGCTGTGACCGCCCTGCCTTGATTGTCTGCCTACTCTTGCACCATCATCGTGTTACTCAGCTGTTGAGTTTTCATAAGTGTTCCTCACCTCATTAACAGAATGTTGATGAATCTGAGGTGCCTCTTGGCACTTTGGTATCACGTTGGCTGTTGGTGGGAAGTCAGAAGATTTTTATTATTTTTAAAAGAACAAAGGTCTTTTCAGGCATTAGATGTTTGACTGGAGTTGGCCTCCATGTTGATGTGTCCATACTGACGGTGTGACCATTCTTGTTGGTCACTGGAGTAGCAAGAGGGACAGACTTCTTTGACGATAGTAGCCTTGACCTATCCAAGGGAGAAACTGGTTCTTGGTTGATGTTGTGGGTTTTGGTTATCAATAAGTTCTACATTTTTATTTCTTCTTTCTTCAGTTGTTTGCCTTTCAGCCTCACTTTAAGGGACAGTAAGACTTGGATTAGTCCGTTCATTCAACACGTCTCCCGGCACCTCCCATCTGCCAGGCACATACCTGACACGCAGTTGGTTAAGCTTGGTGTGGTCCTGTCCATCAGGAAGCAACCGTAACTAGGAGAGCCATGGGTGTTTGAAATAGGGTGTCTAAGAAAATATCAGGACAAGGGTGGCTCTGAAGACCGTGCCTGATCCCGACCAAGAAAAGTGAGCTCAAGAAGTCAATCACAAACAGAAACGAACAACAGTCTTATTTCATCTCAAATAAGACCTTGACCATGGACCTCAAAAGACTTGTCTTATCAGAGTCGCTGCAGACCCTCTTCCTGCCTTACTTCTTTGATTCTAAAGTCAGTTATGGACCAGTTATCACGTGTATTAGGGGACTTGTTGATGTATTGTTTAATCCTCTCACGAGGTAGGTGTTCTTATCTTCATTTTACATGCATGCATACACACATACACACACACACACACACACACACATACATGCATACATACATAAGGCACTGAGACCAGATACGAACTCATGTTTCTCAGGTCACGCCCACTATAAAGTGGCAAAGCCTCGTCTCAGTGTGAGTTTTCCAATCCAGAGCCTCTTCTTGTTCACCTTGACCTCCACAAAGTTTCCCACCCCACCCCCAACAGGAGGACAACGGTGTCATTGCCAGAATGAAGAGGTTTATAAGGCTCAGAAACTGGGCAAGGAATTGAAACTGAGTTAAAATGAGTATCTGTCCCTCCTCCCTTCTTCTCCCCTTTGGTGATCTCAAGTTTGTTTTCTATATCTGTGAGTCTTTTTCAGTTTTGCATATACATTCATTTATATTAGTTTTTAGATCCACGTGTACGGGATATTCTGCAATATTTGTCACAAATTAAAGGTGTGGGATTAACGGATATAAACTATTATGTGTAAATAGATAAGCAGCAAGGATATATTACATGGCACAGGGAATTATAGCCATTATCTTGTAACAACTTATAATGGAGTATAATCTGCAAAAATACTGAATCACTATGTGGTACACCTGAAACTAATATAATATACTTCAATTAAAAAGGGATTAAAAATAGAACCACCATATGATCCAGCAATTCCACTTCTGAAGGAAACAAAATCACTATCTCAAAAAGATAGCTGCTCCCCACATTCATTGCAACATTATTGACAATGCCAAGACATAGAAACAGTCTGTCAGTCAAAAGACAAATGGATAAAGAAAATGCAATATACATATACACGTGGAATGTTTTCCAGCCATAAAAAAAAAAGAAGGAAATTGTGCCATTTGATGCAAATGAATGGACCTTGAAGGAATTACGCTACGTGAAATAAGTCAGACAGAGAAAACAAAAATGTATGACCTCACTTATATGTGGAATTTAAGGGGGAAAAACCAAACTCGTAGACACAGAGAAGAGACTGGTGGTTGCCCAGAGGTAGGGTCAGTGAACTAGGTGACAGTGGTCAAAAGGCACAAATTTCCAGTTATAAGATAAGTCAGTGCTGAGGATGTAGAGTACAGCATGGTGATTATAGTTAACAATACTGTATTGTAGGGCGGGAAGGGGATAGCTAAAGTGGTAGAGCACATGCTTAGCATACACAAGGTCCTGGGTTCAACTCCCAGTACCTCCTCTAAAAATAAATAAATAGGTAAACCTAATTATCCCCCAAAAATTAAAAAAATAAAAAACAAAGAAAAGAGTACACCTTAAAAAAAAAAAAAGAATACTGGGGGGGAGGGTATAACTCAAGTGGTAGAGCACATGCTTAGCATGCACAAGGTCCTGGGTTCAATCCCCAGTACTGCCTCTAAAAACAAATAAATTAACCTAATTACTGTCCCCCAAAAAAAACTAAAAAAAATTTTAAGTCTAAGAAAAGGTAATTTTTAAAAAAAGAATACTGTATTGTATATTTGAAAGTTGCTAAAAGAGATTTTTTTCTTCAGTTTTGAAGATTTTTTTAAAGTCTTATTTTTGTTGAAGTGTGGTTGATTTACAATGTTAGTTTCAGGTGTACAGCAAAGCAATTCAGTTATACATATACATACTATATATATATATTCAGATTCTTTTCCATTACAGCTCACTACAAGAAATGGAATATAGTTCCCTGTGCTGTACAGTAGATCCTTGTTGCTTATCTATTTTATATACGGTAATGTGTATCTGTTAATCCCAAACTCCTAATCTATCCTTCCCCCTCCTTCCCCCCGTGGTAACCACAGTTTGTTTTCTATGTCCGTGAGTCTATAAAAGAGTAGATCTTAAAAGTTCTCATCACAGGAAAAAACACTGTAACACAACTTGTATGTGTGGTGATGGATGTTAACTAAACATTGTGGTGCTCATCTCACAATAGATACATACATCAAATCATTGTGTTGTACATTTAAACTAATTTGGTGTTATATGTCAAATATATCTTATTTTTTTATTTTTTGACAACAAAAAAACCTCAAGAATCTGACGTTCTATGTTATTCTCTTTATATCTCAGAAAATACAGATATTGCAGTACTAAAGCAATAGGGTTTCTCCAAGGACTAGGTAGGAAGATGCCCAGGGAAAAGCGTTATCTCCAAGATGGTTATCCTTTATCCCACACTCCACTAGATCTGTTCCTACAGAATCGAGACAACTGGTGGCTAAGGTCACAATAGCTTCTCAAAATCTGTGGCCGAACATAGGCTCCAAGTTCTAAGACAAACCTAATGCAGAACAAGATCCCCCAAGTGGTTACAACCAGATCTTTGAGAAAATGAATATTGGCCATGCTCTGAACCTTGAACAAGAGCAAACAGACATCTCTATAGGGACCAGATATGTATAAGTGAAATTTAGACTGTTGGAATTCTACCAAGAAAAAAATACAGAACTTGAGAATTCTGTCCAGACTGGGTTGCCCAGTAAAGGTAACCAGTGGTCAGCTCTGGCCTACAAGTCACTCGGAGCTCATCCATGAATAACCATTTCAAGACACCATAATTAGGGGACGTCACCAGGCCAGGCCATCCCATCCTTCAGAGGCCTCAGGAGGCAATCTGCATAGGTTACATCCTCAAACAGCCCTTGGTTGCTCTCCTCCACCCCATCACACAGCCATACGCTTCCCTCTAAACCAGAGACCTAGACTTTTAAAGTCACTTCCTTTGACTTGCTAAACAGAATTTATCTTTTGAGTTTATCCTCTGACAGGATTCATTCCACTGGCTAAAAACTGTAATTTCTTTCATCTCAAAATACACAACACTTGTTACTGGCATAACATCACTTCTGAGGCTTTATACATCCAAATAATGCTCTTCTCAGCTAACACTTGATCATGGTCCCGAGTTGGGCTTCTACTGAAGATGCTGTTTTGTATAATGACACTGATATGGCATGTCCCCTTGTCAAGTCGCTTGGTTCCACTGATTGGCATTTTTTTCAAAGGAGGCGAGTGTAGGCAAGGATCCTTGCCCTCATACCTAAGACGGTCTTCCTTCCAAACTCTCTAAAAAAGAGTCCTGGTGGCCCTTGGTGACCAGTATGAGCCAGGTTCGGTGACAGGAAGTGGTGGAGACTTCAGCCCTCCTGCATTCACCTGTGTGCCCAGAGCTCTGTGCACTGACTCTAACTTTAGAAATACCAATCTCTAGAAGCAGGAAGTCTACTGCCAGTGGAAGTGGGAAACTGTTCTTTGGGTGCTTTTTTCAAATATGGTGCTGATACATGGGAGTGTATCTCAACCAGCAGAAGAGAAAGGTGTGGAGTTGCAGGCTAGCACCTGGAAATGTGCCGAAGCCACAGACTACCTTTTCTATGCACAGTTCCTGCTGCAGGAAGATCCACGAGGGCATTCAGGAGCTGGTAGCCTGTATGGAAACATCGCCCTTCACACCTTGCAGTGAATGCAAAGATGACAGACAACACCTGTGTGTAGAGCCTCATATGCCATGACTCCTGAGTGTTAGGAAATGGGGCTAAAGGCGATCAGAGATCGGAGGGAAAGAGCACAGATGGGAAAGCAGACACTGGGTCTCTGTGAGGGACCAGCTCCCTCAGCCCCGGGATTAGGGGTGTTGAATCCGACATGCGGGTGAGTCTGTGGGTGGACAGCCACAGCCCTGGGTACATGAGGACCCATCTAACATGTCCTCACCTGCAGAGAAGGGTCATTCACAGAAAGGGAAGAGGCATTTTCAGGACTCGACTCCTCCTTGGTCTAGACACTCAGAAGTCTCAGGTCTGGGATGGAGCTCCCCTGGGAGCACCGGGTGAGTATGGTGTCCAACATGCAGAGGGAAATGGGGGCTAGAAGGAGAGGGTCTCAGACAAGGTTGTTTTCCTGGTAGAACCACATGATTAGGACAAGCGGGCTATGAGCTAGTTTGTCTAGACTCATGATCCATTGATCCCCTTTGTTAGTCTTCAATGAGGACCCGAGTCTCCTCTCCTCTACCCACCCTCCACCTAGAGACAGGGAATCTGGGGTCGTTTATCCACCCCTGACCAGTGCTAGAACAAGAGAAGGCCCCCAAATCCTGGCTGTGGTGCTTAGTCCCCCAGGCACACAGGACCAAATCATTTGGCTGCTTCTCCCCATCCCAGGACTCTCTTCCTAGGGCTGCCATGGCTGTATTAGGGCTTTGTTCTCATAGGGGGCATTTCCATACAGGCTGTGCTCCCAGCACTAGCCGGCTGGCCCAAAACAAGTCAGAAAGCTCTGTGGTCCCTAGTCCCCCATCTGAAAATGCAAGCTCTGGAAGAGACCATGGGCTGAAATTCTTGAGCCTAAGTAAGAATTACATTGTACATTTTGCAACCCAAGACATGTGTTACATATATGCAGAGAGTTTCCCATAGAGATGCTTGTCTTAACCCTACTTCAGAAAGGCACCTGCACCGCAATGTTCATTACAGCACTATTTACAATAGCCAAGACATGGAAACAGCCTAAATGTCCATCAACAGATGACTGAATAAAGAAGATGTGGTATATTTATACAATGGAATACGATTTAGCCATAAAAATGACAACAGAATGCCATTTGCAGCAACACGGATGTCCCTGGAGAATGTCATTCTAAGTGAAGTAACCCAGAAAGAGAAAGAAAAATGCCATATGATATTGCTCATATGTGGAATCTTAAGAAGGAGGAGGAGGAGGAGAAGAAGGGAGGGGAGGAAGAAGAAGAAGAAGGAAGAAGGAGAAGAAAGAAGAAGAAAGAGAAGAAGGAGGAGGAGAAGAAGGGGGGAGGAAGAAGAAGAAAGAAGAAGAAAGAGAAGAAGGAGGAGGAGAAGGAGGAAGGAGGAAGAAGAAGGAAGAAGAAGAAGGAGAAGAAGAAGGAAGAAAGGAAGAAGAAGAAGAAGAAGAAGAAAGAAGAAGAAGGAGAAGAAGGAAGAAAGGAAGAAGAAGAAGGAAGAAAGGAAGGAGAAGGAGGAGAAGAAGAAGAGGAAGAAGAAGAAGAAGAAGAAGAAGAAGAAGAAGAAGAAGAAGAAGAAGAAGAAGAAGAAGAAGAAGAAGAAGAAGAAGAAGGAGAAGGAGAAGGAGAAGGAGAAGGAGAAGGAGAAGGAGAAGGAGAAGGAGAAGAAGAAGAAGAAGAAGAAGAAGAAGAAGAAGAAGAAGAAGAAGAAGAAGAAGAAGAAGAAGAAGAAGAAGAAGAAGAAGAAGAAGAAGAAGAAAGAAGACAAATGAACTTAAATATAAAACAGAAACAAACTCATAAACATAGAATACAAACTTGTGGTTGCCAGGGGGAGGGGGGTGGGAAGGGATAGACTAGGAGTTCGAAATTTGTAGATACTGACAGGTATATATAGAATAGATAAACAAGATTATACTGTATAGCACAGGGAAATATATACAAGATCTTGTGGTAGCTCATAGTGAAAAAGAATGTGACAATGAATATATGTATGTCATGTATGATGGAAAACTGTGCTCTACACTGGAAATTGACACAACATTGTAAACTGACTATAACTTAATAAAACAAAATTAAAAAAAAAAGAAATGCTTATCTTTTCCAATTTCTATTCTGTTTCATTTCTCTGAATGTGTGTGTATATGTCAGGCTGATTAAAACCCACTAAAATGACTTCACAGACCATCAGTGACTCACAGCTGTAGTTTAAAAAACACTGGACCAGGATGAGGAGGGTGCAGCTCAGAGACAGAGTGCATGTTTAGCATGCCCAAGGTCCTGGGTTCAACCCCCAATACTGCCATTAAAATGAATGAATGAATGAATGAATGAATGAATGAATAAGCCTAATTATCTTCCCCTTCCCTAAAAAAAAATAAAATGAGGTTTTCTTTTTTAAGTTAAAAAAATAGTGGACCAGTGCCCACTGTAGCTGAATGAAGTAACCAGACAACGACAGGAGATTCACACTCAGTATGCAAGTTCATTTACTCATCTATTCATTTCCTTGATTGGCCAGGACCCAGAAGCGAGAGCTGCAGATCCCCAAGTGCTGCAGAAAGAAAGTGGCTGTGCTAAGAATACTTGACAAGCAAAAGGCAGGTGGAGGTGCTGAGAAGCTGCAGAGCCCCAGGGGCGCCCCTCCCCCACCTCAGAGAGGACCCACGTGGAAGGTGGGCTTCAGACATGGGTGAGTCACTTGCTTCCCAGCTCACTCCCTTTGTAGTACAGGAGGGTCCCCACTGATCCCTGGATGACCACTGGAATGGCCAGGCTGGACTGGCCATAAATCACAGGCTCTGGGAAGATGGCTACCAGGTTGGCTCCTCTCTCCAGTGGGCCCCAGGGCTGTGACGCTGGAGGCTGGGGTATCACTGAGTATAGCATTTCCTGGGGGCGGCTGCCTGCCACAGCCTGCCTGCAGCAATGAGCCTTCAAAAGGTCTTCATAGAGCTTGACGAGCAAGGGTTGCTGCTACAACCAGAAGCCGTGGTTGTAGAAAACTGAGCTGCAGATTGGTTACTGGGGCCGAGTGCCCCAGTGTGAGAGCGCTTCCTTGCCCAGAACTTTCACCCACCCACTGTGGGTGCAGGTGTAATACACAAGCTTCCCCTACAACATCCTCACGTCACAGAGGGCCGTCAGAACAGCCAGTAGTCAGTTATTCGGGATTCGTAAGTAGCTCCCCAACTCCTAAAAGAGCAGAGTAACTCCTTCTCACTGCCCTCTGTTGCTAACAGGGAGGTTTCGTGTTACCTCTTTAATGATACCCCATGGAGGAGTCATCTCTGCTCCCTGAGTGACCATCTGGTGTCTCTCTAGGGAGCACAGCCTCTAAGATGCAGCAGTCTTCTCAAAGAGGGAGGGGTCGCTGAGCGTGGGGGCCCTGGTCTCAGGGCAGGAGCCCCGGGAAGGACCAGTCAATAGAAGGAAAGGGGCGCTAAGGCGGAGACAAGAGGGCCCGGACAGGCCCCAGAGCTCCGACTCCAGCACCTTCTCTCCCCTGTGCATCACACCTTTCTGTTGAAGGGCCAGATCGTAGCTATCCTAGGTCTCGTGGACCACACAGCGTTTTTGCACTACAACTGCTCGACTCTGCCCTGTGGCACAGGGCAGATCCAGCCGATACGGAAGCGAGTGGGTGTGGCCCTGCTCCCGCTGAAGCTGCTTTTCCAAAACAGGCAGCAGCTGCATTGGACCTGTGAACTGTAGTTTGCCAACCCCTGTGCTCCATGGCACAATGAATGAGGTCTGAAACTTGGGTCCTCAGAGCATGTGGGGAGACCTAAAGTCAGCTCTGGAGTCAGAGGGCTGGGGTGGAGGGAGGGCATCCCCCAGGTGGACACCAGACCTGAACACTGGACCCGCCACTCTTCCAAGGCATTTAGTCCAAGACTGGAAGTTCATCCAGATGCTCTTTAACTTTGGAGCAAAGTTCATCTGGTTGAGGGATGGTGTTGTGGTCGTAGCCGTTGCTGTTCCTATGACTTCTGAAATGTGGGCATCAAATAGCCCAGAAAATGACTCAGCCCCCATAGTTGTTGGGGAAAATCAAACACAAGGGGGACTTGTTACCAGAGCAGATTTTCTTTAAGCAACATTTACCAAGCATTTAACATATGCCAGGCATCGTGAGAAGCATATTCACATGCATTCCACCCCCAAAGATTTGGTGAAGGAGGTAGACTTATCCCCATTTCTGCATGGGGAGAAGGAGACAGAAATGCACAGAGGTTAGGATATCTGCCAACATCACACAGCACATTCACAGTAGAACTTGGATTCCAGCCCAGGTTTTTTAAAGCCAAAGTCACCTTTCAGCGAGATGCTGGTTGGTGTGTTTGGTGACTTATTTAGGGCTAAGGGAGAAGACTGTGTGGCTTTTTTGTTGTTGTTTTGGTTTAGTTTTTTAACGGAGGTAGTGGGGATAGAATCCAGGACCTTTTGCATGTTAAGCACGCGCTGTACTACTCAGCTATTACCCCCCGCCCCAGGAGAGGACTATTGGGAAATAGACTTATCTTGACCAATTGTTCAAGAAGGTAGACATCAAATGATCTTAGGAACTTCCTGTCTAGCAAAATCGAGATCGTTGCCTTCATAGGCTAAGACTGACAAAACCCCCAAAGAGAACTGTTTTATTGTTAGTGATTTTTCCAGTTACCACCGGCATACCCTTTTTTGGATCATATTGTAAAAGTTTTCCCAACATAGTAGGGAGGGTAGCATTCAGTGCAATTCAGTTCCTGAACCACCCAGCCTCTCCATCACGGTGTCTGACTCCTGGGCCCTTCTCTCTGGAAGTGTCCCCCTCTGGCCAGGCTGCCCTGAACAGCCACTTGGCTCCAGTGGGCCCTCCACTCACTCCACTAGGTCAGCAAGCGGCAGACGTGAAGCCCAGTCTCTTTAATGGCCTTGGGAAAAGTTGTATCTTTGAAACGCAGGTCCTTTCTTTCCCAGTCCCTGCTCAGGGAAGATCCTGCAACCTGTGGGAGTTTCTCCCAAGCATCAAATACACCAGAGGTTTTATTGCTTTACCATGGCCCTGCCTAGGTTTTCCTATAAACCTGAGTTAATTAAATCCAAATGCTTTGATAGGAGGTCAGAGTTCCTCTGAGAATCCCCACCTGTGTAGCCCTGGGTCCAGTTTCCAGGAGGTCCTGATGCTGGTGGGCATAAATATTTCCCAAAGCCTATGCCCATGGCTTCTTCATCCATCAAATAAGAGAGATGGGCTTAGCTTGTGACATCTCTAACTTGGAAGTACCATCCAAACATGGATGATGGTGGCCACCTGTGTCCAGCAGGGGGTGGCACTCCTGGCCCTCGGCTATGGGGCTTGGTTTCACATAAAAAAGCTTAAACCGGCATTTGGGTGGTCAGATAGGTCTTGGCAAGTCGGAATGACACACAGGTGTGGAAACAGGGACCAGGATTGGACAATATGTGCTAGGGAACAGGGAGCCTACAGAGGTCCCCATAGTGTCCAGGGGCCTGGACTCCTAGCCTGTGACTCCTGTGTGATGGCTCCCACCACGGCTCTGGCCACAACCTGAGGTCTAGGCTCCTACTGAGTCACATGCTCAAAGGATGAGGAGATTTTGAGTTTGGTGGTTGCTAATTCTTTTTTAAAGGGGAATTGCGTTCCTAGGAAAGAGTTTCAGCATCTCAGAGAGAATATTTCTATTCTTAGAGACATGAAAGCAGGGGAAAGGGGAAAATATTAATTAGCCTCAAATAATAAACGCTGGTGCCTGGAGAAAGTATAAAGATCCCAGAGAGACCCACTGGGCTTGGCAGCGGAATGATCGGCTCCAATCTCCACCTGTTGGTTGTGTGTGCCTGTGAGCACATCTTTCCATCCCCCCCCGGGACTTAGACTCCCTGTCTGTAAATGGGAGGGGCTGGGCCAACTCATCTGTAAGGCTCCTTGTGAGTCTGACAGTTTAGGACAGCAACATCCAATAGAACTTTCTCCAGTAGTGGAAATATGCCATGATCTGCACTGTCTGGTATGATACCGCGAGCCCCACGTACATACTGAACACTTGAAATGGCTAGTACCACTGAGGAACTGAGCTTCTCCATTTTCTTTCATTTTATTTAATTAAAAAGTAAATAGTCACATGTAAGGACCTACTGTGTAGCACAGAGACCTAGATTCAATTTCTTGTAATAAGCTGTAATAGAAAAGAACCTGAAAATATAGGTACATATATGTATATATGTATGTATAACTGAATCACTGTGCTGTATACCTGAAACTAACATTGTAGATCAACTACACTTAAATAAAAAATAAAATTTTTTTTAAAAAAAAAGGTAAATAGCCACATGGAGTTAGTGGCTACTATATTGGACAGAACAGGCCTGGGATTCTAGATCCAAAGATTTGGTTCTGCTCAGTCTGGTGTTGGTGTCTGTCAAGCTAAGCACATTCTAGACAAATTTTGCACAGGGACTGAAAGGAAGGACTGCTGGTTTGCACTTGGTTATTAGAACATCCATTGAGCCAGGAGCCCCTCTCCCTTGGCATTTCAGCTCATGGGATTTTGAACCTCCACCTCCAACCGGTCACCACAGCTGGCTGAGCAGTGTGTTTGTGTCTCCCTGCCGGCCAGGCATGCATGCAGGATCATGTCCCGAGAGCCTCAGGCAGCTTCAGGATCTAATCTGTTTCTCATCATTTCTTGGCAAGTCCGGAGGGCAGATCCTTAATAGAAACATCACCTCAGCTCATTAAGGAAGAACTATGTGTTTGGGGGGTGAGGTTCAGAAAGGTATTGAAGATTGCTGTTCCCAGCTCTCTTGTCTTTACCTGCCATGGCCCAGCTATTTCCCACTGGACCCTTTACTGAGTCTTTCAAATTCATCCCTGGTTTTTCCATCCCCACTGTCATTGCCTTAGTGGAGGCCCCGTTAGCTTCTCCCACGTGCTGTTTGTCAGTTTCTCCCTGCCTCTCAGCCATCCTGTTTACACTTCTTGGTGGAACTTACTAAAACACCACTTCAGTTGTGTCATCCCTGGGTTCACATCTTGCAGCGGCCTTCCCACTGCCTTCAGGACAGAGTCCAGTTTCTTCCTGGGGTACCCGAGCCCCCCCCCCCCACTGGCTTCCTGCTGTTGAAACTTCAACCCCACGGGTCTTCCACAGGAGCCTGCTGCTCCTGCCAGCAGGGCCATTCAAGGCCTGACTTCTGCTTCCTTGCAGACTCCACGTACCTAGACCTGTCCTTTGCATTCTATTCAAACTTCCAGGCCCATCTCAAATGCCACCAGCTACATGAAGCCCTTCTGCTCTCCCCCAAGCTGGTACTTCTCCCAATCTTTGTCTGTGTATACTCTTTCTAGGTATGAATTTGAGGATGTAGCAGAGTGGCTAGAATAAGGCTACAGTGGGACCATCCAGACCTGAGTTCAAGTCTTTGTCTTTGCCTGTAACCTTGGCCAACAGACTAAACCACTCCCTGAGCCTCAGTTCCCATCTCGAAAATGGACGCAATGCCTACCTTACAGGATGGTTGTGAAACCTGCATGAGTTAACTTATGTAAGGTGCTCAACAGAGTGCCAGGTGTATTATAAGTGCTCAATAAGTGGTAGTTATGGTTATTATTATTATTATTATTAGACTCTTATTGAGGAAGGAATGAGGCATTACACACGCTGGTAAGCTCCCTCTCTTATTAGAAGTGTCCAGACAGTGGAAATCACATTTCTTGGTATCCTTTGCACCCAGCTGTGTTTGCAAATGGCAAGGACTCACCATTTCAATTGCTTGAGCATCTCAGGGGCCTGGAAGGCCTATATTTGAGTCCTGGGTCCACTACTTACTGGCTCTGTGACCTTGGTCAAGTTTCTTAACCTCTCTGAACCTCAGTGGCCTCATTTATAAAGGGGAGAAAATAATGGTACCTTTTTTATAGATTTTTGCAAGGATTAAATGGAGCACTAACAAGGTGTCTGGCTGGAGGACTGTCACACGGGTTAGCCAGCCCCTAAAGTGGAACTGCCTGAAGACTTTCTGAATGAATGAATGAATGAATGATTGAATGAATGATCCCATTGTACCAGCCGCAATGAGGTTTGGAGGTGGCGCTATCTCAGTATTATTCTCAATTATAGTAGGTCTGGCAGAGGTTTCTGGCCCAATTATCTCCCTCCTCTCTCTGTTATTTTATTACTTGGCTCTGGATCGATGGCCTGGTTTTAACTGGTTTATGGCATGCAGGCCTTTTTAGCAAATGCCTCTCAAGACTCTACAGAAGCAGAGGGGTCATAAAAATAAATATAGAATTTGGCCTCATTCCTCTTGAACCCAACTGAGTAGGATCAGCTGGTGGATACAGAGCGCAAATGGCAAGTTGAGAAAGACATATCTGCGGGGCCCCTGAGTGAGGCTTTATTTGCTGATTAACGAAGAGCACGTGCTCCGAGGCAGCAAAGACAACCGGAAACATCCCTCAAGAGAGCAATGAGCCCACGGAATGGAAGTGGCGGTTTCTAAGGGGCAGGGGCTAGGGCGCCCCCTGCAGTATGACAGCACATTGCACATGGACCACGTCCTGACGCTGCTCCTGGTCTTCCTTCCTGCCAGGGCTGGCCCTCCTCCCTTGGTGGCCACTGACCTGTGGTCAGGCTTGGCTTAAGGAGGCACCAGCCACCCAGCTCAGGTCCCTCCAGGATCCAGTGGAGCCAGGGCACTTAGGTAAGTGCCCGGGGGGCAGGACGCACAAGGCACACAGACGGGGCACACTGGGAGCGGGTGCACCAGGGGGATGGGAGCTCTTGGATCACGGGTTACAGGGCAACCTGCAGAAGAAAGGCACATGGGCAGGATTAGAAAGAAGCCCAGCTCCACAAGGAGTCCAGTCAGTGTTGCCCCACCCCCACCACCCCGTGCCTCTCAGTGCCACCCACTGCCCACCGTCTCCACTCAGCTTACCATGTCCCAGCCTCACGGTCTTCACCGTGTGACCACAATGGCTTCCTAATTGGTCTCCCTAACCCCACTCTGGCCCCTCCTAACCATCCTCACCTTCATGGCCAGAGTGATCATATACAAACACGAGTCATGTCCCTCCCCTGCCCAAAACCTCAGTGGTTCCCATGTGCGCTAGGACCAAGAGCAGCCTCCTCCAACTCAAATGCCATCTCCTCCTTTAAGCCTCCCCTGATCTCTCTGTGTGGAATCGCTCTATGGGCCTCTTTGCCTCCTTCCAGAGTGGTTTGTGATTATTCTCCTACGGTCTGTTGCCCCATTAGTTAGGCTAAAGTCACACAATCTGCCTCACCTCCCCAGGAAGATAGAAAAAGATGGAACAGAGGATGCTAAAGATGCGTTAGAGGGGGCCTGAGAGGACCGTGGGCCACTCAGCAGCATCCCAGGGGTCTTCCAGCTCCACCTGGACACCCCTGTGATGCGGGAGGCTTTCTGTCACTTTGGCAGAAGCCAAGAGCAGCATCAGGGTTTGTCGGATCCATTTGGACTAAAATGGGAAATGTGTATCCGCAGCCACGCTCCCAGCCTGTGTTCAGGTGGGAAGGAGGGCAGCTAAAACCTGGCTTTACTTGGTTCAAGGCCCAAGTTAGAGCAGGCTCCTCCCAGGCTTGGCTGCCAAGGCAAGAAAGTTGTTGCTGCGGCTGCCGCTGTGCTGAGTAATAACTCCTTATTAGCAGCTTCCTGGGGCTGTTCCCAGTCCTCTGATTTAGGTGGGATGAGTCAGGTGCCTTCTGGCTCTCCGGGAGTCCGTGGTGACAGATTGTTACTGTACACTTAAGCCTAAGGAAACCCAGCCAGGGTTCAGAGGCATTTGTTCTTTCAAATCCCAAGTCAAGAGGTTGAGCATCAACCCAGGGAAGAAGGGGGAAAACACCAGAGCTCAGGTGGGCTTTGTGGCACGTGGGTGCCTGGGGCTAAGGGCTTCCCTCCTCGGATCTGCAGGGGATGCAGAAAAGCCAGAGAGTAGGGGGCTGACTTGCAGCTTGTGGATTAAGTGTATTACATGCAAACAGACGAGAGAAAGGGGACCAAGGATGGGGAGAGAAAAAAGAAAATCACTGCAGTTCAGCTCTGCCTTAGAAGAGATGGGGGTCAGTCCCACAGCCCAGGCTAGCAGAGACCCACTGGCCATTCCGCGTCAGTTCCGGAAAACAACCCCCTCGGGCACCTTGCACCGCTCTACCCCTAGTATGTGGCTCTCCTGAGAAAAACAAGTCACCGCAAGCACTTGGTGATCACGTAGTTCCAGGAAATGCAGAAGGAAGGTGGTTAGCATTTCCAAATAGCAACCAAGGGACAGGTGTTTATGACCTGTGACCTCACTGAATTCTCACAGCCGCCCTGGTTGATAGAATTGTTCCCATTTTACAGAGGAGGCTCAGAAAAGTTAAATAAACCAGGAAAGTCACAGAAATGATATGCGGCAGGCCTAGGAATTTCAATCCACATCTACCAGTCCCAAAACCCCACATTCTTCCCACTCTCCTTCCTAGGCCACCTCAGCAGGACTTCAATTCTCACCTCCTTGTGGTTCTTCTGGAGGCACATCAGCTCCTCCTTCAGGGACTCCACCTGCATCTCCAGGTCAGCTTTGCACAGGGTCAGCTCGTGCAGGATTCCGCGCAGGCCATTGGCGTCGGCCTCCACCAGTGGCCGCAGGGCCAGATCGGTCTCAGACCTGGGTAAGGACCAGGTCAGTAACTGAGGAATGAACTTGAATACAGAGCTCAGGGAAGGCCTGGCACGGCTGGAGCTTTTCCGACTGTCGGTGGAACCAGTGGATCGTGGCCCCCAAGCATGTGCGGGAGCGAATCTCCCCCAGCTGCTGGCCAAACTCACTCGGTCCTGAAGCTGTCAGCTGCCAGCTTGGTGTTGTCAATGTGCTCAACCATCTTGGCATTCTCTGCCTTGGTACACAGAACCTAGGGGCCACAGCACACAGAGGGGGTCAGTCCAGGACAAGAAGAAAGAAAAAGAACACAAATGAGGACTGATAGGGCTCAGCGGTCCCGCAGCCATCCCTGCAGAAGGTCCTGGAACTCCGAGGGATATTCAGCGAACTGCTGGTCCTTCAAGAACATAAGTTTGTTTTGTTTTGTTTTAAGTACCTGGGTCTTCATAAGCTGCATGCCCCACTTTGGATGCAATGAGCAACATGGAAGGAAAGACTTTGTTAAGTGTGGATTCATTTACATGACAGTTAGAAGGGTCCTTAACAAGCACTTACATTTACTGAAAACTCACCAGGTACCAGGGGCTGTGCTAAGTACGTTACCGGCATCAACCCATGGAATCTTCTCAACATAAGGACCACCATTACCCCCATTTTACACATGAGGAAACTGAGGCCCAGGGAAGGGACCTCCTAGAGTCATGTAATGGATCAATGACAGAATTGAGGCTAGATCTCAGACCTTTTTCCAGATTAAGGGCTCTGGCTGAGCACTCAAATCATGAGATAATTCTACACCCTAGGGAAGTCTCTTTCCCTGACCATCGCTTCATCAGTTAATGAGATTCAAATCTGGAAGGCCAGCTATTCCCATCGCCCTCCCAGGGAATCTGTTCACCACTTGCCCTCACCTTCTGCTGAAGTTCCTCAACAGTCTTGAAATAAGACTGGTAGTCCGGACACAAGGTGTGCACTTCAGACAGGCAGGCCCCTTAAACCTCTCACTCCAGCTCCGTGTTGTCCCTCTTCAGCTGCCGCACCTTCTCCGGGTAATTGGTCAGGCAGTTGTTCAGGGACTGCATGGTCCCCTTCTTGTTGCCATTGAAGGAGCCTTTGCAGGACCAGCTGCAGGTACCTATGGAGCTGGAGATGCCACTGGTCGGCCCACGGCTGCTGGGCCGGCAGGACTGGACAGGTAGGCCTTGGAGACGCAGCTGGCTGTCCGGTAGGTGGCGGACGTGCAGACGGAGGGCACTCATGTCAGGGGCTGGCAGGCATAACCCAGGCACGGCTGCGGCCGGCGGCTCATGCTGCTGGAGCAGACCTAGGAGGGCCGGGGGCCACCCTTGAGGGAGGCTGGGCGGGGGTTAGATGTCACGTTGGAGAGGCTGCCACTACCTGGGCTACAAGGACCTGAATTGCTAATGTCCTCCAGCCCCATTCTGCCCGGGACCTTTCTGTACTCTTGGGGGCAGGGGGCTCATGCTCGAAAGTCCTCATGGAGTGGTGTTGATGACCTGGCCCCAGAGGAAGCTGCTAATTAATTTGTAATTTGGTTTTCAGTAAGGAGTTCCTTTCATCATAAAAGAGCCCAAGCTTGTCATTTGACTAACCCAGGACTCCAGGCTTCCGTCACTGATCACAGGAGAGAGCTTCCAGACCCATCTTCAAAGGACCAGCTCCTTCCCTGGGCTCTCATTAGCAGGATGGGGCTGCCAGGAGACCACAGCAGCCTGGGCTCCTGTACCCTGACCTGCTACAGCCCTGATAAAGGCCACAGTTCTATGGGGCAGTGGCCACTGCTTTTAATGAGAGCATCCCCTGTGGGAAGAGGCCTGGCCCCTTAAGGAGGGAATGTGTGGGTAACTAAAGCAGCACTGATACTGGGAGTGGTGTAAGTCCAGGGAGGAGGGAAGAAGACCTCTGAGGGTCTTCATGTGCCTCTTCTTCCTCAGGGGAAGAAAATGATCACAGGGAGGAGAGAGCAAACTCAAGACACCACAGAAAGCCTGAGAATCGGGGACATCCTTTCCGCCGGATGCTGCTGAGAAAGAGAGGGGCGAGGACGCCCCTCTTGGAATAGGAGGTCAATGTTGTGAACACCCCTGTGAGACAGATACTGTCTCTGGCTCCTCCCCTTCATTTCTCGCTGCTCCACGTAGAGTTGGGAGAGTTCAGTGGTCGTTGGCTGCACAGGCTGGAACTGGCTCTGCTTTTACTTTCCGCAGTGGAGGGCTCACTGCGGGACCTCAGAGACCCGGAGCAGGGTGAATCTGCTCCCTCAAGAAGGGACACTGCAGCCCTGGAAGCCAGGGGGCCAGGAGCAGGTATCTTCAATTAGAGAAGCCCTTGGGCGCTTCCTAAGAAAGCAACAGGAGAGACGGTGGTTTTCAGTCATTGCCTGCAATACTCGTGGGCTCACACGTGCCGTGTTTCATACGCGTGTGTTACAGAGCCCCCTTTTTTTAATAGAGATACTGGGGATTGAACCCAGGACCTCGTGCATGCTAAGCACATGCTCTACCAACTGAGCTACACCCCCTCAACATAGCCACTTTCTATTCACGCATCTTCTCAATTTAATATTGAAGTATAAGTGCTCGTCTTCTTTTTTATTTATTTCTGGAAGTGTTGGTGAAAGGGGAAAGCCCAGCCCTATTTCCTGAAATCTGTTCCTTGAGAACAGTCAACACAGAGAGGCTGCCTTCTTCTGTGTGATCTTGGGAAAGGCACTTGACTTCTGTGGGCCTGAGCTGCCTCAGGCAAATTGAAAGCCTTAGATTAAATCATCTCTCAGTGAGATTTCCTGCAGCCACCATCAATTCCAGTTCCTTTGTCTGAATTAACTATTTAGAGAAGCATTTATTCTGCTCCTTCGGGCAGAAGGAGATGTAAATACCAGCTATGTGGGGGGGACTCAACAGGCCAGCCTTCAAAATCATCACCAGCACTTGTTGAATATATACAAGTACCAGGCACTGTGCTGGGTGCTTAGCATTAAATTGCCCATTTAATCCTCACCCCAAAAATATAAGATCCAGGTATACCTTGGAGATATCACAGCTTTAGTTCCAGACCACTGCAGTCAAGCAAGCGTCACAGTAAAGCGAGTCACCTGAGCTTTTGGATTTCCCAGCACGGGTGAAAGTTATGTTTGCACTGTACTGTAGTCCATGAAGTATTCAATAGCATTAGGTCTTTTAAAAATGTACATACCTTAGTTAAAAAATACTTTATTGCTAAAAAATGCTAACCATCATCTGAGCCTTCAGAGAGTCGCATAGCAGTAACTGATCACTGATCACGGATCACCATAACAAATATAATAATCATGAAAA
The DNA here is from genome assembly GCF_036321535.1 of Camelus dromedarius. Classification (NCBI taxonomy): domain Eukaryota; kingdom Metazoa; phylum Chordata; class Mammalia; order Artiodactyla; family Camelidae; genus Camelus; species Camelus dromedarius. The sequence goes on from NC_087451.1 coordinate 56,818,731, forward strand.
AGTGGGTGAGAATTAGCGAAATGTGACGCAGAGACACGAAGTGAGCAAATGCTACTGGAAAAATGGCGCCAGTAGACTTGCTTGATGCGGGGTTGCCACAGATCTTCGATTTGTTAAAAAAAAAAAAAAAAAAAAAAACTCAGTTACCTGTGAAACACAGTGTGGCAAAGTGCAAGAAAATGAGGTCTGCCTGCACTCATGACTGTAATGAGGAGAAGTGGTGGTTCTCAAAGGGTAGCCTCCAGACCTGCAGTGTTGATGTCAACCAGGAATATGTGAGAAATGCGGTTTCTCAGGTCCATCGCAGACCAGCTAAATCAGAGGCTCTGAGGGTGAGGCCCAGCCATCCATTCTTAATAAGTCCTCCAGGCAGTTCTCAGAACCCCTGAGGTGTAGGAGCATATATATCTTAGTGTCTGCCACCTTATTCCTCTTGCAAAAAAGACTGTCTTAATTTGAAAAAAAAAAAGACATTAAGAAGTTCTTAGGGGGAGGCCATAGCTCAGTGGTAGAGCGCATGCTTACCATGCATGTGGTCCAGGGTTCAATCCCCAGTACCTCCATTAAAAAATAAATAAATAAAAACCCAGTGACCTTCCCCTGCCAAAGAAAAAGAAAAAAAAGTTTAAGAAGTTCTTGGAGTAAAAGATGGGACCTCCCCACCAAGTGCCTTTCTGTTGGCTGCCAAGCCATCCTAGGGAGAAAACGGGGAAGAATTTGAAGTTTCCAGGGCAGTCAAGGCAGGAAGGGGTAGGATGAGAGAGAGGCTGGAGCTAGAAGGGGAGGCACCAGGCAGATAGTGAGAGGCTGTGCACTGTGCAGCGCGGTCCACACCGCAGTCCCGGGAGCTCTTCAGCAAAATCCGCTAAGTGCAAATGCTTGGTGTGAATGGTGTTTTTACATTATGAAGGAGGGACAGGGTCTCACATTCAAGTGATGCAATAAAGGAGAGACAGAATGTTCAAAGCCACAGAAGACCAGGGTTCCAGCCAACATGCCAGACCTTGGGGACGTTTCCCAGGTGTGGAAGTGGCAGAGGGGAGAGGCAGCCTCAGGGCAAGAGGGTGCACAGTTTCCAAATCCAGGTCTCTCTCCATCCAGAGCCTTTCCCCTGGACCCCAACCCCTCTGAGGCCAAAGCAAACTATTGGGAAAATAAGTTTATTAGAAAAAGGGAAGGGAGAGATTGAATAGTGATGCAAAGAAGTGGGAAAAAACAAAGAGGAAATACTGCTGAGAGTTTGGGGCTGAATAGGTCCAGAATGAAGGACCTGTTTAAATCAGGGCAGGTAGGATGCCTGTCGGGGCCTGGCCCAAGGCTGTCTCTTTCCTCCATTCTTTACAAAAACAGAATGACCTCAGAGAAAAGACTTACAAAATCTGAATGTAGGTACTTCTACTGTCCAAAAAAGGCATTTTGCCAACCTGCCCACACATCGCACTTTCCACCAGCATTTTAGAGTCTCATCTCAAAATGCAAACAGAAGGATCGCCAGACATTTGAGAGATGTTTCCAACATTAAAAACCAGAGACAAGACCAAACAAGCAAACAAGCAAAACAGTGAAGAGGAAATTGGAAGAAATAAATTCAGAATCTAAAATAACCTATTAAGGAAAACATATGTATATATTATTAATAACCTCAGAGTTAAGTATCGCAGTTGCATCCTTGAAACAAGAGCTGGATGTTAGAAAAGAGGAACAGAGAACAAAACAAGAGCTCTTTGAAATTAAAAATATAACTGAAATTAGCATTTCAGTTCGGGGGCAGATGTATAGCTCAGTAGTAAAGGGCGTGCTTAGCAGGCACAGGGTCCTGGGTTGAATCCCCAGTACCTCCATTAAAATAAAAAAAAAAAATTTAAAGAACACCTTATTTTAAAAAGGAAAAAAATTTTCATTTCAGTTCAGATGTTTTAAATTAATGGAGAGAAAAAAAAAAAAGCCAGATCTAAGGGATAATCAAAAGTACAGTACAGAGGTCAGATGGTACCAAGGGCTACATCAGAGCTGCCTGGAGCCCCCTGAACTCCCAGCTGCCTTGACAAAAGGCCCTCCACTTAGTGAAGGAACTTAACCCTGTCCACACATAGAAATCACCTGGAGAGCTTGTAAAACCCCAACACCAGTTCATATCCCAGACCAACTAAATCAGGATTTCTGGAGATCTGACCAGGCATTCATATTTTTTTTTAAAGCTCTGCAGGTCATTCCAATGTGCAGCCATGGTTGAGAACCTCAGGCCAAATTGAAAGTACATTATAACTGAAAAACACAAGCAGATGAAGGAAATAATAATTAGGGGCAGGGCCTCACAGGACCTGGTGAGCTCCTTCGTGGAGGGAGTTAGGATGGGTTTGGAAGGGGCTTGCCGTAAAGAAGAGTGTGGCTTTGTCAAAGAGATAACTGGGACCCATGTGCTCAAGAGTGCCACGTGCTGCTGGCTGGCTGCAGCTTCCCCTACTGGCTTTGCTCAGTCAGAATTTGCTAGTCCTGTAAATGCATAGCCTCTGTGGCTGCCTGGTTGACCCCAGGCATTACTGCTTGGAGGAAGACCTAGGAAATGCAGCCCAAGGCAGGGAAAACGTGGGTGACCACCCTTAGACCAATCCCAGCATCCAGCTGGAAATGGAGTTGATGATATTGACCAATTTTCAGACTCTCAGCTTGGACTCATCAAAGCATTAGGGAGCTTACAGGACAGTAAGTGTCACGTTCTCTATTCCACTGATGAGGAAACCAAGGCTCTGGCAGGGACTACCACCTGTTAAAGCCCCCATACGCAGTAAGTGATGGAGCTGAGATTTGAACCCGGGTCAGGCTGACCACGTTTGGAGCCCATGTCCATCATACTAAAGCCATGGCCCCCTTTAGCTGGCCTCCTTCCACCACTGCGGCAGGATGGAAAAGAAGCAGTAAGTGGGTGTCCTTCCCGTCCCAGCCTAAGGCCTCCCTCCAACGAGGGTCACTCTTGCCCCTGGCACCTAACACGCTACCTGGCCCAGAGAGGCACTCGGTGAAAGGCTATTAAGTGATCCAAATGATCCTGAAACCATCACCCTCTTCAGGTGGCTGAGCCTCAGCAAAACCAGCCAAGGTTGGGGGTGGGGGTATATCTCAGTGGCAGAGCGCGTGCTTAATGTGCATGAGGTCCTGAGTTCAATCCCCAGTGCCTCCATTAACAACAACAAAAAAAGAAAGAAAGAAAAGAAAAAAAAGCCAAGTTATTCCAAGAAGACAGGAGCTGAGGCGGTACAGGGCGCCAGGAGCAAGGGGGACTGGAAGAAAGCAAAGCCCCAGGCCCTCCTTTACAGGGGGTTGGAAAGGGGAGAACTCTAAAATTGAGTTAAGAGGAACTATACTAGATACCTTAAAGGGTCGTGGGGGGGGGGGCTCTTGGGCCCACCTTGGTCAACATCTTTCACTAATCTGTTCTCTACCTTTCTGTCTCAGACAGTTTTGTCTTCATCCTTCTCCATTTCCCATGGGGGTCGATGGGGCTTGCTGTTTGCCTGGTCTGTTGAGGAAGGACGTTCTGGGCACAAATGAGAGTCTTTTGTCCAAGATGCTGGGAGCTCCCACTTTTATGCAGAAATGGTTTGAGACCCCAAGGCACTGGGTGCTGCATCAGATGTCAGGAGCACATGAGAACACGCTGAGTCTCTTAGGAACAAGGATCTCTGAACTGTGGGCGGAACTCACAATGGGGGGCTTCAGTCTCCCATCTTCTGCTTTACTTTTTTTAACTCAAGTAGAGTTGATTTCCAATGTTGTGTTGGTTTCTGACTTACAGCATAGTGATTCAGTTTTATATATATTCCTTTTCATATTCTTTTTCATTATAGGTTATTACAAGATATTGAATATAGTTCCCTGTGCTCTACAGTAGAACTGTACCTTGTTGTTCATCTATTTTATATATAGTAGTGTCTGCAAATCCTAAACGACCAATTTATCCCTCCCCCACTTCCCTTTTGGTAACCATGTTTGTTTTCTATGTCTGTGAGTCTGTCTCTGCTTTGTAAATAAGTTCATCTGTATCATCTTGTTAGATTCCACATGTAGGTGATACCATATGATATTTGTCTCTCTCTGTCTGACTTACTTCACTCAGTGTGATCATCTCTAGGTCCATCCATGTTGCTGCAAATGGCATGATTTCATTCTTTTTTATGGCCGTCCCATCTCCAGCTTTCAATGATCTCTGGGTTTTAAGGGGGTTGCTGAGCCGGAAGGGCTGCGTGAAAGAGCTGCCGAGAAAGAAGGGGTGGAGATAACCTGCTTCTAGAAGCTGGGGACTTCTATGGAGTTTCCTGGCCGTGGGATGCTGTACTGCTGTTCTTATAAGGACCACAGGCATGAGGCAACTGAAGTGGCCTAAAATGCTTCACATTATACTGATCTCAGCGTTATCCATCCTCCTCTGGGACCAGGGTGACGTTCGATACTGAGAGGGGTGTGGTCGCACCTGTCACCACATTGGAATCTTGGAGAAGGGTCTTCATCAGGAGAGCCAAACTAAACGTCCCACTGTAGACCTCTAACCACCCCCAAAAAGGGGCACAGGGGCCCTGTCATCCCCAGGGTCATACCTGGTCACACCTCCCCCATTTATCTGCCAAGAGTCACCGCTCTCCACCCAGCAGAGACACAAACTGCCAATACCAGAAGGGAGCTGGTTAGGCACGGAGAACCAGAGCAAACACGCTTTATTGTTCCGCCACAGAAGCCCTCTACTGCATTTCAGAGCCCACTGCAACAGCACCCAGGAGGAAAACCTGCCCCAGGAGGCAGCCAGAGAACAGAGATTCTGGCCCCCATTGAAACCACGAGGAGCTGAGGCCTTCAGGGGTGGCCAGCCTTAGCGACTAGCCTTGAGAAGGGTGAAGGCACGTGTTCACCGTGAGCTTTCTCGGCCAGGCCCGGGCCCGGGCTCTGCACCAAGACAGGGGGTTGGGCTTTAGGGTTAGGCTTGAACAGAGGCCAAGTCCGAGCCCTGGAGACAGCAGCCTTGGCTTTCTGGGCCAGCCACTCTTAGAAACGGCCCCCTGGGCAGGGCACACAAATGGGGCGGGGGCTACAGGTTGTGCGGGCTAGGCCAGGCCCACAGGAGGCCGCAGGAAGACAGGGGAGGCCTGACTTGGCAGGTGAGTGGTCAGGGGCACACGGGTTACAGGGGAGCCTAGGAGAAAGAAAAATGTCAGATCAGGACGATTTTTCAGTTGCTGTTTTCAGTAACTCAGAGCATCTTAAAAATCACCTAGTCCCACCCCCTCAATTTGCCAGTGGGGAACCAGAGACCCAGAGGGACTAGGGACTTGCCAGGGTCACGTGATGAATGCATAACAAGACCTGAGCTGAAACCCAGGGCTTCTGACTCTGAACGCTGGGCCCTCCCCCGGCACCAGGCCATGCATCTGGAACTCTGCAGGCTGTGTTCAGAAGACGGCGATACTCACTTGCCGTCCTCGCTCTCCAGCAGCCCCCGGTACGTGTTGATCTCGCCCTCCAGCCGGGCCCGGACGTCCAGCAGCACCTGGTACTCCTGGTTCTGCCGCTCCAGGTCACTCCTGATCTCCGCCAGCTGGGACTCCACGTTGGTGATCAGGCCCTGCATCTGAGCCAGCTGGGAGCCGTAGCGGGCCTCCGTCTCTGCCAGGGTGGATTCCAGAGCGTCTCTCTGCGAGGGCAAGGAGTGTGGAGGGAGGACGGTGGTTAGAGGTCAGAGAAGAAACAAGGGGGATTCACCTCATCCATCTGGGTCCCCGGGAGGCCTCAGGATCCAGGAACAGAAGTTCAGAGAATCACTTGAAGCCTGGATGAACCACAGTCAGACATCCTGTGTGAGATGAGCCAAATTAGCCCCTGGAGCCTCCTGATCTAGCGTAGCTCTCCTGTTAATGATATCTCTGAGTAACTGATAATTACTCAGAATGAATCTGCTCACATGAATTCAGGAGCTGCTGTCAGGCCACGTCGGGTGCTACAGGTCTCCTGTCTTTTCCCACCGGGACATTGGTGAATGAGGGCTGGCCCCTTATTCCCTCTTCTCTGCATGAAAAGCCCTGGCACTCAAGAACTCGATCCCCTGGAGCCTGCCCATGTGATCAGAACACGGAGGCTGGGGGCTCACATGCCACTTGGCTGGGTCCCAGAGCAGCCCCGCGCCGGCCTCGGGCCTCACCATGCTGTGCTGGGCCTGCAGCTCGATCTCCAGGGCATTGACCGTGCGTCTCAGCTCAATGATCTCCGCCTGGCAAGACTGCAGCTGCTCTGAACTGGACACCACCTGCTGGTTCAGCTCCTCGGTCTGAAACAGACACAGGCAGGACCCGGTCAGGAACACTGGAGACTCAGCTTCAAAGGCTGACAGAGGCCACTTAGAATCATGAGCCAAGAAGATTACCAAGTCCAGCCCATTCATTCCACCCTTGAGGACATTGTGGCTTTCAAGACAGCACCCTGCCCAAGGTGCACTGTGAGTTGGAAACAGAGCTGGGACTCAAACTCAGGCATCTTGATTCAGAGCCCCAAGGTCACTTCTGTGACCCACCGTGTGTCTCTGGTGCACACACTGTTTCCAGGCACCTACCTGGGTATTGAACCAGTCTTCAGCATCCCTACGGTTATTCTCCACCAGGGTCTCATACTGGCATCTCATCTCATCCAGAACACGGTTCAGGTCAACAGGTGGGGCCACGTCCACCTCAACGTTGAGTCTATCACCAAGCTGGCAGCGCAATGAGTTCACTTCCTGTGGCACAAACCGAGGTCAGCGCCAGCTTTCACAGATCATTGCCCCAATCACCCTCCTCCCCCATCCTCACCTGAGCCCCATGCTCACCTGCTCCCCCATCCTCGCCAGCTCCCCCATCATCACCTGCGCCCCATGCTCACCTGCTCCCCCATCCTCACCTCCTCATGGTTCTTCTTAAGGCAGAGCAGCTCCTCCTTCAGGGACTCCACCTGGGCCTCCAGGTCAGCCTTGCACAGAGTCAGATCATCCAGGATCCTGCGCAGGCCATTCATGTCCGACTCCACCAGCTGCCGCATGGACACCTCTGTCTCATACCTGGCAGGCACATAGTGGGGCATCTAGAGCTGTTTTCCTTTTGATGTCTAAGTCCGATCTCACCCCAGATTGGCCTGGTGCTGTGTATCCTGCCTTGTGCCTCAGTGACTCAGTGTAGCCAGAACCCTGAGTCTGAGAATCACCAACATCCAGCTCTACCAACACCCAACCAAAGGGCACAGAGGACAACTCACTTGGTCCTGAAGTCATCCACGGCCAGCTTGGCATTGTCGATCTGCACAACCAGCCTGGCGTTCTCTGCCTTGGTGCACAGGGTCTGGGGAAATAAGAAAATGACTTCAGTGAAAGGAAGGACATTCTTCTAGCTGGACCTCCCCAAAGCTGGGGTGGGCTGCCTTTGGAGCAGGGTTGGGGTCGGGGGGTGGTGGTCATCCATCCCTGGGCTCTTAGCAGCTGAGGTGCTGCAAAGCGTTATGGGCATGCTGTAGGGATCAGAGCAGGACAGCTGTAAGGTCCCTTCCAACGCAGTGCATCTGAGATGTGCAGCCTGGGTCACAGAGAGGGAGGGATGGAAACACTGCAGGAAAGACCTGGTGTGGTAGCTACCTCTTGTCTTCTGCTCCCCCAGGCCCTCAGGGGACTCAGGGCAAGTCATTCCCAAAAACACACTCCGTGATTCCCTGGACACAAATGGTCCCTCTCAGGAGTTAGCTAGGATTTCGGGGGATGTGGGCTGGGCAAGAAGGAAACTTCTGAGTTAGTTACAGACACCCTGATCTGCACCAAACACATCAAATCTAATCCCCTAACCTTAAAGAGAGAGAGAGAGAGAGAAGGCAGGTATAGCTCAGTGGTATAGTGCATGCTTAGCGTGCATGAGGTCCTAGGTTCAATCCCCAGCACCTCCATTGAACTAAATAATCTTAATTACCTACCCCTCAAAATTAAAAACCAAAAAACAAAGAAAAGAAAAGAAAAAAAGTTAAAACTCAGAGAAGCTGTGTACAAAAGGTCCCACAACCAGGTAGTTTCAAGCTCTAGTTCCACTAACTGTCACCTGGATCACCTTGAATAAGTCAATTCACCAGCCTGAGCCTCAGTGTTCTTATCTGTAAAATGGGCTAATGATGGCTCTCCTTAAGATGATTGGGTGGAGCCAATAAGGGCCACCAAGGTGATCAGGCTTTGTGACCCCATAGGAGCAGGGCTACCAGTCCAGGGCTGGTGGCACCAGGCTCCCAGGGCAGCCAAAGCTAATCTGAACCTCTCACCTTCTTCTGAAGCTCCTCGATAGTCAGGAAGTAGGACTGGTAGTCAGGGCACAGGTAGGGCACCTGCTGCTCACACCACTCCCGGATGCGGCTCTCCAGCTCCGCGTTGTCCCGCTCCAGCTGCCGCACCTTCTCCAGGTAGCTGGCCAGGCGGTCATTCAGGAACTGCATGGTCTCCTTCTCATTGCTGGTGAGGACACCCTCCCCAAACCAGCCCCCGGCCATGTTGTAGCTGGTGGCAAAGCCCCCGGAGGGGAGGCAAAGAGTGGGGAGGCAGCTGGCAGCCCTGCTGCTGCTCCTGCCCAGCCCAACCGAGCAGGCAGAGAAACTCCGGGTCCCCCGGGAGAGGCTGGGGAGCTTGCAAGAGCCGCCGGAGTAGATCGTTGACACACGAGCGGAGCCCCCACTGGTCCTTCCTGGGACCTTGAGAGACCCTGATGAGAAGCTGGCCTTGAGGCATTTGGCAGCCATGGCTTCAACAGCACAAGGGGTAGATCTTCGAGACCAGGCACCCCCAATGCAGAGAAGCAGCGTCTCGTCCTGTGTTTATATCTCTGCCCCAGTGGGCGTTGGCTGGTACAGGGTGTTTTCTCCTCGTTAAAGTTAATACCGCTTTCTATCAGAACCCCTCATTAACCTGTTATTTAGCTTCCCGTGAACATTTCCCGGCCTCATAAAAAAGGAGCCCCACTGGACCAGCAGCTACATCGAGACTCATCTCCGCCACCCCGTGTCGCCGGGAGGACCAAGTCTCTGTTCATCAAAGGGGCCTGTCATCAGCGCCCAGACCTCAGCCTCCTTCTTAAGAGGTGTGGGAGTCCACACACTGTCTTGACTTTCTCCAGCATTGTCTCCTTTTATGAGCCCAGGGGAGCAGAGGAGGCCTCAGGCTGGCTCCTGGGAGACAAAAGAACAAGCAGGGGTGTTGCAGGAAGGCACACAGAAGGTTCTAGAAAGGCCTAGGAAACTTGTCTACGGTGGGACCAACCATCCCAGTTTCCCCAGGATTGTTCTGGTTTTAGGGATAAAGCCCCACACCCCAGGGAACCCCTCAGTCCCGGGCAGAATGGGATAGTTGGTCACCCAGATACAACAGACCCTTGAAGGACACATCCCCACTGCCCTTCTTGCCAGGAAATCTGCTCTGTTGTGTAACCTCAGCCAGCCAAAAAGACTGAAAGGTCAGCTAACTGCGCACCTGCTCATGCTGACACCGCCCGTGGGTTGGAAGGTCTGTCTTCTCAAGCCCTGGTTGGAAAATAGGAAAGCCTTTGTTTCTGGTTGTCCGGGGAGAGGGGAGTGGCCTTGATTCACGGGCCTCCCCAGAGGCACACAGAGCCTGACCTTCAGAGTTTCATCTCTGCTGCAGGAGTTGTCTGGAGTGAGGCCGAGAGCCTGGCAGGGCTAGGTTTTTATTTTTCAGCAGGTCCAATCTGCTGAGCAAGTGAGACCCTGTAGAGGGGCCGGGAGCTGAGCAGAGGGGAGGTGGAGCCAGGGATGGGGGTCTTGCCCTCTGGTCTGCCCTGTGGTCTGGGGTCCTGCTCACTCTTCTGAGGACAAGTAATAGCTTCCCATCAGGAGAGCTACCATCAGCCATGCACCGTGTCAGTCCTTACGTTGCTCTGTGAGCCCGAGTGTATCATCCCCATCTCAAAGCCCAAGGAAACCAAGACCCAGGGGAGATAAGAGCTTGCCCAAATGTCTGCAGCTACAGAGCCAAGCTGTCACCCCAAGTCTGGCCTGGCTCTCTCCACTATACCACCCACCTCCCCCTCTGCTCTAGAATCCCATCCCAGGCTGCTGGATGTGGTGGGGCTCCATGAAGAATGGAAGGGACACGATTGGATGGGCTCCAGCAGGGGATGGCCAACAGCCGCTGGGGGTGTCCCAGGAGAAGCAGCACAGCCTTGTGATAATGTATGAACTCTGTGGGTTCAAATCCCAGCCCCACCACCTACCAACTGTGTGAATTCACTCCCCTCTGCCTCCTCTGTTTCCTTCCCTGTGAAAATTGGAAAGGGATGATAGGACCCACTTCCTAGGGCTGCTGTGAGGACAACATGAGTTTGAAGCATCAGAACAGCACCTGTTCACGCTAAGTGCTTGGTCATGGCAGCTGCTATGGTCGCCCGTCCCCACATGGGTGGAGGCTTGTCCTCAGATAGATGATGCTAAGCAGCTGTCATTAGGGAGTGTGGATGGGCTCTGAGCACACAGGCCACCATCCCACGGGCCAGGTGCTTGTGTTTGGGGCCCTTGGATATAAAGCTCCCGTGAGTCACCATGCCCTTCCCATGCCCAGGGGTCTGGTGTGAGCGGGCCCGCCCAGCACAGTCCCAGGGCCCCATTGGCTGCCTCAGCGTCTCTCTCCTGGAAATCCATGCTCCAGTGCAAAGGACGCAGCTGAGCCGAAAGTCCGACTGCACCTCCATGGGTGGTTGCGTTTCCCACCCGTAGTGGTACGGGCTCCACCCCAGCCCTGCTGAGCCACAGCCTCCCGGGGAACATGCTCTGGCTCCACAAGGGCCACCCTGGAGCCACAGGGTCCAGAGAAGCCACAGTAGCCAAGGTCTGGGAAGCCCCATGCTGTTCTACGGGGTGCAGGGGTTCCCAGGCAGGGCTTCGCACCTCTACTGCCTGGAAGGGGTTCCTCCTCGCTGACAGGTTAACAAGGGGGCTAATGGAACCAGCCATCATTCACTGAACTCTCTCCATGCCTTCTCTCTTTCACTCCTCACCATAGCCTCCTGAGATGGCATTGCCCCTATCCCCATTTCGTAGATGAGTAAACTGAGGCTTGGAATATTTCAGGAGCCTGCCTGAGGTCACACAGCTGGTGAACAGCAGAGCCGGCAGAACCAGCCTTTGTGCAGCCATTCAAGGTGCATCTTTCCTTAAGCCCCCCGCATGCCCTACCACACAGCTGTAGGTAGTGAGGTGCCGCCTCCCGGTGTGGGGAATGCTTACTTGAATCCTCATAGTCTTCCCAGGGAGACCGAGGCCCAGGCCTTCCAGCTCCAGACACCAGGCCTGCCCCACTGCCACTGGGGGCCCAGCCCCAGTCTGGCCTTCTCCCTCGAGCCTGCCACCTCCCCCAGCCCTGCAGTGCCTCCCGGCTCTGAACACCCACAGCGGTGACCAGAGGTTGCTCCACTGGCCCTCCATTCACCGATGTCCTCTGATTGTCTCGTGTTCCGGCCCGCTCTGCCCAGGGAGACTGTAAGCTCTTGGGGGCAAGGACTGACCTCGTACTTCTTATGAAACCTCTGTCATGTGGGACTTTTCAATGTTTCATCATGTATGAATGGATGGATGGGTGGATGGATGAATGGATGCTTTGCCTAGGGGGAACTGTGCTTAGTAAGGAGGCAAAGAAAGGATTTTTTGAAGAGAGAGGGAGAATAGAAAGGGAGGGAAAGAGGAAGTAAGGAGAGAACAAAGGAGGAGAGAGTGGGGAGGGAAAGAGACTTCCAAAGGCAGCCTTACTATCTCTACTCTCACAGATGAGGAAACTGAGGCTCGATGACGTCAAGCAATCAGGCATCCTTGTGTAAATGCCACACCCGCCCAGACTAACCGACCCCTTTGGCAAAGAACAAAATGTTCTTCTGGGCCAAAAGCCAAAGGGAGACAGACCCTAAGCCAATGCAGTGCTGAAGGTGTGGTAAGAAGTCTCGATAAGTTTTTTAGGTAATTTTGTAACACATCAGTAATAATTTTTATAAGGAAAACCCTTTTTGCGCTGTTCACCCAGCACCCCTCCCTCTCTTGTCTGAGCCCTTGTTGTGTGATGCCTTGAGCAGTAATATTTTGAAAGCTATTAAGTAGCGCGTAAGTTATTCTGGTTTAGTTCCATTTTTGCTTAGCATTCTTTTTAACAGAATAGAATCTTACTTAGAACCCCTTATCAGTAAGAATGAATGTCATTTAGTAAGTATCCTAATAATTTTTCCTTCAGGACCTTCGCACTCTGCTCGGATGGGGTCCGTGCTGCCCCCAGAACATGCCACGGATACACTTGGCCATGTCCTAAAGTACCCTTTTCCCTCCTTCTTGCTTCTGCCCATCCTTCAGGGTTCCCCTCAATTCTGAATCTCCCCTAAAGCCTCCCCTGGACTTCCCAGCTCTCGATGAGCTCTTCCCTCCTGAGAACCTGAAAACCAGCCCCAAACCCGCACCTGCTGTCCCTGGGGCTGTGTGGTAGCGCGTGGGGGGTATCTCACATCAGCAGCTGGGAAACAGTGCCTGTTCCCCACCCTATGTTGCAGCTGTTTCCCGCACCCCTGCTTTCCCTAGATAAACACACACATTAACATTTTCCATTCACGGGATGTTCAGTCCTTATCTGGTGATGGATTCATTGATCTGAGTACGTGAGAACAAGAAAGACAGCCAGATAGCAGAGGTGGAAAGTACAAACAAGATCAGACTGCGTTGAAAGTATTACGTTCGTTCTGGGGAAATTTGATAAAATGGGATGCTTTAGATCATCTCTCTGTTGATGTCAAGAAAAGAGCAATGATGTAGGAGTCAAAACACCTGAGGAAGGGTCAGTCTGCCACTTGCTGTGGCAAATGCCCGCTCCAAACAGCATTGAACTGCTGAACAGCCGAGCTTGCACGGTGGCTGGAGATGTAAACTGGAACTCAGTTAAGGGTAGGTGTGATGTTGAGAGCACGGGATCCTTAACCAATGCAGATGCTCTGAACAATTTGATAAAAAGCTAGACAAAGCGACATAATGTGCCGCTGACACACAGGCTGATTGAATGCATGCAGTGAGGCTTTGGGTTTACTCTGCTCCGAATTCACCCAACCCCACTTCCTGGGGTGCTTGGCCCAGGCTGGCTGCTTGGAGTTTGCCTCTCTGGTTGACCCTGGAACCCCCTCTCCTGTGTCCCCAGGGTCATAGGCGCTGGACAAGGGAGGAGAAACTGAAGAGAAGAGAGTGAACCACCAGATCCAGGCAGGGCTCCTGAGGAGGATGACCTGGGAGTCTTTGCCTCTTCTGAGGCTGCCCCAGGTGGTCGCCATGGGCAGGGCCAGGCCTGTAGGTTATGGCCAGCACCCATCCCGACTGGGCCAGCATCTGTTCTCGTGGACTGGGCCCTGAGATTTCCCCATTATGAAGTATTTTGATTCACCCTATCACTTCCTCCCACTCAGAGCCAGAGAAGATAAACCCGAGACCAAATCCTACACCTTCACAGCAAGCCCTGATCAGACACCCCCACTAACCAACCACAGAGAGTAGACAGAGGCCAGTTTGCTATGCCAAGAGAACACACTTTATTGGGTAAATTTCCAGGGAAACCTAGTTTTATGTGGCGTAAAAGCGGTTAAGTCCAGAAACACACAATCTAAGAAGTATTTTGGTAGAAAAATCTGCTGAGCCAGGGACTGTGGGTTGGGGGGGGGGGTCCCTCTAGGGTAGAGGGGGTTGTGAAGAGCCAGGAGCCACAGGCGTGTCCTCCTTCCTGTGGGCCAGGGCCTGCCCCTTTGGGCCAGGCGGCTGTTTACAGCGGCTGCACACGCTCCCTGGAGGAAATGACTTTCCCATCTCTGATCTCCTCCGTGATGGTACGGATCTGGGTGCTGAGCTGGGCAGCTGGGGCGCAGGGCACAGTCGGGGCACAGGGCACGCTTGAGACATGAGGAACTCTAATGGCAGGCTTGCACTCCGCGGCACAAGGGTGGGCAGGCAGCCTGAGGAAAGGCGATCATGTCAAGGTGGGTTTGGCATTGGCTACTGGACCAACATTAACGGTAAACAGATTTAGCAGGTCAAGTGAGATAGGTAGGTGACAATGACAAACAACTTCAGACCGTGCCTCTGAAATCCCAGTTTCAGAGGGTTTCAGGGACGAAGACCACAAACTCCCAGTCACAAACAATGGTGGGAGAAGTGCTGTGAGTGGGGCCAACTTGTCTCACTGCAAATGCCCGAAGCCCAGGGCTAGAAGGATCTCTCTCCAGGGGCTTTGATCAACCCCCCTTCATCTGTGCAATAACCACTTCAGGACTGATGCCCTCACGGCGGCACTGAGGGTTGGGTCCCAGTGAGCCCTGTCCCCCAGCGGGGACCTCCAGGGCCCACCCGCCTCCCCGAGCCACTCACCTGCAGTCTTCTCCCTCCAGCAGGCGGCGGTAGGTGGCGATCTCCGACTCCAGGCGGGCCTTGACGTCCAGCAGCACCTGGTACTCCTGGTTCTGCCGCTCCAGGTCACAGCGGATCTCGGCCAGCTGGGACTCCACGTTGGTGATCAGGCACTGCATCTGGGCCAGCTGGGAGCTGTAGCGGGCCTCTGTCTCTGCCAGGGTGGATTCCAGAGAATTCCGCTGCAATGGGAAACAGGAGACACTGCCAATGGGAGGGAATCCCACCCAGAGACGCACAGCCCTAGGCATCTGCAAACGGCTGGTGACCACGCCCCAGGGTAACTGAGACTGGTGGATCGAGGGGGCCTGCCATGGGCTTGGGCAGCCACGCAGGCAGAGGCCACTCACCATGCTGTGCTGGGCCTGCAGCTCGATCTCCAGGGCGTTGACATTGCGTCTCAGCTCGATGAGCTCTGTCTGGCAGCACTGCAGCTGCTCCGAGCTGGACACCACCTGCTGGTTCAGCTCCTCAGTCTGAAAAGCACAGAGGCCCCAGAGCACGGTCAGAGCAAGTGAAGCTACTGTCAAGGTGACCCCCACCCCAGGAGCTTGTCCTGGGCTGCCCTGGCCCCACCTGGGTGTTGAACCAGGCCTCCACGTCTCTACGGTTATTCTCCACCAGGGCCTCATACTGGCATCTCATCTCATCCAGGATCTTGTTGAGATCCACTGGTGGGGCAGCATCCACCTCCACATTCAACCGGTCCCCAAGTTGGCATCGAAGTGTGTTGACTTCCTGCAGAGAGGAAACAAGATGGTGTAAGGCTGTGAAAAGTATGCTCGTTGCAGGTTCCACTGACCTGGGTAAAACCTTTCCTCCTTCAGTTGCCAGCTGTGTGACATTAAACAGGATGCTTAACCTCTCTGAGCCTCAGTCTCCTCATGTACCTATACCAACCTCCTCAGAGGATTTGGAAGAGTGAAGCGAGATGATGCAAACACCAGGCAAGCTGAATCTGTATTAAGCACTGCTGTCCAAATGGAGATTGAGTGTCCCAGCCAGGAGTCTGGTGACCTTAGGCAAGTGACTTAACCTCTCTGTGCCTCAGTCTTCTCATCTGTCAAATGGAGCTTGTAATAGCATATACCTCCTGGGATTATTGTGAAGATGAAATGAAACGAGAATGAAATGCAAAGTGCTTTCTATCATTCCTGGCACAGAATGAGCCATCACATTTAGTGATCAGCTGGAGTTACTGTGGAGGTGGTTGTCACAGGTGTTATGCCCAAGGGTCAGCAGTGGCTCCCACTGGATGGGAAACATCCGGAGGTTGCCTGGCACCAGCCTCACCTCCTCGTGGTTCTTCTTGAGGCATATCAGCTCCTCCTTCAAGGACTCCACCTGCATCTCCAGGTCAGCCTTGCACAGGGTGAGCTCATCCAGGGTTCTGCGCAGGCTGTTGGTGTCAGCCTCCACCAGCTGCCGCATGCCCAGCTCCGTCTCGTACCTGCACACACGAAACCCTGCCGAGTCTGTGGCAGAGCAGCCATACCCAGGCCAGGACCCCTGCTCTTCTGTCCAGCTGCTGCAGCTGATTCAGGGTTAGCAGCAGAGTGGTCCTTTCCCTTGACCCGGAGGTGGTCCAGAGCCAGTGCCGCATTGCCCACTTATGGCTTCATCTGGCCTCACTCCCACCTCCCCTGCTCCCAGAGGCGGGTGGGGACAGAAGCAAGGGAGCAGCCCAGAAACCTCCCCTCATCAGGCCACTCACTTGGTTCGGAAGTCGTCAGCCGCCAACTTGGCGTTGTCAATTTGCAGGACCAGCCTGGAGTTCTCAGCCTTAGTCAGCAGGATCTGGGGAACAGGGTGCTTCCCATGAGCTAGAGAAAGCCCCAGGGGAAAGAGGAGAGCCCAGCTCACAGATTCCATGCTCCTAAGTACCACCAGCACCTTTGGCATGTCCAGCTCTGAGCCCGGAGCCCCAGTATGGCGGGAGCATCAGTCCCAGGAAGGGCAACAGAGGAACATCAGTGACCATCAGTCCTGATGTCTGCAGCCCCCAGAGTGACGCAGTGGGATTCACCAGGGAGAGTGGAGAGAACCAGGCCAACGTGGATTCAGGTTCTGCATCCAACACTGATAAGTTGTGTGATCTTAGGCAAGTTGCTGAATCTCCCTAAAATTCAACTTCTGAATCTGTTAGATGGGCCCAGCGATATCCATCTCTCCAAGATGAGGAATAAACAAGCCAAAGGATAGGAAGGCCTCAGGCACAGTGCTTGTCTCCAGTAGGGACTTGGTGCCATGTGTGTGATTGCCCTTCCTACAGCTGAGAAGGGTGGGGAGGAATGGCTGATAATGGCTCACAATCAGCAGAGAGGTCTGGGTCCCCAGGAAACCAAGACCCTAGAGAGAAAACCTTACCCTCATAGGAGAGAGAATCCCTTAAGAGCTACAGTCCCATCTGGAGTGGGATGAGACAGACCCCTCCCAGGGTTTGGGCTGCTGGGCTGCAGAGGGGCCAGGTCCCCATTACCTTCTGCTGGAGCTCCTCAATGGTCTTGAAGTAGGACTGGTAGTCCGGGCAGATGTACGGGATCTGAGCCTCGTACCACTCCCGGATGCGGCTCTCCAGCTCCGCATTGTCCCGCTCCAGCTGCCGCACCTTCTCCAGGTAGTTGGCCAGGCGGTCGTTCAGGAACTGCATGGTCTCCTTCTCGTTGCCATTGAAGGAGCCCTCGCAGAACCAGCCCCCGCTCCCAGCAAAGCCAGAGGAGTGGTACCCAGAGGACAGATAGGAACTTGGCAAGCAGCTCCCAAAGCCAGAGAGGCCCAGCCTGACGGAAGAGGCTGACCCCGAGACACCAGCCAGACCGGGGACCCTGCAGGAGCCCACAGAGCGGACAGAGGACACCCGAGAGATGCCACCTGCTGTGCCACAGAGACCCCTGACAGACCCAGAGGAGAAGATCGGGGAGCAGAGCTGGGTGGCCATGATGCTAGCAGAGGAAGTTGGCAGCTTAGCCGAGAGCTCAGGTTCTGGATTCTCATGGCCTCTCTGGGGCGTTTATATACACTCTCCGTGGGGTGTTGGCATGTTACTCTTGGGAAAGCCTATTCCTAATCCGGGACGCTAATGTCATTAGAATGTGATTTTTGTTACCTATCCAGAATCCCTTGCCTTATTAAAAAAAAAATGTGGAATTTAGTTTGCTAAGTCAGGACTCTCAGCTGTTGTCATTTCCTAGCCAAATATGAATTTTATTGCCTCTTCAAAGTCTTTGCACCACATCCCATAAATTGGGAGTGGCCTCACGAATGACACTTGGTACCTGCCCTCTCTGTGTACCTTCCCCTGAGGAGCCCGGTCTGCCCATTTGTCACCTCTGTCCACTACCCCCACCTTTCCTAGCTGCTCACCTCTGCCTGGGCCGCTGGGATGGTGAGAAGGCAGCAAAGGAAGTAAAATTCATGGAGCATCTGTCATGTGCCAAGCTCGTCATTACTTCATGTGCACCTCACCACAACCCTGGGAGGGGGCCAATATTGAGGAAACTGAGGCTCAGAATGTTGGTTTTGTTTTGTTTTGTTTTTTAATTAAAAAAAATCTTGCTCAAGATGAACAGGCAATGAGAACAGAGCTTGGATCTGAAACCAGGGCTCTCAGACCTCAAGTCCCATGCCCTTGTCCCACTGCTTCCCCCACACAACCAAGGTCAAGCGCAGGCACCCAGAACATAGGGATAGGAGACCTAGGTTCAAATCCTGGCTCGGCTGATGATCTGCCCTGCAACACTGAGCACTTCCCTCCCTCCCTGGCATCCTCAGTGTCCTCATCGGGACCGTACAGATCGTGAGCCTGCCCCGTCTGTTTCACACAGATACAAGGAGTGTCAAACAAGGACAGAAGTAAAAGTGTTTTGAAAACCAACACACGTTTTGGTTAGGCTAAGAGGATTGTCTTTGATGGTGGTTTGTGGCTGTGGCGAGCAAAGGATCATGGCTGTGAGTTCTCAAGTGGGGCTGCTTTAGAGGGCAGTTTCTTTTGTGGCCCCCCAGTTCCCTGAACCTAGGAGGGTAGAATCAGGACCCTGGACAGCCCACTCCAACCTCACTGGTGCCTGAACAGGTTTACAGAGGTGCTCAATGCAGACAATTTGGACAGGGAAGGAATAAGAGGAACAGATGACACACTGCCAGAGAGTTAAGCAAGCCAGGAGGAGAGCCTGAGAATTACAGACGAAAGGTAAATTCGGTCTTCCGCCCTCAAAGTGGGCTTTCCCAAGGCTTGAGCAGCCTGCTCCCTCTTCTCCCACACAAACACACAGGGCAAGGCGGGCGTTTATAGATGCAGTTACATGCTTCTGAAGTTGTAATTTACCGACTTCTTAAAACACTTTATGAGCTTCTCTCTGAAATTACTCAGGAGGGTTGGCTGTGGTGCACATGCCTCGCCCAGTCCAGTGGACACCTCAACAGGATGCCCAAGAGCCATCTAATGGGCTCCCAGGGGTGCATGTGCTGCGTGTCCCCTCCAGCAGGGGCCTCAGGCATCCAGAGCTTGGCTGCCTCCGCAATGTTTCCTTATGGCTGCCCATCTTCCCTGCCCTCCCTGCAGGGCTGAGGGGCTTCCCAGCCTTAGCACTGTGGACCTCGTAAACCACATTATTCCTTGTCGTGGGGGCTTCAGTGTGAAGGGTTAGCAGCATCCCTGGATTCTATCGCCGGATGCCAGGAGCAACCCCCTCCCCTAGTTGTGACAACCAAAAAATGTCTCCAGACACTGCCATATATCCCCTGGGTGGCAAAACCGCCCCAAGTTGAGACCCACCGGACTGTCAGGACAGGGACTGGGGCTCTGACCAGACCTCCTGTAAGTGCCTCCTTTGTTTTCTGAGACAACTAGTGTGGCACCTGGCTATCTCTGCAGGGCCCATTCAGGCAAGTTCTGAGCACACCATGTCCCGACCCACCTCATTTGTGGCCCAGCACACTCGTCCTGAGGGCAGCCCCTTCCCCGCTCCTAACGCGGCTCTTCTCTGTTTGGGGTCTCTAAGCAGCTGGACTTCTGAAGTTAATGTTCCCATTTTCTTTTTTTTAATCCCTCCTCTGTACAATCCATATTTGAGGCTGATTCTAGGTTTTTCTCAGGGCAACTGAATGAGCAGGTGTCTGCTACCCCAGCTGTGTTCCCATCACTCAGCCCGGGCATCAGGAGGCCACCACAGGCCAGAGTCCAGGCAGGTGTCTCCAGGGCTGTAAGGAGAGGCACATACCTCTCCCGGAGCAGGTGACAGGCTGGCCAGAGAAGTTCTTTCAGTCGCCCTTGGTCCCCTTTCCCATGGTGCAGGCTGCAAGGCCACCTCCTGGAAGGAAGTGCAGAGGGGGCCTCAGGGGAAGAAGTCCTCTGCCCTCTTCTGCCTCCGGAGCCTGGACCATCACTGGATGGAGCAAGGCCCAAGTGGAACAAAGGTTCTACCTGGATCAGAGGATTGAAGCTGGGACTCACAGGGCTGCTCACCTCCCAGGCAGCTCAGCCCACCCAACCCCACCTCCCTTGGGTGTCCAGCCCTGGAGAAAACCCTCCTGTTCAGTATTAAGTACGTTGGGGGTGCCCATTCACCAGATTTTATTTCAAAATAGGGTCCTGTTCCGAGACCCTTCTTTCTAACGTGGGTCAAAATTACACTGCCCCAAACTCTCTGTGTGAGCCCCATCCACTCTGGGCTCCAGAGCCCTGATCTGAACAGGAAGGGCCCTTCCATCTCAGACAGCATAGAACGGGAGGCCCAGGCCATCACCCACAGCCACCGTTCCTTCTGTGTCACTGACCACAGAACAAAGAGGAGTTACGGAGGCTCAGTCCGTGGCACAGTTGGGTTTTCTTCTATACGGAAACCCTCAGGGACCTCTGTCTCCCTTTGCCTCCAGGTCTACTGTATGGCCGTTAGTGTAACTGACACCATCTTGGAAACTTACAGTTTCTCCTGTCTTCCTGCTGACCCTACCCAGGACTGTACTGTGAAGTGAATCCCTTCTCTGTTGTCAAGGGCTTTGTAGTTAATATTGTTTAATAATCATTAGGACCAGGCGCCCTCTATGCTCTGTTGGTCCCCAAACAATGATGAAAACCTTTGCCAACATCTTCCCAGAGCCTATGAGACTAGTTATCCATTCATAAATGTTGGAATGTCCACTCTGTCTCTGGGCACCTACTCGCATACACTAAGTTAACTGTAAAATTGTCCCAGTGGCCCCTCCGTGGTGCAGAGTGCAAATGGGATCCGTCCACCTGATCCCACCTTATGCATAAGTTGCCCTGTAATACACAGATCCATTGATCACATGGAGCTGCCTGCCTCATTTTTCGGTCTCAAGATGCCTTCTCAGTTCAGCAGGCACTTCTCCTTCCCACCATCCTCCAACACCTGCACACCAGGAGGACATGATGGCACGACTTCCTCCTGGCCTTCCTTCATAGGCAGAGGCAACATCAACCCACCTCCCAAGGCTGGTCCTCAGAAGGGCCCATTCGGAGGTGCAGTGTCACCAGGATAGTAAGCAGGCCTCCCAGCACATCCCAGCTGAAATGACATATCTGGCCCACCGAGCCAGCAGAGACTTTGCAGAAGAAGGGCTTAGAGAAGTGTCTGGCTGGACAGCAGTGGCCCTGGGCCTGGACTCAGCCAGACCTTGGTTCAAGCCACTTAATTCTTTGGGCCTCAGTTTTCCCAAAAGGTGAGTAGAGCTCTTAATGCCACATTCCCAGGACTGTGACAACTAAATTGAAACCTGCTTGATAAATAGGAACGCACATCACTAATTTAGGAGATCAAAACTCTTCTTCCAACCCGTGTAGTCTGAGCCCCAGTTGAACACTGTTTCCAGGGTACAAACGGCTTGCCCTGGTTTCATGGGCTGCTGATTCAGAGGCCTGACCCAGCTGTGTGAGGAAAGGCGGCTCCTGAGACTGTGTCCAGGGCTGCAGGGGCCCCCTCGGCTGGGATTTTCTGGCCTCTGACCTTTACTCTAGAAGATCCCCGAAGCCCCCAACTCCACCTGCCACAGAACAGGGGCTGGCTTTGGGGCTACAGAGTGGATAGGATGCTCTCTGACCACAATGACCCCAGCTAGGGGGAGAGGGAGGAGGAGGGACACTGCTGCAGGGACAGAAAACACCCCGGCTTCCCCCAAGCCCACCTTGGAAGGCCACCATGTTCAAAACCAATCACCAAGTCTGTGGTTCCTTTTTAGGTGAAAAATGGCCTTCACCCTCAAATGAGCATCCACCTGAAGGCCAAGCTTCCTTGTGGGCAGAGACCCAAGAAACCAAGCCTGAGTCTCCTCTCCCCAGCTCTGAGCTGTCCCTTCAAGGCAGAAGGCACCAGGCGCAGCCTGTCAGTGTGCCCAAGGCGAAAATGAGTTCTCCAAGCACGGCCCCTCTTCCCCTGCTCCTCTGGGCTGTGGTCAGAATGTGCCGGCCACCATCACCACCACAACCACTGTGCCCCAGTGGCATTGGAGAAACCAGACAGTGGACCACGGGGCAGCCTGGCCACCCAGTGATCATCTCTCAGAGTGTCCTGCTGTCTTAGGCTTTAACTTCCTCATCGTCTCCTGTTCCATCTTTGGCATCCACCCCCACACGTCCTGCAGAATTTCCCAGCACAGCAGGCATCTAAGAAATGCTGGTCCTGTGTCTTAACCTCTGTAGATGCCTCCCCAGAGCCCACCCATCCAGAGGGACCCACACCGGTCTCATTCCTCTCAACACAAGTACCAAAGAATTTGTTCTCTTGTACCAAAGAATTTGTTCAAGCAACAGAGGACTCAGGACTCCTGGCCCCTCCCTGAAAAACAGGGTTACTGCATACTCTGTGTCAAATAACCACATCAAACTCTCCTGCCAAATCTTCTGCCAGCTGATGTTAGATTCGAGTACAGACAGGCCGTAACAGGTACACAGAGTTAAAGAAAGCATTGTGGGAGGGGGAAAAAAGTTCAATTAAGACATTTCAAGCCACTGATTTCATTGGTCCAAGTAATCAGAGAAAGGTCACGCTTGTTCGGTTTTGATGGTGGAAGACTCGGGGCGGTTTGCAAACCTGCTAAGGGTAAGGTTGCCCAATGGAGCAAATAAAAATACAAGCAACGTGTGGGACATACTTATACTAAAAACGTATTCATGGTGTCCACAACTGCAATTTAACGAGGCGTCCTGCATTTTCTCTGGCAATCCTCGGTGAGGAAGCATCACTGGTTGAGAACCTTGGCCAAACAGGCGCAGCTGTTCCTTCCCTCCTTCCCCTGTGATTTGTCACCATGACTGGAGGGTCTCAGGAGCAGATGTATGGTGACTTTCTGCCTTTTGTACCCCAATCTCAGTGACTGCCGTTTTTACCCTCCCAGGCCCAGCAAGCAGAACTCAGAAGAAGGGCGCTAAGTTGTCCCTTCTCTTTCCTGGCCACCTCGGTGACATTCCACCCTGATGGCAGCTGCTGGGTGACTCAGATCTTCCTGGCAAGATTTGGCAAGTCCCTCTGGGCTCCATTTCCCACGCCCCCCGCCTGTGCCCCAAACTTTCGCCTCCCCCCGCTCTCACCAGGCCTCACCAGACTTGAGACAGGTTGAGTGCACACTGAGGGCTTTCCTGCTCTCTGGCTGCCCCTGTGCAGGGCCCAGAGCCTGTGCTCGGGGCCGCAGGAGAGCAGGCAAGCTGGCCACGGCTCTTGGCTCCTCCTGAGAGTCTAAGGGATCTGCAAGGCTCCTGGGCACCCAGCTTCCCAACATCCTGCTCTGTGGATGGTCCTGAATCCCCACTGGGCCAGGACCTGACTGTGGTTAGGCTTCAAAACTCCCCCTTTCCTAGGTCCAGAATCACCCAGGAACTCTCCTCTCTTCCCAAATACAAAGGTCCTTTCTCCTGCCTTGGGGTCTGATTTTGGCCATAGTCTGGGGCTCCAGGGTTTGGCTCCAAACTGCTCTTGCCACAGGGGAGGCCCAGAGACCGCCCTGACCCCAATCTTAAGCCATACCTCTTGGGTTCTCTGCCTTTCAAGTCCCAGGGCCCACTTCCATCTCGCCAATGGGCCAGCTCCTCCTGCTCCGACTGACCACTCCGGTCTGGAAGAGTTCAGGGCCTCCTGCTCAGATCCACTCAGCCCCTGACTCCCCCCACCCAGCTTTTATGGAGATTTCCAGAGCTGTCACTGCTCTCCTTGATGTGCTTAGAGAACCTGTGATTTGTGGGAGACGCACAGCCAGGTGCCTGAGGAGAAGACGACGGTGCCTCAGTCTCCCGCGTCCCCTTGATTCAGGTACCACTTAACCGGACCACAAAGCGAATTCCCCGAACACCCTGTTTGATTGGATTCCGCCGTCTGCATTTTCAGGGCCTGGTGTGCAGTCAGCCTTACTATCATCCTGCTAACGACAGTGTGTCTGCAAACCAGACTGTGGGCTCCAGGCAGTAATTAACTGTGCTTTATACTGGGGATTCTACTTTCAAATTCATCTGAGATCCCTGGATGAAAGAAGCCACAGGGTTATTATGACTGTTCATAAAAATGGACCAGAAGAGTAAAGACCGGCTCTTTGCCAGCTCTCCCAAATCCCCAGCCCCGCCAGCAGGCGCCCACCCACATGGTCCCTCCCAAACACTGCAGGAAGATGGAGAGTCTGACGTGTGCCCAGCTCTCTGAGAGCCCTCAGATAAGCTGCTCAAAGGGATACAACCTGCACACCCTGCTCCACTCCAGCCCCCAAGATTCCTGGGAACACCATCCAACAAGGGGCAGGTCCCAGCAGCCCCGAGAGGCACTGACCCAGGCAGGAAGAAGAAGGGCCCAGCCGCTGACATGGGGAATCTGGAACAATGCATCATCATACCCCATCGACCACAGCCCTCCCATGACATCTCTTCCTCCTCTCCCCTCAAGCGAGATCCCCCCTACCAGGAAGCCCCAGGCACCCTCATCTCATATTCTGGGTCTTCTGTGGCCCCTCAAGGCTGCCACCCAAAACAGAGGGAGAACAGGCAACCAAGGGTCTCAGGGCCACAGCTCCGCATCAGCTGTGCCCTGCTCACGCACTGCCCAGCTGCCCCACTCGAGTCTGGGGACTGAACAGAGCCTCATGCTGGGACCAGGCCCAGGTAGGACCGGGTCTAGTGCCCTGTCCCTCCACTCTGTGTCGCAGCAGGTGGCCAAAGAGGCACTTGCTTTCTGGAGTGAGCCTGCCCCCTGCAGGGCCCAGGCAGGACACGCAACCCCATAAGGGAGGGCAGAGGTACACTGGTCAATACACCCAGGGTGGAGCTTTGGAGAGAGGGAGGCGCCTTTTGCTGGGGGTTGAGGGAGAGGGTGACTGAAGCAGCTGGGAGTCACAGGGCTGCACAGCAATTAGCCACCTTTGTGCAGCACCTGCCATGGGGAGGCGCTTCCCTCCACAGCTCTGAGGCACTGAGACGCCACGGGCACATTCCACAGTGATGTCTTTGTCCCCTAAGCCTTGGGCTTAGACGAGAGCCTCACTTCTGCCCCAGATTCCAGAGCTGAACACTTTGCTTTGCTCAGTCTTGAAAAGCACGTGGCTCCCAGCTCTCCTGCTGGGCGGGTCTCTTTACCAGTCTGAGCCTCAGTCTTCAGATATGTCAAATGGGCCCAACAGTGCCAACTTGGGGTTGTTGTAAAATGAAATCAAATAAAGGATGAGAAGGCGCTCTGTAAAGGGCAGAGTGCTAGACACGTGTTACTATCCCCTTTATTATGGCATCTCTTGCATTAACTTGTGTTCGCTTGCGGTCATGGACATAGAGGTTAGTCAGACACCACGGACAGGGCTGTTCCCCGCAGCTACAGCCCTGGGAAGCTGGGCTGTGAGCCTGGGGTGGGCATGGGCACCTGGCCAAGCCCGGGGAGGGGCAGTATCCACCCAGCAGGCCTGATGAAGCTGCCCTCCCTCCAATGGACACCCCATGCAGAACTGAGGGGCTGAAATTGGTCCTGGTTAGAAAGGGAGAACTGCCTTCCCCCCACCCCCCACCCATCCCACCAACCTCTCCCACATCTCAGACCAAAGCTCTGGGACAACCACCCCTGTCCAGCTCAGGAAGGCTCCTGGGTCCACTTTGATAGAAATACCCCCACCTGGGCTCCCCTCTCAGTTTCCCTGGGATTCCTGATAGGGCCACAGAGGTCCTTGGATGGAGCCCAGCTTCTCAGTAACCCCCTCTGGGGTCTGGGTGAAAGGGTCCCAGGCCAGAGCCCCTACCTGGCCCAAGGTCTAGCCCATTTCATTGCTCCATATGGACCATGAACCCCACACCCCACCCAGAACCCCTAACACTGGCTCAGAAAAGGAGAGGACTGCCTCCTCCTGAGTTTCGGCCTGGGTCTCAGGGAGAGGGGCTGCTCCAGGCCCAGCAAGCCTGAGACACAGACCCCAGGGGGCCTGGCACTGGCTGTGGGGCTCAGCCTTGAGGGCCTTCCCTTGGGCATTCTGGGAGAGGCCCCTTTTCCTCACACCTGCAGGACAGTGTGCTTAGCTACCTCTTTCATTGCCCAGAGCTTGTCTTTACTCATCTCTCATTCCTCCATCCAACACATTTACTGAGCTCCAACAGCATCTTAGTCATGAGGATGGGGATCCCAACAAAACCATCCCTGCCCTGAAGGAAAGAGAAAAACAAAGCTTTGTTTACTGAGCACTTGCTGTGCACCAGGACTGTTCTAAGCGCCTGACTTTAATAACCTTCAAGGGAGCTGGTACTTAGCAGGTACGAAAGTCAGCCCACAGGGTTAAGACGCTTGGGCAGGGCTACAAATGTAGCGAGCGGCAGAGCCCCGACACACACCAGGGCAGCGGGGCTCCAGACCCTGTGGCCTTCGAGCCTGGCTCTCCAGTAATTGCTGTGATGGCCATCAGTACAGAGCTTTGGGGACAGATCGGGGATGCTGGGAGTGGCGGGGGAAGAGCAGAGATCTGTGGCAGATGGTGAGCCCTGCGCTGAGCTTTGAAGACTGTGATTATTGAAGGTTGAGGGCATCTCCTCCCACCTCCTGGCGGTCCGTGAACTCCCTAAAGACAGAGGCTGCCTTTTGTATGTCTCTCTCTCTCCAGGATCCGACACCGTGACCAGTACATGGTACCCTCAATAAATAGCTGCTGACAAAACAGATGAACGAAAAAAGGTAACCGGGTTTGGGGAGTGGAGGCCATATCCTGTTTTCTCTTTACTCTCTGAGCTCCCAGCACAGTTCTGGGCACATGGACGAGAACTGGGTCACACCTCGTTCTGTCGTGGAGTGGAATCTGGGATGAGTGGAGAGTGACATCTTTCCCCTGGCTTAGCAGCTGGGAGGGTCAGGTCTGAGTGCCCCTGTGGGACTAAGCCCACTGCCTGGGCCCACAGACAGTCTTAGGGTGGAGGAGGAGGTGGATGATGAATGAGGGCAGTGACCATGCGGGGGGGGGGGGGGGCTGGAGAGGGAGGGAGGGAAAACAAGGAGGGGGCAATGAAAGGGGCAGCTGGCCAAAGTGGCGGGGCCTCCCTACCCCCGGTCCAAAACTCCAAGATGAAACTTAAATGGCAGATTCCCTAGTTCATTCATTCATCTTTCCCCTTAGTAAGTGTCAGCTGAGCCCTGGCAGTCAGCTAGATAGAGCCCTGCCCTCTTGGCGCACATGGTTAGTGCTCAACGCCAGGGCAGGCAGGCGCGGACGCGCAAACACCTGGGTGCACCCCGCTCTCTCCAGACGCCCCAGAAGAGAGGGTGTCCATCTCAGTCGGCATGTTGACTAAAGACCTGGTAGTCTCCAATAAAACAAAGAGAATGAGGGGAGGAAGTTCAGATCAAACTGTCACTCATTGAGCGAAGGCTCCAGGCATCCAGCCACGTGGCTGGTTCCCTAAGAGCAGTTTGCAGGGGCAGGACCTCGGGGTGGGCTGGGGGAGGCTGGTGCAGGATTTAGGGCTGGAGAGAGGCAGAGGCCAGGCTCCAGTGGCTTCTCAGTGGGTGAGGAGTCTGGGCTTTCCTCAGTGGCCGGCGGGGGGCTATTGCATTGTGGCATCTCTAAGCCAGGAGGACTTTCTGTATCTAGCAATCGCCCCTGCTGGCGGGTGGAGCATGGGTAAAGGGGAAGCTCCAACTGGAGGCAGGGAGGCCAAGGAGGCCATGGCAACACACCCAGCAAGTTAAGATGGGCAGGTGATGAGGATATTTACAACTAAAACGGCCTCCGCGGGTGGACCTGTAAGGGGGTGAGGGAGAGAGGAAGCGGAGAGGACTCCCGGGCTCCTGACTTGATTTCCAGCTCCTCTGAGCTTCAGATCTGAGGAGGCGATGGCCAGCTCATCTGGGCACGTGAGACTGGAACTGAGGAGAGGGGCCTCACTGGAGAGTTATCAGAGCATACTGGTCATTGTGACTATGGACAGGTCCCGGTTGGCCCAAGGCGGTGGGAGGTGAAGAGGAAAAAGAGAAGAGTGTCTACGCAGGGACCCAGGGGACCCATTACCATGAGGAGTAAGCAGAGCAAGAGGAGACTGCATGTCTGAGCTGGGACATCCAGAGCAGCAGGGGTGCGGGGGTGCAGAGGGGAGGCGGGGAGGAAGGCCAGCACTGGTCACTGAGTGGCTTGGAATGGCAGGACCTTGGGGTGAATTGAAGGGTGGGCAGACTGCAGGTCTGGGTGCCCACCATCTGGGAAGGAAGCTCTCTCTGCAGGAAGCAGGGAGGCAGCTGGTTGGAGCCGGAATAAATGGCCTAGGCCTCCTTCTCCTCAAATCAGCCATGTACCCTCCCCTTGCATCCTGCCCCGAGCCCTCTGTACCTTGTTCCCACATCGCCCCGTCACCTGACTCTACCAGAGCCCTGTTGCTGCCTTATTACTGAAGGTCCTTTAGGGTATTGAACTGGCCCTAGTGCCCCAACATCTCTGATACGTTCTATTAGTCCATGTTTGCTGGGGTCCTCACCCGTGAGCCACCTGTGTCTTCTGTGTTTGTCATTATTGCATCTTGTGTCCTTCCCAGCTGGGAGCTCTCTGGGCTCAGGGTGAGCCGCTCAGCCCAACCGCACCCCCTGGCCTACAGCCACCAGTCAGGGCCTCGGCTGGTGCCACCCTTAGAAACCAGGCCAGAGTCAAAACTACGTTTGCAAAAAGACAGGAAACTTTATTGAATTTTCTTTTTAGTAGAGAAGCTGAGGACTCAAAGGAGCCAGGTCAGGGAGAAGAGAAAGCAGACTCCGGGGAGATAGACAGGGCGTGCAGGCCCTCGGGAGAGTGGGGTCCAGCCGGGGTGCTGGGGAGCAGAGTGCCTGACCCTCGGGTCCTGCAGTCTCCCCCTCTCTCCTACAGGGAACCGCCGGCTCTCTGCTCCTCTGGATGATGAAGACAGAGGGAGGGGCCGCCGGGCAGATTTAAGGCCTACTGTTCTCAGCGGCGAGAGATGGTGGTGCTGCTGGTGGTGGTGCTTCCTGGGAAACAGAGGATGCAAGAGACATTCAGGCTGGAGAAGACCCATCTCAGGCCAGGTCAAGGCCCACCCAGGAGGGCCCCAAACCCCTAACTGGTCAGGTGAGAGGGTGAGTTGATGGGGACTCTATGCTATTGTCTGGGAGACTCTCTCCATGAGAGCCCAGGGGTCTGTGAGGCAGAGCCACCTATTTTGAAAGGAAAACAGAGGAGCAAATGACAGCTTCTGCCCCAGCCCCTCCCTCCCTCCACTGGGGAGCCCAGCACCGCCGCCCTGCCCACCCCCAGGGCAGTGAACAGGAGCCTGACTGCCTCTCCCACCCGGGTTATTTCCTTACCTCCTGTGGCGACGCCGGTCAACCTGCACAGATGAGAGACACAGCCATGAACGGAAAGCAACCCAGGATGGCGGCCTTCCCTCAGAGGGAGCGACTCAGAGCATCCCCGAAGCCCCTGAGTTGGGCTCTTTTCCCAGATGTGCCCCCAGCCCATGGGGCAGCAGCATCAGGGGCCTGCCAGGCCTGTCTGTCTTTTTGTCTGTCTGTGAAGCCTCAGGAGGAGATATTACTGGGCATTTGCTGGAAACTTTGTCCTCCCTCTGGCTCACTCAACCCCCCGCCCTCCCCTGAGCCCACAAGGATGGCCCTGTCCCTGCAAATAGTCTGAAGGCAGTTAAATCTCTATTTTAATAGCTGTGTTGGGCTGACCTTTTCCAATATGAGATATTTTGTCCATGGTCCCCAGTCCTGCCAGTCTAATCCAGAGGCCCGGATCACAGAGTGAAAGGAAATGCTAGTCAGATGCTAAATGGCAAGGAGGGAGCTCTGGTCCTGGATCTTGGCCCAGCCTGTTTCAGCTTAGACAGGTGCCTTCCCTTCCCAGACCTCAGAGCCAGATCCCTAAGGTTCCGCCTCCTCCCACAGCCCAGGGTCCCACAGGTACCTTCCCACGGGACCTACTTGGCGTCCTGGCCCTCCAGCAGGCTGCGGTAGGTGGCGATCTCCTGCTCCAGGCGCGTCTTGATGTCCAGCAGCACCTTGTACTCCTGGTTCTGGCACTCCATCTCACTGCGGAGCTCACTTAGCTGGGCCTCGATGCTGCTGATGAGGCCCTGGATCTGCTGCAGCTGCAGGGCGTAGCGGCACTCCGTCTCCGCCAGTGAGCTCTCCAGCCCGGCTTTCTGGGGGGCAGCAGAGGAGAAGGTATGAGGGAAGCCGGGCCAGCGGGAGGCCTGGCGGTGGTGGCCGTTGGGCAGGGGGCAGCAGGTGTACCATGCTGAGCTGCGACTGCAGCTCGATCTCCAGGCCCTGGAGCGTACGCCTGAGCTCCGTGATCTCCGTCTTGCTGGTCTGGATCATGGCAGTGCTGGAAGACACCTCCTTGTTCAGCTCTGCACTCTGGAATTCAAGCAGGACGGAGGTGATGGAGGAGCCCAGCCGGAAGGCCCTGGCAGCCCCTGGCTTCGCAGGCTGAGAGGGCCAGGTACCTTGCTGTGGAACCACTCCTCTGCGTCCCGGCGGTTCTTCTCCGCCATGGCCTCATACTGCTCCCTCATCTCCGCCAGCACGCGGGTCAGGTCAATGCCCGGGGTGGCGTCCATCTCCACGTTGACCTGGCCAACCACCTGGTTGCCTAACTCCTTCATCTCCTGTGGGGATGGGGAGGGAAGATGCATGAAGCTACTTATCCTGCCTCTCCCCGGCTCTGAATGCTACTGGGGTGTTCTAGAAAGTGCTCCCAGGTCCCATGGTGGAAGGCTGAGTCTGGCTGCAGCCGAGGGCTCCCAGTTCTCACTGACGGTGATTCAGCCACAGCGAGCTCAGCCCCTCTCCCCGCCTCACCTCCTCGTGGTTCTTCTTCAGGTAGGCCAGCTCCTCATTCAGGCTCTCGATCTGCATCTCCAGATCGGTCTTGGTCAAGGTCAGCTCATCCAGCACCCTGCGCAGGCCGTTGATGTCGGCCTCCACACTCTGGCGCAGGGCCAGCTCATTCTCGTACCTAAAGGATTTTTTTTCATAGAAAAAACGACACAGAAATGATGTTAGACACTCCCCCATCCCTGCAGTGGACCCTGCTATTACCCCAAGACTTCACTCCTGGGATGCTCCAATTACACGGTTCAGAAGAGCATCTGTCTCAAACAAGAACTGTTGGGGCAGGGGAACGAGGGAAATAAACTCACTTGAGCCTGAAGTCATCAGCTGCCAGCCTGGCATTGTCAATCTCCAGAATGACCCGGTTGTTGTCAATGGTGGCCGCCAGGATCTGCAAAATACGGAAGGTAACCACTGGAGGGTCCGAGAGCTTGGGGAGGAGGACTCAGAAAACACAGGCAGGGCAGGTGGCTGCCAGACTCTGCCTCTTCACTGCCCCTGCGACCTAACAAGGCACATCCGTCTGGGCTTCGGTTCCTCTTCTGGAAAGTGAGAGAGGGGACTGGGCCCTCCAGTTTGTTCTGTCGCTCTAGCATTCTAGGTCGTGGTGGGTAAGACCTGGATGTGCATTTCAAGGGAGCAACCCCACCAAGAACATCTGTAGTCAGTCACGTCTCTGCAGCCCTGCTCAAGCATTCAGGCTGCTGTCTTGAGAGCCTTCCCCTTAAGATCAGAAGAGAATCAGCCTGGTTCCACACAGTTCATAATAACCTCACTAGAGCTGGCCTCCTGGCTGAGTAGAGGGGAATTCCAGCAAACAGTCCCATCCATTTGAATTTCTTGTCTAAACTTCTGTGTTCCAAAGCTCTTCAAATCCACCCCACGTAGCTGGGACTCAGCCCAGGGAGGTGGATTTCTGTTCCAACAAGCTGACATCACAGTGTGATGGACAGGCTTGATGGAGAAAATCTCGGCTTAGCCTCACCTAAGCCTCTGCCTGCATCTCCCCCACCTGGTCGTGGCTAATTGAGAGTTTAACGTGGGCACCTGCAAAAATAAGCTCTACCCCCAGACCAATGAATGAACAAGTATCCCTTTCTCTGTTGTTTGAGTCATTCTCAGTGGCTTTTAAAACTGTCATGGTTTCCAAATAACCCAGTGGGTTAGGATTATAGAGATCAAACATAACTGTTTGGAAAGCAGTAAAAAATGTTTGCATGAGTAATCACAATAAAAATGAATAATGGGAGAAAATGCATTTGGGAAGACATAGTATGAGAAAGCCCAGCAGAAGCAGAGCTGTTTGGTAGGTAGTAAAAACTAGATTTTCCCCCACAGGAAGGGTAAGAATTCTGTCCACGCTGCATCCGCTGGTCCCCAGGGATACTGGGTTTCCTGGACATCGTGTCTCTGCCCTGCACAGAGGAACCCTCCTTGGCCTGCAAAGGCTCACCTTTTCCCGGAGCTCTTCTATGGTCTTGAAGTAGGGGCTGTAGTCACGCTCTGGGCTGGCCGGGCTCTGCTTCAGGTGCCAGTCCCGGATCTTCACCTCCAGGTCGGTGTTGGCCTCCTCCAGGGCACGCACCTTGTCCAGGTAGGAGGCCAGGCGGTCGTTGAGGTTCTGCATGGTGATCTTCTCATTGCCGGAGAGGAGGCCGCCATCGCCACCACCAAAGTCACCAAAGCCACCGCCGAAACCCCCACCGAAGCCACCTCCAAGGCCACCTCCAAAGCCACCTCCATAGCTGCCTCCGAAGCCACCCCCAAAACCACTACCAGCCCCTCCACCAAAGCCACAGCTCACACCACCCCCATAGCCTCCAGCTGATCCCCCAGAGACAAACCGGGTTGAGGAAGTAGAGATACTGCGGCCTCCTCCCAGCTGGCAGGAGCCACCCCCGAAGCCACCTCCGTAGCTGGCGGAGGAACTCTGCAGGCGACAGCTCATGATGAGAGTGAGATGGAGAGAGCACAGGTGCAGTGGAAGCTTGGCCTGAGCTGTCCGAGGACTGTGGCCCTTGCCCAGAGTGGATGCCTTTTATACACCTTCCAGGGGGTTGGACAGCCGCCCCATCTTCTCTCCTCCCTTCCCCACCCTCTGACTGGTGCCAGCTGCATGTCCGTTTCCCACAAGCCCAGTTACCTTGGCTCTCCAGGGTGGGTTGTGCCTTTGTGGGGGGGTGGCCTTTTTTTTTTTAATCCTTTACAAAACAGATGATTCAGAGGGAACAGTGTTCTACCTGAGCCTACCCTTTGACAACTGAATTCTCTTTCAGAACTCACTCCTACAGGCTCCCAGCCCCACCCAGTGTTAGAATGGGGACTAAGCCTCTGGGGAGGAAGGGTGCCTGCAAAGTGGCTCCACATCATGCGAGGTCACCATGGCCCTCTGCCTCCCTTCTTCCTATTTCTAAAAGTTCTACCTGGAATGTTCTGCCTCCTTCTCAGCCTTTCATCTACTCCCAGCTCCTAGCCATTCTGACGACAAACTTGGCTCTGTCTTGTAGAATCCACAACCTTGCAAGTGTTTAGGCTGAGAACAAAATGACTCCAAGATCAGATAAAGTCACAGGGGCAAAGAACCTTAGGGATCGTCCAACACAGCTGGGGAAACTGAGGCACAGAACGAGCCCGGAGCCCTGCTCATTATAATAGCTGATCTCAGATCCCTCCCCATATGCAGGCCCTGAGCTAAGAAATTTATCATGACACCTCATTTAATCTTTGCAGCAATTAAAACAAAAAAATCTTTGCAGCAGCCCAGTGAGGTGGGTCCTACTACAATCATCATTTTGCACATGAGGAAAATGAGCCTTAAGAGCAGAGTCAGGACTGAAACCCCACCCCAGTCTGGTTCTGTCCGACCCTGAGGCTCACTTTTAGGTATATTTTTCTTACTGTGAAATGTACAAATCCTGTGTCCAGCTTGAGGCATTTTTACCCTTGTACGAAGTTTTAAGCACATGTTCACTTGAGTAACCACCACTCAGAACATTTCCAGCACCCCATAAAGCTCCTCATACCTTTTCCCAGTCAATGCCCCCACCCCAGCCCATATTCCCCCTGCCCCTAACATAAGCACAATTCCGTCTCTGTCACTGTAGCTCAATTTAGAGTTCTCAGCCAGGGACTATTTTGCTCCCCAGGGGACATACATTTGACAATGTCTGGAGACATCCTGGTTGTCACAACAGGGGGATGCTACTGGTATCTGGAGGCTAGAGACCAGGAATGCTGCTGAGCATCCTATGTGCGTGGAACAGCCCCTGCCACTAAGAACTCTCTGGCCCAAAATGTCCTTAGTGTCAAGGTTGAGAAGCCCTGATCAACCTATGTTTAATCACTCCATTATAGCAGCTACCCCAGAGAGGAAGTCTTGTAGTGCTGAATCAGGCTCTTTCTAGCCCCCCAGTCACATGACACCTGTGAATGTTTGACCAAGAGGCCACACTGGAGGATGTGACCCTGGGCCTGGGGCCAGGGTCTCTGCCAAAGAAGCTGGGATGTGACTAAAACTGGGGGACCACTTAGTGAGCCTGTTGGGGGAGGTCTCACCACTCAGGCTGAAAGAAAGGGGCCTGGAGCTGGCCTCTCAGAGCCCAGGATAGCAGGACAGCTTCCAGGGCTGAGAATGGAGGATGCTGGACTCCGGCTTCCAGCCTCCATTCACCAAGGGGGCCAGGGTTACTGTGAATGGCCTCCGGGGAACAGCCTGCAGCCCCCGGCAGCCTGAGGGGCTGGATGGGATAGGCCGTGGGCTGGGGTGAGGTGGCACAGGCTTGAGGGTGTCCTGGAAACCCCTTCGCTGATTCAGCAAGACCAGAAAGGAGGGCTCTGAGTCAGGGCTTTCTTGGCCTTTGTTTTTTGCGGGGAGAGGAGTGGGCCTGCTGGGAGTCTCACCCAGCGGGTGGCAGCGTCAGGGAGGGAGCCGGGGCGGGCTGTGGGTGCCCTGAGACCACAGTGAGGCCAGGGATTCAGGCTGACCCCTGACCCTGCCCGGCCCTCCCACCCCAAACTGATGGCTCAGCGCTCTCTCTCCAAAAAGGGGTGATTCAGCCCAAAGCAGGAGCTCCCGTGCTCTCCGTAGAGGATCAAAAGTGACAAGAAGGTGATTAATGGAACCTGCTAGGCCTGGAATGACAAGCCTCCTGGGGCTGAAGAGCAGGTTCGGCCAACGCCTCGGAGAGGAACAATACCACAGAGCCTCTCAATCCCCAGTGGTACAAACACGGCAGCCAGGACATGCCTGCCCTCCCCGCCCCTCCCCTCCCCTCCCCAGCAGGGTATGTGATGCCTTGACACAGGAATGCCTTCCACTGACCCGCAGTGAACCCAGGGCACACAGGGCCGGGGGACACAGGCCAGCCCTCCTGGAGGATGCTGGGCAGAGACTCATCCCAACCTCTCCCAGGAACCCCATCTCGCCTCTCCCAACCCAGCTCCGAATGGGACAGCTCAGAGGGCTGGAGCTGAGGCCCTGCTCACGTGTCTTAAGCTTCCTTCTTTGCTTTCTGGTAAAAATCACACCAAATTCAGTTCCCTCCCCTATGTTTTTTCCAGGTAAGGGGAGAGAACGCTACATTTATGAGTATCCCCAGCAAGTGAGGCTGTGCTGAACATGTTGCTCCTGAATCCACGCTGCGATGGTAGAGAGTTTTTACTAACCCCATGAATATATAATCCCATGTTACAACCCCAGATGAGGATCAGCGGAGCCAAGTCACTAGACCCAGGTCACCATGAAATCAGCACACGATTGCTGAAGGTTCCATTCTGTTAAAAGACAACGATTACACTTGCTGTCATTGCTTGAACACTGTGCTAAACGCTCTACGTGCCTGACTTCGTTTGGTCCTTGAAATAACTCCACTCTTTGTATCATACCCTTTTCTCAGATGAGGAAACTAAGGCTAGGAGCGGTTTGCATTGCCCAAACTTCATTATGTCAGAGCCAAGATTCAAACCTCTGGCTCTAGGTTCTGCCCCCTTCACTACTACATGGTAAATCCCTTCCCGGCTGGTGTCAGCGCCATCCCATCCAACCAAGGGTGTCTTCTGTTGCCATCCTCAGGCCCCCTGTCACCCAAGACCCAGCTGGTGGATGGTCTTGCATCGCACAGTGGTTAGGCCTATGCAGCTGGTGGTGGCCTGACGGTCAGCCTGTCTGCTGTCTGTCCTGACATGAGCTCCAAACCTCGGGGACTGGCGGTGGTACTCACTCAACACAGAATGTCCAAGCCTAAATTGTTTTTAGGACAACTTAGGAACTTTCCCATCCAACCCCTTCATTTCATGTGTAGGAAAACCAAGGCCCAGAAAGCCAAGATCCAGAGCAGTGGGAAGGAAAGAGAACTGCATGGATTTCCACCACTGATTCATCATGGGCCTTACATGGAAATGATTCTGTTTCCTTCAGCAATGTCTCCTCAGTCTCTGATTCTCAAAGATTTATCCAGAGTCACCAGATCACTCATCTGCCGAACAGAGGCCTAGGCCCCATCCCCCAGCTCCTAACCCAGGGTTCCTTTCTTGGATCTCAGATCAGATTCCTCCCTTCCTCTCTCCTTGGACCACAAGGGGTCCAGAGCCCAGGATGCCTGACAACCTCCCAAAGGGTCTTAAGGCTCCCCCACAGGGATGGGGACTCTTGTGAAAGGCAGATATACATATACTCATTTTCATATTCTTTTTCGTTATAAGTTACTACAAGGTATTGAATATAGTTCCCTGTGCTATACAGAAGAAATTTGTTTTTTATATATTTTATATGTAGTAGTTAATATTTGCAAATCTCGAACTCCCAATTTATCCCTTCCCACCCCTTTTTTCCCCCCAGTAACCATAAGTTTGTTTACTATGTCTGTGAGTCTCTTTCTGTTTTGTAGATAAGTTCATTAGTGTCTTCTTTTTCTTTTTCTTCCTCAAATCCCTTATACCACTAGGGCTCTCTGGAAACCCAGCGAGGTCAGCAAAGACTTTGAATTCAGTGGACCTGAGTTTCAACCCTCCATCTGCCGTAGACTGCCTGCATGACCTTGGGAAAGATGATCAACCTCTCAGGGCCTCCTCTGTGGTCCCATCGGAAAAACAGGCATTAGATGAGTTAGTGTTTGAGAAGCACCTGACCCACGGGAGCACCCAGCAGGCAGAAGGTTACTAGTCCTTCCCTGTTACAAATGAGGAAGTACAGGCTTATCATTGTTAGATGACCTGTCCAAGAATTCCTCTGGGCCTCCATTCTGTGCCAGCTCACTGCTTTGCCTCCATCTCTAGTTCCTGCAGCCAGCACGGCACCCACAGCCACCGGACAGGTGACAGTTGGTGGCATTCCTGTCTTATTTCCCCCAGTCAGTTTTACGTTCCCTAAAGACAGGGTCTTTGTCAAATATACCTCCAAATACTGCTTCTGGCAGAGGGGAGCTCTGGATAACGGCCTGAGAAGCTGTTTTAAAGATACATTGTCTGCTGGCTTTAGGTGAGAAGCAACAGCAAACAGGAATGGTAACCGATGGGGTCACCCAGCTCCAAATCTCACAGGAAAAGCTGCCGCCTCCTTATTCCCCCCCGCCCTCTGCCACCAGCTGCCCACAGAGGGACCACCATGTGGGCACATGCCCAAGACACTAGTGAATTTCCAGAGTCACGTCACGTCTAAGACAGGAAAGAGCAAAAGAGAAGAAAGTTCGCGCATTTGTACAACAAATATTTATCTAGCTCCCTCTCCGAGGACTTGGCAGTGCATGGGGTAGACCCAGCCCCTGCTGTCACAGATCTCAGGGGCCAGGAGCCCCTCTGAGGTCCCAGGATGCAGATCAGCTCATAGAGAACGTCAAGATCATCTCATCCAAAAGGGAACCTCCCATGCTGCTGAGGGGAATGCAGTTTGGTGCAGCCACTATGGAAAACAGTATGGAGAGTCCTTAAATAACTGAAAAATAGACTTACCCTATGATCCAGCAATCCCACTGCTGGGTGTATATCTGGAGGGAGTTCTAATTTGAAAAGATACATGCACCCCAATGTTCATAGCAGCACTATTGACAATAGCCAAGACATGGAAGCAACCTAAATGTCCATCAACAGAAGACTGGATAAAGAAATTGTGGAATATATATGTGATGGAATACTACTCAGCTGTAAAGAAAAAATAATGAAATAATGCCATTTGCAGCAATGTGGATAGACCTGGAGATTTTCATACTAACTGAAATAAACCAGAAAGAGAAAGAAAAATATCATGTTATTACTTATATATAGAATCTAAAAAACACACAGATTTTTTTACAAAACAGAAACAGACTCAGAGATATAGAAAACAAACTTATAGTTACCAGAGGAGAAAGGGGGTGGGAAGGGATAAATTGGGAGTTTGGAATTTGCAGAAACTACAATATATAAAATAGATAAAACAGATAAACAACAAGGTCCTACTGTATAGCGTAGGGAACTATATTCAATACCTTGTAATAGCCTATAATAAAAAAGAATATGATCATTTTTAAAAAGAATATGAAAAAGAATATATGATTGAATCATTATACTGTACACCAGAAACTAACAAAACACTGTAACTCGACTATACTTCATTTAAAAAAAAATTCATCTCATCCAGCCAGAATTTTCAATTTAAAGATGAGGAAACTGAGACTCAAAGAGGGGCAGGGACCAGTCAAAGTCCTCGGGGAGAGAGTGGTGGGTATGCCCCACGCCTGCTCTGGGAAGCCTAGCCTGAACAGAGGACGCACCCAGGGACCTAATCCCTTGTCCCAAAGCTGGCCTCTCTAAGGGGAGAAAAGAGGCCTGCTTCTTGCTTCCCAGATTGGCTGGAAACCTAGCCCCACCTCAGTCCAGGAGCGGGCAGAAGGCGGGCCATCTCTGCGCAGAGACTATTTAAGGGCTCAGCCAGGCTTGAGCTGTCTCTGGGCGTGGACATCTCGCTCCAGGGTCAGGCAGGGGACAGGGCTTGGCAAGTTCCATGGGCCTCTGACAGCCCGTCCCGGAATCCCAGCAGAGCAAGAACGGGCGCTCCGGCGGTGAGGGTGGAAGCAGCACCCTCTCTCCAGCAGCTCAGGGTCTGGCCCTGAGAGAAGTCTCCCTGGATGAGGGCTGAGCCCCCTTGCCCCTCTACACCTTTGCAGAGGCGATTGTTTTTGCAAAAAGGAAGAACAGCTAGCATTGGTAGCAGCTATTTAGAAGGTCTGAGACCTCCCAACAGAAGCCCAGAGGTCAGAGAGGCAGGAACAGCAGGCGATAGGGTTGGAGAGTCCCCAGAAGGAGCCTGACTGATCCCAGGATGTCGGGAATGTGGCACTTGGCACTCTGGGCTTGAACCACAGCGTGAGAGACCAAGGTTCCATGTGAGGACAATCTTTGTGACCGTAACAGCTGGGTGACACTTGAACAGGCTGCCCCCAGAGGTTAAGAAATAGGTTTCAGAGCAGCACACCCTGTAAGGAAGGCGTTGCCAGGTTCCGTTGCCCTCGTGGCATTGTGGGAAAAGCAAGCGTCTGGAATCAGAGAGACTGTGCCAGATCCTGTTTCACGATTTCCTAGCTGTGCCTTCATTCAAATGACTTAACTTCCCTGGGATTCAGTTTCCTTGTCTGAAAACTGAAGTGCTAAAGTCTGACCACGACTTCAAAAGCTGTCGAGAGAGTAAATGAGATGCTGTCCACTCAACGCCCTGCCCAGAACCCAGAATGGAACACTTAAATTCCCTTTCCTTCCTCCAGCCCCAGGGGAGTCTGGCCTCGGAGTGTGTACTCAGGAGACACATTCTAGATTAAACCTCCCTCAGAAAGATCAGGTGACACCTTCTCTCCAGCCAGGATCACTGCATAAGGAGTTTGACCCGTGAGACCCACAGGGTCCCTCTTAGAGGGCTGGGCCCTTCCCCTAGTTGATCAGATTCTCAGGAGAACAGAGACACCTCCTACCTGCTCTTCCTAGCAGGACTAAGAAACCGGTTCTCCCTCCCCCTGCCCACCAATCCTGACCCCAGCCCAGCCCAACCAGGGCACCCAGAGTTCTCCACTTCCTCATTCCCTGGCCTCTGCCAGTGGGCTGTGAATCCCAGAGGAACCAGTGCCAGACCAGAGGCAACAAATCAGGTGTGCATGGATGCCTCTGCTCTAATGAGCCCTAGGGTGGAGACTGGGGAGAGGGGAGCAGGAGCAGGACTTGGACAGAGAAGGGCAGTAGGGGTTGGTGTTGCTTTGGACGTAAGCATGGGAAAATCAGGGAGGGCTTCTTGGAGCTGGTGTCTTTCCCTCTGGGCACTTTAAGTGCCTTATGAGGAGATGGCAGCTTCGGGGGGAATGGGGGCCAGCTTTGTAGGGGGGCAGAGATGGGAACTGGTTCAATCACTCTGGAGGTCAAGTGTACCTGGCTGGAAAAGAGGGGAGGTTCAGGGGGCACATGTGGTGAGGACCAGAAGCAAGGAGGAGGATCCTGGCAATGAACTGCGAAGGACCAGGGTCTGAACAAGCCCTGGTCTTAGAGTCATACGGATGTGGGACCCAGCCCCAGCCCTGCAGCTTACTATCCATCCATCCATCCATGAAGCTTCTGGGCAAGTCATCTCCCTGACTCCCTCTATAGGTTTCTCATCTCGCCTCTAAGAGGGAATAAGAAATTAGGACCACCTGCAGTTGTATCACATGAGAACTGAGGGCGGGTGGGCCGAGCGCAGGGCCAGCCGTGCAGTGGTGAACCAATGCCGTCCACACAGGCAGGCATCTGGCAAGTGATCAGTCGATGTGTCTGGCTCTGTGCTAGGTACGCCAAACTGCTCTAAGGAACCTCGTCTCCTGTTTCCATGATCGCTTAAGGGGGTAAGCTGTATAGCAAGTCCCCTGAGCAGCCCGGTTTGTCCCAGGCACCCCAGGGACCTCAAAGAATGACTGTGCAGGGAAGAAGTCAAAGTCGGGGGAGATGACAGCACGTGGGCCCTGCGCCTCCTCAGAGGCCACCAACAAGAAAAACTGGCGTATCACCATGAGATATTTGCAAAAGGAAAAGCAATTCTTTATTGCATGGCTAGACATGGTACAAACGACCTTGTTACACAATACTATGGTTTCTTTGCACCTTCCTGCTCTAAAGGAGGTGGGAAGGCTGGGGAGGGGCACAGGGAGAGCATGCAAAGCACCCAAATAGGAGACAAGGGACCTCTGGGTCTAGAGTTTGCTCTTCTGGCCCCTCTGGCCAGCTGTCCACTGAGCATGGGGAGGGTTGGGGTGGCGGGGGCGTCTCTCTTGCACTGGGTATTTAGATTTCTCTCTTTCGAGAAGAAACCACCTTTCCGTCCACTGACTCTTCAACATTGATGCGGACTTTGCCGCCGCTGCCACCACCCAGGGAGGCTGTAGAAAGAGGGGTGAGCTTTAGAGTGGGAGACCCTCCCTGTCCTCCCTCCCACAGGACCAGGACCTTGGCTGAGCTCTGAAAGAACTGGATAGCACCCCTGAGAATGGCCATTGGCCAATCCTAGAGCTGCCAGGAGGACTGGAATTACTCAGAAAGAGGTGGGTGGTGGCAGTGGCAGGTATGCCCTGCAGTGAGCGAGAATGTCAGGGTTTTTAAGCTGCACATAAACAGGAAGTAATCATGGGCATCTTACCATAAATACATGAAAGTGAGGGCTGGGGGGAGCTATGCCCTGGACCTAGCCTTCTCAGCCTGGAAGGTTCTCAATAAATCTTCAGTCTCAACCCTACCTGGGGCTGGTAGAGGGTCCCACTGGGTAAGAGGTATCAACTGGAATGGGCATGTCCCCACCCTACTAGGATACTTGGCCTTGTTCTCCTTCCT
The DNA here is from genome assembly GCF_036321535.1 of Camelus dromedarius. Classification (NCBI taxonomy): domain Eukaryota; kingdom Metazoa; phylum Chordata; class Mammalia; order Artiodactyla; family Camelidae; genus Camelus; species Camelus dromedarius. The sequence continues at coordinate 56,860,298 of NC_087451.1, forward strand.
TTCCATTCCATGGGGAATCATGGCTTAAACAGCTTCCCTCCCCTCGCAACTCAGGAAGAGTTAAGCTTTCTTACCTTCTCTGGTGCCAATACCAGCCATCCTGAAAGAGGGGAGCAGATGTAAGCAAAGGACAGAAGCTCAGGTCTCCCTAAGGGAGACCTCGGTAGACAGCTAAGCAGTCCCCCCCAGCCCCCACCCCACCCTCCTCCCCACATCTGACTTCTCTAAAGGCTGGGACGTCCTGAGAGCCCTCCAGACCTGCCACCTCTAAGCAGAGAGATTCTGACCTATGATAAAACCCCATCTATTTAATGCTGAAAGTGGAACCAGCATTAAATCCGAGACCACTAGCCCAAATGTGTCATTTACAGAAGGCACACAGGTCCAAAGAGGTGACACAACCTGCCCAAGGTAACCACCCAAAACCACAGCACAGCGTACAGAACCCATTACTCCTTGCTCTCTTCTCTTTTCACTGTACACATCGCTGTGCCCTTAGGATGATGCTCCACCCCGACCACAACCGTCCCCTACCTCATCCCCCCTCTACACCCCTGCCCCTTCTTGGGTGCAGACATCGAGGCCTGACTCCCTAAGGCTCTGCCCCCTCCGACAGCCCAGGGTCCTGCAGGTACCTTCCCACGGGACCTACTTGGCATCCTGGCCCTCCAGGAGGCTGCGGTAGGTAGCGATCTCCTGCTCCAGCCGCGTCTTGACATCCAGCAGCATCTTGTACTCCTGGTTCTGGCACTCCATCTCACTGCGGAGCTCGCTCAGCTGGGCCTCCAGGCCACTGATGAGGCCCTGGATCTGCTGCAGCTGCGTGGCGTAGCAGCACTCTGTCTCTGCCAGCGAGCTCTCCAGCCCGGCTTTCTGATGGATCAACAGACCAACAGACACCACAACAGGCTAGGCGGGAAGCCACTGAGGGCCTCTGGAGAGAGGGGCTGAATGAAGTGCAGGGAACCCCCACCCCAGAGGGAGCTGGGAAACTCCAAGGCTTAAGCAGCCATGGAGGGTGGGAGAGGCTGGAGGGGTGGGGCAGGGCGAGTCACACCATGCTGAGCTGGGACTGCAGCTCAATCTCCAGTCCCTGCATCGTGCGTCTCAGGTCTGTGATCTCTGTCTTGCTGGTCTGGATCATCTCTGTGTTGGAGGCCACCTCCTTATTCAGCTCCTCTGTCTGTAAGTAGCACACAAGAGCAGTGAGCTCCATGGGTCCCCCAGGAGCTCAGGGAGCTGGGATGGGGCAGGCAGGTCAGGCCCACCTTGCTGAAGAACCAGGCTTCTGCATCCCGGCGGTTCTTCTCCGCCATGGCCTCGTACTGCTCCCTCATCTCCGCCAGCATCCGGGTCAGGTCCATGCCCGGTGCAGCGTCCATCTCCACGTTGACCTGGCCGGCCAGCTGGCTGCTGTACTCCTTCATCTCCTGCAGGGTGGGTGGGCTCCATTCAGAGACAGAGGGCAGAAGAGAGAGCCGAGTCTGGGGTCTCCCATGTCAATCCCGGCTCCATCCCTAACTCATCCCCAGAACTTGGCTCTGCCCTGCACCCATCCTCCGCCTCTGTTTCCCACTGCACATGAAGAAGTTTGATCACACGGGCCCCTCAGCTCTGAGGGTCTCCCCTGCCCTCTAAATCCTACCAAGGGAGGACCTCAAGGCAGTAGGGTCCTTGTGTGAACTCATGAAGCAAATTAGGACAGTAGTTCCCACTGTCCACCCGGCCTGGCTACAGATCAGAGAAGAAAAGGGGTCTGGGTCACCAGAGGATGGTGCCCCTTCCTCTCCATTCTGACCACTGTTTTGCTGGGAGAGGGGCATATCTGAACCACTAAGCCCTTCAGCCAATAATGAGAAGGCCCCATTCTGCCTCCCAGCCCCCGACCCCCAGCCCCGCTCTCACCTCCTCATGGTTCTTCTTCAGGTAGACCAACTCCTCATTCAGGCCCTCGATCTGCATCTCCAGGTCGGTCTTGGCCAGGGTCAGCTCGTCCAGCACCCTGCGCAGGCCGTTGATGTCAGCCTCCACGCCCTGGCGCAGGGCCAGCTCGTTCTCAAACCTGGGAAGAAAGAGGGAACCCAAGTGAGGAAGGGTGAGGGGTCTGGGTCACTTGAACTGGGAGAGGGATGGGGGACGTACTTGAGTCTGAAGTCGTCGGCCGCCAGCCTGGCGTTGTCAATCTCCAGGATGACCCGGGAGTTGTCGATGGTGGCTGCCAGGATCTGCAGAAGATGGGGAGCTGGTGTCTAGAGGACCCCTCCTCTTCCCTGCTGCTCTCCCCACCCTGCACCCCAGGTCGGACCCCTCACTGACCATCTCCCCTCTGATACCAGCAATGGAAGCCTGTAGGGTCCAGGGCCAAAGTCCACCTTCACCTTGAGTGCTCACTACTCCATCTGCCCCCACACCTCTTCCTTGTCTCCAGAGCATGAAAGACCAAGGATCCCAGGTTGCCACTGTGGGGTGGGCTGGGTGCCCATCTCCAGGGCACTCCACTAGCCTGCCCTGTGGACAGCTCATGGTCGCTGGCCTCCGGCACACCTTGACACAGCCATACATCTACAGAACATCCCAGTCAACAGGAACCTGAGGAAGGCATTCTGTAGCTGAGGAAACCCGTCCAGGTGAGTGAAAGGTGAGTGAGTGGGTGGCAGAGCCCACAACCAGATCCAGGTCTCCTAAGTCCCGGCAGTGCTTTTGCCACCAAAGTCACCCAAAAGGTGAGGCAGGCGGTCCTGGCATTCAGGACTCCCAGAGCTCCACTCCCAGTCTTGCAAAAGAAGCAAAGGAATGCTCCAGTCAAAGTCCTGCAGGGCATGCACTCTGCCCCCACCTCAGCCTACGCTGGTCCCCACCAGATTCCCAGGATACCCAGCACTGCCAGATTGAGCGGATGTGTGCTGCCAGCGTCCGCACCTGGAATGCAATCCCCGAACTCCAAGTTTGCAGAGGTCACACACCGACAGTCACTGCCTGGGCAGGAAAGGATTTCTTCCAGACAGCCGGAACACTGCTGGTAGAGATGTGTGCAGGGCACCAGCCACCTGCTCCCCTCTCCCTGACCCCCAAGGACTCACCTTGTCCCGGAGCTCTTCTATGGTCTTGAAGTAAGGGCTGTAGTCACGCTCCGGGCTGGTGGGGCTCTGCTTCTGGTACCAGTCGCGGATCTTCACCTCCAGGTCAGCGTTGGCCTCCTCCAGGGCACGCACCTTGTCCAGGTAGGAGGCCAGGCGGTCATTGAGGTTCTGCATGGTGATCTTCTCATTGCCGGAGAGGAGGCCACCATCGCCACCACCGAAGTCACCAAAGCCACCACCAAAACCCCCACCAAAGCCACCTCCAAAGCCACCTCCAAGGCCACCTCCAAAACCTCCACCCAAACCACTACCAGCCCCTCCACCCAAGCTGCCCCCGTAGCCCCCTCCTGACCCCGAGGAGACAAACCTAGCAGAAGAAGCTGTGATGCTACGGCTTCCACCTCCCCCATAGTGGCTCCTGCCGCCAAAGCCACCTCCCCCAGCCAGGAGGGAACCCCCTCGGGTAGAGCCACCCCCAAGGCTGGAGAAAGAAGTCTGCAGAAATGTGGTGCTCATGGCCAGGCAGCAGCCCCAAGCTCTCAGCAGTGCAAGAGAAGCTGGTGGGAGGCACGGGCAGGGCTGAGACCCAGGCACTGTGCCTGTCACCCCCCAGCCACCAGCTCCTTATATACCCCTCTGCGGGTGTTGTGGGACCGCGTCTCCTCCCCCAAAAGGGAAGCCAACTCCTTCTGCGTTCCCGGCAAACACAGCTGCCTGCACACCTCGATGTGGCCAGTGTGGGGGTTTTCTTTTCTTTCTTTCTTTCTTTTTTTTTTTTTTCCCCCTTGATGCAACAAAGGAGATGATTCAGAATGTATGGTGTTTTCCCCCCGGGGCCATGGTTTTAACACCTGAATTACAGGTTCATCTCTGCACTCCAGGAGAGCACGGAGAGGAGTGAACTCCCATCACATCTCCCAGGCCTGTGAGAGGCTCCAGCCAACTCCGCCCATTGCCAGGCTTCTCTGCTGCCCCCTCTGAGCCCGGAACCCTCACCCCAGAACGGCTGACGCCTTGCTCTCAGTTTGGGAATCCACTTTTCACCAGTGCCCTGTGCTGTCCCTCAGAGCCTGGGCATGAGCCCGCGGGGCTCTGGGGATTGGTGGGCAGAGGCATGTGGAGGAATGCAAGCCCACGGGGACAGGCTGAGGACAGGAGAGGGATCTTGAGTCAAGTTGCAGCTGAGGTGACCAGAGGTGCCAGCATCTGTCACTTCCCTGATGCTGCAAATGGACATTTTTCCTCCACCCCCTCCCCCTCTCCCCCACCTGCAGCCCCCCTCCTGCTTCTCCAGTGCCCCCCAGCCCCACTGCACTGGAAGTCTCACAAAAGCCAGCAGGCTCAGGGCTGACATGGGGCTGATAGATCATCCTACCACCTGCCAACTACATGTCACCGAACCTTCGCCTTGCTGCAGGGACGAGTTGGGGCAAACCTCTGCAGATAAGACGGGAACAAGTTCCAGAAAGCCCCTGCCTTCTCCAGGGAGAGGCATGTTGCTGCACAGCGGGACCAGATTAACCCCATTTGTCCTGCCAAGAGCCGCCGCAGGGCTGAGGAGGGACCCAACCCAGAGGGCTGCACGTGCTTGAGCACTTTGAGGAGGGAGGGGAGAAGGAGGCCCGGCAGGCAGACTGGAAGTCACCTCGGAGATTTTTGAAGGCCAAGGCACCACTTCACAGAGCAGGATGCTGAGGCCGGAGAGGGGAGTCCAACACTCAGGAGAGCGTGTTCCTCTGCCACCAGCTCAGGGGCCCGCTTTCCTGGGATACCTGATACCTGTGGGAGTACCCCTGGAGCCAGGCCTGGCCCTAAGTCTGCAGCTCCAGGGTTGAGAGAGAGCCAGGGGTGGGGAAGTGAGCAAGACTAGACTGGAGAGTCAGGAGGGGGGGTTCCTGGCCCAGGCCTTACAGCACCATGAAGTGGACAGAGCCCTGGAGCCCCTTGGGTCTGGGTTCAAGGCTGGTTCTATCAGTTGCCACTTGTAAAAACCTTCGGCATGGTACCTTTCAAGTCTCAGTTTCCTTGGAGCAACTGGAAACTTTCAACTCCCACTTCCAGGGAAGCCCGAGGCCCAAAAGTGCCCATCCTGCCTCCTCTTGGCTCCCCATCTTATGAAGGGCCAGAGAGCGTGGTGCACATCTAGTACCTGGGACTTCCAAGGACCCTCAGCAGGAGGAACTTTTGTCCTTGAGCATCAGATATACCCCATGATTGAGCATCGTACCCTTCCATATCCTACCACACCCAGCACCTCTTGGGCAATGCAGATCTTTGTTATTATTGCTCTAATAGGAGTAATTTCTTACTTCCACTGCATACTTCACGGTTTACAAGATATTTTTGCTTCCACGCCTCCAATCCTCACATCTCAGAAGACGATCCCTGCCCCTATTTCAGAAGGAATTGGGGCTCAGAGAGGGAAAGCGATTTGTATAAGGTGGCACAGCTAGTAAGAAGGCTTCGCCAGGACTCAGTGGATCCCCTGACCCCCACTCAAACAAGGAATAAGAAAGAAGGCTCATCCCCACAGACCCCAGACTCCTGCACCTGAGTTAAGATGTCAGAAGCGGGGTGCAGTCCTGGGGCGTAGGGGCAGACTTCTCACCCAGCATCACCGTCAGCCGGGCCTCGCAGTGCTGAACCCAGACAGTGCGGTATTGTCTCATGGGTGGGAGGATACTGTCTTTTCCTCTGAAAGAAAAATAATCAAACTCAGATCAGCCATAGCTCATTAAAGCCTCTGCAGACATTACGGCCCCAGCAATTACCATGAACAATTACGTACCGTCAGCCCTGGGTGAGGGAGGGCTGGAGCCCCGCCAACCTCTCTCTGCACCCTGACTCCCCTCCAGCAGCCCCTCAAGATAGCTTTCCCTACACTCTCAGGACCAGGCCAGGCGGCAGCTGGCCCAGTCTTGAATCCCTGGTTTCGGTCCAAACAGCTCCTATGAGCTCAAGGTCTGTGTGCCTGGGGCCTACGCATTAGGGCCAGGAGGGGACAGCTGGATGAGGGCAAAGATCAAGCTCCATTTGGCCCTAGTCCAGACTGTGGCCCCAGGCCCTGCCCTAGGCAGCCCACCCAGGATGCCAATTTCTGTCCTTCGCCCACTGCAGACAGAGGCTATCCACAGAGCCGGCCTTCTGTCCTGGGGATGGGACGATGCAGCCCAGCAGAAGGAGCCTGGGCTGGACTCCACCTCTGGGTGTGACTCAACGTCTCCGACCCAGGTTCCCAACTTAATATTGGGCCATTTTCCCATTTATATGAAGTACTGAGCAGAGTCAAAGTCATAAAGATGGAAAGTGTAATGGCAGTTGCCAGAGTTGGGGAGGGAGAGTGGGGAGTTATCGTTTACTAGGGATAAAGGTTCATCTTTACAAGATGGAAAGAGTTATGAGGATGGAGGGTGGTGATGGTTGCACAACAGCGTGGGTATATTTAATGCCACATAACTGTACACTTAGAAATGGTTAAGATGGTAAATTTTATGTTGTGTATTTTACCACAATAAAAAAAAAAGAAAGAAAGAAAAACCCCACTGACCCCAGTAACAACGACCCCAGCTACAGGGCCACAGTGAGCATTTGATGGCCCATGGGGAGTGGAGGTCTCCATAAATGTTAGAGTCCACCCTCACCTCCTCTGCTCCCCAGGGAGATGCAGGGGGCAGAGAGAATATACACCCTGGGGCCTGGAGAATTCCTCGTTTCTCATTTATTAGTTATGTGGCTTTGGATAATCAAGCCTCCTCTCTCTGAGCCTCCGTCTACCAATCAGGAAAACGGGAATAACTCCAGCCCAGGCTGACTCACATGAATGGAGCAAGAAGATGGGCCGGAAATGCTTGCAAACTGAAGTGGTCATGAGAACCAGCCTGGAAAAACCTCACTCCTCAAATCCCCTCCCCCTTCGTCTCTCTCCCTCTCCTCTATCCCAGCTGCTGTGTCAACACACTATCCCTAGTTTCAGCTCCCAGACTGAGACAGAAGTGTCCCCACCCTCCACACACACACATACACACGCACAAAGGCAGGCTTTATTCCTGACACCCAAACCTGCGACCCAGCCACCAGCCCCACCTGTGTGGGCCCAGACCCCACCCCACAGCCACATTCCAGGGGCCTCTGGAGCATAGGGGAGGGTTTCAGCTGTGACAACAACAGAGGCTTTCATGAACAGGGAACAAATACCTCTGGGCAGTCCCAGCCTGGAGGTGCAGCATGGCCTCTGGCCCCTAGCTCCAAGGCCTCCTAAGTTAAGAGGGAAAGAGGGAACGTGGGTGTTGATGGATAGCTGGGGGAGTGGCGGAAGGGCTCCCGGCCCAGGGCTGCAGCAGGGGTAGAGGAAGAGCTGGGCTCTTTGGTCACCAGCCTGTGATTTGGAGCAAGTGAATGACCCTCGCCAAGGCCCATGGGAAAATGGCAGAAAGGGCACCTGCTTCAGGATGAAGGGTCTCAGGCCTCCTTGGCCCAGTGCTGCACAGCCTGTGCCCCTAGAGAAGACCTTCTAGGAGGGTGGGGTAGCGCTTCTCCACTGACCCCTCCCTCACAGGGCCGGCCTCCTGTCACAGACAGATGCTCGGGCCCTGCGCAGCCCACTCAGCCTGAACCTCTCAGCTGGAGTAAGTGGGACTTCTTATTTACCTTTACTTGGCCTCCGTTTTTGGCAGCTGAGCCATAAACCACAGGGGCAGGACCGTACCCACCCAAGGGCAGAGCTGAACCAGGATACTGGGACTTGGTGTTCCTTTGTGGACCCAGGACCAGCCCCAGGCAAGCCAGGTTGGGGGTCATTGTGGGAGGTCTGGGTCACGGCTGGGTCCTATTCCAGGCTCTGGGCCCAGGTATGGGCTGGTGGGCGTAAGGGGCTGACACGGGGCTGCCCAGGGATGGATGGAGGTGTCCATGCACGCACACGCACACGCACACACGCCAACGGGCACACCACACCCTCCCCAGCCAACCTCTGAGCAGATGCCTGCCCCCGTTACCCAGGCTCTGACCCCAAAGCCCCAGTTTCTCCTTCAGTTAGGTGGAGAATTGTGTCAGGAGGAATTGCCTCAGGGGTTCCTCTGAACTTGCTTTGTCCCAGAACAAGACTAGACTGTACTGAGGAACTGGTACGAGTCGTGTCATCCTAGGAGACAGGGGGGCAGGGTTGGCATTGTAGGTTAAGAATTAAGAAATGGGTGGAGGGATAAATTGGGAGTTCGAGATTTGCAGATACTAACTACTATATATAAAATAGATAAACAATAAAGTCCTACTGTAGAGCACAGGGAACTATATTCAGTATCTTGTAATAGCCTATAATGAAAAAGAACATGAAAAGGAATATATATCTATATATGTATAACTCAATCGTTATGCTGTACACCAGAAATTAACACAACATTGTAAACCAACTATCCTTCAATTTAAAAAAAATAATAAATAAATTAATAAATAAATAAGAAAGTGCCAACAAGCAGAAAAAAAAAATCAGTAAATGTAGATTCTGGTCTTAGCTCTGCCAGGTAGTCACTGTGAGGCGTTGGGCAAGCTACTTAACCTCTCTGAGCCTGTTTTCCTGCTCTGTAAGATGTCACTCATACTATATTACATGGTACATAGTAGGTGCTCAGCAAGCATTAATTACACCTACACAAACACACACCAACCCTTGTAGGGAAGTACCATAGTCAGAAAACTAAATCTGGAAGCAAAAACCAGTTTCAAATCCTACCTTTGCTAGGTGTTAGAACAGTTACCTGTACCACCAACCACCTCGCCCCTCTGGGCCTGAGTTTACCCCTCTGTAAAGTGGGAGCAATGCTTAGTTCACAAGTTTGTTTTAAGGAACAGGTAAGATGAATGAAGACGGAATAACCGTAAGAGTTGGAGTTTGTGTGCGACCCCCTCTTCCCTTTCCTGGGACAGGGTGGATGGACTCTGTTTCAAACAAAGCCAAACAGTGCCAAGGCCCGGCCCATGGGCTGAAATAACAAACCCAGCAACCTTCTTCCCTTAGGCCATAAAGTTTTATTGGCAGCTCAGGGGGAGAGCCAGGGAAGGGTCCCTCCCCTCTTACGCCCCTACCCAGGGGAATCCCTCTGCAGGAGGGCAGGAAGCCGAGGGGGCCACTGGACTCAGAGGACCTTGGGCAGGGACAGGTCATTGTAGTAGGCGTCCTGGCCCTCCAGCAGGTTTCGGTAGGTGGCGATCTCCTGCTCCAGGTGGGACTTGATGTCCATGAGCTGCTGGTACTCCTGGTTCTGCCGCTCGGTGTCGGCTCGCACGTCGCTCAGCTGGGCTTCGAGGCCGCTGATCAGTGCCTGGATCTGTGCCAGCTGGGCTCCAAAGCGAGCCTCTGTTTCTGCCAGGGTGCCTTCCAGGGCGGCTTTCTGAGGGCAGGAAGAGGGAAGGAGTCTCAGCCGTGCCTGGTGCTGAGAGAGGGCATGGGCACAGCCACCACCCAGACTGCCCAAGGCTGCGAGGACACGAGGGTGCTTCCCACAGGGCAGAGGGCACAGACCATGCTGAGCTGAGACTGCAGCTCGATCTCCAGACCCTGGAGGGTGCGTCGCAGGTCGGTGACCTCCGTCTTGCTGATCTGCAGCTGCTCTGTGTGGCCAGCGACCTCCTTGTTCAGCTCCTCAGTCTGCAGTGAGGGGAGGCAGAGGGAATAAGCCAGGGAATATTAAGCCCTCTCTCCTTGCCTGCCACCTCCCCACAGGGCACCTGCCTCCTTCCCCTCCGTACCTGGCTGGTGAACCAGGCCTCAGCATCCTTCCGGTTCTTCTCAGCCATGACCTCATATTGGCTTCTCATGTCACTCAGGATCTTGGCTAGGTCGACGGCCGGAGCGGAATCCACCTCCACGCTGACCTGGCCACCCACCTGGCCCCTCAGGACACTGATTTCCTGGAAAGAGACAGCAGAGGTGGGCATGTCAGGGCCCAGAGCCTGCTGGGCCTGGGCCAGGTCACTCCCCCATCCCCCAGGCCATTGGGGGCTGGTTTCCAGATGCAGATCTAGGAGTGCTGACTGGGGGAGAGACAAGGTCACCACCATCCCCTGCTAGAACCCTTGAGAGCCATGCTACACACCTAGGGCCATGTTGAGGATGCAGCAAAAGTGGCCAGAGTCAGAGGATACAGAATAAAAAATTGTCTTCAGTCCTGAGAAGCTGGACTGGGATGGACAGGAGGTCCAGCTTGAAACCCACCTCCTCATGGTTCTTCTTCAGGTAGGCCAGCTCTTCCTTCAGGCCTTCAATCTGCATCTCCAGGTCGGTCCTGGCCAGGGTCAGCTCGTCCAGTACCCTGCGCAGGCCGTTGATGTCGGCCTCCACGCTCATGCGCAGGGCCTGCTCTGTCTCGAATCTTTCAGAGGGAATATTTGCAGTCAGGTCAGCATTTCCTCTGTACCTCTGAAGACATCCACACCTCTCCAGGGTTCAGGAGTCCGTGGAGGGCTGTGCTTCAGACTAGCTGGGGTGAGTGAGGGCAGAGTCCATCCCCCCCCACTGCCCTGAGCCCCAAAAAGGCTTGAGATTGCCCCCCTCCATTGCTCTGGCTTCTGCAGCCGCCACCCCACCCCAAGTCAGAGATGCTCACTTGGTTCGGAAGTCGTCTGCAGCCAAACGAGCATTGTCGATCTGCAGGACTATCTTGGAGTTCTCAATGGTGGCACCAAGAATCTGGAAGGCAGAAAGCAGGAGGTTGGCACCAGTTCAGCCTCCTGGCCCTACCCACCTACTTTCCCCTAGGAGAGAGAGGAGTATTACACATGACCCCACTCCCTAGAGACCAAAGCCCCAGCCAATCCAGGCTGCCCATCAGCCTGCTCTCTGGAAGGCCTTGGAATCAGTCCAGGCCCAGGAGCTGGAGAAGGAGAAACCACTGCCAGGGAGGCTAAGCCAGGAGGTAGGAGGTAGGCGGAAGGGCAGGGAGGTAAGCCTGGGGGTAAAGTTGGGAAACCTGCACCCAGGGAAACTCTAAATGGTCTTAGGGAGGCAGCCTCTAGTGATCTGCAGACCAGATGCAGGGAAGCACGGGGGTTACCCCGTTGTCTTTTGTTCGTACCCCCTACTCAAGTCACATTTTGCCTTTAGGGAAAGGAATTCCTTTTGTTGAGCATCTATTACATGCCGGCACTCTGCACCTCATCTTTCAGGTAAAATATATTTTCTAGTGCAGGTCGAAATCTTCAAAGTGTGAAAGCATTATCCTAGTTTACATCTCTAGCTCTCCCTCATCGATGGATCTGGTCTAAGCCCCAGCACCCAGCACCATGCCAGGCACAGGCAGGGCGTGGGGCTATGTTGGGGGGCGGCTGTGCGTTTGGAGACTCAATATGTGAGGCTGTTAAATGGCCCACTGGCTTCTGAAACATTTCTTCTGGACTGAGTTCAAAGCTCTGAGTTCTTCCCTGTGGGTGGAGACCAAGCCCCGACCCTCCGGGCCCCTGAGTGCCCCCCAGCAAGAGCCTGCAGCTTGGATGTGGGGTCCCCACTTACACAGAACTACTAATGCCCGTGGTCCTCTCCCTAGAGGTCTTTCTCAAGCTCGGCATGTCCCTCCCTTACTCCGTCCAGGGACCACAGCATATGTCCCTCCATAACCAGGGGCCATAACTGCCTCTCCCTTTCTTCCTACAGCTCCTCTAAGTCCCATATGGCCCCCTGCGCAGGGGAGGGGCTTCAGCCTGAGCGTGATGGAAACCAGATCTGTCCTGCCAGAGAAAAGGAAAGCAGAGGGCCCCACACCGGGGCAGCAGAGGGCAGGTCTGGGCCGGGATGGACCAGATTCCTCCCTGGCCAAACTCTTGCATTTCCCTGTTGCGACAGCAGCTCAGGTCTAGACCTCAGGGGAGCCCATCTCCTCCCACTCCTTCTGACCCCTCTTCCCCGACCCGCGCGCGCGCCTTCTTCTTCCTGCCCTCTAGCTCCCCACACTAACCCGTCCCCGTTCCCCGCCCCCATCCCGCCCCCGGGCTTCCCCTTCCTGTCCCCATTGTCCAGCGCCTCCTCACCTGCCCGAATCCCTGTGCCCCACCCTGCGGGCCCTCCCACGTCCTACCGGGCTCGCTCCCGCCCCAGCCGGGAGGTGGCTCGGGCGCCCGCCGCCCCCACCTTGGGCCTCGCCCGGCCCGCGGGGCTGGATATTCGCGGCAGGTGCACTTTCCGCGGCCAGGCCACCGCCCACCTTGTCACGAAGGTCCTCGATGGTCTTGAAGTAGTGGCTGTAGTCGCGGGCGGGCCCGGGCCCCTGCTTCTGGTACCAGTCGCGGATCTTCACCTCCAGGTCGCCGTTGGCCATCTCCAGGGCGCGCACCTTGTCCAGGTAGGAGGCCAGGCGGTCGTTAAGGTTCTGCATGGTCACCTTCTCGTTGCCCGCCAGCAGCCCGTCGGAGCCGGCCAGGGCGCCCGCATAGCCCGCGCCGTAGCCCCCGGAGGAGGACGAGGACACGAAGCGGGCGGAGGACACCGACACGCCGCGGCCGCCCGAGCCCCCATGGATGCTGGGAGCTCGGAAAGCGCCTCCCGCCCCGAAGCGCACGGAGCCACCGCCCAGACCCCCGAAGGACGAGGTGGCCGACGACTGGCGATAGCTGTAGGAAGTCATGGCGAAGCAGGACGTGGACGACACTGGCCGGAGTTGCTGCGGTCGGCAGGAGGAGTGGCGAGGCCCTCACCTGGTGCCTTTTATGCCCTGGGCGGGCGGGAGAGGGGGAGGGGGATGGTGTCAGGCGGATATCAGAGCGCCAGGAATTTGCAGACTCCTGAGTGCAAATACAGGCACTCTCCCCATTGGTCAGGTCCTGGTTCTGCTTCCAACTCTCCCCTCCCAGAGGCCAGAGGCTCCTACCCTCCAGAGAGCTGCCCCACCCAAGCCCACTCCGAGCCCCAACCACACTCCGCTGCACACTCATTCCGATCTTGATCCTCACCCCCACTACACGTATGTTTAGACAATGCTCCCTGAAATTCACAAGCTGGTCTGTCTCCATTAAGATCACCCAGAGTTTGAGACACCCCCCCAGTACAGTCTCTCTGAGAGTATACTCCTACCTGTTCGTCCTCCCCCAGTGATCACTCACTCAGAGTCCCCCCCCATCATATTCTGAGCCCTTTCCTTGTGATCAAAATTAACCCCCCAAGATACATTCCCCTGATTCCTACACCCCACTCAGAATTACAGTCTCTCAGAACCTGTCCCTTGGAGATCACCCATACCCTGACTTCCCCAAAGTCCCCCAGATGACGAGCTCTGAGCTGCGACCTCCCAGGCCTCCTGAGACAAAGCTGCCCCACCCTGCTGTGGCCAAAGGTGACAGTAGGCCCCTGGGAACAGCTGTTGGGAGGGGTCCTGCAGTTGGGCTGTAAAAGGCACCTTCAGGCCCCAAGCTCAAGCCTGACCTCCACCTGGGGGCTGACCCCTACACAAGGATTCTCATCACCCATTCCCTGCACCAGGGCAACCCTAAACGCTGCAACCCCCAAAACATGCATTCAACCCAGACTAAGTGACATGCTTTAACTGAGTCATTATGAGGATCTGAGTAACTCACTCGCCCAGGGGACTTTTACCACCTGCACTCAGAGACCAAATGGAATCCCTCCCTCCTTGTGGCATCTCGAAGGAGGGTGTCAGAGGCTGAATCCTCCTGTGCCTAATAGTCCAGTCCCAGCATGGGGATGAATGAATGGATTTCTGGGGTGGGCGTCCACGTGCAACGTTTTGATAATAGAGGAAGGAGCCCCTCCTCTCCACACACAGCCCCCCCAGCCCACTCTTCATCCAGCTCAACAATTCCACCCACGTTTTTGGTTGCCTTGGAGACTCCTGCCCCCGCCAGACACTGCAGGGCCCCGCAGCATCCTTACCCCAGTTCCTGTCCCCAAAGACCTCACTCCTCAGAATTGCCCCCATGGTTCCTTCCTTACATCAGAGCGTGGTGTCCTTACATCAGAGCAGCCACCCAGTCTCAGGACAGAAGCCCTATGCCTTTTGACAGCATGTTAGGGAGATAAGCCAGTTACTCTCAGTTTTCCCCATGAAATCTCAGCCCTCCCCTCTGCATATGACCCCCTGGGTCACCGGTGGCTAAATGAAGGCTTGTCCTCAGCCTTTGAAACCAGTCCCCAATAAACTGTCTTCTAGCTACCTATTTAACCAGGAACAGGGGCAGGAAACCCCACCTACACAGCCCTAAGCCACCAGGAACAGCCTGAGCCACTAGGAAGGCCAGTGTGAGGCTGTTTAAACCAGTGAAATCAGACCTGCAAGTGGGTTCTGGGACTCTCAGGGGGAGGAAGACTCCAGGCCCAGAAAGCAGGGTGTGGCTGGCCCTTCTCAAAGGTTGTAGCCACCAGGGCTGGTCTGACATGAGTCACTATTTGGCCCTGAGGAGGAGGCCTGCTCCTGGTGGGGGAAGGGGGAGATTGGCCAGATAGTTGCTACGCACCCCAAGCCCCAGCTGGAAATCTCTGATTTCCTGGCCTGATAGGAGGGTTTTGGGAAGGGACTTTGTATTAGGAAATAAAGAATAGGACCAACAGTTCTCCCCCTAAAGATTAAGGGATTGTGAGCTCCCTGAACTTCAGAGGAGCCTAGCGTCCCAGCCTCTACCCCAGAGCCTAATCATAAAAACAGTTGACTGCAGAGGAGTACAGTTTACAAAGCCTTTTCAGACCTCACTGGATCCTCATAGCAGCCCAGTGGAAATGGTATTCTTATCCCCATTTTACAGATGAGGAAACTGAGGCTTTGAGAGAGACAGTGACTTGCTGGAGGTTCACAGCCAAAAGGGTCAGATTCTGGCTCCCAGCCTCTTAACTCTCAGCCACGAGGGCCTGGTTTCCTGAGTGCGACAGAGGCCATGATCTCTTTTCCAAGAACGTCCCAGCTCCGAAACAACTCCTTCGGGTCTCTTTCCCCCAAATCCTAGGCTAACTCCAAAGGCAGTCAGCCCCAGGCTGAAGTGCTGGCTGGGGTCTAGAGGATCTCCTGCTCCCACTCGCTGGCCAAGACAGCGTCTAGCACCTTCCACCATGAGCTGTGTGGCTTTTAAACATTCTCTGACACATCAAGAACTCAAGAGAACAGTTTGTAAAAGGCTGCCCTCCCCAGAGATGGAGCTGAGACACAAGCCACTGTTCCCATTCACTAAACAGACTGTCTGCAAGCAACATCCTTGATCTGCTTCTAATTGGTAAGGGCAGAACCTGAAGGAAGGAGCTGCCTTCCTAAGCCCTGGTCTCCAGGATGGGGGCCTGCGGTCTGCAGGGGAGGGGCACACGGGCTCAGGAGTGATGAGAAGGGAATGTTTGAGCACGAAGGGATTCCAGAGAGGAAACGGCTTGTTTCTGCAGAGCCCAGGACCGGGAAAGGGGGTCCATAGTCAGCTAGGATCAGAAACACTGCTGTCCCCACTTCCTTTTGGAGATGCACAATGCGCCGTACCAAAGGCTCCAAAAACCTCAGTCCTTCATTTATAAAACAGGGATGATGATGATGACGATAGTAATAATAACAACCTAGTTCATGGAATTGTTTCAATGGTTAGATAAATGCTAATTAGACAGATAGTAATATACTATTTAATGATAATATTACAGGGGAAGGATATAGCTCAGTGGTAGAGTGTGTACTTAGCATGCATGGGGTCCTGGACTCAATTCCCAGTACTTCCATTAAATAAATAAATAAATAAATCAATAAATCAATCAATCAATCAATCAATCAATCTAATTACTTCTCCCTCCAAAAAATTTTTTTAAAGCAATAATATTACATAATAATACTTATTATTATATCATTATATAATGTACTGTATTATCATTATATATCTATTATATCATTAGGTATTATTACTTAACTTTGCTTAATCAGCATTTCCCAAATATACTGGACCATGGAATCTTTTGTCAGGTAAGGCCTATTAACAATCCATATATCACAGGAAAATCCGATCCAGTCCGAGGAAGCTCAAGGAGTTAAGTGACTCATCTGAAATCACATGGCTAACTTGTGCCCAGGTTCTGAGGCCAACCATTCTCTCTGTACCTCCCCCTGGACGTACCCTAGAAGCTTCTTACACTAGAGCAAGTGCAGATTGCAGTTCCCAGAGAGGAGAGATTAAAGGTGGGAGAGTTCTCATCATCCCTGCAGAAATGAAATAGTGGTTGGGGACCACTGGAAACAAGTGAGAGACCTAGTACTTGGAAAGAACAAAATGATGTAATGATGATGACAATCATGGTGACAATAATAGTGATGGATGACGAAGATGATAATGGTGACAGCCAGCATCTACTATATCAGCCACTATGTTAAACACCTTGTATACATTATCAGCTAATCCTGTGACTTAAAGTATTATCATCCCCATATTACAGATGAAAAAACTGAGGCTCAAAAAGGTTATTAACTTGACCAATGTCACACAAGGAAGTAGTGGACCCAGGATTCAAGCCCAGATTTTTAACTCTCTAAAGCTACAGTCCCAACTACTAACTCTGTTCCTCTAATGGGTTGAGAGTCAAGGTGACTTCTTCCACTGGCCTGGAAAAAAGATCGAGTTGGGAAAGTCATAGTATCACCTGCCAAGGTCCTAATTTGTTCTCTGTGCTTGGATGCACAGTTATTTATCCGGTCAGTTAGTGGGTCATACAGGCAAGACTCAGAGTTCAGCCTCAAAAATGGACTCGTGTACACAAACAGAGCAGAAGTCACAAGCTGGAGGAGAGACAGGTAAAAGGGTGCAAGACTTCATGATCTTGCTTTTTGCATAAATTGGTAACCCTGTATGACCCAGGAATCCCGCTCCTGGGCATAAATCCAGAAGGAACCCTACTTCAGGATGACACCTGCACCCCAATGTTCATAGCAGCACTATTTACAATAGCCAAGACATGGAGACAGTCTAAATGTCCATCAATGGATGACTGGATAAAGAAGATGTGGTACATTTATACAATGGGATACTACTCAGCCATAAAAACTGACAACATAACACCATTTGCAGCAACATGGATGCTCTAAGTGAAGTAAGCCAGAAAGAGAAAGAAAAATACCACATGAGATCGCTCATATGTGGAATCTAAAAAAAAAAAACACAAAACAGCATAAATACAGAACAGAAATAGATTCATAGACATAGAATACAAACTTGTGGTTACCAAGGGGGCGGAGGGTGGGAAGGGATAGACTGGGATTTCAAAATTGTAGAATAGATAAACAAGATTATACTGTATAGCACAGGGAAATATATACAAGATCCTATGGTAGCTCATGGAGAAAAAAATTTGACAATGAATATATATATGTTCATGTATAACTGAAAAATTGTGCTCAACACTGGAATTTGATACAACATTGTAAAGTAATTATAAATTAATAAAAAAAAGTTAAAAAAATAAAAAATTTAAAAATAAAAAAATAATAAATTGATAACCCTTACCTAAACACCATCTCCTTCCCAGGGTCATCAGGGTCATCAGCACGGGATGTTCGGGTACTTTGTCAGCCACTCCTCCATTCAGCAAACATGTATCAAGTCCTACCCTCTATTTGCCAGACAAGATGCAAGAAGTAAACACAAGCTTCTCCTGCCTCTGAAAGGCTAACAGTCTGACCAGGGATTATACAGACATTTATTTTGATGAAATGTCATAGATTGAATACCCACATTAATCTTTGCTCCTTCCTAAAACCCTATTAAGCAGAAAGTTAAGGAATATTTTAAAAGAATAAAAGAAAAGACAGCAGAAGATCAGAAATGTCCACAAAAATTTCAAAACTCAAAATGGTGACTAAAAGCAGACAAGAAGCTGAGACCTAGGGCTTGGGAGCAGAAGGAGGAGGCAGAGGAGGTGAGGGCCGGAAGTCCACAGAAGGAAACAGATTCTCAGCACAAGACCCAGAAGTTCGGGGATTAGGGCACCAGGGACCCTGAAAGGAGAAGTAGAAGATGGAACTATGAGCAGGGCAGGCTGGAAGTTTCTATAAACATCACCAGGTTCTCCTCCCAGATCTCCAGCCCAACCGAGGACACCAGGAGAAGATGGGAGATTCACTCTTCCCCGTTAGACTGGCAAAATTACAAAGTTTGATAATGTCAAGTGTTAGGGAAGCTGAGAAAAAAAACTCCCTCAAACACATGAGTGGAGGGCAGTTTATAGCAACCACTTTGCAGGGCGATTTGGCAGAGTCTTCCATTAAAAAAATCCACACCCCCTGCAAGCCCCAGTTCCACTCTTCCGTATTGACCCAAAGAACCCTTTGTTCATCTATTCAGGGAGGCATAAAAGATACTCTCTGAGGCATTGTTTGCAATAAAGGAAAGATAGAAACAACCACAAGTAGCTAGCGGGACAGTTGAGTCAACTATGTAACATTCACATTATGCGAGAAGCAATTAACAGAATGAGTAATGTCAATTGTTTAGTGACTTGAAAAACACTAAGAACCAGTTGTTGGGTAAAATAAAAGTGGTGGGAGAACAATACATATGACGTGATAAATTAATGCCGCCATATGCTTAAAAATGACTTATTCCCATAGGGACATATGAATATACATGTAAACACATAAATAAGGAAGGAAACACACCAGACTGACAACAAGGAATTCCTTGGAGAAAAGCTGTTGGAAGGATAGTAGTCAGGGGAACCCAAGCTCCGTCTCTGCTATTTTCATTCTTATGAGAATGTATTTATGCAAACTATGGTTACCAAAGGGGAAAGGGGTGGGAGATGAGGGATAAATTAGGAGTTTTAGATTAACATATATTAACACTACTGTATATAAAATAGATAAACAACAAGGTCCTACTGTAGAGCACAATATCTTGATATTCAATATTCAATATCTTGTAATAACCTATAATGGAAAATAATCTGAAAAAGAATATATGTATATATGTATAGTTTTAACTGAATCACTTTGCTGTACACCTGAAACTAACACAGCATTGTAAATCAACTATACTTCACTTTTAAAAACTCTAAAATTTTTTAAAAGAATGTATTTATGTGTTACTAGTTAATTAAGAATTATTCATTGCTAATTAAAAATAATGTTTTAGAAAACACTAGATGATGGACATTTAGAATTGGCCATATTTAATGTAGTAAATCCCTCTTCCCCTCCCTCAGCACACGCCCCAGACCTCTTTGCCCCCACTCATACTCACTGACACTCTAGTCTCGAATTAGAAAAGGAGTGGCAGATGTGCGGAGAAGAGAGGCCCCCACTAAAGGTTTCTAGGCTCCTGTCCCCACTCCTGGGTCCTTTACTCTGATTTTCCCTCTTTATGAAGCAAGAGGGTGAGAAGGGAAGAGAAGGTGGCCAAACTTTCAAGAGGGACTTTCAAAGGGAAGAATCTGGGTTCAAGAGGGCTCCTTCAGTTTGGATGACTTGGACCTGGAGGGGGAGGCCTTGCCAGCTTGGGCTCCCCAAGGATCAGAAACTTTAGGAACATCCGGTGTCACCCTCTGGCAGGGACCTGGGCATTCGCACGACAGGCAGCCAGGGCCTCCCCAGGTAGTGCACGTGGACCAGAGTGGCTAGAGCTGGAGTGACCCCGCCTGAGCCTGCAACCAGCAGCCACCTTGAGAGCACGTGGGAGGCATTTAGGGGGAGGCTTTCTGAGACAGCTGGGGGTGTTCTAGGGGTGCTGGAGCAAGTAGCCACTATGTGTGCAACCATTCTAGAACTATTGAGCCAGTAGGCATATGAGGCTCAAACAAATCAGTGTAATTC
Source organism: Camelus dromedarius (assembly GCF_036321535.1). NCBI lineage: Eukaryota > Metazoa > Chordata > Mammalia > Artiodactyla > Camelidae > Camelus > Camelus dromedarius. The sequence goes on from NC_087451.1 coordinate 56,880,132, forward strand.
TATAATCAGGTGTGTAGGAGCAGGTGGGGGCAGAGGAAAGGAGCATCATTTCTGCCTGGGGGCATGTTTCACACCTCTCCATCCTTGAGCAAGAGGCTGAAAGACCTATTGGTGTTTATCAGGCAGGAGGTCCTGGAAGAGTGGGATCTCTGGGGCCAACCCGGGGCCATTGGTCTTTCAGTTTGGTTGGAGGCATGGAGGGGAGGGGTCAGGGAGGAGGTCAACAGGGGGCTGTAAGCTCAGAGAAGGAGTTGGAGACAGTGGAAAGTCATGTGATGTGGGCAAATTCATATTTTAGAAATTGCCGTGGGTTCCATGTGTTGATTGCGTTGGCAGGATGAGCGAGGCACAGCCAGCGGGAGGGCGACCAGGTTAGGGTTGTTGAAATAATTCCTGTTAGCGATTAAAAGGGCCTGAACTTCATCCTAGTAGCGATGATGGAGAATGAAGGATGGAGACAAGAAACGACTGGCCACACCATGAGCAGCTCAAGACCTTGCTCAGGTCAGGTGGGTGATGACGTCACAGGGACCGGAGGCCAGCAGCAGGAGCTCCCCCCAGCCCACATCCGGCCCCCTCTGTCATTCATCCCTTTCACTTCCCACAAATGGGAACCCAGGGAAAGTGGGACAGGGCAGGTGGGGTCATGATGGCCCCTGGTGTTCCTCTAGGAGTCCCCAAGGGAGGAAAAACCAGCCTGACCGGAACTAGAGCCAAGGGTGGGGGAGGGGAGGGAGTGCTGGGTCCTAGGGAACTGCCCCTGGTCCGGGCCAGTGGGGGAGGGAGAGGGTCAGCTTCCCCCCAGGTGCCACATTCCACACCCTGGGAGAGGGGAGTGACCTCTCCCTGCCCCGCCCCTCCCACGGAGCTGAGTTTACGTGACCAGGCTCAGGCTCCTCTCCAAACAGGGAGGGGGCCGTCACTTAGCCAGGGGTTCCTCTCTTTGCCTCTCTGCCTTGACCTTGGGCTACTTCAGCCCCATTTGGAGTCCAGCGCCAAACCACAGCCAGTACCACCTGGGCTGGAGCATGGGAAGGACCAGACTGAGAACAGAGAGAAAGAACATTGTCCTATGCCCACCCTGATTTCCTTGAGACCAGCGCGGTCCCCTGGGTGATATTCTGCTCCCTTCCCTGCTAACTTCCCTCCCACCAGGGATGGTAGAAAGACGCTAGGATTTGGGATTCTTTCCATTTCAAAACTCATCTGATCCTGTGAGTCCTTGGGCAAACTCTGCAGAGCCCTTGCAGACCTCCCCACAGCAAGGTTCCCGTCTGGGAACTGAAATTGTCTTCCTGAAAATCAGGTGTGACTCCTGAACACCAGCTATCTCGGCATTTTCACTGCTGAAGACCTACTGCGCACCAGAGGCTGATAGGTGGCCAGGAGGGCCACGTCCCTGCCCTCCCGGAGGGGAGCAGACCCTTCCTCATGCTTGGAACATCCTCCCTCCTCACCTGCCTTCTCCCTTTATCTGGATGCCAGTAACTCTGGTTCCTTTCAGTGCTCAGCTTGGGCATCACCCCCTCCAGGAGGTCTGCCTGATCCACTCAGGCTGGGCCAGTTTTTCCTCCCGCCATCCCCACCCCCCCGGACTCGCCCCATTATATTCCCCAGCTCTATCTCCCCAGCTGGGCTTGGAGCTGCACTAAGCACCTAGCTCCAGGTTGATGTCAGCACTAGTAAATGCTTAATGATTATTTGCTGGAAAAGACAAAGAAAAGAAGGAAGTCTCTCTTTTTTTAATTCAACCAACAATTGTGGACCACCTGTGCCAGTCACCTTCTGGACTTTGGGCTTCTAGAACAAAACGGGTAAACACTCCCTGCCCTCCTGAGCTTTCGTTCTGGGTGGGGCAGATCCAGTGATTCTAGGAGCTGAGGGGCCCATGGGGAGGAGCACAGCAGGAGAAGGGGAAGAGTGATGGGGGAAAGGCCAAGGAAAGAGGTGGTGTGTGGACAGAGAGCTGAGTGAGGCCAAGGAGCTTCCAGATCCCGGGGGGAGGGCTCAGCAGAGGCAGACTCCCCAAGGAAGAATGGGGTCAGGGTGTCCTAGGAACCCCAGCAGCCCCAGGAGCTGAGAAGAGTGTGCCAGGGGCAGGCGTGCAGGAGGGGAGGCCCAGAGGAGGCCAGAGCACACGGGTCTGCAGTCTTACTAGAGAGCTGGGCTTTATTCTGACAGTAAGAGGGCTTTGTTCAGAGAAGCCTTGGGATCCCTCTGGCTACTCTCCAGATCACAGACCAGGAGCAAAGGAAGAAGCAGAGGCTCTTACAAAGTCCAGGCAAGAGAAGCTGGGGGCTGGGGCTCAGGAGATATGACAGGGGGGTGAGAAGTGGCCTGATGTGGGGCGTATCCTGCAGGCAGAGCCAAACAGGTCGAGCTGATGGGTTCCTGGGAGCACGAGGGAAAGAGAGGAATCTAGGATGATTCCAAGCTTGGGGCCTGAGCCTGGGATCTGCCCTGCAGCCAGAGGACTGGTCTGGAGCCAAGGCTGATCCAATCTCCCTCCAGGACAGTGGTCACCCCAGATCTGCTCGGGAAGAAGTCCTGGCTGAATTAGCTTCTAATTAGGCTCTACTCACCAAGCGCTCACAGTGCCCGTGTCTGCCAGCACTGATGCCCATTGAGGGCTTGGGGGGAAACCAAGACTGTGTCCACGCAGGCCCCGCCCCACGTTGCCCACCGTCAGGGCCAAGAGTAGGGAGGTGACTTTCCACCAGAACCTGTATTTTCCAAAATTTCAACAGAGCAGCAAGGAAGGTGTGTCACTTCTATAATCCGGGACAAAGGATGTTTATACATTTTCAATTCTGACTTCCCTCAGGCTCCACTGGCCTCAAGCTGGCAAGTTGGGCCCAGGAGACTGGGGGAGGGGTGGTCAAGTTAGCTGAGTTCCTGGAAAAATTTCTTCCCCAGGGAGGAAGGTAGGTGGAGGGGTTTGTGGCCGGCAGGGGGGTACATTCTTGAGAGCAGCTGGAATTCAGAGCAGCTCTGAAGACTGAATGCTGAACCCTGAACCCTCCTGGCCCCTCCTGGCCCCTCCTGGCTCCTCCTGGCTCTTCCAGTACCCTCCTGGCTCCAGCCAGCTGCAGGATAAACACTTATTAAGCAGAAACTGCAAAGAATCCTGTGGCAAGGTGGGCTGCAAGAAGCTGGGAACGCCAGGGGTGCCCCTGTGTCTGGGGTCTGATGAGGGAGATGCCCTTTGCCCAGAGAAAGAACAGGCCCCACCCTCTGCCAGGGGCCTGGTATCCAAGGGGCATTTTGATCAATGAACAGTCAATTGGGAGGGAAAACACACCCCACTCCAGACACACACACACACACACACACACACACACACACACACACACACACACACACACACACACACACACACACCATTAACAGAGGGCAAAATCTCATTGGCTCCCTTGGGCACCTCACTGCCATTCTGGGCAGGACCTAGGGGACGCCAGCCCCAACCCTCACCAGGGTGCCCCAAGCACCAGCCTGAGGCCTCCCAGCCATGCCAGCACCTAGGAAGGGTGGGAAATCAGCCCTGGAGCCACAGAGCCAGGAAGCCCTCTGGCCCCACCTCCCTCCCCCAACCCCCGGCCCCTCCAGTGGAATGTGCTAGGGATTGGAAGGGGGAGGGCACTCCGTGGTCTTCGGACCTTATCTGGGATTAGGGCCGGGGCCTGTGGAGACCAGAACACACACCAAAGACATCAGTCCTAGCTCAGTAAACACAGAGATAGCCTCCCAGCACACAGAAACCAAATAAACACCTTCAGGCAGAGAGATCTGTATCTGGGGTTTAAGGAGGAAGGGTTTGAGCTCAGGGAGGCGGGGGAGGGGAAGGGAACCCGGAACTTGGCATTCCTACCAGGCCCATTTTACCTTGTCCTTATCCTCATCTTTATCACTAAGAAATAGATGAAACCTCTGCTACAAGCCTAGCGAGATGAATCAGGTTCTGAAACTCCGGCACCACTGGGATGGGGGTGCAGAAAGCTCCTCCCCCCAGGGTGTCCCAAGTCTGACTTAAGGAGCCCTCAGCAGAGGTGTCAGCGGAGCAAACCAGCTGCTGACCACACACCCTCACACACACACTTACACACTCACATACTCACACATTCACACACACTCCTTCACCTCTGTTCTTCCTGGTTTCACATCCCCAGCTTCCTGTAAGATTTTTGCTTGAGCAGAGGGTTTCCCTCTTCTAAAGCTGAATATCTGGCACTTTTGCCCAACCCCATCAGTCTGTGGATGGGGAGACTGAGACCAGAGTGGACTTAGCCTGCCTGAGGTCACACAGGTGGTTTCCTGCTAAACTGAGACCAGCAGGCAGGTGCCCTGGATCCAGGCTGTCTGCCCCTGGGTGGAAGAGTTGAGCTCCCGGAAGACAAAGGGGTAAACAGTGCAGGCTCCTGACAAGAACAGGTGGCCGGCCAGGGGCAGAGGAGGGATGCAGATGCGGTCCGGACTGAAGGCTGCTGGAGGTCAGGGAAAGAGAGCAGCCTGGGATTAGCAGGGAGGGCCTCCTGGAGGAGGAGGTTTGAGCAGAGCCCAGGGTGAGCTGCAGTAAGTGGTGAGCCGAGTGAGGACACCCGGGTGGCAGATGGCTAAAAAGTTCCAGAAAGGATCCTCTAAGGGTTAAGCCCAAATGTATGAGTCCTTACCACATGCCTGACTCCGTTCAAGGGTGTGTGTGACTGGTTTAAATCATCAAAGCTCCCCTATGCTGAAGCTAGGTTGCAAAGAGCTATGGCCCCATTTTTCCAACAAAGAAACTGAGGGTGACTTGCTTAAGTTTAGAGTTTGGGGAAGTGACAGAGCCAAGATTTGAACCCAGGAGGTCTGGCCCTGTGCCTCGTGGTCTCACCTCTGTGCCAAAGGAGAATCGAGAGGCTGCAGTGCTGGCTAGACTCAGACAAGGAAGGCCACTGCAGGCCAGGCTGTGGATGTGACTTTTCATTTTTCCTGAAGAAAACAACAACAATGGTTTTTGAGCCAGGAGATGACACAAGAAAATGTCAGATGAATCAGACAGCCAGGAGCAGGGTGCCCTGAAGCCGGGAACACAGGGCTGTCATCCCAGGTGGGTGTCCCAGCGCGTCCTTCATTCCTTCCCTCTGCCGCCCCCATAATCCTAGCCTTATCCTTCAAGTCCAAACAATGGCAGTACCACCCTCAGAGCTGATCTCCGGTGCCTCTCCCCAGCAGCAGGCTCATCCATCTCAAGCCAGCTTTGATCAAGTCACTCTGCTCACAAACCGTCCGCTGCAGCCTGTTCCCAAATCAAAGCGGCGTGTGGTCCTTGGACCCCCTGGGAAGCATCACCTGGGATATACCACATCTTCTTTATCCAGTCATCTGTTGATGGACACTTAGGTTGCTTCCATGACTTGGCTATTGTTATAGTGCTGCTATGAACACTGGGGTACGTGTATTTTTTCAATATACGCCCAGGAGTGGGACTGCTGGATCCCATGGTAACTCTATTTTTAGTTTTTTAAGGAACCTCCATACGGTTTTCCATAGTGGCTGCACCAATTTACATTCCTACCAACAGTGTAAGAGGGTTCCCTTTTCTCCACATCCTCTCCAGTGCTTATTATTTGTAGACTTTTTGATAATGGCCATTCTGACCAGAGTGAGGTGATACCTCACTGTAGTTTTGATTTGTACTTCTCTAATAATTAGTGATGTGATCTTTTCACGTACCTGTTGGCCATTGTATGTTTTCTTTGGAGAAATGTCTATTTAGGTCTTCTGCCCATTTTTTGATTGGTTTGTTTTGGTTTTTTGTATTTTGTTTTTGATATGGAGTTGTATGAACTGTTTGTATATTTTGGAAATTAAGCTCTTGTCAGTCACATCGTTTGCAAATATTTTCTCTCAGTCCGTGGGTTGTCTTTTCATTTTGTTTACAGTTTCCTTTGTTGTGCAAAAGCTTATGTGTTTGATTAGGTCCGAGTTGTTTATTTTTGCTTTTATCTCTGTTGCCTTGGGAGATTGATCTAAGAAAACATTGCCACGATTTGTTTCAGAGAATGTTTTGCCTATGTTCTCTTCTGGAAGTTTTATGGTACCATGTCTTACATTTAGGTCTTTAAACCATTTTGAATTTATTTTTGCATATGATGTGAGGGAGTGTTCTAACTTCATTATTTATATGAGGCTGTCCAGCTTTCCCGACACTGCTTGATGAAGAGACTGTCTTTTCTCCATTGTATGTTCTTGCCTCCTTTGTCAAAGATTAATTGACCATAAGTGGGTAGGTGAAAGTTCACTACTAAAGCATCCTTGAAAAGACAGACCAGAACAAAAGCTGTCAGTGCCTCTGGTTGCAAGATGAACAGAAAGACAAGAGAGCCATGGAAAACTTTCTCCCAACACTCATGGAAATATCAACATTCCTCTGGCATGGAGGTTATAATCAGATCTTGCGAGTGAAAGTTCCCGGGAATCTGAGGGATAATTACAGAGGAGATAAAACAAGTAGGCAAATAACTAGAGCCGAAGGTGGAAAGTGATAAGCAGGAAGCCTTTCACTACAGAACTTGTGCGAACAACGAACAACGAAGGGGAAATTTTTGCAACCCATATTGTGGAGCTACAGCCAATAGCCTTAAGACATTTAACAAGTTCCTCCGAATGACCAAATAAGAGACCAACAACCCAGGAGGGGAAAAAAAAAGCAAAGAATATGAACAAATAGTTTCCTGAAAGGATATACGCATTGCAGCTAGACATATGAAAATGTTCAACCTCGCTCGTAATAAGAGAAATGCGAATTTAGACTACGATGATTTCTCATTGTGTACGTGTCAGGTCGGTGAAGGTGAAAAGGATTGGTAACTATCAGTTGGGAATAAGGGGAACAAGACATTGCTGGTAGTGGTAAAAATCAGTATAAACCCTATGAACAGTGATTTCCAACTTCCGTCAAAATTTTAATTTGGAAACTGTACAAATAACTCCAGAATAGAGGTGAGGCCGTGTAGTACGGCACTGAGGGTTAATGAGTGGCTGTGTAGCAGGACAGTGACAAGCCTAGCCTTTGAGATGAGTCACGCCCCGGTGTAATAACTACTCATCAGCCTGGCCCAGATATTTAGTCTCCCCGAGCTTCAATTTCCTCCACTATAAAATGTGACCTTGGGTTTGATTCACAGATCCACTATTTATTTTAAAGCCATGTCACCCAAGGCGAGGTATTTAACCTCCCAGAACCTCAGTTTCCTCATCTCAGAAATGGGGCTAATAGCCCCCACCTCAGAGGGTTTGTGCGAGATAAATAAAAATCATATGTAAGAAACACTGCCCGGCACACGGAGAGCCTTCAACAGGCAGCCAGGATCGGCGCCTCAATAAAGCAGCGGAATGAATGCTAAACAGCTATGCTAACCTGCACCCACAGGGCTTGCCCCACCCCCACCATCCCTGTGGGGCAACGTTTGCCACTCAACTCAGAGGCCAACTGCCTTTATTTGGAACTGGAGCAGGTGCTGGCCCTTCAGCTTTTCCAGGCCTGTTTCGCAGAACCACACCTTCCTGCAACCACACACCAGGTGCTGGCAAGCACGGCTTCTATCTCACGCCCCTGCCTCTGCTCGGCTGTCCCCTCCCCCTGCAGTATCCTCAGCCTCAGCCACCACAGGTCTAACCCTGCCCCTTCTCCAGTGCTCACTGTGACAGGCAGATAATGACCCTCCAAAGATGTGCGAGGCCTAATGCCCAGGACCTGTGAATACGCATCTCACATGGCAAAAAGGGACTTTGTGGATGTGATTAAGTGAAGGATCCTGAGATGAAGAAATTATCCTGGATTATCTAAATGGGCTCCAAGTAATCATAAGGGTCCTTATAAGAGGGAAGCAAAATGATTCAAGTCCAAGAGACAAGATGTAACCATGGAAACAGAGGTTGGAGCAATGCACTTTAAAGGCAGAAGGGGCCACAAGCCAAGGAACATAGGTGGCTTCTAAAAGCTGGAAAAGGAAGGGAGACAGATTCTCCCCTAAAACCTCCAGAAGGAACACAATTCTGCTGACACTTTGATTTTAGCCCATAAGACCCACTTCAGACTTCTGACCTCTAGAACTGTAAGATACTAAGTCTGTGTTGTTTTAAGCCGCTAAGTTCAAGGTAATTTTTTCACCAGCAATAGGAAACCAGCACATCACTTCTTTTTTTTTGGGCGGGGGGTTCAGGAGATAATTAGGTTCATTTATTTATTTAATGGAGGCACTGGAGGTTGAACCTAGGACCTCACGCATGCTAAGCACGTGTTCTAGCACTGAGCTATACTTTCTCCCCACCACTTCTTCCTTCAGTCTCTGTGACCCCTGGCACCCTCCCCACCCCAAATCCTTCCCTCCTCTGAGCCCATCTGGTGCTTTATCTGACCCTCTTCTGGGGCTATCCTCTGTCCCCCTGGTGAGAGTTAGTTGACTCTTATCTCCTCTTCTAGTTGGTGAGCTCCTTGAGGGCAGGAGTTGGTTATTTATTTTTGTGTCTCCATCACCCTGATAACTCTTCTGCTTCCTTCCAGATCTATTCTCCACCCTTCCCTGCCCTGCTTATGCCCAGAAGGCTGATCTCTGGCTGCCCCGTTGGAGCAGCCAGTGGGAGGCAGCTGCAGGAGATGGGCGGAGGGAAGAAGGAAGTGAGCGTGTACTCCCCCAACAGGACAGCTGTGGTCACTCTCCTCTCAGAACTGAGCACAGTCAGAGATGCAGAAAGAAGGTGGCCGGGCGGCAAGTCCCCATACGACCTCCAGGAGGGCGCTGTGGAGGGCAGTCCTCTGGGACCTCAGCCCCCCCCCCCCCCAGCTCCCATCACACTGCGCCCTCCTCCGTTGTCCCTTCAGCTTCCGTGCTTCCTCCTGGGTGCTACCCCAACCCTGCTCCTATTCAGACTTTCAAAAATAGTTCTTTCTCTAGAGTCCATTCAGCTGACCCCGAGAGTCACGTATCCTGCGGGCACCCTGACCCATGCAGATGTGGCTCAGGTCCGAATGGAAAGTCAGCTGCAGAGAGCCTGGTACATGTGGGGACATTGCCTCGGTCTGTCTGTCTTAGATGGTGACCCCACCAGGGCTGGGAGAGGCCCACGGAGCATTCTCCTCCACCCACTCCCAGCCATGCGGGCAGGAAGAAAGGCCTTATTAGCAAGTGGAGAGAGCAGGAGGGAGTGGGCAGCAGGGGAGGAAACCCTCACTCCCATTGGGTTCTCCGGACCCCACTCTCCACACAGGCCCACACACTGAGCGGTCCCAATCCACACGTCTCCTTTGGCTCGGCCCCTTTCCTGGGGCGCCGGGGCTGGACAGGAGCCAGGAGCTGGCGGTGTGGGGCTGGCGCGGTGACACGCCCTCGCTGCCTTTTTCCGCAGAGCTGCCTCCATGCTGGGTATCTGGTGCCTGGTGCCGCCAGGCCTGGCCGGCCCCCGCACTCCTTCCCCTTCACTCTGCCGTGTCTGGGCTGCTAAGTAACTCACCCTCACATCCCTCACACCCTGCCCTGCCTCTGACCCCACCAGCCCTGGCCCCCTCTCAGCTCATCTGTGCACTCGCTCCAACGGCCTGAGCAGTGCCGCCCCACGCTCTGCACCCCACAGTCCAGGGAAGCTCTCCCCTCCCTCAGGGAAGCACAACAGGGCTCTGATGGCGCAGCAAGGACCCAGCAGTCCTTATATTTCCTAGATCAGGCGCCCAGACATAATCCATTAGGTCCGTTTCTTACAACAACCTTCCAAAGGAGATCATTACCACCCATTTCACAGATGATACTGAGGTACAGAGAGGTATGTGACTTGCTGACGGCCACAGGGGCAGGCGGCAGTGGAGCTGACTCCAAAGCGCCTCCCACCTCCCACCAAAGCACCCTTCCTATTTACCCTGAGCCAAGCGCGGGGGAAGTCACAAGTTATGCAGGAAAGGGCGCTGGATATAGAGTCCAAAGTGCCGGATCCAGTCCAGGCTCTGACTTTCAGCATCTGGCTGGTCTGGGCAATCTGTTAGCCCCTCTGTTTCCCAGTCTATGTGCCAGGGACAATGATCCTGCCTGCCCACCTCCCGCGGCTATTTAGAGGTTCAGAGAGAAGAGGGGATTGCAAGGCGGATCAGAGCCTGGCATCCGAGCTACCGAAGAAAGCGGTGTTGTCCACTCTGGAGCCAGCTGCTGCTTCGGACAGGCTGCCGGCCCCGGGGACTGACTTTACAAGCTCACCCCACCGCCCGCAGCTCCCTCTGCCCTCAGCAGGCTGAGCTGGCTCCGCGGGTGCAGCCGGCGCCCAGGACTAGGCCAACTAGGCGCCACAGCGCCCCCTGGAGGCCGTACGGGGACTCGCCGCCCTGCTACCTGAATGGCCCCTCTTTCTGCATTTCTGACGGTGCTCAACTCTGAGATGAAAGATCTGAAAGGTCAGGAGGGCATTATCTGGGCACGGGTTGGCTCTAGACTCCAGGCTACTCTCCAGCCTCCCTAGGGAGAGCAAACTGGCGTTGAGCTGAGACTGGTACAAGAGAAAGAGGCCCGGAAGTGCTGAAAATCCAAAGACCCAGACTGTAGCTGTGTGACCCTGGGCATGTGTCTTTCTCTCTCTGAAACTGGCAGTGGAGCAACAAAGGAGTGGAGGAGGCCGCCTAAGGAAAGGTATCTCTCCTCCGCACTCTAAAATTGTTTGTCTGATCCTCGGCTGCCTCAGGTGCAAAACAGCCACAAGGGGCCGCTGCAGCCACGGCTGTGAAGGAAGCCGGAGCTGATGGAAACGGCCCGCCCCCTACCTGCCCCCACCACACCTCGCCCCCGCGGGCGGTCAGCCCAGCCTCCTCCTCCCAGTACACCCCTGCTGGAATCATAATGGTACCCAAATGTTTAAACCTTCCGGGAATAAGCCAGTCCCCTGAATTCACAGTTCTCTTAGGGTAGAGTTTAGTGGGACCCTTAGGAGATCAAGCTAAAGAAAGCTGGGCAAACTAGGAGCATACATCCAGTGAGACCTAGAATCATCCCTTGCAAGGGGCTGAGACAAGTTGCCGCAAGGAAATCCCACCAGCCATGGAATCCCACGCACGTGGGCTCAAATCTGGGAGGGTAGGGAGTCCCCAGCCAGCTATTGGTCCCTAAACAAGTCACTGAACTTCTCTGAACTTTGGTTTTCTCCCAGAACCATCTCATAGGAGGAGACACACTGGGGAGAGGAGTCAATGTTTTCACTGGGGGGCCCTCCACCAAGCTCCCCCTGCCCCCCTGTTGCCCTGCACAGTAGGAAATGTGGGCATAGGCAGGGGGCTCAGAGCAGCCTTAGAGCAGCCCCCGAGATTGCTCTAGAAATTGACATTAGAAGGTTCCACCGCCTGAACACAGGACCCTCTGGTGGGTTCCCTCTTCCCTACAGCATGGGGAGTAATGAGTGCGCACAGGGAGATGTTGAAGCCGTGACACAACCCAGCCCTGGTGTTTGCTCAGAGAAAGGGGGTACTGGGAGTTTGGTAGGTGATGCTCCCCAATCCCAGAGCAGCTTCCGACCAGGTTGGAGACCACTTGTCTTCTTGCCAGACTCATTCTCTACTAGGAGGATTTTATCTGGAAAAAAGATGGTGGGCAGTTCCTGGCCAATGGGCCTCATCCCCAAACACAGGGCTAGAAAAAGGTGAATGCAGAGAGGTCATGGGCTTACCTCGGACTCCTGGGATACAGTTCAGCTTCCTCCCCTTCATGGAGCAAGCCCCCACTTGTCCCACCCCCACCACTCCCTCGCCCCAGCCCCAGAAAACATGTTTCGTTTCCTCCACTGGGCCACACTCAGTGACACCTCCAGGCCTTGACAGATGCAGTTCCCCCTGCCCAGAATGTTCGCCTCCCCCCCAACACACACATGCAGGCACTCACCACACCCCCATCAACTTTCACCTGGATAAATCCAACCCATCCTTCAGGCCTTGGCCCAGCACGTGCTCCATGAAACGTTCCCTGACTCCCAAGACTGAGCTAGGACTCCTGCTGTGTGGCCCAAAGCCCCCAGATGCCCCCAGAGCGGAGCTCGGCACCCTGTGTCACGCTGTTGTCACTCATTGTGTCTCCTGGAGGGCTCTGCTGGGCGGATATTGTGTCCGCCTAGGTCACTGTTGCAGTCCCAGCAACCGGCAGCATGCCTGGCACAAAGCAGGCCTCCGACGAGTGCTTGCTGAATGGAGGGGGCAATGACCTGGTAAAGGCAGACTGGGGCTCTGCTGGGGGCGCCGCATGAGCGGGGGGCTCAGTGGAGCCCACTTCCTCCCCACCCCTACCCCACCTTTGGATCTCAGACTCTAGTCTTTCTTATGGGTTTGGAGTTTTCTTGATTCAATTTCCTGACGTTTCCCTCTCTCTTGATGAAAGTTCTGACAACATGTCTCGGTTGTGCTGAGGGGAACAGATGAGAGACATCGCGGCTGGCTGGGTCTGGCCTGAGTTAAGGTGTGAACAGCAAGTCCCAGGGGCTGAGAGTGTTGGCGGCAGCAAAGATGGACCCAGAGCCGCTGGGGGAGAGATTCCCCAAAGCTCAGAGGGATCAAAGCCATCTGAAGATGTATGAGAATCAGAACAAGATAGGGTTGGGGCAGAGGGGTCCTTAAGAACCATCTGGTCCAAAGCCCTCATCCTTCCTTCCTCGCCCACTCAGTCCTTCCTTCAACAAGCTCAGACAGGTGCCTTCAGAGGGGGGAAACTGAGGCCAGCCATCGCAGCCCTTGCTCTTAGTTATTTGCACAATTATCTCAAAATAACTATTCTTTTCTCTTCAGAAGCCCATCTCTGACCTAGAAATTGTTAGCAGCCACCTAGGCAGTGCTAGGAGGGCAGGATCTGGAGCCAGGCCGACTTGGTAGGCATGCCTTGTGCAACGTACTTCCCTCTCTGAGCCTCAGTTTCGTTTGTAAGTGGAAGCAATAATATTTACTTCTCGCAGCTGTTGTGAGAAATAACGAGATGATACGGAACAACCTTGTCCCAGACCTGTCCTAGGAAGCCTCCCCGGCTGCCATGCTTTCCCAGCCCCCTGTCCCCTCCCATCACCAACTGCACTCACCACATCATTCAGCAATGACCAATCGGCTTATCTGCTTCCAGCCCTAGAGCTTCCTGGGGAAACAGAACTCATGTGTTTGGTTCACAATTTCATTTATTTCCAACCCCCAACACAGAAAAGTCACCCACAAATATTTGTCAAATGAATGAACGGATGAATTGTTGATCCGAAGAAGGGATTAAAAGAGATGAAAGAGGGAAGGATATAGCTCAGATACAGAGTGTGTGCCTAGCATGCAAGAGGTCCTGGGTTCAATCCCCAGTACCTCAGTTAAAAAACAGATAAGTGAACCTAATTATCTCCCCCCCCCAAAATTAAATAAAATAGATGGAGACTCCAACTAGAGATTTTCATAAAGAGGCTCACATATCACCACCACCACCACCACCTACCTTTCCTCACTAGATTTTATCCTCACACTTTTCTGTTTCTCCTGGGTTTTATTTGTGAGTGATGGTGGTGGTTGATTCTGTTGAACTTTATTTTTGGTTTCCTGAGAATCTGCTCAGATAGTCCCGGTGATTCTCCATCTAGTAAGGGAACTGATTTTGTGCCTGTTTGGACCTGAGATAGAGAGAGAGCATCAGGGCGCTGAGGCCGAGGGGGCCAGCAGCAGCCTGGACACGTAGGAGAGACTCGAAGGGGAGGGAAGCTCAGGGAGAGCAAAGCACTTGGGGTTTATGAGTGTTGGAACAATAGATTTGGAGCCGAAAGGATTCTCAGAGACCATCCAGCTGTCACTCTTATTCCTCCACTTTCCACCCTGTTTCCCACTCCTCCCTTTGGCCAGCACAGAGCCAGGGCCTTCGGCGGGGGTGGGAGGGGACACCGAGATCCCAGGGAAGAATCCACACGTATAAAGTCACCCATCTTCTTCCCAGCTCTTTGTACAGTCTTCACTGGGAAACAGACCTCATGTGTTCGGTTCACAACTTTATTTATTTCCAACCCCCAACACAGGGCACTTTTGACAAGCCTCTGCCTATGGGAGTTGTTTGTCCCTGAATTCAGTGGGTGAAAGGGTAATATACTGAAATTCCTAAGATCTGGACTCTCTAGAGTGTCAGAGGACTGGGAACATTCCATGATTATACTGAGAAGATCTCTTCTTTCTTGCACTTACAAGGCCGAAGTAGCTAATAGTTCATCTTAAAGTTGAGTTCTCCAAGTTGCCAAATGTCAGCATCGATTGAAATCACAACCTTGCCAAATGTCATATAAAATTTAGACCATTGATCAGAAAAGAAGGGCACTCAAAGAATTGGAACAGAAATATATGAGAGGATTTAATTGACCTGTAGTACCCCAAACTCCAAATGCTCCTCATGTTCCCCTACCATCCTTTATTGTCTCTAAAATTATAAATAAGTTAGATCTCCAAGGGAGGAGGTCCATTGTAAAGCCAAAGCTGAGAGATGAGGGCTTATTCACCAGGAGAATTTCAAGATGTCACTGATCTATATCAGCAGAAATGTGAATACTGGCTTTGGGGATGGTTTCCAATTTTTGATCAGACTGAGTTAATCAATATGGAGGCACTCACCAGAGATTTGCAGTTCAGCTGCCAGCTTGAGTTATTTAGGGCTGAGTCTAAACATTTGCTCAGTCAGTGGACAGAAACGGAACTCAAAAGTGGCTTATACAAAATAAAGTTGAGTTTCCAGAAAATCCTTGTTGAAAAGAAGGAAGGAATAATAATAAAGGAAGAGGAATAAAGAGAAAGAAACGCAACCAGCTAGGAAAACAGGAATGTTGGAGTGGGCTTATCATTTAGAACCCATGCAACCATTCCCCATCTATGAAAGCCCAGAAGACACTATCCAGACTCTGGCAGTTAAGAAATACTTAGGCAGCAGGGTGAGTGTAGCTCACGGCTAGAGTGCATGCTTAGCACGCATGAGGTTCTGGGTTCAGTCCCCAGGACCTCCATTAGAAAAATAAAATAAATAAAAACAAATACCTAGACAAGAGGGAACACAGCATCTTTGGAAAACATGGTAGCCCTTGTTCTGTGAGGTTGTGGGCAGGAGATGCTACAGTTGAATTGGGCTCCCTGATTTTAACAGAGATGGGGTCCATGTGGCAGAGGGCAAGCAGGAACGCGTCCGTTGCTGGAGGGCTGGAATAGTAATCAGGATGATAAAATCTGTAAGGCTCCGTATGATAATCAGCTTATCATGGGTCCCTAAGACCAAACTACATGGGCAGACCACCAAGATCCTACTTCAATGAGCATTCAGATGTGGAGATTGTCATTCTAAGTGAAGTAAGCCAGAAAGAGAAAGATAAATACCATGTGATATCGCTTATATGTGGAATCTTTAAAAAAGGACACGAATGAACTTACTACAACACAGAAGCAGACTCACAAACATAGAAGATAAACGTGGTTACCAGTGGGCCAAAGGAGTGGGAAGGGGTAAATCGAGAGTTTGAAGTCTGCACCTCGTGGGGAGTGATGGAAATGTTAGGTGTCTTGATTGTGGCGGTGGTTTCATAGGTATTTACATCCATCAAAATTCATCAAATTGTACATCTGAAATATGTGTAGTCTACTGTACAGGAATTATACCACAATGAAGGTGTTTTAAAATAAAAATAAAAGCATTGGACTCTAAATCAATCAATCACAGAAACATAAAGAAACAGAAAGGAATTTAATACAGAGCATTGGCTGTTTGTGAAATCATTAGAAGGCTGGAGAAGCAGACTCTAGATTGAGACTCTAGAAATGGCTCCCTGATTAAGACCATAGAGCCAGCCCCCAAAGGAACTCCTGGTCTGCCACAATAAGAAACCTTGGGAATCAGGAAGCCATTACCAGATCAGGTGGCCCCAGGCATATAGTACCTGGTAGATCTATGCCAACAAAAAACACTCCCTCCCTCCAGATCTCTTTCCACTCAACTCATGTCCCACAAAAGTGCACTGATTGGAAAAACTTTTATTACATCTAGATCCACAGCTGTAAGGGAGTCTGGAAAAAGTAGGTTGAAGATTATCTGCCTCTAGATAACAGGAAAGCTCACTGGGAAGATGTGGGAACTGATATGAGCAAGTCAGTCAGTCGTATCTGCTGTAGTTTTCTACCCTATCCCCCAAAAAGAAAAGTTTAGATCAGGAAGAAGCCTGTCTTAAGCCCCATGATAGAGAATGGCAGGATCTTATCCAGTTCTAAGACTAGGATCAGCTCTTAGACCCAGAGCACTTTGAATAAAGGGAAATCCAGGTACCCTTGAGGAAGGACTTTGCAATAACATCACAGGAATGCACTGTGCGTCTACCTCCCAACCTTCCCCCGTAGGAACCTGGCGGCATTTACAAGAGTAGCTGTGTACTGAAGGGAAGGAAATACCCCAACCTGCAGGGATTATTGGACACTGGCTCCAAAGTAACTCTAATCTCTGAAAATGCAGAACAACACTGTAGTTCACCAGTTAGACTGAAAGCTTATGTGAGGGTGGTGATAGCTGTCATTTTGATCACTATTCTTTTCCAGGCAAATCCAAAAAACCACATTCTCCAATTTCCTTTGCTGCTAAGATAAGCTATGTGATTTAGATTCTACCAATCCGATGTACCACATGAGACTTAGGAGGGAGGGAGGTGAGGAAGTAGGTTCCATTTGGGGCACCTACCTGCTGGCATGGATAGCAGAGGCAGCATGGTTCTGAAGCCCAAGCTGTGGAGGTTGTTATTCAACAGGGCACGTCCTGACTTGGAAATTTCCCAGTGTTGGCAGAGGCAACGGCTCCCTTGGCAGACCCATTCTGCTATGTCATTTGGGGAGATGTCAGAAATTAAGCCTAGATTCTGTTTCTCCAACTCTCCTAATGATTCTTTGAGTTATCTAGAGCACTTATGAATCCCTTGTTAAAACAGCCAGAGTAGTTTCTGTTGATTGCAGCTGAGAATCTGACCATTTCAAAGGATCAGATGCCAATGGAGTTTTGACCTAAGTCTGTCTTTCATAAGCCCAATGGTACCCTGGATCCAACCAATGTTTTTTTCCCCCAATAGCTGAAATGGAATGAAAGTAGTCAATAAATAGCTCCCTGACCCATGGAGTAAGGATTATGGTGTAAGAAGAGTCAGTAACACTACATCTCTAAGAGATCGATAGAGACTAGTGCCACATAAAAATTGGATAAATTCAGGGTTGATCACTCTGGTCACCTCCCCCATTAACTTGTCATTTTCCCTGTGTAGAATATAAACAGACATTAGGGAATGATAATTTTATAATTTATCATGTATCTATTCCAGTAGAAATCACTGATTCAGATCAGGTCTACTTACTAGAACAGATCACAACAGTCCTTAGCACCTGATATGGGAAACTCTTTTTTTCCTCTATTCCAATAAGCAAAGGATACCAGGATACATTTGCATTGACCTGCAGAGATAGCAATACATCTTTTCCAGAAAGTGCAGAGAATCAGACCTAGTGGGTAGGTAAACAGAAGCATTCTCCAAATCACACTGAAGGATTGCTCCAGGAAGACACCACTGCTGTCACTGCTGGCCACAGACACTGCAGCTCAAACTATTGATGTTGGGCGCTGCACATCCCTGCAGAACCACCATTACTGTTGCCTCAGTAAACTACATGTCTCAGCCCCTGTCCTGTTTCTACCATATTAGATTCCACTCGGCACTTCCTTCACCTCCAAAGTCTTGTGTGGGAGCACCTGATTGGCAGAGCCACACCACATGTCCTAGCTGCAACGGAAGTTGGGAAAAGCACATTTCTGGCTTCTCCCTTGGGAGATAGAGAGAAGGTATAGAGTGGTAGGAGAGAAAGACGGTGTAAGTGGGAAGAGAATCAGAGAAGATCTTGACCAGTTGCATATTAAGGATGAAGCACTAGAGAAAATATCACAAACTCTCGATGCTCAGGCATCTCACTAGAGCCATCTTGGACCCAGAGACACCATCCAGCTTCCAACTATGATCTTGGGTTTTCCTGAGTATCTACATTACTTTAATGTCCTAGGTTTATTCTAATGTAAACCCTCCCCCAATGGCTTGACCAATCTGTAGCAAACTGTGTCTTCCAAAGATCAGTATATCCCATTCCACATGCTGTCCTTCTACGTGACATGGGCACTCTGCCATCTTTGGGGTCTGTATTTGTTTTCTATTTCTGCTTAGCAAATTACTGCAAATGTAGCAGCTTAAAATAGGACCCATTTATGAAATCACAATTCTGCAAGTGTGACTGGGTTCTCCATAAAGGATATCATAAGGTGTTGGCCAAGCTGAGCTCCCAGCTGGAGACTCTGGGGAAGAATCTACTTCCAGACTTTTTCTTGTTTTTGGAAACATTCAGTTCTTTGCAGATGGAGGACTGAGGTCCCCTTTTCCTTGGAGGCTCTCAGTTCCTAGAGGCTACCCACATTCCTTGCCACATGCCTCCTTCCATTTTCCAGCCAGCAATGGAATATTGAAATCTCATGCTTCAAATTTCTGACTTCCTCTTCTACAACAAACCAAGAAAACTCTCTGCTTTTAAAGAGTTTATGTGATTATGTCAGGCCCACTGGATAATCTTCCTCAATAGAGACTTTAATTACTTCCCTCAAATCCCTTCACAACAGCATCTGTTTGAACTGTTTGACTGAATAACCAGATCATCTTAAAGAGTTCTGCCTCCTTGCAAGATCTATACTCCCTTCCCTTGAATCTAGACAAGACAGTGAGTGCAGCAGACGTGACACTGTGTGACTTCCAAGTCTAGGTAATAAAGCAAAACAGCTTCTTCCTGGTTCTTTCTTGCTTAGGACATATGTCTTGGGAGCCCCGAGTCAGCATGTAAGAAGTCTGGCTACCCTGAGGCTGTCCTGCTGGACAGCACAGGAAGAGTCTGCACACAAAGATGCTGAGAAGCTCCTGCAGGGCCAGCCCCCAGGATTGAGTCTTTCCAGCCCAGGTGCTGAACATGTGAGTGAGCAAGACTTCAGATGACTCCAGCCCCCAGCCTATGAGCTGTAATGACCCCAAGTGCAGCAGAAGTGAGTTATTCCCACCAAGCCTCTGAGCTTTGGGGAAGTTCAGGATGCAGCAGTGGTATCTGGAACATAGACTGAGGGCGTTGTCTTGTGGAAGACATCCCTAGTCAAGCCTAGAGTCCTTGGAGGACTGTAGCAGCTGCTGTCTTGTGGAAGGTTCCTTATTTTGTCTTGGAGCACTTTTTTTCTGCACTTGTGCCTGTATTTTTTCACCATCTGTGAAACCTTCCAAAGCAAAACCCATGTCATTTTTGTCTTGTTTCCCTCAGTAGTGAACACGTGACCTGCTAAGAGACTGAGGCAGATTGTTTGCAACATAGGGCCTCTGTGATTGCCCTCCCTCAATCCATGTCCTTGCCATGGGATTTTGCATCTCCTCCTATCAAGAGAAGGAGTCTGTTTATCCTGCTCTTGAATCTGGCTGAAGTGGTGACTTGCTTTGGCCAAAATCATGCAGCCAAAGTGACTGCTCTGAGCCCAAGCCTTAGAAGGCCTTGCATTATCTTGGAAACTTTGCTTAAGCCAGCTGGTTGGAGGATTAGAGTCATGTGGTTCTTTCAACCCCGTCACCCCCAACCAGCATGCAGCCAAGCCCCAGAGGAGGGGAGAGCTACCTAGCTGACTCGGACTGGACCACAGATGCTTAAAGGAAAACAGAAATGCCCAGTCTAAACTGCCAACTGCAAACCCATGAGCTCAATAAAAGGTTGTGATTTTAAGCCACGAAATTGTGGATTGCTTTGCTCCAAGCAAAAGTTAACTGATAGAAAAGCTAACCAACACTTTTAAAGTGGATTCAATTGATTCTCCTTTCACCTCCTTTCTGCCCCTTCTTAATCCCAAAGAACAAACGGGTCCAAGTCCAAGTTCGATTTGCAATAGGAAAGCTTTATTGGGAATTTGAGATCAGACAGGAAGTGGAGTCACCCCAAGACCAGAGGAAGAGAGATCTCCCCAACCCCAGAGGAGGGGGCCAATGGGCAGCCAGAGGCTCAACTGCCCAGTCAGCCCCATCCCAAATGGGCCCCAGGGCTCATCGCCACAGTGCAGTGGGTAGGCTTCATCCAGGGTCTGCCCGTTTGGGGGATGCTCAGCTGGGTTAGGGCCACGGAGGTTTACAGGGCTTCTAGTATCTTATCTGGTAGCCTGTAGAGAGATAGAAGGGAGGTGAGAGTGAGAAGAGAGGACTTAGAGCAGGAGACAGAGAGACTGGGACTTGGAGAAAAATGGGCTAAGAGAACAAGGAGATTGAAGCTCAAAGAGCTGAAGAATCTTGAGATGGAAGGATCCTGGGATCCTAGTGGCCCCTACCCAATTCCTGAAGCTTTCTTGCAGCAGCTGGCGGATGTTCTCACATTTCGGAGGCTGGAGCCTCATGAGGCAGACCCCTCCTCCATTCAACAGTTTGTTTTTTTTTTTAAGTAAATGCCTTGGATATTGAGGTAACCTCTGCCTGAAGATGATGCATAAAACCACATCAGACACTCTAGAGAAGGATGGCTCCCAGGCACCCTAAGGCTTTTCTGAGCCAAACATTCCTAGTCATGTTACCCAGACTTTTGCTACAATCTCATATTAAATTTTTATTTTACGAGGTTCAACATGCACAAGGGGAAACTGTCTCTGACTAAGAGACCACTTCAGCTGTGCGGCTCTTTCTTGCATTCAGATTATTATCTTTAACATATGCTCCTTTTGGCAGTTTCATCATATAACTGACTTATACAAGCCAGTCATTGACTACACCCCTGAACCTCTTTTCTACCTGAACCATGGCTGACCCAGGAGTCCCCATCGTCATGATGATTCAAAGCACTGGGTCTGGAACACCCCCAAGGCTGAGCTCTCATTTATGAGTTTTGTGACCTTGAGTAAGTTACTTAAATTCTCTGACCCTCATAGGGTGTGGTGGGAAATATATAAGGTGATACACAATTTCTAACCCATCTCCTATGCTACTGAGACTTGGGCCATGTGTAAATTTGGTCCTAGCCTCACCTAAGGCTCTGTCAAAAATAGTGATAAATTCAGAAACAAGGGCAAGTCTATGGCACCTCACTAAGATGGACCCTAAAATCTAGCTCTGTTTAGAATATGTATTCCCCAGAGAGGCACAAAGATATTCAAAAAGGGCAGTACCTTGGCAGGTATCACCTGTGCCTCCCCCACCCCTCACAACGTAGAGTTGTCCCTTACCTTGTGTCTCACAGCCACCAGATTTTGAGGAAGAGGACTGAGACTGGGATGGCCTTGCACTTCCTCCTCCAGATCCACTTCCTTCTTCACAGCTGCCACTACTTCCTCCTCCAGATCCACTTCCTCCTCCGTAGCTGCCTCCACTTCCCCCTCCAGAGCTACTTCCTCCACAATAGCTGCCTCCACTTGCTCTTCCATAAGTGCCTCCACTTCCACCCTGAGATCCACTTCCTCTGCCACCTCCAAAGCTGATTTGTCCTGTTCCATGAGATTCACTGAGAAGAAAACACAGATATGAAATGAGTAACCTCACATATATATACAAGAATGAACCCGGAC
Organism: Camelus dromedarius; assembly: GCF_036321535.1. Taxonomy (NCBI): domain Eukaryota; kingdom Metazoa; phylum Chordata; class Mammalia; order Artiodactyla; family Camelidae; genus Camelus; species Camelus dromedarius. Next base: position 56,901,743 of record NC_087451.1, read on the forward strand.
AGAAGACCCAAATGTAATGTGAGTCCTCCTAAGTCTTTCTTCCTGCAAAGCAGAGGACAGAGGCTGGGCGGATACCACAGCTGGAAGGGGAGAGCCTTTCTCTCCCGAGAGCAGAGAGCTGTCCCTTCTCTCATTGTTACCATCCTCCTTTCCCAAAGCCCAAATGCCCTGAGGTTCCCCCCATGGGAGGAAGAAACCCTCAATCCATCAGACCCTTGTGTACAGGAGCTTTCCCAGCTGCCTCTATGCAGAACAGAAGGGTTCCACAGAGTCCTGGGGCACCTACAGGTCCTCCTGGCCGCCCTCGAGGAGGCTGCAGTAGGTCTTAATTTCCTTCTCCAGCCGCATCTTGGTGCTGAGCAGAAGGCTGTACTCCTGATTCTGGCACTCAGTCTCTGCCCGGATCTCAGCAAGCTGGACCTCCAGCATACTGATCTGCTCCTGGACCTGCTGCAGCAGGAGACTGTAGCGTTTCTCTGTATCTTCCAAGGACTGCTCCAGGGCCGATTTCTAGGGAGCAGAAAGAGGCTCTGAGAGGGATGCTACCTCATAACTGCTCCCCTTCCTGCCCCCGGGGATTGTGCCCAGCCTCCTGTGTCCCACCCTGGCAGAGGGTCCAGAGAAGGAACACCAACCATGCTGAGCTGAGCCTGCAGCTCTATCTCCAACTCCTGGACGCTGTGCCGAAGCTTGGTCACCTCCTTGTTGTTGGACTCCACCTCCTGGCCATAACACATCACCTCCTGCTCGATCTGGCTCATCTGCAAACACCAAAGCTCAGTGAGGACCAGGCTGGGCTAGAGGCAGTAATGGGGAAGGCTCTTCCCCACTCATCAGCACCTTCACCTCCAGAGCCAAGATGGGGCCAAAGCCAAGGACAAGTTGTCCTGAGCTCTGGATCCCTCCAGCCAGGCAGGATTGTCCAGTTCTCTTAACTTAACATTCCCTTTCAGCAAGGCTTCAAGAGTCTTCACACTTTATCTCTAAACTCCTTTTTAATGTTATTTCAAACTGGCCCGCCAAATACACACACACACACACACACACACACACACACACACACACACACACACACACACACACACTACAGATCATGCCTACATGTGCCAGCCTCTACACTAGATGATGGAGACCCAAGAGGAAGGGAGTCGCCAAAGAGCTCAGTGTAGTGTGAGGGGCTCACCGGGTACCACTACTAGGGTCCCATAGCACACAGTCTTATGTAAGATGTTTATGCTCTGCCTTTGTTCACACACGCAATAAACTGTGAGAGTTTCTCGAGGGCAACAATCTTGTGTGGCTCATCTCTGAGACATCAGCACTTCACATGAAACACAGCACTGAGAAGCTGCTCAATAATTATGTTCGTGGGCAGTGAATGAATTGGAAGAAGGATGACTGAGACACCCAGCTGGACTGAGAGATGGAGGGGTGGGTGGAGGAACAAATGGAAGGATACGTGGATGGAGGGATAGAGGGTTGACTCTGAGTCCTCCACTGCTCACCTGACTCTCATATTGCTGCTCGATGTCCCTTCGGTTCTTAGCACTGAGCTGCTCATACTCTTCGCGCATGTCGTTGAGGATCTTAGTGAGATCTCTGCCAGGAGCAGCATTCATCTCCACACTGACATCCCCAGTGCTCTGCCCAGACAGCTGGCTCATCTCCTGCCAGGGAAGAAGGGGATGTGGTCAGGGAGACTCTCTATCACTTTTCAGTCCTCTCCCTCTGCTCACCCCAGGGTGCAAAGACTGGATGGGTCACAGGTGTGAAGTCAAAACCCAACTACCACCATAGGATGGGAATGTCCTCCTCAAGAGTAAGGGAGAGTGTGTCTCCCCGGCAGTGGTCCAGAGCTCCCCTCCACCCGAAGTTATCCCTGCACTTCTGTTCCTCCCTCTCCCCCACTAGCAGTAAGTAGCCAGAATCCCACCTCCTCGTGATTCTTTCTGAGGGCTATCAGCTCCTCCTGCAGAGACTCATACTGCATCTCCAGGTCAGACTTCTGCATGGTTAGATCATCCAGCATCTTTCTCAGGCCATTGAGGTCAGCATCCACTGCTTGTCTCAGGTTCTGCTCCATCTCAAACCTGCAGACCAGCCAGGGGTAGAACATAAGCAAGAGGGCACAAGCCCCCACAGGGATCTCCAGAGCACTAGCAGGTGGAGGAAGGATTGATGGCAGCAATGGGAGTGGGAACAGGACTCACTTCATCCTGAAGTCATCCAGGGTCATGCGACTGTTGTCAATCTCCAGGAGAGTCTTGTTGTTGCCCACCGTGAGGCACACAATCTAAAAAAGAGGAGATGGCATAGGACCCATGCACTCCTGCTGTGGCCCACTTCTGGGAGGGCAAGAGGCCAAGAAAAGCCGTAGGAGGTGACGATCCCATCCAGGAAGATGCCCAAGAGGTTGGAGGAGCTTCCTACCACTGTTATATGGCACAGACCCCTCACCCCTCACAGCCTCCAACAAGGATGTTCAGTGTGGCTTATATTCATTCATTCAACAAATACTTGAAGATCTACTACAAAGGACACTATGGGGTTTAGAGATCAATGAAATAACTGCTCCTCAAGGAGCCCACAGTCAACTACAAAGTCCAAAATATCCTAGAAGAGTTCAAGGAAAGAAGAGTTGACTTGTGGCTATGGGAGATCAAGAAGGACTTCAGGGAGGAGGTGGTAATTGAATTGGTCCCTGAAGGATGGCTAAGATTAGACATGAATAAATAGATGGAAGAGGTTTGGGGTAGAAACAAGATACCCAGAGGCTGTTCATCAGAAGGTGTAGAAGCAAGGGGGACAGGTGGAAACAGTGAATGAGCTAGACTCTGAGCTCCTCAAGGACAGAGACCAAGTCTGGGACATCACTCTGTCTGCCCAGAGCAACACTGAGGATACTCGCTCATTCAGTTGAATGGATAGAGGACGTGTGGATGGATGGATGGGTGAATGGTTGTGATGGGTAGATAGATGATTTCTATCCATGCCCAGAGTTCTAGATCCTCTCCATCACTTGAACATCCAGCATGTAAATCTGGGTCCAAGAAAACTGGAAGAATCAAGACAGGTCCTTATAGGAGCCCAGGAGAAGTAGGAAGGGAGAGATAGGATTTCTAGTTTTCCAAACTGGAAAGCTCTGAACTCGTAAGAGATGAGAGGAGAGACAGGCAGATGCTCCCCTCTCCTGAGCCATATGACCTACCTGTTTGGGGTGGCAGCACCCTTTTTTTTTTCACGTAATTACAGAAATTCTAAACCATCAGAACCTGAGAGCTAGTCTGCCTATCCTCCGTATTAAATGGATAGGAGAGTGGGGAGGGTAGAGCTCAGTGGTAGAGTGCACACTTAGCACACACAAGGTCCTGGGTTTAAACTTAATTACTTCCCCCCAAAGATTTTTTCAAACAAACAAAAAAAGTTTTTTAATGGATAGGAGAATAGGTCCAGAGAGGATGCTGGGCTTCCCAACATCACACAGTGAATTGGTGGCAGACCCAGGATGGGGGAAGCCCCATTGCTGTGCTCCCTCCACACTGGCTCTGCTTTCCCCACCGGGGCCAGGCCAAGAGTTGTTTCTGATAAAAGTTTAAGTTTCAAAAAGACGAACGGTCTGGCTACTGCTTGAGCTTAGAACCCAGCATCTTGCCTTTGGGGAAGACAAAGGGCAGGAGTGAGTGTGGGAGTGTGTGCGCATGCGTGTGAGAGACAGACAGACAGATCTGTGTTTCCCCGGCCTACCTGCTTCTTGAGATCCTCGATAGTGTCATAGTAGCGAGAGTAATCCTTTTGGACGGTCCTGGGCCTCTGCCTGTCATACCACTCCCGGATCTTATTCTCCAGGTCGCTGTTGGCCTTCTCTAGTCTCTGCACATTTTCCATGTAGGAGGCCAGCCGGCTATTGAGTTCCTGCATGGTGGCCTTCTCATTCGCAGGCAGAATGCCACCATCTCCAACACCACCACCAAAGCCACCTCCAAAGCCCCCAAAGCCTCCACCAAAGCTACCACCAAAACTACCACCACTAACGCCACCCGCAGATCCTTGGCCAAAGCTGGAGACAAAACTGCCGCCACCTCCCCTCCCACAGGCCCCGGAGCTCCCCCCACCATAGCTGCTGGTAGAGCTGAACCGGCCCCCTCTTCCCCCAGCCCCCGAGGAGCTGAAGCGGCTGACAGACGACCTAAAGCTTCCACCGCGACCCCCGCCGCTCCAGCCGCCGCAGGGCAATGAGAACTGTCTGCAACTCATGGCAATATCCTCTGTTCGTGGGTGGGAGCAGTTGTAGGAGTGCTGCCGGCTCCAGAGTGCAGGATGTGGAGCTGAACCCGAGGATGTCTACTTATACCCCCAGCTGATGGTGGCACGCCTGGGTGTGCCCTCTGTCTGCCCCGGTCTCCCTGAGACAGACTCAAAGGAGGTCTGAGATACGGGAGGTGGCTGGGCTTCTCCAAGCTGCCCCAGGCTCAGCGTCCTTTGGTGACAGCCTGGAGGCAGCCAGCCTCTCTCCATTGTGTGAAGTAATTTAATGATATTTGGCTGTCAAGAGCACCATAAATCAGCTCTGCTGCCAAAGGGGTGGCCTAGATCCTGGAGTTTGGTGTCCACTGCCCTGACAGTAGATCTGAGATTTAGCCCCTCTGAGACAGAAACTCCCAGGAGCAGAGTCACCTCCTCCTTTGAGGATCATTACTGTCTGCACCCCTCTCCACTCCGACTTGGGGCCCACTGTGGGTGAGCTGGGACTGGAGTACCAAGGAGTTACGATAGAGGTTGGGGGAGCTGCCTGGGTGGGTAGGGAGACTGGCCCCTGGACTCACAGAGCCCAATCTGATGGTGAGCCCAGTCCTTGCTCTCAGAGTCTCCAGTCTGATGGAAAAGATGAGTGGCATGGCAGAAAGATTGAGACACTAACAAAGCAACACACCCCCAGCATTCTGAAACAGCAAGCAGAGTTCGCATGAAGGAGAAGGATTCTGGACAGAGTAGACTGAATAAATGAAGTAACGCTAGTGTTAGCTGACCTTCAGGCAGAAAGGCAAGTGGCTCGACTGTCTTAGTTCCTCAGCAGAGCCCAGCAGTGGGTATGGCGTTGACTTTTTCCAGGGGCCTAGCCCATGCGGAGCCCTGGGAAGGATGCTGAGATGTGTGACTTATCCTGCCCTCCTGAAATTTACAATCCCCTGTCCCTGGCAGAAAGTCCGAGCATATTCTGGTGAGCCAGGCCGCAGGAGCTGTCCAGCACTGCCAACTCCTCTTCGTATTGGAGGATTGACAGATCTGGGGAGCAGGGCTGAACATGGGGAAGAGTAGGCATTTATCAAGGGGCCCCTCCAGGTAGGGCTGACACGCACTGTCTTTATGGCCCCTGACGTCTCTTCCCAAAGGGGCTTCTCATGAGGAAACTGAGTCCAAGGCCCCAGGAGTGGGGAGGGTGGGGCTGGGAGGCAGCTCCTTCTCTCTCCAGCCCAACGCTCCCCCAATCCCCTGGGGAGGGCCAGATGGTGTGAGCAGAGTCAGCCTCAAGAGGAAGCAGCAGGCACTGGAGCAGATGTGCAGGGATGGCCAGATCGGGGAGGAAGTCCTAGGCCCTCTTAGCTCATAAAGAAGGGAAGGGAGCTGGCTGTGACCAAGTTTCCCTCCATGCGGGGCAGAGAATCAGCCAGGTAAGTTCAAAATTCAGGGGAGAACCAGGTTTGACAGCCAACCCAGAGCACATAAACTGTTAAGTCCTCATCTCACGGGTCCCAAGAGGTGGACGAGGGGAGGGGTCCCCACAGGATGTCAGCCTTTTCGGGCAACTGCAGTGGAATTCTGAGGATTGGGGTCTGCTGCTCTGAGCTGAATGAGTTAGGACAATCCTGGAAGGTGGGAAGTCAAAGAGATGGCTGAAGGCAGTGACTGATGGGCTTGGGACCATGGCTGGAAATGGGCCGTGTTTCATGAGAGCCAGCTGATCGGGGTGCCCAGCGGGGAGCTTCTGGTCAGCCAGGCAGGTCTCAGATGCCCTGATACAGACAGGCCTTGGTGCTTAGGCTCCCCAGCCATGAATGCATCGGCAGGGAATGTACATGCAGTGTCCCAGAGGCGCCACTTTGCTGGCTGTCCCCTCTCCTGCTCCCCCCCATTCTGCCCAACCTCTCCTCCATCCAGCTCGGGCACCCAGGTCTATCCACCCGGGCACCTCCTAAAAGTCATTGTTGACCACACCAGCCTCTCTTCTTACCTGTAGCTCTTTTTTCAGCACTTGGCATCTCCTACCTGGAATGACCAGTTATCTCCCTTCATCCCATTCGTGTTGGGATCTTACTTGAACCAGACACAGTTGGGCGTAGGGACAAGTGGCACAGGGGTAGAGGAGCTCATACTGTCAACGTAGGGCGGGGTGTGGGGGGCACCGAGACGCAGTGTGGAAAGTGTAACAGAGCAAATTGCAAAGCCAGAGGGAGAGACCCAGGCAGGCTTCTCAGAGAAGGGGCGCATGGATGGTCTCCAAAGAGGAGTAGGAGTTTTCTGGGTAGAAAAGACAGAGAGGAACACTTCAACTGGAGGGAGCTGCAAACGTGAGCACTCTCCGGGTTGTGTGGGGGCGTGGTATGATTTAGTTAGGGGGTCCGGGGAATGGCATGAGATAGGGCTGGAGTGAAAAAGCAAGATGGACCTTCAATGCCAGGATGGTGGATCCTAACTTTGGGGTGAAGGAAAGTCAGTGATGCTTAGATATGGGTTGGAAAGTCCACTCCACTTCTTGTGCAGAGGAGTCAGAAGGATGGAGAGAGGCAGGGAGAACAGTGAAGGTGGGGAGTCTGGCTGGGCAGGGTGGTGGCAGGCGCCGAAGATATGAGTAAAGAATCAGTGCTGACAGAAGGTGTAGGCGCCTGGGCCCTGCTTAGGTGCCTAATGGAGGGGCGGACCCACGCGCCACGCCTGCCCTCCCGCCCCCAGCAGCCAGCTACCTGATGACTCAGGGCCCTCCCTCAGCCCCACCTGGGCTCAATGACAGACAGCAAGTCGGGGGGAGCAGCTGAGAGGTGGGAGGCCAGCTGTGGGGCTCCCGTGGCCAGTGGAAGGCTGGCCCTGTCCCCTAAGTCCCCATCTCCCTACCTTTGGGGACACCTTGCAGGTGGAACTCCGTGGTTCCTTCCCCATTCCTTTGTATGCCCGAGTCCTTGCAGCCCCTTCTCTCCCACCACTCAGCGCTCCAAGGGCACGGCCGCACGCGGATGCTGGCACTGTGGTGTGGGCTGCGGCCTCGCCATGGGGCTGCAGAGGCAGCTGACGCTCCCCGGGTCTCAGGCACCAGGGCTTCCTGAGCTGCGCGTGCGCTGTTCCTCACTCACGCTCCGGAGTTTTCCCACGGTGGATGTTGGAGGTGGACTCACAGGGAAGCTCCTGAGCCCCAAGAGGATAGGAGAGCGAGCTACGTCACACACCCTAGAAGAAGAAATCACTTGCTCTGGCCAGGGTTCTGTCAGCCTCCCTCATCTCTGACCCCACCTTGCCCAACCTGGTTCCCTGGGCCAGACAGCTCAGGAAAAGGGACAGGATGGCCCCCAGGTGGGTCTGGAGTAACCCACCAACCCCCTCAGCAAGACCAAGGGGCATGGGCAAGGGAGGGTGGGATGGGGCGGGTCTCATAGGTCTCCCCTGAGTCTGGACACCCCAGCCTTGTGTCTGTGATGACACAACTAGCAGAGGACCGGGGCACTGGCTTTGGAGCCAGACAAGTCTGAGTCTAAAACCAGGTTCCTCTACTTTCTTGGGTAAAGTTCTTCCCCTCTCCAAATCTCAATTTCCTCACTGTAAGTTTGGATTCATCCTTTACTGAGCACCTACCATGCGCCAGGCATTGTCCTAAGTCCTCAAGATGAGGTGATGGACAAGTCAGACAGAGCCCCTACCTTCTTGGGCTACTATGGGATAAAACAGACCCTCAAGAATAAATGTGTAATTCAAAACTGGCCTGAGTGCTGTCAGTGGGAAAATGGGGAGCACATAATGAAGGTGTTGCCAGGTTGGAGAGATCAGGGTTAGGGGGTTCTCCCTGAGAAAGAGACACCTGAGTGAAGGGTGAATACAAATGAGCCAGAAGAGAATCCTGTGGGGGAGGGGGCTGGGGCAGAGCATGTGCAAATGTCCTGAGATGGGAAGGAGCTCCGAGACTGCAAGGGCAGAAGGCCAACTTGGCCATAGGGCAGTGAGCTGTCAAGCAAATGATTTGGGTGGTGAAAAAATAGTTCTGACCTCACCAGGTTGCTGTGAGGCTTGAAAGAGCTAATATTGTAAAGCTGGGGGTGTGAGTCTGGCACACAGAGGGACATTTTCCTGACTGTCAGTGGCATTGTGTCTGTCCCTGACTTCCCCTTGGACTGTGTGGACAAATTCAGTTCACAGCCCTCTGGATAGTAAGTCCATCCCTCTTGTCTGCTGAGCCTGCATTCAGATCGAGGACCTGTGCTACATGAGGCTGGGGAGGAGGGCACACCAAGATTGGAGGACCATGGTTTCTTCCATTAAGGACCCTCCTGGCCTCCAGGTAAGATTCCCCTTGCTTTGCCTGCCGGTAGTATTTAATCTTCAGTGTCATTTTATGAGGTAGGTACTAATTTTATAATCGTTTTACAACTGAGCAAATTGAGGCTCAGAGAGGGTAAGTATCTTGGCCACAGTCACAGAGCTAAACGAGAAGGAGGTGGAGCAGGTTTGTCCTGCAGTGAGTAGGAGCTAAGATGGACACAAGTCCTGGTGCTCCCTCTCCCCGCCCCCAGCCTCTTCACTTGGTCTCTCTCCTTGTGCAGTCTGGCTCAATTCATCTTTAATTTTCCCCACACCTAGAAGAGTAAGCTTCAATAAATACATGTGAATGAATGGATGAATGAATGAATGAGCCTCACTGCCTATTCCTAGCCCAGTACCTTCACTAGCTTATCTTTCTCTGACTCTGTTTCTGTCTTTTTCTCTGTCTCTGTTTCTCTCTCTCTCTATCTCTCTCTCTGTCAGGACATCGGGACCACCAGGCTCCTGGGCTTCAGACCCCCTTGGGGTTGCCCCCTGTGGTACCAGCTGATGCCTGCTTCCTCTGATCCCAACCAGGACTAGTTGGCTACATTATCCAAACCAGACCGTCTGCGGCCATGGGGCAGAGCCACTCACCTGATCAGGTAACCATAGGGAGATATGCCCCTTGTTGCCTGGAAAGGTCCCTGAACACATTTGAGGTCTTTTCACAATAAAAAATAAAAGAGCCCCCCAGACTAAAGGGGACTCGGAATTTCAAAATGGACCCTATCCCATAAAACAAAAACCTTGGAGTCAGCTAGGAAAAATTTGTGCTGGTCCTGTTGGGCTTTTAGCTTCATCCTGAGGGACTCCAGAACAGAAATGAAGCACAAGCCTGACCAGGAACCGGGGCTGGGCTCAGCCATTTTTCCGTCTGTAGGACCTGAAGCAGGTCCCTGTACCCTGAAGAGGAGGAGGTGGGAGGAGCCGGCTGCACAGCCCTTTCCACGCTGCCCTTCTCTGTGCTGAGGGCAGGAGAAGATCACTCCTTCCTAATTGCTCTGGGGAAAGTGGAGCCAGAGGGGCCACATGGCCACCCCCAGGACCCTGAGAGGTGGCTCCTGCTGCCCCCACTAGACCATGTTATGGAGTCATTTTCTTGTTTTCCTGTCATTTAGACCTTGGTGGCAGCAGGGGAGGCGGTCTTGTCTTTGTCACTGTGAATGACTCAGATCTTTAGTTGGGGACCTGTAGCACCAGGCCCTAGAGACAAGAGCACTGGTCAGCAGCTGGACCCAAAGTGTTGGCTCCACTCTTCTCAGTGGAGTATGATGGTGGTGGTGGGACACCGGAGAGGTGGGACTCCATGGGGGACCCTGGGACAGCTGCCCTGTCTGGCTTCCCTCTAGGGCCCAGCACACAGGGTTAGACCACCTCATAGCACACTGCTTGAATTCCTTGCCTCCCACTTTTGAGCTTGCTCTCAGCCGGGTGGCCCCCAGGTGCACCTTTACCATCAAGCAAGCCCGCTGTCCCTGGGTTCCCTCCAAACAGCAATGGCAGTCACTCGAGAGGAGAGGAGACTGACCCAGCACACCCAGGTCTAAGAAATCTCACGTTTCTATGTTCCTCTAAAGCAGATCCTCTTTGGGAGTAGAAACTCTAATCTGGCACCTCCTCCAAGGCAGAGTGATGTCTGGGGATTCTTACGCAGTCTTGAGTATTCCAGACCTCAGTCCTCATCAGTGACTGTGGATACGTTTTGCTCTCTGCCCTCCTGAATGTGGACCACTCCCCAGATTCCATGCCACTTGAGTTCATTGCCCAGCTGGGAACATTGGTCCCCAGGGTCCAGCACCCCTACAAGAATCACACAGTCCCTCCCCTCCGGGGTCCTACCACTTTTCGGGCCACAAAACCATCCCTCCCACTCTCCTTCAAACTTCCCTCCTCCCTGAACTGTCCCCTCCTACCTCTAAAACTGTCATTCATCTCCGTAATGGTCCACCCTCCCCCAAAGATCACCCTAGATCAACCTTTCTTAGAGTGAAAACTCAGGTAAAATGACATCTCAGAGTTCTAGATCTCTCCTCCCTGAGGTGAAGATGAGGTCAAAAGAAACCAATATTACTTCATTCCTTTTCCTAATAACTCATGCTCTTACGCTTCCATTTATAGAGCAGATTATGTGCCAACCACGATGATAAAACTCATTCTTGCATGAGATCATTTAATCTTCCGTGGCCTTATGCAGTGAGGGTTTTCTTTCTCCATTTTGCGAAAGAGGACCTTGCCCAAACTCTTCCGGGTTATTCAGTGTAGGAGCCACGACTCCAAATCAGGATGTCTGATTCCAAAGCCCAGTCTTTTAGCCCCCTTTCCTTCAAAGAGTAACTCTTCTTTAATCCTAGTCCCACCCTTGACTCCCCCTCAAAGCTTCATTCATGCAGCCAAATGACTGAGCTGCTGAAATTGACATAGTGACTAGTCAACTCCTTCCTAGCTTGGGGCAGTGAGCCCTACCTACCTCTGGAATCTCCACTACTCACTCAGGCGAGATCCTCCCCTTCCTCCTCCTTTTCCAGCCCCCACCCCCCAAAAAAGGAAAGGACACTCCCCACCAGAGGAAGCTCCTACAAACCTGGGTCTTGATGTGCATTCACTCACTGGGTTCCCATATCAACTCCAAGAAGCAAGAGTTCACCATGCTTACTGGACAAGTGAGGAAACTGAGACTCTCCAAGGTCACAGAGCTAATTCAGAGCAGAGCCAGGGTTGGAAACCAGTCAGTCTGTTCCTAAAGCCTCCAAAAACGCCCTCATTATGGACAAGAGTCACCATGTATAAGAGGTAGCTCACACAGCATCACTGATAGCCGTGCCCTGAGACTGCAGCGTGCCAGGCACTGTGCTAGAGGTCTGACATGTGAATCCTCCAGCAAATCCTCACAACAAGTTCCCAGGGTAGGTACTGTTGTTGTACCCAACTTACAGATGTGGAAACTGAGGTTTGGAGATGCCAATCAACTTGCTCTATGTCAACTAAGAGCAGGCAGGATTCAGACCCAGCTCTGGAGACAAGAGCAGGTGGGATGGAGGGAGACAAAACTCTCAGTAAAACATAAGAGTTCATGGACCTCCATTGATAAGCTTTAGGAAACTCAAGAACCTCATGAATTATATGCAAATGTGTGGGAAGACATCTGTAGCTTTCAATATATTCTCAGAGGAATACCTGAAGACAAACATGTAAGAATCCTTAACCTAGCACAGTGCCTGGCATACAAAAGGCACTCAGTAATATCTGATGAATGAAGGAATAAATAAGTAAATGGATGAGTGACTGAATGAACAAACATTCCTCCATGCCCCCAGGAGACACCACAAATGACCTGGTACACACATCTATCTTCTGAGATGATGAAAGCAATCCTGGGACCTGAGCCCAATCCACCCCCATGTCCTTTCTCCCAGCCCCAGAGGCCATAGCCATATGCTCCGAGAGCTCCAAGGAGATGCTTCCCCCGCTTTCTCCCCACCTCCACTCCTGACAATGACCAGGCAGATGCAGGAGTTGTGCAACTCAGATAATGAAGCTTTATTGATTGCTGGGAGGGGCAAGGGTGAAACAGGGCTCAGGTGTGAAGTGCTTGGGTGCAGGGAGATGGGAGAGGGGATCCCCCAGTGAAATCTGTGTCCACATGGTGGGAGTGCTTCCTAGGCCTGAGCAGTGCAGAGCAGCCTTAGTTCTTGGTGCGAAGGACCTGCTCGTGGGAGGACACCACCTTGCCATCGTGCACGTCCACGACTTTGGTGCGAATCTGGCGACTGGAGGAGGTCACTGGGGAAGAGGGGAGAGAGGGTGTTACCAGCGAAAGACAAACAATGAAGAAACCAGGAGTGAGGAGGCCAAGGAGCTGCAGGGACTTAAATGAACTGTCTCCCTGCTGCCCTCTCCCCTGATTACCACTTCACCCACTGACCTTGCCCCAGCATTGCAACCATCAGCACATTTCTTTCAGACTAGGGCTCTGTAAGGTCAGGGGCAGAGTCTGAGTTCCCAGACTGAAGATTTCTAATAACTCAGAGTTTGGTTCAGTCCAGATCTGCCCAAATGGACTGGTCTTGGTGGGAAGACCCATGTGGGGCTCTGTCCACGGTGCTGACTGCCAAAACTAAGGGGTCCACCACAAACATTGGGCCACCAGCTCCTAGCCCTAAGGAGGGGTTAGAAAATGGCTTCTTCTTCCCAAAGAGGTGCATAAGGGATACTGGGTGAGGAAACCCTAGCTCTACCCTTCCAGAGCCCCCATCCAACATCCTAGACCTGCTGGGAGACAGGGGTGGTCCTGAGTCCAGGCTTGATAAGGAGGAAAGTCTTACCATCTCTGGATGACTGAGAGCCAGAGGAGAACTGGGAGGAAGAGAGGCTGTGAAGATAGAAAAGGGCAAGATCATTAGACACACGGAGGGGCAGTGACTAACAGTGGGGGCAGCTCTGGAAGGGGGCCCTGGGCACTCACTGGGCGTCCTCGCCCTCCAGTAGGCGGCGGTAGGTGGCGATCTCCTGCTCCAGCCTGGTCTTCACGTCCAGGAGGATCTTGTATTCCTGGTTCTGCTGCTCCATCTCGCAGCGCAGCTGGGCCAGCTGCTCCTCCACGCTGCTGATCAGCTCCTGGATCTGGGCCAACTGCATGCAGTAGCGGCCTTTGGTCTCCTCCAGGCTGTTTTCCAGGGATGCTTTCTGTGAGGGAAGGAACAAAGATTGGGGGTGAGTGAAGGTGGTCATCCCTCCCCCAGGGCCCTGGGCTTACTGCAGGCCTGATAGCGCCCCTACCATGCTGAGCTGGGACTGCAGCTCGATCTCCAGGTTCTGCACGGTGCGCCGGAGCTCGGAGATCTCGGTCTTGCCGCTCTGCACCAGCTCGCTGTTGGTGGCCACTTCGCGGTTCAGTTCCTCCGTCTGCAGAATAAAAAACATCGTTCGCACTGGAAGCTCCCAGGAGGCAAGCACCCCAGGTCCCTTCCCCTCTGAATGCCACTCACCCTGCTGAAGAACCAGTCCTCGGCGTCCTTGCGGTTCTTCTCCGCGATCTTCTCGTACTGGTCGCGCATCTCGTTCAGGATGCGGCTCAGGTCTATGCCAGGGGCAGCGTCCATCTCCACATTGACGTCTCCGCCCACCTGGCCTCTCAGGGCGTTCATTTCCTGCACATCCAAGGAACAATCCACAGTCAGGGACCTACTATGGCAGCCAGTCAAGGGTCCCTAGTCAGAGGTGTTCCTGGCCTGAACATTGCCCTCCAACATCTCAGTTCCATCTCTTCCTTCCCAGCTAACCCTCTAAGCTGGCTTCCATTTAGCTCTCACCTCCTCGTGGTTCTTCCTCAGGTAGGCCAGCTCCTCCTTCAGGCTCTCGATCTGCATCTCCAGGTCGGCTCTGGCCAGGGTCAGCTCGTCCAGCACCCTGCGCAGGCCATTGATGTCGGCCTCCACGCTCATGCGCAGGTTCAGCTCCGTCTCGTACCTGGAATGTCCCGGGGGAAAGGAATGAGAGGCCCATCCTGGCCACACTTAAGGCTCTGTTCTCTCCCCTCCACAGCTTCTGCCCACACCTGACACCCTGTGGGTGGCTTAGGGACCCAATCTTGAAAGTGGCACAGATGGACACAATTCCCATTATTGCTCAGATCTGAACATTCCAGGGCAGGAGGAGGGTGGTGCAGGGAATAAGATAGTTCATCATGCTATAGAATTCACGAAGGGGAGATGCTCCTGGCTTCAGCCAACCAGTAGCACACAAGGCCCCCAAATATGACTCTTTCCTACACTTCAGGGGCAGGTGGAAAAGTGGGGAGTGTCTCTCCCTAAAGTAGTGGCTCCCTAATTTGGCTGTGGTTCAGAATCACCCAGGTAGCCTGTTAAAAATAACTGAATCAGAATCCTAAGGGTGGGGCCCAAGAGTCATGTATTTTTATAAGCACCCCCAAGGGGTTTTCACACAGCCATCCCAGGCCTCGCCAGCTCTGTTTAGGGAACACTGCTCCAAAAATGCCCCACCCAGGGGAGACTGGTTGTTCTGGGCCACCACTGCAAACTCACTTGGTGCGGAAGTCATCAGCAGCCAGGCGGGCATTGTCAATCTGCAGCACAATATTAGCATTGTCCACGGTGGCCGTGAGGATCTGCAGGTGGAAAGGGCACAGGTCATTGGTCAAATGGACAGCGCCAGCCAGCCTTGACTGCAGACTGCATCAGGCCTTTGCTTTCATGCTTTTTCCTGACCCCCCTACTCCCCACAAGCCTTTACCACAGTGGCCTAAAGTATACCCCCAGTGGTCCAGCTTGGACCCAGGATGTGGCTGACCCGTGGTCAGCAGAGTAGATGGAAAGAGCACTGGTCTTAGAGTAAAAAGCCCTTGAGTTCTGGTCCTGGCTCAACCACCGACTTGCAAAACCTGAGACATGTCTTAGGGCCTCAAGTTTTCCGCCCACAGAGGAGGGGTGACCAAGCTCTCCAGGCCTCCTTCCCAATCTGATTTCTCCTCTCTCTGCACAAGCCAGCCCTGCCAGTCCTCTGAAGGCACAGACAGACACTCCTTTTCAAGTCCACAGAGCACAGGACCTCAAGTGGGGCTTTCCCAAACATTGAGATCCAGCTGGCACAGGGGACTAGAAAAGAAATAGAAGAGGGGAAAAAAAGTAGATTGAGCCCTGGATTGGCTACAGTTCCTTCCGCTATCATCTAATTTCTCTAATCCATGCAAAGCATCAGTCAGATAATCAAGGGAAGCAGGATCAGCCGGGAGGGACCCCGGTGTGACCTGGGAGCAGGAGCAGGGAGCAGGGGGCTGGAGGCAGATGACACAAGCCCCCTCCTGTGCAGGGCAGGCAAGGTGGGCCACCACTGATTGTCTCTGTGGGTTTTCCACGCCCTCCTGGCCATGGGGAGGGGCCGCCCGTGCCAGGGCTCATGGGCGGCAGCCACCACAGCCCAGACTAATGAGCTAATGAGTGGTTTGGCCGTCTAGCCTGGTCCCGTTACAGCCTCGCTCCTCCCCTGTGCTGGAGAACAGGTAGCTGTCTCCTGTCCTGGCAGGTGAGGCACAAGTGTTCTAGCCCTGGTCCTGCCATTCATTTGCTGTGTGACCTTGGGCAGACAGCCCAAAGTCTCAGCTTCTTCCTCTGTAAGGGTAGGAATCCCTGGTCTCTCATGGTCTGAGGATCAGGGGCCCAGAGAGGCATGAGCAAGATGGGGGAAGGGAGGCCTTCTTCTCATGGATCAGCTCCACTGGGGGCATTCAGAGCTAGAAGAAGGGGTCCGGGGCTGGAGGCTGTCCTGTCTGGGAATCTGAAGTTGCCGGTGGTGTGAGGCACCTGTTGCTCCTGAGTGAGGTGGCAGGAATGGCACCTCCCGCTGCCTGGCCCACCCACCTTGTTTCTCAGGTCCTCGATGGTCTTGAAGTAGGGGCTGTAGTCCTTGGTCTCAGCAGGACGCTGCCTCTGGTACCAGTCGCGGATCTTCACCTCCAGGTCGGCGTTGGCCTCCTCCAGGGCGCGCACCTTGTCCAGGTAGGAGGCTAGGCGGTCGTTGAGGTTCTGCATGGTCACCTTCTCACTGCCCACCAGGAGCCCATCACCACCACCAAAGCCACCACCGAAGCCACCACCAAAGCCACCACCAAGGCCACCACCAAGGCCAGCACCGTATCCTCCACCAAAGCCGCCACCCAGGGCCCCGCCAAAGCTGCTGCTGCTGCTGAAGCCACCACCGTAGCCACCTCCCAGCCCGCAAGCCCCTCCAGAGGAGTAGCGGGAGGTGGTGACAGACAGACCCCCATAGGCACTAGGGGCCCGGCAGGAGCCTCCAGCCAGGACAGAGGATATGTGGCTGGAGCCACCGCCGATGCCCTTCATGGAGCCAGAGGAGGTGAATTGGCGGCTGCAAGTGGTCATGATGCCGAGGAGAGAGGTGAGTGAGCGAGCGAGCAAGTCGAAGAGAGAAGGGAAAGGTGCTCAGGTTGAGTTCGAAAAGGATGCAGGGCTTCTTTATACTCCTGGGTAGGGGCGGGCCTGGCATTTTCCATTCCCCTTGGCTTTCGTCATCCAGGTGCCAGTGCCAACTCCCAGCCAGATCCCTCCTCTTCGCCGCCTCATCACGTCTGTCATATTTTACTGGAAACTCATTGTTCAGAGTGTTTGGGATTTCTTGTCCCGCCAAGTGTGATTCACAGGAGGAGGTGTGGGCCTGCAGGCTACACTTTCCCTTCAGGGCCCAGCAGCGTGGCTCTCCAGAGCCCACATGCTGGGCTCAGCCAGGTGGCAGGAGTAGGGCCTCTGTGCACCACAAACCTAGCGACCTGTTAGTTCCCCATTAACTAGGTGGGCCTCTGACATTCACCTAGGAGAAGCCCACCACTCCAGGTGGCACCTGGCTGGAGGACACCAGCATGGCCAGGTCACCCCTCAGCATTACCAACTATGAGACCCTCCCAAGTCTGACCTGCTGGGCCACACTAGGGGTCCTGTCACATCCCTGAAGCATTCTCAACTAGGATTCAGGTGGCTCAGGTTTACACCTTGACACCCCTAGTAAAGGGAAATCCAGGTGGCTCCCCCTAGCCCTGGGCACAGACCCTAAGCTCCTCCACACACCTGTGGATGGGCCCATGGCATTGGCTGCTCAGTCGGGCCAAGGGCAGATGGTATTACAGGAGACATTTGGAAAGAGCATGGAGTCAGATTGGGTGCTGGCTCTACCATTTACCCCTGAGTGACCCAGAACCTGACACTTCTCTGGGTCTCAGCTTGCTCATCTGTAAAGTGGGAGTAAATACCACCCACCCTGCCTACTGCAGAGTCAGCTCTGTGTGTCAGCTGAGTGTGGCATGAAGTCTGGGTAGCACTGGTGTAGCCCAGGCTGGGCCCCAAAGAGGGTGGAATAGAACCCCTGGAACAAGACTGAAAGGGGCCTTTTTGCTTCCAGCCCCAGATGTCTTCTCAGGCCCCCAGGGCAGCCCCAGTGGGAGGGTCTGGCTCAGGTAACTTTATTTGAGATGCTTGTGGAGCTGACCCAAAGGATGTTTGCATTTGGGGGGTGTTGGGGGCAGTGCAGGGACCTGAGAGTGGATTCAAGGGTCCCTGACGGTTGAGGCCCCAAGGATCAGGGGACATTTCCAGGGGTCCATCTGGCTGCTTTGGAGGTTTGTGTATTGGGACCTCAGCTATCCCACGTCTCCCAGACAACCTCCCAAGGCACCCCCTCTGGCTTCACCCCACCCTCCCGCCACCCCTCAGCTGCACAGACCCCGGCAGGCATGTCGAGAGGAATGTGGTCGTGTCTGGGGCTGCCTGACACATCCCATCTCCCAAGACAGGCCCCAACAGCCCCCGCTGGAGGCTCCAACACTCCTCCTAAGATCAACTGCTCCCAGAAGGGAAGGGGAGCCTCCCTCTCCCCCCACCCCAACTGCCACCAAAGCAGAAGTCAGGGAGCCGCCCTCCCCACCCACCCGCCGCCACCGCCACGAGGGCCTAGTAGCCCAGAAGACAATGCTGAGGCAGACACTTGAGGCTGAGGGCTTCCCAAATCTGCCCGGCTGAGGACGCTCAAGGATGTGAGTAAGCGAGGGCCCCGCCCCACCCTGCCCCAACCAACTCTGACAGACACTCCTAATCTTCTTCCAGAGGTTGGTCCCCCACCTCAGCCCAGCCCTGCAATTTCCCCAGTGAGAGGCAGCAGGGATTTTGGCTGAAGGAAAAAACGCTTTTGTTAGGAGACATGTTGCTGTCAGCTGTGGGGTGGAGAGGTGAGGGGGGGTGCTCTCCAGAGAAAAATGCAACATCCCAAGGGACTCAGGGACCGCAAGAGCCCGACGCCCGCTTCCTCTGTGCCGCCCGCCACCCCGGCTCTCTGCCCGGCAGGGAACCACAGATAGAATCCCTGGAGCACGGGACACAGGGAAAGCTCTTCTTCCCTCTCACCTGAGTCAGTGGGACCCAAAAGAGGCTCCCTCCCTGCCCCTCCTCCAGCCGCCGCAGGAAGGGGGACTGGGGATAAAGGAGGAGCCTGCGGTGGTGCCTCTTGTGGTTGGTGAATCTCCCTGTACCAGCCTGGTGGGGGGAAACCAATGCCAATGCAAACAGGTGACGTGGCAGGGCCAGGCAGCCCCACACAGAGCCCGCGTTGTGTGCTGATGCCCGGCTGAGCACAGGGGATGGGATCCTAAGGTAGGAGGGGACCTCAGGACAGCCCAGCCTGGGGACAGAGGCAGAGCCCAGTTGCATAGAAGGGACCGTCTCTGCCCTTTGGAAGGCCCCAGCCTGAGAGGGAAGAGAGGATACACATCAAAACGACTGAAGATATGAACAGACATAAGAGAAGTACAATCAGTGTGTATTAGTTTCCTGGGATGGTGGTAACAAGTTATCAGAAACTTGATGGTTAAAAACAACAGAAAGTTGGATGGGATGGGTATAGCTCAGGGATAGAAGGCATGCTTAGCATGCATGAGGTCTTGGGTTCAACCCCCATTACTTCCATTAAAAACAAACAAACAAACAAAAACAGAAAGTCTTCTCTCAGAGTTCCTGAGGCCAGAAGTCTAAAGTTCAGGTGCCAGCAGCACCCGTGAAGGTGCTGGAGGAGAACCTCTCCTTGCCTCTCCCAGCTTGGCAGCTCCTTGTGTGCCTTGGTTTGTGGCAACAAAACTCCAGTCTCTCTGTCTTCACATGACCATCATCTTTGTGTGTCTCTGTCTATTATACGGATGCTCACTGGATTTAGTGCCCAACCCAATCCAGTATGATCGCCGTTGGATCCTTCCCATCATGACATCTGCAAAGACCCTATTTCCAAATAAAGTCACTTTCTGAGGTTCCGGGTGGACATGAATTTGCGATGGACACTATTCAACCCACTACTCCATAGAACAGACCCATAACAACCCACGTTGCCGAAGCAGTGGTGAAAATTTATTGAAGAGATTGTTGTGATAAGATGTGGGCAGGGCAAATCTGGAAGACTTCTGGGAGTCGCTTTTAGCTCAACATATAAGGGTGCCAGAGGGCTGGGGGTATAGCCCAGTGGTAGAGCGTGTGCTTAGCATGCATGAGGTACTGGGTTTAATCCCCATTACCTCCACTAACAAAAAAATTTTAATTTTTTTAAAAAGGGCAGCTAGGAAGCACAGGATTCTCAGGTCTCCAATCCATTCCTCCCATCACCCCGTTTCCTTCACAAAAGACAGCTGCTCTGGGAAAGAGCTCTCTCTCTCTCTCTTTGTTTTTTAACATTTAATTTTGAAATAATTTTAGCCTTTCAGAAAAAGTTGCAAAAATTGTACGGAGTTTATGTGTAGCCTTCAACTCAGCTTCCCCTAATATGAACATATCACAGAAACATTGTACAATGATCAAAACCAATAAATTAACATTGACCCAATACTGGTAATTAACTATAGACTTGACTTGAAATTTCATCTGTTTTTCCACTAATGAGCCTTTTCTGTTGCAGGATCCAATCCAGGATTCTACCCCGCTAGTTATCATGCCTTCTGCAGTCAGTGACAGCCGCTCAGTCTTCCCTTGTTTTTTAAGACCTTGACCCTTTTGAAGAGCACTGGTCAGTTATTTTCTAAAATATCCCTCAGTTTGAGTTTTTCTGAGATTTTCTCAGCATCAGATTGAGGCTATGCACTTTGGCAGGACAACCACAGAAGTGTCCTTGTACCTGCCTCCATGCATCATCTCAGGCATCTCACGTGCACTGATGTGTCTCAGGGCCGGTGACTTTGACCTTGTTCATTGGCTAAGGTGGGGTTTGCTAGATTTCTCCACCATAATGTTACTGTTTTTCTCGCCAAAACTAATAAATACTTTGAGGAACATACTTGGAGACTATGCAACTTATCCTGTGTGTCCTTAAACTTTCACCTACAGTTTTCATATCCATCAATGAAAAGGAAGTACTGTTGATGCCCACTGGCTTAAGAGCCTCATTTACTCAGACTTCTTGAGGGATGCTGGCTTTTAGGAGAGACTTGGCAGGGCAGGGAGGTGGAGGGGAAGGTCCAGGCTCGAGAAAGAACTCTTTCTCCCTCTCTTGTCCAGCCCCAAAGCCAGACTGGGCCTCCTCAAACCCTCTCTATATCCTAAGGTGTTCCCATGCCTCTCCCCTTGAAGGGATGCCAAGTGTTCCTCTAGATGTCTAGAGTCTTTTCCTAGGCCCCTACCATCCTTGGGAGAAAGGAGTGGACAGTCAGGGACCTCCCCATGCCACAGGTAGGAAGTCTGAGGTCTAGAGAGGCTCACAGTCAAGTGACCAGTTGGCGCCCTCCTTATGATTCTCAGACTGCCCCACCCTCACCCCCAGGGTATGCCCAGGGCTGGGCTTCTCTCCTTCTGGAAGAGTCCTGTGTCCCCTGCCCCCCTTTCCCTGTCTCTCTACACCCTCCCCCACCAACCCCTTCACTTTTCCCATCCTTCTCCTCACCAGTCTCGGCCACCTGTGCACGGCAAGGTAAAGTCTCCCAGAGCCAAGGGCTGTCAATTCTAGGAATAGAAGCTGACACTTGAAGTGACCTGGACCTCAGCCCCTGTCACCAGAAAGGCAGGGCCAACACAGGGCCAGGGAGAGGGCTGGCAGGTAAGATGGCAGGCTCAGGAGGCAATTGGGAGCCTGGAGCACCTGGGTCCCCTTTCCCCTAGAAAGCTCTGCCACCCGCTGGTTTCCCAAGCCAGCCTGCCCGCCTGGGCCAAGCATCCTGGAAGAACCCAGGCTGACACAACAGATGGGCGGCGCCAAGTGTTTCAGTGTCCATGGGCCCGTCTGAGCCTGCCCACTGCTAAAGCCAATAGAACTGAGACTGACCATCCCACATTAGAGATGCAGAAGATTCAGAGGTTAAGGACATTCCCAAGAGTCCACATCAAGGCAGCTGCTCAGCCAGGATTTAATCCCAGCTCCACCTGGGCTTCAAGCCTCACTTTTCAAAGACAGGTCCCCTCCTGAAAGTCCCCAAAAGTCAGAGCCAGAAAGGTCCTCAGGGGTCACTAGACCAGCCTCTTAACTTTACAGATGGGGAAACTGAAGCCCAGGGAGGGGAAGGGTCATGTCCAATGTCCCACAGCAGAACATGCTTTGAAAGTGCCAAATGTTTAATTGTCACCCAGAACCTGAGCTAGGCAGGGTGAGAATGTGTGGGCCGAAAAGCACTGTGCCTGCAGCCCAGAATCACACTCGGATTGTTAAGAATATGAACAACAGCAAGGATTCATTAACCCTCTGTGAGTTCCCTGTTCAGGAAAAACAAGGCTTAAGTTCTCCAGTCAATTATCCTTGATGCCCAGAGCAAACTGATCTCCACTCCAACAGCCTGGTTGCCTCACTGACCCCCTACATCCCCACCCATCTTTCAGTCTCTGCCTGAATTTCCACTTCTGTCTTCTCTTTCTGTGCAAATCCCTCACTCTTTAAGGCCGAGCCTTAGTTCAATAGACAGATTTGATATATGATTTCTGCAGACTGTGTGGCATAACGCAGATGCTCAGTGAAAGAAAGAAGAGGAGAGAGGGACAAGGAAGGGAGGAAGAGAGGAAAGGGAAGATGGTAAGGAAATGTGGAAGTATGGATGAATGGATGAATGGGCAGTTGAGTCGGCAGATGGATAGATGGAATGAAGAATAATGGATGCATAAATAGAAGAATGGATGGTGATGGATGGTGGGTGGGTGGGTAGGTGGGTGGGGCAGGGTTGAGGGGAGGATAGATGGAACACAGAGAAAGGGACGTCATCCCACCCATCCCAGGGTGGGCAAGCATCTTAGAGGAGTTCTTAATTTAGCTGAACCTCGAAGATAAGTAGATGGTAAGTAAGCTAAGGAAGTGAGGAAAGACATCCCGTTGGCTCAAGGAAGCACCCAAGCAAAGACATAGAGGCATGAGACAGGTCTGATAGAGAATGCAAGCACTCAAGCATTGTTGGAGAGCACAGCTGAAGGCTGGATCTGCCTGACGGAACTGAGAGCAGAGCCCGGGTGAAAGACACTGTCCGCTCAGACTTTATCCTGACCACTCCGGGGGCACTGAAGAGTTCTAAGCAGGAGAGTGACACTGTCAGGAGTGTTCACCAGGGCCACTCCAGCGTCCGTGTGGAACACACTTTGGGAGAGGGGGCAGCAAAGGAAAAACCAGGAAAGAAGATATCACTTGCCACTATCCAGGTAAGAGATGGTGTTGACGCAAACCTCACCTCTCCCAGGAAGTCCCACCTCATCGCTTCTGATCACCTGGCTTCCCCCTTCTCAGCCCTCCCACTGCTTCTATTATCTGGGCAGCTCCCACTCCCGTGATAGCACACAACAGTGCCTTAGGAGGCCCCAAAGGGTCTCTCACATAGTTGATGTTCAGCGTGTTAATTTGCTTTTGATACTCTGGTCTGACAGGGGAGGCACAGCCCTTGTCCTTGGGGACATCCGGTCTGATAGGGGAGGGCAGATGAGCCTAGAGCTTTCTCTGCTTCACAGGCAGAGGGGAGCCCAGAATCAAGGAGCCACCAGGTGGGGTGGGTAGCACATGGTAGACTTCTTGGAAACACTTGACTCAGGTTTGAAAGAAGGAAGGTCCCTGGATGGGTGGAGTGGGGAGAGGGCATTCCCAGGCTGGGGCGTGCCTGCGGGAACTCCAGCACCAGCCGTGAGTAGTAAGGAAAAAATCAGCTCCTGGGAATCACAAGAGCTGTGTCAGGAACCTTGAGCAACAGGCCAGCAGGACCCAGGGGAAGGACAACAGGGGCAAGGGGTCCCCGGACAGTTCCAGGTTCGAGGGCAGAAAGGTCCACAGTCAGACGTTGGGGACCAGGTTCAGCGCCAGGCAGTCCACCTCTCCCCCAGGCTGAGACACCGAGGGGTCTTCGGGTCAGTAAACAGGAGTTCCAGTCTGGGCACCCCTCTCCGCCGCCACTGACCAGCCACATGACCTTGGACAAGGCACCGCAGCCCTCTGAGCCTACGTCCTATCCAATGGGCATAATAATAGTTCCTACCTCGCAGGGTTATTGCGAGGAGTAGATAATTCTTGTCAAGTAGCCAGCGTGGTGGTTTGGCACAGAGTAAAGGTTTGGCTAAAAACTTCCCTTAAATTAAGCCCTAGAGTTTCATCAGTGGCAAGCAGGGACTGAACACAAATTAAAAATGGGTATCAAAAGTCAAGCAAAGGTAGAGACAAAGAACAAAGAGTCCAGGCAAGCTGGGGCCTTGGAGTGACAGGAGAAGGGATGTCTCGGGACAGCTGCTGAGGCCAGCGAGCCGCGGTGATGAGCTGGTGAGTCTGCGAGGGCCTGGCTGGGGTGGAGTCCCTGGGAACCAGCAGGCCCAGAAGCCCTGCTGGGGAAGAGTCAGCAGGACAGTTTGGGTGTGAGGGGAGAAGGCATGGGACCTGCCGGTGGGGCCCACATTCTGAGGCTGGAGGCCAAGCCCCGCCTCCCCCTAGCCTGGGAATGATGGGGAGGCGGAAGCAGCAGCTCAGAGGTCCCAATGAGGTCCTAAGGCCAGGGAGGTCCCACTGGTCACTCAGCATCACCCGAGGCCTCATCTCCTCCCAGCCTCGGCTGTCGGTGCAGTGGAGGCAACATCTGTCTGCACACACACGCACACACACACGCACGCACACACCCCATTTCTATGTCACTCACTTCCAAAAGAGGGGAATGGGAAGCCTATGGGAAGACCCATGTGTATAGCACAGCAAAGAAGCCATAAACAAAATGACAAGACTATCCATGGACTGGGAGATAGTATTTGCAAATGATGTGATCAACAAGGGTTTAATTTCCAAAATATACAGACAGCTCACACAGCTCAATATAAAAAAAAAAAAAATCAAAAAATGGCCTGAAGACCTAATAAACTTTCTCCAGAGAAGACATACATATGGCCAATAGGCACATGAAAAGATGCTCGACATCGCTAATTATTAGAGAAACGCAAATCAAAACTACAATGAAGTATCTATCACCTCACACTGGTCAGAATGGTCATCATCAAAACGTCTAGAAATAATAAATGCTGGAGAGGGTGTGGAGAAAAGGGAACCCTCCTACACTGTTGATGGGAATGTAAATTGATGCAGTCACTATGGAAAACAGTATGAAGCTTTCTTAAAAATTTTTAAAATAGAGTTACCATATGACCCAGCAATCCCACTCCTGGGCACATATCCAGAAAAGACAAAAACTCTAATTTGAAAACATACATGCACTCCAGTGTTCATAGCAGCACTATTCACAATAGCCAACCTAAGTGTCCATGGACAGATGAATGGATATAGAAGAAGGGGTGTGTATATACATACAACAGAATATTACTCAGCCATAATAAAGAATAAAAGAATGAAATACTACCATTTGCAGCAACATGAATGGACCTAAAGATTATCACACTAAGTGAAGTATATCAGACAAAGACAAATATCGTATGATATCACTTATATGTGGAATCTAAAAAAATGATACAAAGAAATTCATTTACAAAACAGAAATAGACTCTCAGACACAGAAAGAAAAAAAAAACTTACGGTTACCAAAGGGGAAAGGCAGGGAGGGATAAATTAAGAATTTGGGATTAACAGGTACATACTACAATATATAAAATAGATAAACAACAAGGACCTACTATATAGCACAGGGAACTATATTCAATATCTTGTAATAACATATAATTGAAAAGAATCTGGAAAAGTATTATATATATATAAAACTGAATTACTTTGCTATACACCTAAAACATTTTGAATCAACTATACTTCAATTAAAAAGCTTAAAAAAATAAAAAAAGAAATATTGCCATTTGCAGCAACATGGATGGACCTAGAGATTATCATATTAAGTGAAATAAGTCAGACAGAGAAAGACAAATATTATATATTATTTATATGTGGAATCTAAAAACATGACACAAATGAACTTATTTACAAAACAGAAACAGACTCATAGACATAGAAAACGAATCTATGGTTACCAAAGGGGGATAAATTAGGAGTATGTGATTACAAGATACATACCACTGCATATAAAATAGATAAAAAAATAAGGATTTACTATATAGCACAGGGAACAATATTCAATTTCTTATAATAACCTATAATGGAAAACAATCTGGAAAATATATATATATATATATATATATATATATATATATATATATATATATATATATATATATATACACACATACATACATATATATATATATAACTGAATCACTTTGCTGTACACCTGAATCTAATACAATATTGTAAATCAACTATAGTTTAATTTTAAAAAAGAAAAAAATCCATAACTTAAAACTTACCTCTTGAAAAAAAGACATATATAACAAAACTAAAAATATACAGCAAGGGTCAAAGAAAAATAAATCAAGAATTAGATAATAGAGTATACTGCTGAACATGCTTTGGTTGCAAAAGACAGAAATCCAACTTGAATTAGTTTCAAAAAGAGGCAATTCATTGACTCATCATCCTCTTTCTCTCTCTCTCTAACATACACACACATACACACACAAGGCTGAACCCATGGCTGAAGGCAGTCCTAAATTCATCCTTCAGCATCTTGGCTAGATAGGACCAGCTCAAATTTGAAAAAATCCAAGGAAGACCATTGTCATGGCCTGATGTAGCCAGTAGCCAGAATCCTGTATGACTAATCCAGCAGGCATACTTGCCCCACTGCCCAATCCCCTGACCAAGGAGTAAAGATCTGGTATCAGAAGAAATGAGGGGCATAGATTTGGTCTCAACCTTTATGATCTAAGCATCCACCCCAATGTGTGTCTGCTGCAAAAGTGAGGTGGTGGGAACCACAGGGAAGAGGCTGCTACACCTGACATCTAGCCCTGGACTTCCTGGCAGCCAAGACCAAAGGGGAAACATGATGAAATACAGAACTTTCACTAACTATGAATGAGGCACATCTGACTGTCAAGAGAGAGAAACTCTTCTAAGGTCACAGGTCTGAGAAGAATCTGTCTTCATAGAATCCAAAGGACACTAAGCTTTCATTTACTGAGCCCTGTTCTCATTTAATCTTAACCGCCTTGGGGAAGGTGCTATTCCATGTCCATGTTAGTCCATGTTATAGACTTAGAGAGGTAAAGGCAAGGAAGTTCCCCTGGGCCTCAGTCCCCAAGCACTAAGCCCTTCCCAGCTGCCACTGAATGTGCCAGTGTCCCAAAGGGGCCAAAATGTTCCATAAAGCTAGGCCCCTACCCCTGGCAGTATCATGGCCTACCCCCTGCTACCACTGAGCTCTGGCCACTTGTAGGCACTTACTGGCCAGACTTATCAGCACCAGACTTCTGCCTGAGGACTTTCTCTGGCCTCCAGTGCACCAGAAGGCCAGAGTGCTAGGGGGTTAACGCCACTCCCCCTGCCTGAGAGCACCCTCAGCCTGTTGGGACAGGAGGACAAATACCCCAGCTCCCTCATCCTTCGAGAAAATGCTCAGGTGCACATTCTTCGCTGTCCCGTGGTGAAGATTAAGCTTGTGGGATTAAGCTCCAGTTGTCCATGGTGTTCATTTGCTTGATAAAACACCCCTTATTAGCTTATTTCCCTTCCCTGTCTCACTTCCTACTTCCTAATGATGTTTCATGAGACATCTCCCAAAATACTTTTGCACTTGAAATTTTTGTCTAAGGATCTACTTCTAAAACCCAAACTGAGGCACCTGGGTTTTCGAGTTTTAACTATATAAGCCAGTGGTATGTGGGTAAATGTTTAACCACCAGATATCTGGGGGAAGGGAACTATATATATAATATACAAATAATATATAATATATAATCTACTAATATATAATTATATAATTTTATAATATAGTTCTCTGTATGTATTATATAATACATAATGTTATAAATTACATATAATAAATATATAATATATAATGTATGACAATTACTATATATTATATATATTATATAGTTGTATATTATATATTTTAGTGTATTATAGTAATTACATATTATCTTAATTATTAATATATTCATATATATAATACATCATATGTTATAAATATATAATAGGTATATAATAATATATTGCATATAATATATAAATAATACATAATATATTTTTATAATTATAAATTTCAAAATGTATAATTATTATACATATAAATTATAGATTTATAATTACATTTATAAATTTTATAAATATATAATGTATAAATTTTACTAATATAAGGTACGGTAGCACTCAGATTACAAATAATAAGAAGTACTCTTTAGGAGGGGGGAGGGTACAGCTCAGTGGTAGAGTGCCTGCTTAGCATGCACAAGGTCCTGGGTTCAATCCCCAGGACCTCCATATAAATAAATAAATAAACAAACAAACAAACCTAATTGCCTCCCCTCTCCAAAAAAAGCACTCTTTAACTGTAGTTCCATATAGTCAACAATTCCCACAGGATGTGTCCAGCAATTTTACCAAACTCTTGCAATCTCTGGTTGCAGCTGATAAATGAGTGTTGTTCTGACATGAACACTGGTTGAAATTTGTGTTTATGTCAGGAGATAAAACAAAAGTGAAACAACAAAGACTTAGGCTCTAACTTCTGTCATTCATCAAAGATGTGAGTCAGATAGCAGATTCCAAATACTGAAAGGATATTTTCCTATATTTTTTGCTATTCACAAAGCAATAGCTACATATATGACACACTTTTAAGATTAATCTGCATTATGTTTAATATTTTTTCTTGAAATATTAAGGTCTAGACTTTCTAAAGGCTTGAAAATAAAACGCAACAAATCAAGCCCCAATTTGTAGCACTGGCCATTTCCGTGGCATAAATACCCCACCACCCTACGACAGGAGCAGGGGAGGGGAGGAGGGGAAGCATCACCGGCGGCCAGACTGCCAAGGGAGCACTTGGCCACCGTGGGCACTGCCTGCCCTACGCACACCAGAGGCACCTCTAAAATAAGGACAAAGAGCACCATTCCCTGCGTAGGTGTCTCCTTTAAGGCCAGGGCCACTCTTGATTGATCCCTGAAGCCCCTACCCTGCGCCCACCCTAAGCCCAGCACACCTGGTCCAGAGCAGCCTCCAACTGGACGTGGGCTGAGTTCACTTGGCTCCTGTGGGAACTCGCCTTCTCTGCGGACCTGATCAAGTCTATTTGCAAATGATGCGACTGACAAGGGCTTATTTCCAGAATATAAAAACAACTCATATGACTTAATAACAAAAAACAAACAACCCAATCCAAAAATGGGCAGATGACCTAAACAAGCAATTCTCCAATGAAGACATACAAATGGCCAATAGGCACATGAAAAAATGCTCAATATCACTAATTATCAGAGAAATGCAAGTCAAAACTACAATGAGGTATCACCTCATAGCAGTCAGAATGGCCATCATTCAAAAGTCCACAAACGGTAAACGCTGGAGAGGCTGTGGAGAAAAGGGAACCCTCCTACACTGCTCAGGGGAATGTAATTTGATGCAGCCACTATCGAATACAGTATTGAGATTCCTTTAAAAACTAAAAATAGACTTACTATATGATCCAGCATATATCCGGAGGGGACTCTAATTTGAAAAGATACGTGCACCCCAATGTTCATAGCAGCACTATTTATTATAGCCAATACATGGAAATAACCTAATGTCCACTGACGAATGACTGGATAAAGAAGTTGTGGTATGTTTATACAATGGAACACTACTATAAAAAAAGAATAAAATAATGCCTTTTGCAGGAACATGGATGGAACTGGGGATTGTCTTCTAAGTGAAGTTAGCCAGAAAGAGATAGAAAAATAACATATGACTTATGCATATGTGGAATCTAAAACACACACACACACATATGAACTTGTTTACAAAACAGAAACAGACTCACAGACATAGAAAACAAACTTGTGGTTATTGGAGCGGGGAAAGGGTGGGAAGGGATAAATTGGGAGTTGGAGATTTGTAAATAGTAACTACTATATATAAAATAGATAAGCAACAAGGCCTTCCTGTACGGCACAGGGAACTCTATTCAGTATCTTGTAGTAACATATAATGAAAAAGAATATGAAAAGGAATATGTGTATGTACATGTATGACTGAAACATTATGCTGTACACCAGAAACTGACAGAACATTGTAAACTGCCTGTATTTCAATTAAAAATAATTTTGATTTTTTTAATATTTTTTTAAAAACAACAACAGGCAGTAGCAGTTGGGAAAGCAAACAGAAGAACTGGCTTATCTCAGATACCAGGAGTAACACTGCACTTTTAATAGCTCTCAGAAACAATGGGCCCAAAGAAAGCAAAACCTTACAAGCTTACCACTAATCCACTGACATCAGCAGATACGCTTTATGGGGTGTTATTAATTCTCAGTCTGGCCATTGTTTTAGGACTTTATGCAATTATTTAAAACAATATTTCACAAACTTTGACACAAACTCAAGCATAAAGAATCTGAGGGTGTGTTCAACATAGGCAAGTTATGAGGAACATTCAAAAACACTTCACCTCCTCATCTCAGGGGCCAGGATCTTGGCAAGAGGGAAAGGCCAGCCAAGAGCAAAACGCAGTCTGGTTTGGGACTTGAATCCTAGCTTGAGAAATCCAGGCATTTTCAAGTGGAAAAGCTGCTTCCTTTAGTGAAGAGGAAACTCACATTTCTGCTTCAGTATTGTCCTTCTTGAACAGGAGCTTATGATAAATATAACAAAACAGAAATAGATTCACAGATGCAGAGAACAAACTGGTAGTTACCAGAGGGGAAAGGGGTGAGGGGAGGGGCAAGACAGGGGTAGGGAACTAGAAGATACAAAGTTTATGTATAAAATAAATAGGCTGCATACAAAGTAGATAAACAATAATCTCCTACTGTATAGCACAGGGAAATATATTCAATATCTTGTAGTAACCTATAATGAAAAAGAATATGAAAAGGAATATGTGTATGTATATGTATGCCTGAAACATTATGCTGTGCACCAGAAAGTGACACAACATTGTAAACTGACTATATTTCAACTAAAAAAAATTTGAAATACAAATAAATTAATTTTTTAAAGAATATATTTATATGTATAACTGAATCACTATACTGTATACCAGAAACTAATACAACATTGTAAGTCAACTACACTTCAATATGAAAATGGGGGAAAAAAATAAAGTAAAATAATACTATTCTAAAAATAAATTAAAAAATAAAAATATAATAAATAGGCTATAAGGATATATTGCACAGCACAGAGAATATAGCCAATATTTTATAATAACTTTAAATGGAGTATAATCTATAAGAAATAATCACTATGTTGTATACCTGAAACTAATGTTGAAAATCAACTATACCTCAATAAAATAAAAATAAAAAATTAAAGGGGCTCGTGTTTTGTTTACACCGAATACAGCAATGAACAGGAGAAATGTAGGTCCTGCTCTCAGGGAGTTTTACTAACTAGCTGGGAGATCCTAAGAAAGTTTTTTTCCCCCTTCATTAGTTGGGATCTCAGTTTCCCCATGTGTCAGATGGAGACCTTTCTCACCGAGCTTCCTAAGTTTCCACTGATGGGGTGGTATTCATTCCAAAGACACAGGCACAGATAGCATTGTTAAAATCACTCCACACACCCAGGTAGAAGGTGTTCTGCACACTCTGTTGTGACATCTCATTACAGAACAACTCATGAGCATGTACTCTAGCTCAGGAGTTTTTAATAACCCAGACCAGGACTCTCTCTCTCTCTGTGTAACAGTCTTTCCATAACCTCACCTTTAAAAGTGACTCGTAAACCAATTCACAAAAGAGATTTTTAAAAGATAATACCCAAAGTTGGTGAGCATGTGCCTATGTCAAAACAATAGGCACTCAGGGCAGGTGGGTATAGCTTGGCGGTATAGCACGTGCTTAGCACACACGAGGTCCTGGGTTCAATCCCCAGTACATATATTTGGAAAAAAAAGAAAAGGCACTCCCATTCCCTGCCAGGAAATATGTAAATTGGTATAATTTTTCTTTGAATCAATTTGGCAGTACCAATAGAGAGCCTTGGTACATTCATTATCTTCTCACCTAGTAATTATACTTCTGGGAATCTAGCCTAAAGAAATACTGCGAAATATTTACTCAGAAAGATGTTCATCACTGCATTATTTTAAATGGCAACCCAAATAAACAATGGAAACAGCATTAAAATTGTATAACACTTTTAATAACACAGGAAAGTGCTTCTCTTATATTAAAAACTGAATGCAAAATGATCCAGGCTTTCATTGTGATTGTAGTTACATTTATATATGTGTGTGTATATATACATGTATGAAAGAAACTCACCAAAATGCTACCAGTGAATAGCATGAGTTCCTACATTGAAAGACTTTGCTAAGTGCCTATTCCAACAGATGAAGACACAGCCACATCGAGGCAGACCAGGTGATATTTCAGCCACTGGAAAGAAAGGGAAGACTCTAAAATCTTCTAGGGGAAGGGATAGGAATGGGATAGTATGAAGGTTCTAGAATCAAAATAGCATTGAAGGGGAGGGTATAGCTCAGTGGTAGAGCGCATGCTTAGCATGCATGAGGTCCTGGGTTCAATCCCCAGTACCTCCATTAAAATAAACAAACATAATTACCTCCCCGCTCCCAAAAAGAAGTTTAAAAAAAACTGGATTCAATAAAGTAGACTCTTTTTTAAAAAAAAAAAAATGTCATTAGGCTTTTCAACTGCAATACTGGAAGCCAGGAAACAGTAAAGAAACAATACTTCCAAGACACTGAGGAAAAATTATTCCCAACCTAGAATTCTATACCCAGCCAAACTGTCAGTAAGATGCTAACAATATTTTCAGAAATGAAAGTTTTCCCAAAATGTAACCCCTATGAATCTTTTTTCAGGAAACTTCTAGAGGATGTGCTTCAGTCAAATGAAGCAAGGGGAGGGGGGAAAAAGGAAGACGTACGATCTAGGAAACAACACAGAAAGATGCCCAAGATCATGGTGAAGGGAGATGCCGGGGTGACCGCTGGCCCAGAGCACCCAGAGCAGGCTGAAGCAGGAGGACAGAGGGCTCCTGGAGGGACAGCTTCAAGAAGATGAAACTGATGGACTAGGCAGTGTTGAACACATGAATAGGAGACATGTACTTCTGACAATGAATTAGTGGCAGGTACAAAGAAAACTTAAGAAAATTGAAAAACATATACAGTGAAGAAACTTGATATAGTATAAAACCTGATTTGACTGTGAATAATATGTACATAGTCAGAGTTATGTAAACATTAAACATTTATCTAATGAAAAATCTGAATATATAGAGAGGGGAGGAAAAAGCAGAGGGTCAGCACTGTATGAGGGAGTTAAATCCCCTTCCTTCAAGGCAGGAAGTCGAGTGATTAAAAAACAAAACTGAAAAAATATCAAGGAATGGTAATATAACTTGTTATTTAGAAACAAGGAGGCAAAAGCAAGAGCTGAGATTTTAAAATGGGAGGTGGCAATGGAGGCATGTGACACCTGAGGACATCGCCTGCAGATGGCTCTTTTTCATAAAAAGCCTAATTATGTTATACATATATAACTTTGGCTTTTTTAATTAAAAATGTTAAATGTGGAAGGCGTCCACAACAAGTGAGAAGTGTGGTGTACCTCAATAGCCAGGTAGGGTGGGCTCATGGGGTGGGAGGAAGGTGGGGGGAGACACCACAGAGGGTGAAGACAGGAGGGCCAGCATCCCAGGGGAGAGGGAGCATCACAGGTGGTTGAATATCCTCATCGTGATCTGGACCACATTATCGTTAGGTCACTAGGTAGAAATAGGGGTGGAGAGATGGACAGCAAAGGACCCCGATTAGTGTGCCCAGTTCAAGGGAGAGAGGAAGCGGGTCTGATGGTGGCGGTGGTTATGGGGATGAAGAGGAGAGTGTGGGTGACAGATGTTTCTAGGGGACTCGTTGGCACTCAATTCACTGGCTGAGGGGAGTGAGGAAGTGGAGGGAGTTGATAGGAGTGATGAGAGGAAGCAGGTTGGAAGGAGACAGATGCCCTTCTAAACATGGACACCATCCCCAAGGCAGAAGGCTCTCCCTTCCACCATCCGACACAAAAATCATCCCATGCAAAGGTGAGGACCCAAGCAGTAGAGTCAAGAGCTTAAGCTTTGGAGTCTTCGGGTTAAAACAGCTAAAAAGATAGAGCCGTATAAAAGAAAGGCACGGACTTTGTAGCCAGACAGACCTGGGTGTGAACTTACTGGCATGATGGTGCCACTTACTGTTGGTGCCACTTGAGGCAACAAAATGGACCTGACCACACCCACCTCACAGTGTTGCCAGGAGAGTCGGAGGAAAGAATGGCTGTAAAACGCCTCTCACAGCGACTGTCAACACTAGTGAGCTCCCTCCCATCCTGCGTCCCGACTCCCAGTCCCACGACAGCATGGAGGTCTTCTGGGAAGACCCTTCCAAGCTCTTCCGAGCTTTGCTCTTCCCTGCATCCCCCAGGCTGTGAGGTCCCCGAAGTTTCCCAGGAGGCACCTTCAACTCCCCTCCCATCAGTTCAGGAACGGAGACCACACAGGTTTGTTGCATCAACCAGTCAGCTTTATTAGCCTGCCTCCAGCGGAGAGGGAGGGAAGACGGCTGGGAGCCACGGTGGGAGAGCAGGGGCCTGATGCAGGCCTTCGGGAGGTGAGGCCAGCAGTCGGGGAGGGCAGGAGGCTCTGGGAGAAGCTGCTCAGGGCTTGGAGCTCTGGACCCGGCAGAAGCTGGGCAAGTCCTGCTCCTTCAGGATGGGCCGGGTCTGGCGGCCAGAGGAGGATGGCAAGGAGGAGGAGAAGACTGTGGGAGAGATGGGAGGCAGGGAGAAGGGATCTGGGAGCTTAGCAGGCCCCACCCAGTGTGAGGGGGGAGGGCTGGGGGTTCTAGAGACCCTCAGGAGCTTTACCTTCCCGGTAAGGATGTAGGCTGGGAGGAGAGGCTATGTTGGAGAAAAGGCAGAGCAGTGAGATGTGCTGGGAGCGGCAGGGGGGTCGCTGATGGGTCTGTGGGGCAGGGGAGCACGGGGCACTCAGGGGGCGTCCTCGCCCTCCAGCAGGCGGCAGTAGGTGGCCATCTCCTGCTCCAGCAGGGTCTTCACATCCAGCAGGATCTTGTATTCCTGGTTCTGCTGCTCCATCTTGCAGCCCAGCTGGGCCAGCTGCTCCTGATCAGCTCCTGGATCTGGGCCAGCTGCAGATAGTAGCGGTTTTGGTCTCCTCCAGGCTGTTCTCCAGGGATGCTTTCTATGAACGGCAGAGAGAGAAGAGTCAACCAAGGTGGTCACTGCTGTCCCCCCGTCCAGGTCTCTGCGCACATTTCCTGAGAGGTGAATGGATTTGGACCTGAGCTGGGCTACTGATGGGCAAGACAATGTGGAGAAAAGTTATCCCACCATTTGTTCTGAACCTTAATTTCTCCATCCATTTAATGGGTACAATGATCCCTCCAACTCACTCCTGGGAAAAGAGAGGTGGAACTGTAGTGGGGCAGTATTCCATTCCTGGTGACTTGGGGGCTGGGCTTGGGCTGTCCTTCACATCATGCAGAGCTGGGACTGCAGTCCGCTCTCCAGGCCCTGGAGAGCCTTCCGGAGCTCGTTCACTTCATTCAGGCTCTCCGCTGCAACTCACTGTTAGAGGCCACTTCTTTGTTCAGCCCCTCCGCTGAGATAGGAAAGAACAGAAGGTGTGAGGTGCTCCGGAGGCACCCTGACTGGGAAGTCCCGCAGGAGGGCTGAGGCCCCGAGTCCCACCTTGCACAGGAAGCAGGCCTCAGCCTCTCTGCGGTTCTTCTCCGCCATCTTCTTGTACTGGTCGCACATCTCATTCAGGATGCGCTTGGGTCCAGGCCGGGGGCGGTGTCCACCTCCACGCTGACACCCCCCGGGTCTGGCTCCATGCGGCAAGCATCTCCTAGGAAGGGATGGGTGGTCAGCCGGGCCCCACGTGTGCCTGCAACCCTCCTGGACCAGCCTCCCACTGCCAGCAACCCTACCTCCTCGTGGCTCTTCCCCAGGTAGGCCAGCTCCTCCTTCAGGCCCTTAGTCTGCATCTCCAGGTCGGCTCTGGCCAGAGTCAGCTCGTCCAGCACCCTGCGCAGGCCGTTGATGTCGGCTTCATGCACTGGCCCAGGGCCAACTCGTGCTCAACCTGGTAAGACAAAGGTCAGGGCTTCAGGGTCCAGCGTGAGGCATCTGAGACTCAAGACAGCCCTCCTGGATGGACAACCCCACTGCTCAGCCCCTGCCCTCTGCTCTCTGCCTTCCCCTCACCACAGGGCTGCTCACTTGGCCCTGAAGTCACTGGCTGCCTGTCGGGCACGACAGTGGCCACAACGATCTGCAGAGGGGCTGAAGGAAGGAGGCCTGGTTAGCCAAGGCCCTGCTGCTCAGGGTGAATAGCAAAGACGGGAGATAGGAACCTCCCCAATCTTGGGGGTCATCTGGCTGGTAGGTCAGAACTTCCACTCCCCCAAACAGCCTGGGATGCCTTCTCCACCCAGCTCGGCATGTGTAGTGGATGCACCCCACGTCTCCACCACCCCATCCTGGGCCCAAGGCTGAGAGAAGCTGAGTGCAAAGAATGCTTGCAGGGAATAAGAGATTCAGGGTACCAGGCCCGCTCAGATGCCTTGATGCTGAAAAGGGACCTTCTGCCATCAATTCTGAGTGGCCCAGGGCCACTCCCCAAAGGCGGACCTCAGGCTCCCTGTAAACTGGAGATGCCAGCAAGCAGTTTGCTAAGGGCCACTGCAGCCACAGCCTCTATCAACACTCCACCACCAGAGCCACCCACCTGGCCCACCCACCTTGTCCCTCGAGTCCTCAATAGTCTTGAAGTAGGGGCTGTATTCACAGGTGGGTTGGGCCCCTGATCCTGGTACCAGTCTCGGATCTTCACCTCCAGGTCAGCATTGGCCTCCTCCAGGGCGCTCACCTTGTCCAGGCAGGAGGCCAGGCGGTTGTGGAGGTTCTGCATGGTCACCTTCTCACTGCCCACCAGGAGCCCATCACCACCACCAAAGTTACCACCCAAGCCAACACCATATCCTCCACCAAAGCCATCACCCAGGGCCCCAGCAAAGCCGCTACTGCTACTGCTGCTGCTGAAGCCACCGCCAGAGCCACCCCCAGCCCACAGGTTCCCCTGGAAGAGTAGCAGGAGGTGTGACAGACAGGCCCCCATAGGCACTGGGGGCCTGGCAGGAGCCTCCGGCCAGGACAGAGGACATGCGGCTGCAGCCACCACCAATGCCACGGGAGCCCTTCATGGAGCCGGAGGAGGTGAACTGGTGGCTGCAGGTGGTCATGGTATCAAGGAGAGAGGTGAGTGAGCAAGCAAGTAAGCAACTGGCAGAGAGAAAAGAAAGGTGCTCAGGGAGGCTGGAAGGATGAGGAGGCTGCCTCAAACCTCAGGAACCCATCTACGCAAGTGAGGAAGGTGGGGCCCTCCCAGTGGCTGACTCCAGCCCCTGCTCCAGATTTCATCACTCCAGTTCCCATCCAACTCCCCACTCCGGACTATTCGGCCCAAGGTCAACTCAATTCACTATGTGCTGCTCCGAGTTCCCACCCAGCTTTGGGGGATGTGAAGCTGAGAGAGAAAACACCAGCTCAAGTGGGTGGTGACTCAGGCTAGGAGAAACGAATTTGGCTCCCATTACTGGAGCCTGAGGGACCAGCAGGGCCCTGGGACAGGTGGCTTTGTGGTGACTGGGTCCCCAGGCAGTGAGTCAGCCCATGGAAGGACTCCCACGGTGACAGCCTCGGATGAAAGGGCCTTGGCGATGCTGTCCAGAGGCTGTCTCGGGGTGCAGCTGCAGGGATCATGCATGGCTGGCTGTGGCCAGGAGAGCTGCATTCATGGCCCCGCTCTGCTTTGCTCACTGTGTGACCTGAGGCCCCTCACCTGCCTCCTCTGGGCCTCTGCCTTCAGGAAAGTGATAAGGCTGGACTGGGTGATCTTGGAGTCCTTTCTAGTTCTAGACATTCTATGACTCTCTTTCCTCTATTAGATTCAATCCCAGTTTCAGAGGCAGCTTTTGAACCCCTAGGATCTCCAGAAGTCTTATAGACCATGAAACCAGCAGGAAGCAGCTTGGATCCCTTCTCTGCCCCTTACAAGCTACATGGCATAGGCAATCCTTTAGCCTGTGAGCCTCTGGGCCTCAGTTTTCTCATCTGTAAAAGGGGAGGACACATCACCAGCCACAAAGGAACATACATAAAAGACCCTGCTAACCCCTCCTCAGTGGCCAGCCCTGCCCCACCGCCTCCCCATCCTTAATTTCCAGCCCAGCTGCCCATCTCGTCCACCTCTATGCTCTGGTACCCTCCTCTCACACCCCTGCCCTCTCCTCTGCTCCCTGACATTCCCACCCTTTGAGCAGCCCACCCCCTAGTGCTTTGCTCCATCCACCTAATCATGGGCACCCACCTATACTGTGCTGAGAGGGGGTCACCCTCCTGGTGCTGGTGCCATGTGTGACCGCTGACCCTGCCACAGGCCCCCGAGCATCCACATTATATCCAGAGCTCAGATCCCAACACTTTTCTCTTGAGTGTCCACAGATGCCAGGCTGGACTTGGCAGCTTTATTCATTCCGTCGAGGAGATGGTCCACTGTCACACTCTGGTATTGTATGGAGTACACTACACAGGCCACACGGTTCTATGAGGGGCCTTATTCCTGCCACCAGTTCACAGATGAGAGAGATGAAGGATACGTGAGCTTCCCAAGGCCCCAGTCAATGGGGAGCTGGGGCTTGAACCTCTGTCTGTCTGCTTGCCCAGCCCAAGCCCAGTACACCATCCTGAACTACTCTCTCTATGCGCCTCCAAAATTTCCTCCGTGCCAGCAAGGCGCACCTGCCCCGAGGTTGCCATGAGCCAGAATCACCAGGCCTGGTCAGCACAGAACACAGACTCCCACCCACTCCTCCAGGCAGTGGGCTCCTTCCTCTACCCAGGCCTCTCTCCTCTCTCCTAGGCCCAGCTGCATCCCAGGTATGAGGTCATCTCATACCTGAATGGGCTGAAAATATTATTGACCGATGCCATGCCTCCACTCGCAGTGATTTTCAAACCTGACTGATCACCAGAATCCCTATACAGATTCCCGGGCCCTGCTCTGACCCTGCACCGCATCAGCATCTCCCAGGACAAGCCTGACTGTGGGGACGTTTTACAAGCTCCCAGGGGATTCTGGGGACCAGCCAGGCTGGGGAACAAGAGGTGGCTGGGGGAGGGAGGGTGGGAGAAGGAGACCACAGGGAGGCTGAGTGGAGAAAGGAGGCTGTGCAAAGCTCCCAGCCCCTGCAGGCAGCCACAGCCACAGGCTTCAGGAGGAATGAAGAAGGAGAGGAGCCAGGACAAGCCGGGACAGAGCCAGCTGGAGTCAAGCAAGTCGTTCTGCCCCTCTGAGCCTCAGTTTCCTTCTCTGGGAAATGGGAGTAGCAGCACTACATCACAGGCATGTCAGAGGTGAAATAAATAAAGCATCTGGCACAGACTGGCAGCTATCACTGCATTTATCCATAGGTATTTACAAAGTACCTACTGTGTGCCACACACTGTGTGGACACTCACATACGAAAAGCAAGACAGAAAGGCCCTCAGGACAGACTGTCTGGAGGAGCTAGAGGCAATACCAAGTGTTCAGGCCACAATGGGGTGCCAGGGGGCCTGCAGGGAGCAGGCAAGGCAGGCTCTGACCCCGAGACTGTTCCCAGGATCTGGGGGAATGGGTGAGCGCCAGACCCGCCTTTGGTGGTCCCCCCACCACCATGTTTGATGCCTACTTCCAAGGCAGAGGCTCTCACAGCCCCTCACGATGGTCTGCACAACCAAGGGGCCCTTGGGGGAGCCTGTGTGGCTGGATCAAGCTGGGTTATAGCCTGGGTTCTGTGCCTGGAGGCAGAACTGTCCTGGCTCTGGTCCCTCTGTTCCTCACAGCCCCCCACAGCCTGGGCAGCACAGAAGAATACACTGTATAAGGGCTGAGGGCTTACTGCCAGTCCCACCACGGTGCCGGGATCACCACCCCTAGACTGGGGTCCCTTGGGGTCCCTCAGGTCTCTCCCTTTCCCCAAGCCCACTGCAGACCCAGGCACAGAGCGACACAGTGGTAGTGCCATGTCATTTCCCTGAAGAAAGGGCTGCCAGGTCACCCTTCCAGGGTGTGGGCGTGGTGGAGGAAGAGTCACAGAGACTGGCTACCACCAGCCTGGGCCTGAGCCTGGGAGTCAGGTGTGTGTGCCCATCATGTGAGAGTGGGTGAGGCGGCGCCGAGGGAAGTTACAGACCGGTTCACTGAAACATTTCGTGCAGTGAGTGGGTGGGTGTGGATGAATGGTGAATCCCTCCAGAGAGCCCCACCACGGAGTCCCCCAACCAGCCACAGCCTCACATCCCCAGCAGCCTGGGTCAGATTGGAGTGCCTGAACAAAGCCACCAAAATTCCCCCGTACCATCCCCAAGGGGATCGCAGTTTCCCGCCCCAAGTCACTCCGCCCTGTGGACCCCATCCACCCAAGCCTGGGCTGAGAGCTCCTGGCAAGGGCAGGGCTGTCCCTCTCTGGGCCCAGAACTATCCCCTGCAGACCCCCAACCCCTATGCCGCAGCCACTGCGTCTAGTGACGTAGTTCCCGGCACACCTGGCTGCTCCGCCTCACTCTGTGTGCAGGGGCTTCTCCCCCTGCCGAGGGGAGAAGTCCGGGCTGTCTCGGGCCAATCCCACATTCGGATCCGTCCTCGCTCACCCCATCAGTAAGAGTGGACCCCAGAGTCTGGAGAGTCTGAGGGAAGCGAAGGCCCTGCCTAAGCGCCTGGGGCTGGGCAGGGGGTGGAGCTTTCGGCTCCTCTTCCCAGCACAGCCACCTCCCCTCAAGTGGTGCCTGGCTCCACCCCTTAAATGCCAGGCTCCAGACAAGCGCTGAGTCACTGCTCCCTGGAGCCTCAGTGTCCACATCCACACAATGGGGCGCCTCTTCCCAGACCCTCCCTGCTTCCTAGGACTGTTGTTCAGATAAATGAGATCACCCCTCAGAGGAGCCATTCTCAGCCCAGGGCTGGTTCTTCTTGTTGTAGCCTGATGTCTGGTGGGTTCAATGCCTCCGTCCCGCCCTCCACCCCTAAGCTGATGATTGTCCAGTCAGCTGAGAGATGCCAGTCTCTGATGGAGTGGAGCCCACACTCCCAGCCTGCTTTGAGTCCTGCCATTGCACCTGCAGGCACAGGCCCCTGGACTCCAGCCCATAGTCCCTGCCAAGGAAAGGAACTCACTGTCCTCTCCGGGCTAGAAAGGCTATTAGCTGGGGCTCATCCCGCCCCTCCTTTACTACAGCTGCTGAGATCCCGAGAGGGCCTGTGACCTGCCTGAAGTCCTCACACCCCGCAGTCCACTTCCTAGATAGTGCTCATGCCGCAGCCCCACCTGCACCTCCCTGTCCTCTGCTGGTCCCAAGCCCCCACTGCTCCTGCCTGCTCCCTGCCCCGGCACCCACAACCCAGGCTCCAGGCACCCAGACAGAGCAGGTGTTTGGAGGGCCCTGGTGTGATTCTGCAGCAGAGAGTCTGGACCTGTCAAAAAGCCAGGACAGACTGTACCAATATTTTGATAACCTATATTATAAGTTCTGTGATGTCTTTGTGTGTGTGATGTCTTTTTTCTTGCATCTCTTTTCTGCCTTGATACAGACAACCTGTAAAAAAATCTATGTTGTTTGCATTTGAATAACTTGAATTTACTTTAGTCTTACTTTGATTTAACACAAAGAAGCACTAATAGTATTGCCTGTTTTAGAAGCCTGAAGTCAGTAACATGAAACCCAATCTCAAGAATTTGAAACAAATTCCCTTGTGTGGAAGGACTGTAAACTCAAGTTTGGCCAAAGCGTTATTAGAGCACAGTGTATTAACTAAATTCTGTTTTTCAAAAAATTGAATTGTAATAAAGATTTTTGATGTGCTATTTCACTTTTCAGTAGCCAATAAATTTGTGTAGAGGATCTTACTAAAATTTGAGTAATAGTTAAGTATGTCTTTTAAAAAAGGTGGGGGCATCCTTCCTCTCATTCACCCCTTCCACCCACCCCCACTTCTTGAAGAAAACCAGGAAATCAGGCCCACCCGGCCCAACTGTTACCAGATTTACTCAAAGGAAGACTTCCTGGAGTCTGTCTGGGCTGGCGTCTGGGCTGGCTCCCCTGCTGGCTCAGCGCCTGCCCCCAGGGGGAGGGGGGCTGGGCTGGAGGGTTCAGGAAAGATTAGAGCGGAACTGCCCCTCCCCACTTCCCCAGGAGGTAGTTTCCCACCCTCCCCGACCTCCAAGCTGCTGAAACCAAGAGAGACAAACTGCCAGGGAGGGTGGTGCTGCTCCCTGGGCCCATCCTGAGCGGACCATCTAAGGAAACATCTCTGGGACACGCCCCACCCTCTCTCCCACACCTTCTTCGGAAGCACAGGTATCAGCTCATATTTCTAGGGTTGAGGCAGTGGGAGTCCCAGACCCACAGACCCTCTTCTGGGGCTTTTCTGAGACTCACACAGGAACCTGGGCCCTCATCACCCAGCCTGCCTCCCCAGCTTTCCTTCCCTCGTGCCCCTACCCCAAGGAGAATCCTGATTCCTGTCCTGCCCCAACCCCTTCCAACCCCGCCCTTCTTGGAGGAGTTCCAGGTCCATAGGACTGCGAGGGGCAACTGATCAGATGCTTCATCCCTTGGGACTCTGGCTCCCACACCTGAGATCTTCTCATCCATTTATGGATAAGAAAATGAGGCTCAGCGAGGGGAAGGAATAGCCCAAAGTCATGGACCTAATTATAGGGCAAGAAGAGGCCACCTAAGACCTCCTCCTGGCACGCCATGCTCACCCTGGGTCTGACATTGCCTGGACCACCCTCCCTGGTTTCACTGGCCCTTGGGAGATACAAAGCAACACCCACCTCCGAAGCTCAACCCAGACCTAGTCTTCACCCTGGTCTAAGATGACCCCTGACCTCCAAGTCAACAACCATAGGTGTCCACGGACTCCTCCCCCTGCCCCCAAATGTCCCCTCCATTCCCCCATTCCTCACTAGGGCCCACCCCAATGGCCATAACCAGGAGGCATTCCATGACTGAGTCAACAAGCTTTATTGATCAGGGAGGGGGATGGGAAAGGGACTGAAGCCGGAAGCTGAGGCCGGGGGTACTGGAGGCTGCAGGGCTGATGGGGGCCCCACCCCCGGCAGGGGTCGGCCAGGCTGGCCAGGGTCCTCAGTGGGTGGTCTGGTGGACCTGCTCACGGGAGGAGATGACCCTGCCGTCCTGGACCTCTTCCACAATGGTGCGCACCTGGCGGGTGGTCACGGCTGCAAGAGACAGACATTCGGGGGTGGGTGGGGGCCAAAAGACCCTGGTTCCACCCCCAGCTCCCTGAGCGGAGCCAGCTGTCTCCCCGACAGCCGTTGTATGTCCATGCCTCTGCTGGCCCCTCAACATCACATCCACACACGTGTCCCCCCTAAACTTGCCACTCCCTGCCTTCCATCCTGTCCCTCCCAGGTGTCCCTGGGTGAGTCTTGCCTCCCAAATAGATGGTTTGATTCTCACCCACATGTCCTTCTGCAAGAGGAAGTCTGTGCAGACTGGATGCTACCTGAAATGGGCCTATTTCCATTTCTCTGCAGTCTCCAGGGCATGGACTATGCTTCCTTCAGACTGGGGTCTCCAAGGCAAGAACTTTGTCTGCATCACCCCCATCAGACTAGATGCCCCGGGGCTGGGATCTTATCTTCCCCATGGGACTGGGATCTGGAGGGCAAGGACGAAGCACCTTTCTGCCATCAGACAAGAGACCCCAAGCAAGAGACTGCCTTTGCTCACTTGTAGGGTCTCAAGAGCAAAGATCATGAGACCCGGGTCCCTACTTGCCCATTAGATGAGTCTCCAGAGCTAGGACCACGTGTCCTGCCACAGACTAGGATCTCCAAGGTCAGGGCCATTTCCCTGCCCCACCCAATCAGACCAGACAGTGTCTCCCTCCTCTGATTAGGACTCAGAGCCCTAACGGGACCCTTCTTCCACCACTGCTAAGCATCAGCCATCATTTTCTGGAGCTCCTGGGCCCCTCCCCCAGCAACGTGCAGATGGGTTGCCCGCCCCGTGCTACCCCATTCTCTGCTACCAAGATCCTTACGTTCTCTGGACTTGAACTGCAGGCTGGGGGAAAAAAAGAGAGAGAGATTAGATGTGAGTCTGAGCCTCACCCCTGCCCCAGTTCCCCCAGCCCTGTCCCCGGGCCGCCACTCACTGGGCGTCCTCGCCCTCCAGTAGGCGGCGGTAGGTGGCGATCTCCTGCTCCAGCCGGGTCTTCACGTCCAACAGGATCCT
This sequence comes from Camelus dromedarius, assembly GCF_036321535.1. Classification (NCBI taxonomy): domain Eukaryota; kingdom Metazoa; phylum Chordata; class Mammalia; order Artiodactyla; family Camelidae; genus Camelus; species Camelus dromedarius. The sequence continues at coordinate 56,945,677 of NC_087451.1, forward strand.
GTATTCCTGGTTCTGCTGCTCCATCTCGCAGCGCAGCTGGGCCAGCTGCTCCTCCACGCTGCTGATCAGCCCCTGGATCTGGGACAGCTGCACGCAGTAGCGGTTCTCTGTCTCTGCCAGGCTACCCTCCAGGGATGATTTCTGCAGGACGGAGGGAGGAGCAGGGGCCAGTGAGGGTGGTCTTCCCCTCCCTCCAGGGCCCTGGGCACCCCCCAGGCTTGGCAGCACTCCTACCATGCTGAGCTGGGACTGCAGCTCAATCTCTAGGGCCTGCAGTGTGCGCCGGAGCTCGGAGATCTCGGTCTTGCCGCTCTGCACCAGCTCGCTGTTGGTGGCCACTTCGCGGTTCAGCTCCTCCGTCTGCAGACAGGACACAGGACAGGGCAGCGTGAGCCTGGCTTCCCTACTCCAAGTCAGATGACCCCCATGGCCTCTGTATGCTCAACCCAGGGCCACTCTGTGCCCAGACAGTCACCTGGGCTCTCCCAGTCCCCACAGCCCGCTTCACCATGGCCACTTTCCTGACCTCCCCTGGGCCTCTCAGGCCTCCTCCCAAACCTGACACTGGGAGTAGTGCTTTCTCATAAGCTTCCCACAAACCCAAACCCAGAAACCTTTGAAATGATGTTAAGTTTCATCTTTAATCCCTGCAAGGGGAAGGCACAAGAATAGGAAACTTGAGGACCACACAAGACAGTAAGCCAGGCCCCCAGTGCTGGTCCTTGACTTCTTGAGGGAGAGCTGGACCCTCTGGCTTTATTCCTGAGGGGGGTTCTCTACACACCCACCCCCGCCCCCCACATCCCAGCTTCAGCCAAGCTCCAGGCCTGGGGATGCAATGGGAAACCCTGATCCCTGGGGTCCACGCGGCTCACTGAGAATAAGACACCCACGATGCCAGTCTCTGGGATCACCTCGGGGACCCAGGCCATGCACCAAGCCCCAAGAGAGCCTCTGGCCTGTGGCAGCCCCCACCTTGCTGAAGAACCAGTCCTCGGCGTCTTTGCGGTTCTTCTCTGCGATCTTCTCGTACTGGTCGCGCATCTCGTTCAGGATGCGGCTTAGGTCCACACCGGGGGCAGCGTCCATCTCCACATTGATCTCGCCACCCACCTGGCCTCGCAAGGCGTTCATCTCCTGTGGAGGAGGGGATGGTGGGTGTGGGCATCTCCCCTGATCTCTCACTCCCAACCTTTCCCACACAAGTTCTCCGGACCCCTCACACAGACGCCTTTGTTCTGCATGTCTTCTACCCTCTGACCCTCCCAATGACTTTTGTCACCTGCTCTGGGAGGGCTTTGCCTCCACCATCAGACTAGGAATTCCCTGAAGACAGATTCTGTGTCTCCCCAGTTAGGCTGAGGGCTCTCCAAAGATGAAATCTAAATCTTAGGCCTAAGCCCCCAAAACATCCCTTCCAATTTCCAAACTTCAGCATAGGGTCCAGATTCAAGGGTTTGAGCTGGGACAAGAAAGCGACCTCCTCACTTATCCCCTGTCTTGGTGAGGGAAGCCAGGATGGGCAGAAGAGGCCTCAGTGGGCCCCTGAGAGGCTCCCCAGACTCAGGGAAGCAAGGTGGTGTATGGAGGAGGCTGCCCTGCATGGACATCAGGGCTCTGCTGACAGGGCAGCCCAGTAGGTGACCAGCCTGGATACCTGCGCTCTTCCCACAGTCTCAGCCTTGGCACAGCCCCAGGGTCCTGCCACCCACTCCACAGCCTCTTTGACCTAAGCCCCAGCCGCCTCACCTCCTCGTGGTTCTTCCTCAGGTAGGCCAGCTCCTCCTTGAGGTTCTCGATCTGCATCTCCAGGTCAGCTCTGGCCAGGGTCAGCTCGTCCAGCACCCTGCGCAGGCCGTTGATGTCGGCCTCCACGCTCATGCGCAGGGCCTGCTCTGTCTCGAACCTGCAAGGGGAACCAGAGACTTCCATCAAGCTGCTTGAACTGACGGGTCCAGGTCCTGGCCAGCACCCTGACTTTGCCAGGGCTTCTGAGGAATGACAAGGGGGCGAAGTAGAGGCAAGTCCTAACCATGGGGCCCTGGGGCCACTCAGGACCAGGCCCCACCCCGACCCGGTTTCCTTACTTCTCTCCTCTCTGCCTCCTGCCTCCCCTTCCTTCTCTCCCATCACCTGACTAAACCCAGTGACCTTTGGATTTGGCTACATTTGCTTCATCCTGGACTGGGAGATGGACTCCCCCACCCCCAGCTCCTGACCTTTCCACCAACACCTGAGGAGTCCTGGGGTAAAGGGGGGTGCCCCAGTGCTTCCCCAGCCCCCTGGCCCAGGCTCACTTGGTGCGGAAGTCATCAGCAGCCAGACGGGCATTGTCAATCTGCAGCAGGATGTTGGCATTGTCCACAGTGGCTGTGAGAATCTGCAGAGATGGGAGAGTCATCAGGGTTCTGGATGGGGTGAACTCAGCCCAGATCAGGGTTCTGAGACAGGTCTTCCTGCCTTGGGGCCAGGATGTGGCTGCCTTCTTCAGGAAGGCTCCCTTCCCACCCAACCTCTGCCCTTGACAGCACTGCAGTTGGTGACAGAGGCAGGCTCGCAGGAATCTGATGGCTGAAACTTGCCCACCTCCCCAGGACCTGCTGCCCCTAACACTGACCCCCTCTTTCCAGGCTCTGCCTTAGACCAAAGCAGGCAGCTGCTGGGAGTGGCAGCCTGGGAATGCCAGAGAGCCAGAAAAAAAAGGGAAAATGCCCACGGGCAGAGGCTGTCCTCAAATCCCGGAAAGAATCTCACAAAGAGGAGGGATATAGGAAAACCCCTCTTTTTACAGTTGGAGACATAGTGTCTCTGAGAGGCTCCCCCAAAAGAGAAGGCAAAAGGAGCCCTCACCAAAGAGTAGTTCCAAATCGGACGTCATGACCTTTGTAAGCCCTGACCCCGGGCTCCAGCAGGCAGCCCCACCCCCATCCCAGGTTTGCTGCTGAGTCCCAGTTTGAGGGGGCAGCAGGAGGAATAGGGAAGCCAGAAAAATCCCCAAATAAGGCACACAAGTGGCCTCCTCCTGAGGCCCCGCCCTCTCTCCTGCCGCCTCCTCCCAGCAGGTGCCAGCAGGAGCTCACTCAGAGCCCTCACCCCACTCTAGCCCTAAATCTCCCTCCTGCTTCAAGGAGAGAGGTGCCAGGGTATCTGGCAGCCCCTTAAGCCCATCCCTCCCCATGCTTCCTCTCATCTTGTCCTGCAGCCACACAAGGTAGCAAGAGGCTCTGTGATGTGATGGGGAAACTGAGGCTCAAAGGAGCCTCACAAAGTCTGCTTGTCCCTAGCCCAGGTTGCTGCCCCAAAAAGGAGACCATTGGCCACACAGTGGCCCCAAGGTGGGTTCCCAGAGGCCAAGTTGGAGCCAAACTGTCCTGGGCCCCCTGAGACACTGTGGCAGCCCCCAGGCTGGACTCCAGGCCCTGGTCAAGGGCAGGAGATCAGGGAGGAAGAGCTGTGCCCCGCCCCAGGCCCCTCCCACCACAGCCCCTACCTTGTTCTTCAGGTCCTCAATGGTCTGGTAGTAGGGGCTGTAATCTCGAGCAGGCCCCGGGGCTTGCCTCTGGTACCAGTCGCGGATCTTCACCTCCAGGTCAGCGTTGGCCTCCTCCAGGGCACGCACCTTGTCCAGGTAGGAGGCCAGGCGGTCGTTGAGGTTCTGCATGGTGGCCTTCTCACCTCCCACCAGCAGCCCCTCGACACCTCCAAAGCCACTGCCATAGCCACCACCCAAGCCACCACCAGAGCCAAAGCTGTAGCAGCTAGAATAGCTGCTGCCCCCGAGGGCGCTGCCCAGGCCACCGGCAGACCCCAGTCTGCAGGAGCCGGCGCCCAGGCTGCCAGCCAGCCGGCAGGAGGTGCGGGACGAGCCGCCCCCCAGGCCAGAGGAGCCCTTGATGGAGCTGGAGGAGAACTGGCGGATGGTGGTGGTCATGGTGGCGGCAGCGGGTGGCAGGCAGACACAGAGAGAGCAGGCTCAAGAGGAGAGAGGCCCAAGGTGTGTGTTGCTGCCGGGGCTCGCCTGCTTCCTTTATAGCCCCAACAAGTGGGCGTAGGGATTACAACAGGCTGGCTGCTCTGTTTCCATTCCCCTGGCCTTTCATCACCGCTGGCCGCCTGCCAGCTCCCAGGTGGCTGTGGGCCCCCTCCCCTCCCACCTTCGGGGCTTTGCCTCATTTCTCTGAACCCCGGTGCTGGGCGTCTGCGTGTGTGTGTGCCTGTCTCTGATCTCAAGGCCGTCACCTGTGATTCAGGCGGGCCCTCCAGCTACGCTTTCCCATGACCTAATACGGAGAAGACGAGTAGCAGGACGTCACCGTCCCCAGGCCCTCCCAGGGAGCTGCTACCTCAGCCACACCCACCTGGACCCTGTGTCTGATGGGCAGATGGGTTGGGGAACCAGGCAGCCCTCAGCCTGAAATTGTTGCACGTAGTCCTGGCTCTGGGCTGGATGCAGGGGAGACAGCGAGGACCAAGAGCTCATCTTGCCTGGGAAACCAGACCCAAACCCACCAGGCTTGCTACACTGTAACTTGGTCACAGTAGCTCAGATTACCGCCTCACTTACAGATAAGGAAACTGTGGCTTGGAGAGGGGTAGAGTCTCACTGCACCATCTAACTCAGAACGGGGCTAGCAGGGTTCCATCCTTCATCGTACCTTGCCACAGCACCCATACACCTCCCCTGGGGGCCTCTGAGCCACTGACCCTCCTTCCGCAGAGCCTAGACTCTAGGGAAGCACTGCAGGGGTTGTGGTTCCATCTGGCCAGTGTTCTGATGCTGTCCCCATCCCTCAGCCCCCTGGCGACCCAGAGACCTTGCCTAATCTTTCCCCATCTCCCTCTAACAGGTGGGGAGTCCTGGGCTAGAGTGGGCATAGGGGAGCTTAGCTGCAGGCTGGGGAAGTGGCAGGCTGGGAGGGGGCACCATGTAAAGGGAACAGGAAGAACTATGAGGGGCAGACCCCTTCCACCTTCCTTCCCAAGAGGCCTAGTGGGAGGGGCTGATGCCTTCAGGTCTCAGCCAGCTGGAAATCTAAAGGACACGGCCCAAATAGAGGGTCTTCTTGAGACTCCTCCCCTCCCTGAGCCAGTCCCCTCCCCTACAGCCTCCCCCAGAGGCCCCACCCCAGTCCCCTGACGGGGCCCCTCAGGATGGGCCAGGTGCCTGCCTCACAGCCTAGCCTCGCCCTGCCCTGCCCACCACCCCCAGCCCGGCCCTCGGTCCCAGGGTCCCGGCAGGCCCGCTGGGCGGAATGTGATCGTGTCTCAGACTGCCAATGGTTTCCATTTCCCAGACAGGCCCAGACAGCCCCCGCCAGCAGCTGAGAGAGATTCCCCAATAGCCTGGCAGCTGCCAAGTCACCAAAGCAAACAGGACGCCCCCCCCACGCTCACATGCAGAGTGGCCACCCTACCCCACGCACACCCCCAAGCGGGACAGAGCCAGTCTGGTTTCCTGGGCTGGCTGTGCCACTGCCACCTCTCTCACCCTTCAGTACCCTGGACCACTCATTCAGAGAGCCCCCTGCCCAGCCCTTCTCCCTCTGATCTTGACCCTGAACTTGCCCTAGGCTGCAGCAGGGAGTTCTCTGTAACAGGTGTGGCTTTCCAGAAAGTCTATCGGGCCCTCTCAGGGACAAGCCACAGGTAATGGGGACCCAGGGGCTGATTCTCAGAAACTTTCCCAACCTGATGGGCTGTCCCATCCCTCTGCCCGCAAACCTCCTTTGAGCCCCAGGCCTGACGGAGTGGGCAGAACAGAACGGCAGGTGACAAGCAGCCCCAAACACTCAACAAACTCTCCGTGTCCCCTCATCCCTCAGCCCACATCACTCAAGCCAATGACCAGACAAAATCACAGGAGGCACTGAACTTCATGCAAAGCTTTAATTGCAGTCACTGGGGCCAAACCAGGAGGTCCCCTCGGTGAGGGGCGGTGGGAAGCAGACACAGAAAGGCAACAGCTCTTAGGCAGTGGCCCAGACGGGCATGTGGGGGCTGGCTGTAGCGAGCTGGGAGCTGGAGGCGACGGCTGCCCCTTGACCCTCAAGGCTGGGCTGTCACAGGTGGAAAGGGGCCTCAGTGGGTGGAGCGGTGGACCTGCTCACGGGAGGAGACCATCTTGCCATCCTGGACCTCCTCCACGATGGTACGCACCTGACGAGTGGTTATCGTGGCTGCGGGCAGAGGAGGAGAGAGGCACAGGGAGCCTCAGGCTGGAGGCCCTCTCTAAGCCTCCCACACAGGAGGGTCCTCAGCCTCTCCCCACCGGCCCTGGGCAGGACAGGGTAGGCTCTTACCTTCCCGGGTGGGCTGTGAGACCAAGGACGAGGAGTACTGGGTGGCCAGGCTGCAGGAAGAGGGGGACCTGTCAGCTCAGGGGTGCCAGTTGGGAGTCCAGCCCCCTGGGAGGAGGAGCAGCTGGGGAGGCTGGGGTGAGGGGAGAGAGGTCCCAGCAAACTGGAGAGAAATCACAGCTGGGAGTACACAGAAAAGAATGGGGGCCACAGGGTCAAAGGGCACAGGCCCAGGGGGCAAAACGAAGGAAAGGGGCTACCCTAACAGAAGGCCTAGAGGCACGTTGCGGCCAGCCAGGGATTTACAAGGAGAAGCTGAGCAAGTGGATTTTCATACCCTGAAGGGCCCAACAAGTAGACTTAATTAAAGAAGGAGAGACTGTGGTTAAACTACAGATGGACTTAGCCATTGTCAAGAAGCAAAAAAGATGGACTGTGTGACTAAGCTTGGAGGCTCCAGGACATTTTCAGCCCATTTACACTAGCCTAATCACCCTCCCAGCTCCGAACCAGATTGCCACCCATCCCAGTCAACCACACCGTCACTGGAACCAGAAACCTAGAGTCATTATTACCCACTCCTTCGTGTGCTTACTCAGCGTTTACTGAGCCCTGCCTGCGAGCCACGCTCGCCCGCGCTTTCAGGCATCCAGCCCTGCTGTTTTTAGCTATCACACATCCTCTTTGTGCACCACTTCCCCTTCCCTGCCCTCTGCCCCACCTTTTAGCAGGACCTCTCTGGCCTGACTCCCTGCTCCTGTCTCCTGACAGGTCTCCCTGACCTCCACCCTGCCCCCTTGGATGCATTTCTCCCTCTGTGGCTACAGTGAATGTTCTGAGATACCTTAATGATCGCACCCATCTCTGCACAAAATCCCCTCCCCACCCCCGTGCCACCCCAGTGCCTACACCATCTAGTCGAGCCCAGCCAATGTTCTCAGCTTCATCTCCTGCAAACCTCCACCTCTCCTCCTGGCCATGGTTGGTGCCGACCCTCCCTGGGTGAAGCCACCCCAGCCAATCGCGCACCTGCCAGGTGCCCCCGACTCACTGGGCATCCTCGCCCTCCAGCAGGCGGCGGTAGGTGGCGATCTCTTGCTCCAGCCGTGTCTTCACATCCAGCAGCACCTGGTACTCATGGTTCTGCCGCTCCATGTCACAGCGGAGCTCACACAGCTGCTGCTCAATGCTGCTTATAAGCCCCTGCAGCTGAGCCAGCTGGGCCCCATAGCGTGCCTCGGTCTCCGCCAGGCTGCCCTCGAGCGATGCTTTCTGTGGGCCAAGGTGCAGGTGGTGGGTGAGACGGAGCTGGGACCCTTCCCTACAGTGGAGCCCCCAGAAGGGTGAGGGCGGTGGGGCGGTAAGTGGGGCAAAGTGTGAAGTGGCAGGCAAGGAGTCTCTGGTCATCCAAATTGGGGTGCACAAGGTGGGGCCCAGCCTGGGGTGACAGGTCCAGGGCAGGGAGGGGACAGAGGCCCTACCATGCTGAGCTGGGACTGCAACTCAATCTCCAGGTTCTGCACAGAGCGGCGCAGCTCTGTGATCTCTGTCCGGCTGCTCTGCAGGGCCTCGGTGTTGGTGGCCACCTCGCGGTTCAGCTCCTCTGTCTGGAAGGCAAGGTGGGCCCCAGGGGCTTGAGGACACTGGCCAAGGTGGGACAGGGTGGGACCTCTCAGACTTGACCCTCCCTGCTCTCTGTGGGGCCCCAAGCCCACTGCACACAGACACCCTCTGTGCCCAGACTGCAGAATTCACTTGCTCTGCCGTATGTGCTTCATTACTGGGCTGCAGACAGGACTCAAGTGCAGGCCCTGGGTTCTACTCTTTGTGTGCCTGTCACTGCCCGGGGAACTGCAGCTGCTCAGTTTGTGCTTACTGAGGGCATGAGTCTGCACCTGAACACACAGATACTACGAATGCCCAGGCTGGGAGACGCCCTATAGGGTCAGGAGATCTGGACCCGCTCCCCAGGCCACAGTGAAGGGCTGTGTGTGCGTGTGAGGCCTCTCTGAGCCTCACAATCTCCCCCTAAACGTGAGGGGTTGGTCCAACTGGTTTCCAAAGGTCCTTCCAGCTGGAAATCCACAATCTGTGGATCTGTAATTTTCCAGCCCGTGCTCAGCACACAGCACATGCACACACACGTGTGCACACCTGCTTGCGCCGGCCACCCACCTTGCTGAAGAACCAGTCCTCGGCGTCCTTGCGGTTCTTCTCCGCGATCTTCTCGTACTGGTCGCGCATCTCGTTCAGGATGCAGCTCAGGTCCACACCGGGGGCGGCGTCCATCTCTACGTTGACGTCCCCGCCCACCTGGCCTCACAGGGCATTCATTTCCTGGGCAGAGAGGGGAGCAGGAGCTCACTCAGGGCCATCCCGGGGAGAGTCCCTGGGGCTGCCTTCTCTGCCTCAGGGAGATGGGTGCAGAGGACAGACAGACACACAGACAAGCCAATGGCTCCAAACCCTGAAGAAAGAGGCAGATGTCTTCATGTCTCAAACATGCAGGGCTGTGAATATCGACAATCCCCCTGACACACATTTGGGGGGTGGACTTCGCCCAATCCCGGTGTGCGCTGGGGCAGGAGAGATGGCAACAGCCCAATACTATGGGGGATGAGCCAGGACAACCTCACTCACCACCCAGATTTGCCTTGCCCCCCACTGCCAACCATGCAGCATGTACTCAGGGAAGGCAGCCTCCTGTCAGTATTGAGGCAGTCAGATCTCTTTAGGAAACGTGAATCTGTTGGGGGCAGGGGGTGCAATCCCTACAACCAGCCTCAAAGCCAAGTGGAGACACTTCCTGGACTCCTGCTACTTGGAGATTAGGCTCCCTCAAGTCAGGCCAGCCCAGAGGTCAAACGGGAAGGAAGCCATGAGGCTCATGAATCTCCCTGCAGGGTCTTGGAACCCCATCCTTGGGTTGAGCCTTGGGGTCCCTGGGAGGTGGGAGAAGTGGCAGAGTGGTGGAGTCAGAGATGGTGCAGATATGGCTCAGGCAGAGCTGAGGGAAGACACCTGTGCAGCCTTGGATAAATCCCTTAACCTCTCTGAGCCTCAGTTTCTTCACTGGTAAAGGGAGGAACTTACTTCTTTCTCCCAGCGATGCTACCAGTATCAGCTGAGATAATTGCTGTGAATCACTTTTAATGTGCTGGGCAGATGTTCGCTGTTGTTATGACTATCACTATTATAATTAATTATAATAATTAGCATGCGTGTTCTTAGACTGATTCACCCATTAGATAGTTAACTGCCACCACACGGTAGTCCTTGCCTCTAGGGACAAAGGAAGTATCTTTGGGAGGAGAAGGCCTTCCAGGTCTCAACCAGGGCCCTCTGAGGGTCTCCCAGGGTCAGGCTAGGAGCCCGCCAGAGATGGAAACTGAATGGAGAGCATGGCCCTGGTCCAGGAAGATTTGGGGGCCCCAACTCTGCTTGTTCCCAAGTGGGTTTCTCCTGCACTTCCGAGCTGGCCTCACCTCCTCGTGGTTCTTCCTCAGGTAGGCCAGCTCCTCCTTCAGGCTCTCGATCTGCATCTCCAGGTCAGCTCTGGCCAGGGTCAGCTCGTCCAGCACCCTGCGCAGGCCGTTGATGTCGGCCTCCACATTCATGCGCAGGTTCAGCTCCATCTCGTACCTGGGAGCCAGGGAGGCAAAGAAGCACGAGCCATGGGGTACCCCTCGTACACACAGGGGCCTCTGTGGGAAACAGAACCAAACCCACCACCAGCCCCCTGAGCCACCCCGGAGGCCCAGACTCACTTGGTGCGGAAGTCATCAGCCGCCAGGCGGGCGTTATCAATCTGCAGCACCAAGTTGGCATTGTCGATGGTGGCTGCCAGGATCTGTGGGACATGGTGGGCTTGGTGAGCAAGCACCTCGGCAGCCCTGGGAAGGCCTTGCAACACCCCTCTTGCAGCCCTTTGAAGAGTGGGCCAGAGTGAGGGAGACGAGGGTCCCTGTGGTGTCCTCCTCTGAGCACCCTGCTATGGGGCTCACGAGTGGTGGGGCATGATACCCATGATGCCAGAAGAGAGACTCACGTGCACCCCTCTCCCACCAAGCTGCCTGGACCTCACTCCATCTTCCCCAACTAAATTCACCTCTAAGCTCAGGGCCACCTCCTCCAGGAAGCCCTCTTTGATTCCCTGTCTTAGCCCATCTCTCTTACACAGTACTTCACCCAATTGCAATTTTTTACATGGCTGTTTTGTGTGGGGTTTTTTTCCTCCTCCACTGAACTCTGAGCTCCAGAGGAACAAGGCCATGCCTGTCTCATTCTCCTTGGAATCCCTGGCTCTGGGCTCAGTGCCTGGCCCAGAGTCACCCCCCAGGAAACATGAGTTTAATTAATTAATTAATAAAGTTATGCCGGCCCCACCTCAAACCTAAGGCAAAATTTTCTTTCCCCACAGAGTCCTCTAGGATGTTTAAATGACAACAGGGAAGGGAGGGGCTCTAGAAGGAGCAGAGGGTTGGTTATAACTGCTGCTGTCACTGTTGTTGTGAGAAATACCCAAGAGAAGCCCCAATCAAGGGCCATGGGGGTGGGAGGAGGGAGAGGCCCCTCCACTCTGCCCAGAAGAAGCAGAGAAGAGGTCTTGGTCAAGGTGGCAGATGAGCTGGGTAGAATTTGGAAGTTTTGAAGGCCGAGGGCTGAAGTTTAGGGGATGTAAGAGGGGGCAGCCCCGGCAGGCAAATCAGCCCCAAAAAAACTCATCTGGCTCCTCAGAGCCGGTTCAAGGCCCTAAGTCCTGAGAAGCAGCCCTGGGTCAGGCTCCCTTTACAGACTGAAACTCAAAGTGTGGAAGAGACCCCAAGAGCTGTGGATAAAAGGCAAGCGCCATCCATCCAGGAGGACTGCCTGGAGGAGGCGCGGCAGGTAGAGGGGCAAACCCAGAGGTGGTTACCCACCCCAGGGCCTCAGTGGGCATGTCTGCAGCCTGCACACCCACCCCTTACCAACCTCCCTGCTCAGGAGGCTGGTTGGGCCCAGTGAGGGGCGGTGGTGAAAACTCCTGTGGGGCAGTGACTCGGAGGCCTAGGGTGCCCTGCCCTGGGGATTGGCAGTGAGAAGCTGGCTCACCCCAAAGCTTAGGAACACTGACTCACCAGGGCTCCCCTGGGTTCCCCGCTGTCCAGACCAAGCCTAGTATCTGATCTGGCACTCCCAGTAGCTCCACTTCCAGGGGGCAATTGCAGGAGTTCCCTTCCTGGTGGAGGGCCCAGGCAAGAGCTGGCAAAGCCCCTTGCAGGGCAGCAGCAGGCCTGGTTCTGCACCAGGACACTGAGTGGGCTGATGCCGGCCCAGCCAGCCCCCAGCCCCACTTTCCCCAAGCCTGGCTCCAGCCCCTCTTTGACCTCTCACCTGCCTCTGGAGGCTGCAGCCCTGTAGGACCCTCCAGGGGCAAGATTTGGGCAAAAGACCCAGGTGCACATTTACAGAATGCCAAGGTCATGTTCATAGAGGTTATGAATGTATGTGTAAGTATGTGTTTTTCTTCATCAGACTGAGCTAGAGAAATTTCTCCACTTGGGAGCTTCCAGTCTAAGTGGGAAGACATAGCTCCTTTCCTCAGGGACACCCCCCGACCAACAATCTGCAAGAAGAGTCAGCCCCTGCCCTTAGGGACCCACTGAGTGACCATCATGGAGGGAGTGAGAAGGACCCACAATGAAAGCAGCTGTGAGAACACGCCAGCCTCAGAGAAATCAGTACAATGAACAGAGCACAGACTGAACCTCAAAGTGTGGAAGGGACCCCAAGATCTGAGGATAAAAGGCATCCATCCAGGAGGACAGCCTGGAGGAGGTGAGGCAGGCAGAGGGCCAAACCCAGAGGAGAATGGGACAGTGAGAAGGAGACATTCATCCTCATCTCTCAGCAGCCACACCGTCTCTTTCCCACCTCTGTGCCGTTGCCCATGCTGATCTCTATACCTGGAATGCCACCTGCTGCCCCCAAGGTTCTGAAGCCTTCCCTGCCCACTCCTCCATAGCTCAGCCCAAATACCCTCCCAGAGAAAGGGAGAACTCCGAACAACCTCCCTGCACAGGATGTCCTCCAGGCCTGGATCCACTGACTAGCACAAGGCTGGGTTTCAGAGCAAGTGAGAGCGTGAGTGAAGGAAGGAAGGAAGGAAGGATGGAGACCTAGGGTGGAGGAGAAATGTTCACAAAGGTCCAAAGTAGGGCGGGTATGAGTCAGAAGCAGGCACTAAGGACAGAGGGCAGGGAGCACCCACCTTGCTTCGAAGGTCCTCAATGGTCTTAAAGTAGGAGCTATAGTCACGGGCAGGCCCGGGGCCCTGCTTCTTGTACCAGTCCCGGATCTTCACCTCCAGGTTAGCGTTGGCCTCCTCCAGGGCGCGCACCTTCTCCAAGTAGGAGGCCAGGCGATCATTGAGATTCCGCATGGTCTCCTTCTCGCTGCCCCCCAGCAGGGCTTCCGCCACACCAAAGCTGGAGCCGAAGCCCCCACCCAGGCTGCAGGTGTAGCCCCCGGTGTAGCCACCCCCCAAGCCTGCAGAGAAGCGGGACGAGGACATTGACATGTTGCTGCCAGCTCCCAGGAGGCTGGGGGCTGGGCAGGCACCCCCAACACGGAAGGAAGATATCCGCGAGAAACCCCCGCCAGGCACACACAGGCCCTTGACGGAGCCAGAGGAGGAGAACTGGCAGATGCTGGTGGTGGTGGCAGCCATGGTGTCCGAAACTCAGGAGTAAGGCCTGGTCTGAACAGAGACCCCAGGCAGCCCTTTATAGCCAGGCTAAAGAGGGGCTGGGCCCCAGGCCATTGAAGTCAGAGCCAAAACTCCAGCTATGTAATTTGCTTCTGTACCAGCACCCAGGGCCTGGGGCTCAGGCTGGACACACCAAGTGCATCCCCTGGGCCCCCTCCATGCCAAAGCCTGGCCTGGGCAGATGGCCTCTTAGCTGTCCATTGTCTGTTAGAAACAAAGGTGGTGTTGGAGCCACAGCCCCGGGGTAGGGTGATCCTCCATCCTCAACCGCAATTAGGCGGCTGAGCTCATTCTTGGGGGGAGTCCGGAGAACCCAGCCCTGAGAGCCAGAAAGGGCCTGGAACAAGGCTCCACAGGCCTGGAGCCTGAGGCGGCTCTGGCCCCCCACCCAGCATTCCTGAGGCCCTGGGAGAAGGTGGAGAGATTCAGGGCTACACCCACCCCCAGGTACAGCGTGGTCCTGCGGGAGCCCCAGCTCTCTTGGTATTATTACGAGTCTGTGGGAGGAGACACAGCCCCTGGCCCAGGGATGCCCTATCTGAGCTGACCTGAGGGCACTTTGGATCCAAGCCTCTCAGGCAGTTGCCTCATTTGTAAAATGGGGGTAATTCCTGCCTCCCGCAGTCTTTGAGGGAATCCGGAGAGATAGTGACATCAGTCAAGCCGGGGCTGAGGGAGAGGAGGAAACAGATGGTTAGGGTGACTGGTCCTGCCCATCCCCCGCAGGAACCGAGGAAAGACACTCCCAAGGGGCCCGGAGGAGGTGCAGGGAGCAGGAGAAGCAGGATCTGGGCAGCGGTGGGTACCCCTCTGTCTGCGCTGCGCCTTGGGGAAGGGCCGCCCCTGCGAGGGAGCCATGCAATCCCACATCCGGGCGGCTGGCAGCTGCCCACACCCAACAAGGAGATTATAAACCTAATCTCCACGGTGCTAATGATTTAGGCGCTGCCAGGACCCTGGCGTCTGCACAGGGCCCGTCTGAATGGGGCGCTTCCTGGGACAATGAGGCCCGCGGGGACTGGCAGGGGACTGGCAGGGGAGGGCGAGCCTGGCTTGGGGCGGAGGCCCATGGGTGGCCCGGGCCCTGAGCCCACACACAGGGATAAGGAGGGAGTCAGGGCTCCATGAGGATCAGAGCTGTTGTGCTGAGACCAGACTGCTGGGAGGACTTCCTGCCTAGAAAGTGGGTGGCCTCGCACGCAAAGGTGTCTCCTGGCTTAGAGAACGAGGACTGTGCGAGCTACAAAGAGAGAGGGGACAAACCTCATACCCTGCCCCCACCCTGCCTGTGAAGTCTGGGGGTTCCCAGGGTTCCTGGGCCGGGGCAGGGAGTTGGGGGTGGTGGTTGGGGGTCCAGGTCAAGGCTAGTAAGCAAGGTCAGGACACCAGGGCTCTTCCCTGAGGAATTCCTGCTCCTCCCAGGCAGTCCTGGGGGAGGGAACCAACATAACTGGGGGTCCTTTGAGTGGGTCAGAGGCAGGCCCCACACCCACCACTCACCCTCACAAGGAATGACCTTCCCCCTTGGAGCCACCCTCCAAGGAACTCTTCCCCTGCTCCCCTCCCCAACCCTGCCGAGAAGCTGACTGACCTCCTCCAGGCAGGCCTCACTCAGCAAAGAGAAGGGATGGCCTGCCTTCCAACACTGAATCTGGAACAGAGCCAGGGGAGGGAGCTAGGCCACAGGGCACCACCCACCTTCTGCCTCTCCCTAGAGCCCCCCGCCCCAGCCCTCACCCTACCTCCAAAGCCCCCAGGCCTTAGTTATGAGGTTCAGTTTGAAAGGGCAGAGCATTTATTCTCCATTCAATCACCAGAGCCTCACCACCCCATCACTACCACATCCCCCTGACATCAGGCTGTGTGCCATGGCCTGGGCCTCAGTGTCCCCACACCAGTCCCTCCCAGGCCCTTTCCCTCTGGACTTTTGAGACCCTACCACCTGTGGGGCCCCATCGGGCACCTCTGCTCATAGGGGCCTCACTTGCTGAAGGACAGGCCGAGCTCAGCCCCTCTCCCCAAGTAAAACTGCAGAGTGAGATCCCACGGAGGCCTTGCTGGCCCTCTGGAGGGTGTGGCCATTCCAGAGAGACCTAAAAAGACCCGGACATGCCTTCTACACAGCAAAGAGAGAGCTTGCCAGATCTCCCAAACAACGCTGTGAGGAAACCAAGGCACAGGGTTCCGAAGTGGCAGGCAGGCGGGTGGGTGGGGCAGCCCAGCCCAGCCCAGCCCGAGCGGGCAGAGCCAGGCCTGAAGCCAGGGCCCCAGCAGAGCCCAGTCTCCCTGCCAGGGGAGGAAGGCCTGGCAGGAGCCAGCCAGAGGGCTGTGCTGAGGTCCTCTGGGCCTTGACTCCTCCTGCCTGGGCCTGTCCTCCACCCCCATCAAGGAAAGGCCTTTGGCAGCCAGAGGGGCAGTGCCAGGCCCACAGCCCCCACAGTTGTCAGCAATTGGCCCACAAGGAGAAGAGGAAAAGGAGGAGGCACTCCAGCCCCAGAGGCTGCTGGGAGTTCAGCACAATAAGGGAGGGGACAGGAAGAGTAAGCCCCTGGGAGACAGGTGGGACAGCTCCCAGCCTCACCCAGCATCCTCACACCTGCCCCAGGCTTGACCAACCCGCACAGGCCCTGGGTCTCCTCTCCAGAGGTTGCTGAACCACCAGCGTGCTCTCCAGCTGAGAACAGCAGGCCCTGCCTCAGACTTGAGCAGGACAGGGTGCTGGGAGAGGGTTCCCGGGACTGTACCCACCCTACAATGTTGATGGAAGAGTGACCTGGGGGCCACTGTATACAGTTGATGTTCAAAAGATGCACATTGATGTTGACAAAGGTCTTGCCACATCGGACCAGCTGACCTAGGCTCCTACAGGCCCCCAAAGCATTAACTGTCACCCCCGGGGCAATGCCCACCCCTCGCCGCCACCCAGAACCCAGGGCACAGCATGTACGCAGCAGGTGCTCTGTAAGTGCCTGTTGAGTTGTTAGGAACAGGGAGCCTGGGCCATGACCAGAATGAAGACAGGACCTAGGAAGGGGATACATGGTCTCCTAACCTCCTCCCAAAGGAAAAGGGTCCATACCAGGTGAGGTCGGGGAAGTGAGAGGCCCAGGATCTGGGGAAGTGCTCCCAGCTGGGATCTTGGCTTAGCTGATGAGAAGAGGATCCCAGATCCTTCAGGGGTCCCAAAGACCTTGACTCCACCCTTAGATCCATGCCGCTAGGGCCTGTCATCTCCTTTCCTCCCAGACACTGAGCCTCTCTCACCCACAAGCATTGTGCCCTGGACAGAATACGCAGGGCCACCAAGGAGCTCCCAGAAGCATGCCCACCCCTGGCCAGGCGCCCCCTCAGAAGCGCACCCTCACCCAGCCACATCTGCCATCAGGTGGAATCTTCTCCTCCCTCTATTCTGTTTCCTCAGCCTCTATCCTGAGGCCCCAGGGCCGCCCTGCCCAGCTCTACCCACTAATGCTTTGTGTCTGGCTCCAAAGAAGGCCCTGCCCTCCGCCTACCTGGGGGCTGTGGGAGATGCAGAACATTCCTGGGGCCCCCAGGAACCTCCTCCTAATTAGGACAGTCAGAGGAAGGGGGGGTCTGCCAGTACCCCCTGCACAACAGGGGTCCCCAGGTGCTCCCCTTCCCAGGGACAAGCAGACTCAGCCACCTCCCTCTAACTGGTTTCCAGGAAACATCCGCCCCAGGGTTGAGCCGAGACGGGATTCAGCCATCCGAGGACACCCTGCCTTTCCCAGCAGAGCCACATCAGCTGGCCAGTGCCTCTCCCCAAGAAGGGCCCAGAGGCCCCAGTGCCCCAGATGGGACCCAGGGCAGGAGGAGAGGGCCAGGGAGGGAGGAAGGGCCCAGGAGGGCCCAGAACCAGCAGGAAAGAGTGGGGAGGAGGTCTGGAAGGGGAACCCAGGCCTGAGGGAGGCACATGTGGGAACCCTTGCTGCTTCCCGAAGGCTGGAAGACTCCAGCTTGACAGGACCAACTTCTTCCCTCTGCCCCTTCCTTCCTCCCATTCCTTCCTCCTTTCTTCTCCCTTCTTCCTTGGCCTGAGGAAGATATGGGGGAGGATGGGAGGGCAGCCACTAAGGTGTCCCGCAGACTGGCTGAGGGGGCCCTGAGGGCCTGGGGGAGCCAAGGCAGAAATCCTGAAGGGACCCCAGGCTCCTTCCCACATTCCAGACCCCAGCCTCCCAGGCCCCGAGTTGTGCCTCACCTGCCCAT
Source organism: Camelus dromedarius (assembly GCF_036321535.1). Taxonomy (NCBI): domain Eukaryota; kingdom Metazoa; phylum Chordata; class Mammalia; order Artiodactyla; family Camelidae; genus Camelus; species Camelus dromedarius. The sequence goes on from NC_087451.1 coordinate 56,962,951, forward strand.
TCTGCTCTGTGCCCTCATGGCCTTTGAAGCCAGTTGCTCCCCATTAATTCACCCTCCTTGGTACCTACTTTTCAGTGCTCCTGAGTGATTTCCTTCTAGGGGCAAATGTGGCCCAGGCTTCCTGAGAGAGAGGCTTTGTCTCTCCTCTCAGGGTGGACACTTCGTAGGATAAAAGTTATATCTCCCCACTCGGACTGGAAGCTCGCTGGGAGTGGGGGCTGTGTCTCCCCTGTGTGAGCCCAGGGATGCCCTGAGAGTGGCCTGTCTCCTTCTTTCACCTAACACAGCCGGCAGGAAGGGGGTCTCTTGGCTCCCACCACAATATGACCCACATGCCTGACCAGCAAGAGGGAGGGGAGGCAGGGAGCAGGGAGGGGGGCAGAGAAAAGACCAGGGCAGGAAAGACTAGGAGGAAGAAACCAGGGGAGACAGGACCAGAGGAGAAGGATAGTGGGCAGGCAGAGGGGCCTTCAATCCCAGTGCTCTGACCTCAGGAAGTGCCGCTGGGAAGGGAGACCGTCCATCCTTTCTAAGGGCAAAACCAGATAACAGGGCGGGAGCTCACCTGTGCAGAGGCCTGGGCTCCCTGGAGCACTCCACCCACCCCAGGCCCCCCATCAGCTCCTCCCCATTAGAACCTGCCTCATCCCTGAAGCCCCAGCCCGTCAGGTTCCTGGCACCCTTGTCCCTGCCTCTGCCTCCGAATCCAGGCCCTGGGGCTTGTTACTTAGCATTTCAGGTGTGATACACTTTCTCCAGCAAGGTTTTGGTGGGGAGGGGGACCACAGCCCCTCATTTTCCCGACCCCCAGGGTCAGGCACGTTCTCCACGATCACAACTCTGCACCTCACAAAAAAAGAGCTCTCCGAAGCCCAAGTCCAAGAGCCCAGGTCCACGTGGACTCTGCCTTGGACAAGTCACAACCCTCTCTCAGCCTCATCTGCAAAGCAAGGCCACTCGGCTTCTGTGACAATGTCTCCGTGAGGCTTAAACGAGGTAGCTTGTCATGGCAGCTGGCATCAGACTGTGCACACTAGGGATTCGGGGAAGAGTCGATGGCTCCAAAGCTGGCTGGGTGAAGGCCCCTCGGGGTGAGACGTAACCTCCCATCCCAGTACTGAGCAGATTCCAATCCCACATCTTGTGAATATGTAGCTAATATGGCAAAAGGGAATTTGCAGGTGGGATGAAGGTAAGGAATCTGCAATGGAGAGACTATCCTGGACGTCTGGTTGAGCCCAATATAATCACAGGGGTCCTTATAAGAAGGAGACAGGAGGGTTGGAATCAGAAAAGGAGATGTAACAACAGAAGCAGAGGTCAGAGTTTGCATACAAGGGATGTAAGCAAACTATAGGCACAGGAAAAGACAAAGGACCATGCTCCCCTAGGGCCTCCAGAAGGGGCACAGCCTTGCTGACACCTTGATTTTAGTTTCATAAGATGCATTTCAGACCTCAGATTTCCAGAATCGTATGATAAGTGTGTGTTGCTTCAAGACCCTAAAGTTGTCATTTGTTCCAACAGCAACAGGAAACTGATACCCTCCCCTTGCCCATTCTAGCACCCAGGAGTGCTAGCCACTCTCGTGTTAGAATTATTTGGAGACAGATCTGCTCCCCTTCTAGAATTATAATCCTTTACTGCCAAAAGATGGCTTTCTGTTCATCTCTGGACCCACTGAAAGGTCTGACTCAGTGCTTTGTGCACTGTAAATGCGCAGTCGATGCTGGCTGAGTGGATACAGGCAGTGAGAGCCCAACGCTGGGCTTCGTTCAGAACCCACTCATCGCACTCATGGTGTGGCTGTCCCTGGGCTGGGTGCTGAGAATTCGGCACTGAGTCAGCCAAGCCCCACCCTTAATGAGCACAGGCCAGTGAGTGAGAGACTGACGACGCACAGACCAGCCCAGCACCGTGTTGCTGTGTAGTGATGAAGGTATGTATGCACAAGCACCTGGCAGGAGCGGGAGGGAGCGACTCATTCAGACCAGGCTGCTGAGGACAGTTTCGCAGGGAGGGACAACAAAGCTGGGTTTCGAAGTTAGGGCAGGGCTTTGCCAGGCAGCAAAGGTGAGAAGGAGGTGAGAAGTCATCCAGGCACAGGTGGGGGCACGCCCAGCGTGTTTGGGGACCATCAGGGAACTTGCAGCTAGATCACTATTTCAGGGGGAGCACGAGGAGTACTGAGGAAAGCAGAACTCGAAGGAAACACATTTATTTGTCTACTATTAGTTGAGCACCTACTATGTGCTGGACACTACCCAAGGCCCTGGGGATACAGTGATGAACACAAAAGACAACACTTTGCTTTCGTGGAGCAGACATTCTAGCAGGAAAGATGTGCAGTAATCAAACCAGGAAGTGAGATGTTCTCCATGGAAACATGAAATGGGATATGGGTGCTTCAGGGGACCAGGACAGGAAGGCTGCCCCTAGGTGACATTTAAGGAGGAAACTGAATTAAGAAAGAAGCCAGCTGGGTGCAAGGAAGGGCATTCTGGGCCCAGGTAATGGTAGTGCAAAGGCCCTGGGGTTGGACCAAGACACTCCTTTTCAAGGAGCAGGAAGAAGGGCCACTGTGGCTGGAGTGAGGTAAGCAAAGGAGAGAATGGGGTTATATAAGGTCAGAAGAGGGCAGGGCAACCCCACAGAGTAGTAGTTCTCATCCCGATGAATGGAGTGGGACCCAGGTAGTGCTAATGACAGCCAGGGCTGAGACCCATGCTCCAGAGCCTGGTAGACCAGGGCAAGGCATATACATCGTTGTCCAGCTTTTTTGTTTGTTTGTGGGCTTCCCAGAGCCCTTAACAAGCTAATGGACATTGTGACTCTCCAAGGAGAAGATGAAGTGCTAAGCATTTCCCAAACTAAGCCACCCATGGAGCCACTTCCAGGAGGATCCTGTGGAGCTAGGGTTCCTTGGAACCCATTTTGGGAATCTATGGGCCAATTCATAGGGCATGTTAAGGGGAGAAATGGCTAGAATGAAGGTTGGAGAGACCGCCATGAAAGGTGTGCTGAAGAGTTCAGACTTTATCCTGCAGCAGTACAGTCATGCTATGCTGTTTTAATTTGTTCTTAATTTGTCTATTTGTAGAGATTTTAATTATACAAAAGAGATATTGTCAATGTCTTCAATGCCTCAATTTCCCAGTTAATAACATCTCTCAGAGAGCCACCCCACCTCACTCCCTTTAATCCATTGTGACCATGAGCTATAATTCATTTACTCCAGTCCCTACCAACCACCTTTCTGCCATCTCCAGATTTTTCTGCGTTTACAAATAATGGTGTAATAAGCCTCCCCAAACAACACTAATGAACTCATCTACAAAACAGAAACAGACTCTCAGGTATAGTAAACAATTTTATAGTTACCGGGGGGTCGGGGGAAGCGGGGGAAAGGGATAAATTTGGAAGTTTGAGATTTGCAAAGTTTAACCACTATGTATAAAAATAGATTTAAAAAAAACAAATTTCTTCTGTATAGCACAGGGAACTATATTCAGTATCTTGTAATAATTTTTAATGAAAAATTATATAAAAATGAATATATGTGTATGCACATGCATGACTAAGACATTATGCTGTAATCAGAAATTGACACATTGTAATTGATTAATCAATCTAAACAAACAAACCAACCAACCTCCCTGAACATACAGCCTGGTGAATTTTACAAATATATCCTTAGGGGAAATTTTAGCCATGGGATTACGGTGAAAGAGTAAATCCATTTTTTGCTTTGATAGCTCTTGCCAAATGTTCTTTCAAAGTGAAATGAAATTATGTCTCTGCTTTGAAATATTCTAATCTCTCCCACAAAAGATGGTGGAGGGGAGAGAGAAGGAATAGGGATGGCAGCATGTTGACAATTATTGAAACTGAGTGATGGGCAGATGGGAGCTGGTTTTCCCATTCTCCCTACTTTTGGGTGTATTTGAAATTGCCCACAGTTGAATAAAAAAAGTCACAGGCGGGCCCTGCTTCCTGTACCAGTCACGGACCTTTACCTCCAATGTTCCAGAAAAGTTCTACAAATTTTCATTCCCACCAACCATGGATGAGACTAACTTTCCCCCACGTTCACCAACACCGGGTCCCATCAAGCTGCTCTTCTCCAGTCTTCGTCTTTTTGACAGTTGAAAAATTCCTCTTTGTTGTTTCAGTCTCCCTTTCTTTAATCATGAGTGAAACTGAGCTGCTTTCCCTAAATATTTTGGTCCCTTCTTGGTTTTTTTTTGAACCAGTTGTTCCTACTTCTTCACCTTTTATTTCTGTGGGGTCTTGTCCTTCTTGACTGTGTGAGCTTTTTTTGGTAAACGTGGGAAGGCCTTTCCCACATGGGTTGCAAATGTGTCTTCACTGTGTTGGTCACTGGACTTCTAATTTTGTTTATCGTGTTTTTTTTCCCCAAACAGACGATTTCCCTTAGGTCACATTCGCTGATTTTTTCTTTCATGCGTCTGGGCAACAGGTAGTTGGAAGAAGGGCTCATTTTGGTGGCGAAGTGAAAACTGGAAGGGGGCCAAGGGTCAGCCCCGGGGCTGATGGGGTGGCCTGAGAGAGAGATGATGAGGGCGAGGATGGGACACAATGGCTAACAGGGAGGTGGGCCTGAGTGGGGGAGGCAGCAGGATGACTCTGCATTTTCAGGGTTGAGCAGGTGGGCGGGTAATGATGCCACTGACTGGGTGGGAGAAGCCAGAGAGAAAAGCAGGCTTCATAGGAAGATTACAGTTCCACTCAGTGTGTTCATACCTACTTCCTGTCTCCTCCGCTAGACTCAGGCAGAGACCCCGCCTCCTTCTCTCTGTCCCCAGGGTCCGACAGAGCACATGGAGCTTGATCTGCAGAAATGAATGAATACATGAATGACCTGAGTTCCAGGTGCCTCTGCCTGGATGGAGGCATCAGGGGGTGGAAGGAGGCATTCACAACAGAAGGGATTTTCTCCTCCACAATCACCCACTGCCACCACCAAGGGACTGATGGACTTGCCACCTTCTCTGAGCCAGCCGGACCTGGCTGTATCCGCCAACCGGCTTGTCACTGTTTGTGGCAGAAGACAGATGGTTGCATTTGATTCTGAGAACTCCAGAATCCATGGGCTTGGTGGATGTGGCCGCTGGGGAAGCCAGCTGGGGACCAGGCCAGGAAGTCCTCCCCCTAGAGGCCAGCGAGGGAAGCAGGGAGCCAGTGAGATCACCAGGGAGACTAGAGGCAGAGCCCTGGGACTAGCACCCTGGGGAACGTTCTAGAAAAGCTGGCTGGCTGCAAGGAGGACTTCCAGGGCAGGTTAAGAGGGCCAGTCACGTTCCTAGGGGTGATTTTCAAGGTCACCACCTGGAGACGGTAGGTTCAAACACTGACCAGACAGCATCTAACCATGGAGCAGGGGAAAGGGAGAAAGAGGACACTGTGGCGCTCCCACCTCACGTGGTCGTCTCTCCTCACTCTGCTCGGTAGCCCCTAAGGGAGAAGCCAGAATGCTCCTACCCGGACTGCAAGCCCCGGAGCTTTCCAAGAATAATCTGATTCCGGTTGAACCTCGGGCTCTGAGTGCGGACTGGAGCCTCAAATCTGTAGCGAGCGCGCCCTCTGCTGACCGATGTGGGTTGCGCTCCTCTGCCCGTAGTCCCGGGAGTTGCCACCTACGGCTGCCAGGGTTTAGGAGGAGCGGGCAGGGGACTGAAAATACCTTCCACCTGCGCTTCACCAGCCTCTCCAGGGGTCTACCTCCTCCTCACCATCTTCAGTTCCTCTCCTAGGCCCGTGACCCCCCTAGCACCAGCGGCCCAGTATAGGTCATTGTGTCCATTCTAGGCCAATGGACTCGAAATTCTTTGTTGAAGCTGGCCTGTCCATTGTATTATGCTTCTCCTTTCCCCGTTCTCCATCTCAAAAGACAAAACAAAACAAAACAATACCCTGCCTGCCTCTGACACAAAGCCCGCCCCCCGGCCCCCTTTAGGCCGTTCTATTAAACGGCTCATGTCAAAGTCAAACTTCCTACTTGACTCCTCCAGCCCTGAGTGTGAGAGTCCCTGGGGCAGGAAGCTGTCCCTTCCATGGGGACCACCACTTTCCTGCCTCCAGCTCCCTGGGGACAGCAGCTACCGTTGGCTGGCTCCTGCTGGAGCGCCCCACATAGAGTGCGGCACCCGTTCCGTTCACAATAGATGAACCGGATCTACGTGCAGTTTTGTGAGTGCCTGGTGTGCGCATCTGTGTCCAGGCGTGCCCTGCGCTTGCGTGCACAGCCAGTGCGTGCACCTCTGCGGGGTCTGCAGGGTGGCCTGGCCGGGGCTCCTACCCAGGCGGCGGCGGCGCGGAGCTGGAGGAAATTGGCGTCCCGCGCCCCCAGGGGGCAGCACTGAGCCGCTCCGGCCCCGCCACCAACTTGACCCGGAGAAGAGGCCTGTGTCTCGCCGGCTGCGGAGCCCACGAGGCCCGGTGAGAAGTGCTTCAGCTCTGCAAACACAGCAAGGAAATAACCGAAAATCCACACTGCAGGTGGAGGTGATATGGGACGGGGTGCTGTCAATGTTTCTAAAATCGGGTGGTGGGTTCATAGGTGTTTGTCTTAATCCTTAAATCCTACCCTATTTCGTAGATATTATTTTGACTCTATTTGGCAGTACTTTTTTCCTTTTTAATAAAGATTGGCCTCTGAGCTGTCTCTAGAACAGGGAAGGACCACTCGCCCCTCTGACTTAACTCTCCCGGGGGCAAAACTGAGCCCCGCAGCTCCCAGGGTCCCCCGTCTCCTGGGAGGGTTCCCTGGGGTTGACCTCCGCCCTGGGGGAGGGGAGGGCCAGGCTCCTCCCGCCGCCCGGGGTCCCCTGGACAAGCCGCATCTTTACACACAGCTCAGACTCACACGCCGACACAAATATTCACACGCACATAGTCACACGCTCACTGACCCCTACAGCCTGACATAGGCACACACACATTTACACACTCACACACGTTCACGCTGTCCCACTCACCCAACTTCACACCACAGGCTCACACACTCACACTCATCCGTAGACACAGACCGGAGCCTCACCCTCACACACTTAGGCACAGCTTTCCCAGTCACACTCACACACACACCCCTAGACTTACACATTCATCACGGTGCGCACTCACAGACCCACACACACTCACACAAGGTACAGACACATCCACAGACCCCCACACTCACATCTACAGTCAGCTCACACACATTCACACAGACGCGCGCGTCACACACCCTCACACCCACAAACCCATGCACACTCGTATTCACACTCACGCATGTGTACAGACCAGCACAGCCTCACCACTGATTCACACACTCACAGACTCACACACTATTGCACACCCACAGGCACACTTGTGCACACATTCATATTTGGGCACACTAACACAATCTCTCACTGTCATACTTTACACACCCACTCGCACAAAGCAGCCATTGCCACTCCCACTAGCCGGTCAACCTTGAATCCTCACTGCAGGGGGGGGGGGGTGCGGAGCAGGAGTTGGGGGAGGAGGAGCTTGCAACCACCTTGATCTCAAGAGATTTCTGGAATCTTCCCAGGAGGCCCCAGTCCCAAGCCTGAGGGATGTTTCTTCTCAGAGCAGAGGAAGCAGAAGCGGGGCCAAGATCACGTGACAGCCTTGGCCGGCCCGCAGGCCTCAGAGGACAGCCCCAAGCTTCCCACACCATGAGCCAGTTCAGGCTCTCACCCCGTGACCAGGGTCTGGGGACTAGAGAGGGGACACACATGACAGCAGGCCCTGATCTTGGGGAGCTCTGTCTCCAGGGGACACAGCGGACATCACAGGCTGGCTGAACAGGTGGGGCTGTGGAAGCACCTAAGAGGGGCCCCCAATGCAGCCCAAGAGGCAGTACAGCTGGGGAAGGGTTCTGACCTGTACACCCAGGGCCACAGGTAGACACTGGCCTTCCTAGTGGGTAACTGGCACCTGCAAAGGCCCGGAGGCACCAGGGCCTGGCACCCTCAGGGAATAGTGAGACCCAGATGGGGCGAGTTGGCTGGGAAGGTAGAGATGGGATCCAGCCCCGCAGAGGCTGGCAGGGGCCCACAGCAGAAGGGCTTGTATGTCCTGCTAAGGAGTGTGGCCTCCTTCTTGAAGGCCACAAGGTACCCTGATCAATCGTGCAGGACAAGTGAGGACAGAGCCGCTCTGAAGAGGCAGACAATGTCCAGAAGCTCCAGGAGTGGTAGGTGCCCTTAGTCTCCATTCCAGGAGGAGAGCTGGCCCAGGAACCCCATCCACAAGAGTTCAGGGAACCACCCACAAGAGAGCCATGCGTTTCTCTAACTCATCAGAACACGTCCCCCACGAGTAACAGAGGGTCTGTCTGTGAAAAGGGCCAGAAACAAATGTACAAACTAAGAACCCAGGAATCTCCAGGAAAAGTTACCAGCTTCTCCCAAACAGTCTGGCCTTAGCAAAGTGGGTAGTGGGGGAGCACGGGAGGGACCAGAAGCCGGGAGGCCAGCAGAGCAGAGCTGGGGACCGCATAAGGAGGGCACGGAGTCCTGGCTCCCCAGCTAGAGGACCTACATTCCTGCCTGAGGGAGGGTGGGGCTGCTCCAGCCCACACGTTCCAGCTGCCACCACACCCTTCCAGCCTGTTCTCACCTGTTCCCACGATTTCCCAGGCTGCCCTGGGCCCAGTTCTCAGGGCCAACTCCCAGAATCCTTCAGGATTCAGAATCTAACTAGAGAGATGCTGGTCTGAATGTCCAGAGGTCCACCTCCACTGGACAACTGCCTTCCCACAACACACACATATGTGCGTGCGTGCATGTGCGTGCGCACACACACAAACACACTGAACCATCCTTAGCCTCAGGACACCAGGACACAGAGTGGGGCTTTTAGGGGCTGAAGCACTTCCTTCCAAGCCAACAGTACCACCACCCAGGACAAAGTGCTACCCTCTTGGGACAGAGGTGGAGGGAAGGCAGCTGAAGTCTCTAGGAACAGGGGCACCCAGAACGCCAGCCCTAAGGCTCAGCCAAAGGATGCCAGGGAGGGGGGACCTGACAGGTGCTCGGTGATGGGCTAGCTGGAGCGAGGGTTCTGCTTACCTGCTTCCCCGTCCCCTGGCCTAGGCCCCCGGACTACCTGGAGCTCAGCCCACTGCCCCTCCAGGTGCACGGCTGACATCTCAGCTAAGCCCTGTCTTCGTCCCACAGCTCTGGTGTCACCTTTCTTGACCTTCCAGGCAGGACAGAATTCCCACACCCACCCTGGGCCCAGGGCCAGAGCCTGTCTGTTCCCACCGAGGCCTGGGAAGTGGTTTCTGCAGCCCAAGCTATCCTGGGCCTGCCCAGGAAATAGCCCAGCTCTGCCTGCTGCAGGGGCAGGACGGAGGGGACCGGCCCAGGCCCCCAGGATGAGCTCAGAACTGCTGGGGCCGCAGAACTGTGACTTGGGGAGGCAAGGGGCACACAGCAGCCGTTTGCTGGAGTGATTGAAATGCTTGCTTTACCAGAGACCCTCAGAGGAAGCAGGGGAACCGTGGATGAGGTCCCCAAATCCCAAACTTGAGGTTACCTCCCCCTCCCCACCCCCAGCCAGGAGCCTGGCCTGACCTGCAGATGCTGACGGGGAAGCTGCAGAGCTTGGGTGGAGGGGGCCCGGGTGAGCAAGGGACAGGGTCCCAGCGCAGCCCATCTAGGTCTCCGTCTCAAGGTCACAGTCCACTCACCAGGAGCCCAGGGGCCTTGGCAGAGTAGGGCGCTCTGTCCTCCTTTCACAGGAGAGGAAACTGAGGCCCAGAGAGAGGAGGCAGATTGTGGGCAGCATCTCACAAGGGAGCGGTGGGGACTGACCTTGACCTACCCCCCCGCAGATCCCTCCCAGCCACAACGCCAACGCAGAGCGCCTGCCAGGGGTGTGGAGCCCCCCTGGGCACAGGGCTGCACTCAGGGCCTCTGCCCCAGCACCCCACCAGGCACCCAGAGCTCCCAGCTGGTGAGGACAGAGGCCTCCCTGTGAGACTGGAGGCAACACACGGCATGTGCCAGCTGCTGCTTCCTGGCCTTTGAGGGGCCCTCGCCAGCCCCCAGCTCTCAGAACATGCTTCAGTCTTCCACCAGCATTTGCTGAGCTATGACCAAGACCAAGGCCCAAACCACCGATCATTGTAAGCCTCAGCCTCCAGCTTTCCAGGTGCAGAGGTAGAAGGGGGGCACGAAGAAGGGGTGAGCAGTGGGCACCCCCACTGCCCAGGCCATGGCAGGAGCTGGGGCTTCAGCAAGCTGCCCCCACCACCCCACCCCAGCCTGTGCCCCACCCAGCAGGGACTTGCAAGGCAAGCAGTTCTCATGCCCTGTTCTAGGCGGCTGCCAGACGCCTTCCTTACAAGGCCTTGGCCCTGAGCTGGCTCCGGGGCAGGTGGGGGCCTGGGCAGGGCACAGAACACCTGGCTTGGCCAAGCCCAGACGCACCCTGCTTGGGAGGAATGTGGACACCGCCCGGGCTGGCCCTGGGAAAGCTGCCACCCCCCTGGCTCCCTGACTCAGCCTGGGTGGGCCAGCGGCCAGAAAGATGCAGCCTCAGCAGGATGGAGTCTCTTTGGCCCCACCCAGGGGATTGAAGCGGTGGGGTACTGGGGGACAGGGCCTGAGAGAGGGGCTGAGAGCAAGGATGGCACCCATGGGGCCTCAGGACTTGAGGGACAGCAGGGATGCTGTCGGACTTGCCCATCCCTGCACTGCTCAGGGTCTGCCCACACCAGATTCCTGCAAACGTCAGGAGCGCTGGGTGCTCTAAACACAGTGGTCGGGCCCGTGGGACCTGAGCCTCTAGCATGGGCATCTCGCAGCTCTGAGCCTCAGTTTCCTCATCCATAAAGTGGGGCCAGTGATGGTTCCTCCCTATGGAGCCGGGCCGGGTGGGAGTCACTTCTGCTTAACCTGCAAGCATTTGACAAGCAGTGGCAAACAAATCACAGCTTTGACCGGACCTGGTAACTTGGGGAAGGATCTACCAGCTCTGGGAAGGGGCCCCCACTCAGGGAGGAGAAGCAGAAAGACCCTCAGGGCCATCACCCCCTAAGTCACAAAAGTATTTGCCAGGGAGGCCTGGTGAGCCCCGTCCGTGCTCCAGAGCTGAGTGATCTCATCTGTCTTCTGTCTTTGTCACCCAATATGGATGCTCCCAAGTCCCATGGCAGGGGCTGGGTCTCCCCTCTGACTGGGAACTCTCAAGGGCTGGGGCCATGTTTCTCCCTGACGGGGGGCTCCCCAGGGACTGAGACCCCATCTGCCTTTATCTCTCCATAATCCCGAGCCCTGGGCCAGAGAAACCAGAAGGAAGCCAGTGAAGGCCAGAAAAACTGTCCTTCCCCTCCCGCGTGCCACCCCTGCTTTCCCAGGCCCTGATCCCCTCTGCGCACCCCCCAGCCAGCCCCTAGACATGGTGCTGGAGCTGCCTCAGTGACCCCTGCCCCAGCCTGGGGACTGGTGACCTTTCCATCCCTCCCCTGCCCGGAAGGAGGCTCTGCTGTCCCCAGCCAGGACAGAAGGGCTATCTCACCCCCTGCCTCCCCTGAACCCTTCCCACAGCCCAGCTGGCCCAGGAGGGCTTTCCTCCTCGGACCCACACTTCTCCCCTGTGATCCAGGCATAGTCCCTCTCACCTGGCCTGTCTCCTAAGACTACAGGGCTGGGAGCAGAGTCTGGGGTTGGGGCCACTCCATCCAGTGTTGCTGGGACAACAGCCCTGGCTCCCCTGAGCTTGAGAAGGGAGGGAAGGGTCTCTGGGCCCAGGGGCCCTGCTGCACATTGCCCCCCACCCACCCACCCACCTCCCCCTCCATCCCTAGCCCCGCTTTTCCCAGGCCAGCACAAAGGCCCAAGTTGGGGTGCGGCCTTGGCAGGACAAACAGTCTCTATTGTTGGGTGTTGTGCCCTGGTTACCAAGGAGGGAGGCTGGGGGCTGGCTCCCTGCCATGTTTGGGCCCTGGGCTGAACGCGTGGGTGGGGAGGGAAGGCAGAGGATTTGGGGTGTGGAGCTTACTTCCCGCTCCCAGGGCCTGCGGGCAGGGAGGGCCCGCTGGGACTCGCAGCACCCTGGGCCGATTCAGACTTGCTTCCACCCTCCCTTTCTGCTGGTTCAGGGACATGCCGGGCCAGGGGAAGCCAGCTCGGGGCAGGGCGGGCTCCCCTGCTGCTCAGATGGGGGCGGAGGCCCCAGCACAGCAGGCACTGCAATGCCCCGACCCTCAGGACTGACTTTGTACCATCCAGGACTCAGGCCACCTGGGAGAGGGTCCCAGGACTCCAGGTCAAGTCACCACCCCTCTTTGGACCTCAGTTTCCCCATCCGTATAGTGTCAGGAGCCAGCCTGGGTGGTCCCCGAGAAACTGCCCTAGTTCTGTTCCCCGCCATGAGCTGGGCCATCTTGAGCCAAGAGTGGGAGGAGCGGGGCTGGGGATCGTGGCCAGCTGGGGGTCCCCAGCTGTGAGGATTCCTTCTACATCACCGCCAGCCACTGCCTGGCCCGGGGCTGGCACCCACGAGTGCAAACTGATGGCTGAGGGCAGGAGCCCAGGGCTGTGGCCAGGAATGGTGTTAGAGGGAAGGGGCCTCCCTGCCTGCTGGCCTGAAGGTGGGGGCTCCTCTTCTTCCCTCTCCCAGCAATGGCCAACAACAGCCAGAAGAATCCCAGCCCGACCTCCAGTGACTCCTCACCAGCTCTCTGTCTCCTCAGCCCCCTTCCTTTCAGACAAAAGCCAGCCTTCCATCATTAGAACACGGGTTGAATACTGACTGTGTGCCTGGCTCTGCGCTGGAGGCTGGGGAGGCAGCACTGAGGCCCCATCAGCTGATGCAGGAGACACTAGCAGCAGCTGGTACAGATAGGGCAGGGCAGGCCTGGGCCGGGGGCGGCGGGCTGAGGCTAGGGAAGGAGAGGAACGGACTTGAGGATGTAGACAGGCAGCAGTGCCAGGAAGAACATGATGAGAGTGGCATTTGGGGGTGGGGGGTGGAGGTGACGCCAAGAGACCAGCAGGCAAGTGGGGAGCTGTTCTCCAAGGGCCTTGTGACCAGGCTGAGACAGTGGGAATAGGAGTCATTGCAGGGGGAGGGGAAGGACCTAGCCCCAGGAGGGAGGGACCCATCTCCCCACAAGCAGACACCGTCTCTGGGCCCTGACCGAGGTTCTGGAAACCCCCTGGAAATCCAGGGACCTGGGTTTCTGCTTTGGATAAACACATGAGCTAATGCCCATCCAATCCAGACCTGCTCTCCAAAGCTTTAAGTTGGCAAAACAGAGAGAAAAGAGGCTTGTTCATGCAAGTGCGCCAGCCGCTGGGTCACTGGGCCTCTGGTGGGGTGAAGGCAGGGTGTGCACCGGGCTGACCTGGCTGGAGACAGAGGGTCCTGGGCAGAGTTGGTAGAGGGGAAGGGCGGGCAGTGACTACACACAAATGCCCACAGGGCTAGGCCGCTAGTGTAGACATCACTGGGTTGGTGGCGGGTGCTGAGCCCAGGGAATGGAGGCCCCCAGAAGCAGCTGCCCCAGTTTGCTGCCAGCTCACATGGGGATCCCAGAGAAGCCAGACCTCCTCCTGCTCACTCAGGAAGCTGGAACTCCAGATTGATGGAGAGGCCTCCCAATCTTTTAAACATAGAAACTGATTCCAAAATAACACCATGGGCAGGCTAAACAGATCATGGACGTGAGAGCGCCTCGGAGCTCCAGGGGCCTGAGGGACAATCAAACCCAATGGCCCCCTCAAGGAAGAAGTCCAGTGAGGCCCAGAGGGGAAACAGGCCTGCAGATGGGATTAAGTTGGGCCAAAACCTGGGCCCCTGACTCTCCCATGCTCGCCCTGGCGCCTCCACCCACCTCTCAGGGGAACCCTGGGAAAAGCAGCGCAGACCTCCCCCCATCACGTGCCACCACCATGCAGACCCCCACCCGGCTGAGGGTGAAGGGGTACATGACCCCTCACCCACCATCCCCCACAGCAGGCCTTTCTTTGTGCTCCCTACTTCCCGGTCCCAAGGTCTCCCCTGCTCGTCTGACCCCCACAGCCACCAGAATTGTTCTCCCACTCTACAGAAAAGGGAAACCGAGGCCGGAGAGGCCAGGCCACTGCCCAGAGTTCCTCTCAGACAAGTTCCAGACAGTAAGGAGGGGATCTGTGCCTGCCACCAGGTCCATGGGGAAGCCCTGACTTGCAGGGCCAGGAGAGCCAGGGTGAGTCAGCCACAGGCCCGGCAGGTTCAGAGCAGCCCGAGCACAGGGCCAAGTCCACAGAGGCCAGGCCTGGAGTCTGAGGTGGAGGCTCAGCAGGGGCCCAGGCACCCTTAGGGTTGGGGGTAGACACACAAGGCAGGAGGAGGTGCTGACCCCGGCTAGAGGGAGCAGCAGGGAGAGGCCAGGATGTCGGCAGTCCCCCACATCCACGCCCACCAAGGATCCCCGAGAACCACTTCTCTCTCTTCTAGCACTTTCTGCTGTCCCATCCCTAAGCCCAACTCTAACCCCGAGCCGCAGCCAGCTGTTTCCGTGCTGGCCTTCTTGAGGGGCAGTAGTAAGAAGAAACACCCCGCTATGGTGTCCGGTGCCCCAGGGCCTCAGGGGCCACCCCAGGGATGTTGAGGAGTCACAGTCATGCTGAGATGTCCAGCACCTGCTCGGGGCCGGGTCCCAGGCCGGGAGACACGGGTGAACGGGACGTGCACCTGCCCTCAGGGAGTCACAGCCATGGGGGGAGGAGGACAAGGGAAAACTAAAATCCCACGGAGCAGCCGGGACCTTCTCAGCTGCGAAGGGCAGGCACTGGGGAGAGACGCGCCCCAGTGGTGGAATGTGCGTACGTAGGGCTCTTCTCCCTGTTCAAGCCGGTCTTTCTTCAACTTTGTACGTGTACACCGGAGAATGCACGGACAATCCCTGTGCAGCTCGGGGAATTTTCACAAAGCGAAACCAGCACCTGTATAATCAGCACCCAGATCACAAAGCAATTTGAGGCTTCCCAGAGCCCCCTACCCCATGCCCCCTTCCAGGTACTAACCCCCTGCCGCCCCAAGGGTAACCATCACGTCTAACAGACTCACAAGACCTGCTTTTGTGCTTTATATAACTGGATTCACATAATACAGCTCTTTTTATGTCTTCTTGCTCCACATTACGTCTGCATGGTTCTCTCTCTGCTGTAGAGAACACTGTTGTGTGAACAGACATGTGTAGGACTGTGACAGGGACACGGGGAAGGGCACTCTGGGCGGGGGACTTCGGAGGTGAAGGCAGGAAGGGGAGAAAACAGACCAGCCCCCAGCCTTACTCCCACAGCAAGTGTCCAGAGCTTGGAGGACCTCACAGGCGCCCCTCCTGTCAGAGCTTAATTCCAGACATGCTTCCAGGATGGGCATCAGCCAGGAGCCAGGCCTGAGTCTGCAGCCCAAGGCCTCCTCAACAACCCTGCCCTCTGTCCATCTACCTTCCCAGAATCCAGCCTGTTCCACCCCATGAAATTTGCAAGAGGAGGAAAGGCACGAGAGAGTCATGCTAATTATATGCAACTGATATGCAAATGAACTGGGGTCCATATGTCAACTTGGGCCATTGTGAGCAGAGAACCAGACCTCCAAGTGGATAGACCACTCCCTGCCACTGACTCAGTCCTCCCGCTAGCTCCTGGGATAAACAGCCCCCACCCCCAAACCTTCACCCTGACGCTCAGGCCTCCTACTCTCCCTTTCACTCACTAATTCAACTTTGAGTCACAGAGGACTGCAGGATGAGGAGGCCATAAGGTGGGTACAGCTCCTGCCTTCCAGGAGCTAACAGTCTACCTGGGAAGGGGACACAAACACAGCCACCACTCCCCAGTAAGAGCCGCAGGTGGCCTAAAGAATGGATGAGGTAGTCAGACAAGAGGAAGGGTGCAAGTGCAAAGGCCCAGCTGTGAGTATGCCCAGTGAGTTGCTGAAAGGATGTCTGAGAGGCAGGAATGCAGAGGGTGACCAGAAGAGGGGGTGTCCGGTGCCCCAGAGCCTCAGGGGCCACCCCAGGGATGTTGAGGAGTCACGGTCGAAGCTGGAGGGAGGAGCCTGAGCAGAGCCTCTAATACTGGTTGCCAGTGAACAGGCAGCCCCTGCAAGGTCTGGGAAGAGGCAGGGCACTGCCCATCCTCGGGACTCACCTATTCCATGACTGGGAAGCTCTGACTGCTAGAAAGTTCTTCCTTCTGGGATAAATCAGCCACCTGTAAAATTCTCCGGCCCACAGGCTCCTGTCCTGCCTCAGGGCATTCACAGGTGGAGTGGCCTCCCTGCCTCCAGGACAGCCTCTCACCCCTTTCACAGCAACATTGGCTCTTACCTGGGCAGGTGGGAGGGTGCTTTGGAACCAGGCTCCAGGTGCAAACCCCAGCTCATTCCCTTAATGGCTGTGTGGCCTTGGACCCTTTACCTAACCTCTCTGAACCTCGATTCTCTCCTCTGTGAAGAGGCATAACCCTGTTCACCTCAGAGTGGGTGCGCTTGAGAGGGATGGTGGTGGGAAACACTCAACCCCTCCTTGGTGCTCTGGGCTGACCTGTCAGTGAGCTGTGGGTGGAGGTCATCAGGGCACTCTCCTTGTTTGCCACTTCACTCCCAGTGCCTTGACTGACACCTGGTGAGTGTTCAATAGCATTAGCGGAATGAATGAATGAATGATCACTGTGCTGATTACAGGCAAACTCAGAACTGCCACTCGGGACATAAGCCAACACAGTTACAAATGGTCACAATACCCACGGCTCCCCAGTTTAGCCAGGGCTACCCTCGTCCCCATCTCATCCCGAGTGAATGTGCAGAAGCGCACAGTTTAGGAAGACGAATCCACTTGGTTAAGAAGCTCGAGGAAACCAGAGACTGAGCCCTTCGTGCTCGCGGCGCCCTCTTCTGGGCAGACACGCCGCCGCCGCCTCCAGCCAGCGCGCGGCGGGAGGATTTCAGAGGGTACAAGCAGTCCCTACCCCCGCCCCGCCTCGGCCTCTCCGCTAACCTGGCGAACTCCGCCAGGAAGAAAGGCTCAATATGGGGGTGGTCCTGCCTCTTCCCTACACAACCCCTCCCCCAGAGAAGCCTCTGGGGTCCCCTACCCTCCACAAACATCTGTGTCTTTCCTTTCCCCTCTATCCTGCTCCTTACGCAAACGCATTTCAGACATCCCTAAATCCCCACCATCCCGCCCCGCTCTCTCAGCTGGCCTCAAGTTAGAATCATCAAATGCTCTGGGCCACACAGAATCCTAGAAAGGGAGATATTTGTGGTGAACGTCAGACCGTTAGTTCAACCATCATTTCGCCTTGGGGAAAATTGGGGCAGGGAGACTGGAAGAGTACAGAAATAGGAGTCTTTGTGGGCATTTGCCGCGAGCTGGACTCTGCGATCGGCCCTTTCCCAGTACACAGACACTTGCCCAAGGCCACAGCGCAGAACCAGGACCCAAACCTGCCACTCTCTGCCCAGTGTTCCCTCCATCCATCCTACCAGGGTCTCCCTTGGAAAGGGACCTTAAGAGGGGGCGGTACGAGAAACAAGCACACACCAATTTAGGCCGCCAGCTAGTGCCCTCACCACAGATCTAACGCCCCCAACCCTAGAGAGAGAACTCTCCTCCACACACCTCGAGGGGAGCGGGGTATGTATTCGGGCTTTGGATGCTGGGAACGTGGGAGGAACAGGCGGTGCGAGGCGGGGGGCGGGGAGGGAGGCGGGCCTCACCCTTGCTGAAGCCTGGTCTGTGCTCCCATCTTGTGGCCACAGCAGGAACTGTGCCTGTTTCGCCGCTCTGCGTTCGTCCTGAAGTTCGAAGTCACTCTTGGGTTGAGCCAAACTGAGCTCTGTTCTCCCGCTCCCAGGGACACAGAAAGGAACAAGACACAGCCCGTTCCCTTACAGTTCATTTACAGCTTACGGTCTGGCCGGGTGGCCTCCGAGTGACATGGTCCAAAACTCAACTCTGCGCCAGATACCCACCAAAATAGATCTGCAAAAGGTTCCAAAAGAGGGAGGGAGGGAGGCATCAGGGAAGCGATGTTGAAGCTGGGTCTTAAAAGGCAGGTAGGATTCGCGGCAAGCAAAGATGAAAGAAAGCGCTCCCGATGGAGGGACCTGAGCAACGGCATGGAGGCAGGAAAACATCGGTTCCAAGGAATCCAATTTGTCCCAAGCCTAGGTCAGATGTTAAGGAGTGGAGAGAAAGATCATCTGGGAGCTAGTGGGCAGAGCTCAGTTTGTACTTAAATCCTTATGCAATGGGGAGCTAGCAAAGGTCTTTCAGCAAGGGCACAGCTTGGGCAAGGGGGTCTCTTCAGGGGAAAAAAAAAAAGCATGATAGCTGCAGACGAGGGGAGGGAGCAGGGCAAACAGAAGAGTCAGGGCAACTGAGAAGGCACCAGGGAAAGAAAAAGACGAAGGAGGGCAGGCATAGCTCAGCAGTAGAGCGATTGCTTAATATGCTCAAGGTCCTAGGTTCTATCCTTGGTACTGATGTTAAAGCAATTTTTTAATTTTAAAAAAATCACTCATACGTGGAACCAAAAAAAAAAAGAAAAGACACAAATGAACTACTTTACAAAACAGAAACAGACTCACAGACATAGAAAACAAACGTATGGTTACCAGTGGGAAAAGGCAAAGGAATAAATTGGAAGTTTGGGATTTGCAGATACTAGCTACTACTATATATAAAATAGATAAACAACAAGGCCCTCCTGTATAGCACAGGGAACTATATTCAATATTGTGTAGTAACTTATAACGAAAAAGAACATGAAAATGAATGTATATATGTATATGTATGGCTGAAACATTATGCTATACACCAGAAATTGACACAACATTGTAAACTGACTATACTTCAATTTTAAAAAAAATTTTTACAAAAAAGAGAGAAATAGAGGAAGGACTAATGCTGATGGCAGTACTACTGAGAGAGCTGACGGGCGGACCAGCAAGAGAGATCTGTGCTCCCATCTTGTGGCCACAGCAGGAAGTGTGCCTGTTCCGCCGCTCTGCGGCTTCAGCTTGAGTGGCTGTCACACAACGAGAAATAGTAAATTAAGAAAAGTGGAAGCAGTAGCAATTGCTCGCACAATTGTACTGTCATACTATGCAGTACAGACTGCATAGTAAATAGAGCACTACATGCTAATAATACATGCCTTTGAAGAGTATTTTATTTGAGCCCTTAACTATGTGCCAGGCCCTGTGCCTGATGGTTTGGGATACAACAGTAAATGGTGGTTGATTCCAGTGGGGGAGACAGACATTAACAGCCCTCTGATAAATAAGTAAGTTACATGTAAATTACATGGTTTCCTAGAAGGTGCTATGGGAAAAAGGAGCAGTAACACAGGGAAGGGAGGATGGGGTGGGGGGGCTGCAATTTAAAACAGGGGGTTCAGGAAAGGCCTCAGTTACAAAGGAGACATTAAGCAAAACCTGGGGAGGAAGAGTAATAGGGTGGCCTAAAATGGGCTACTTTGGCATATGGATAATTTTGAGCTGCGGGCACTTGAAAAACAGTAAATGTGGGGAGAGGCTTTTTCTGAACTTCCTTTACCTGCATAAAGACACATCCTCCAAAAGGAACTCACTGTCCTAAATCTCCCCCGCAGGAGGGAGTTTCATCAGCCAGGGAAAATTGACTCTTGTCACAGGAGAGAAGTCGACACCACATCCAGACAAGCTTTGTCACAACTGTCATTCCTCCCCACTAGTCTTCCAAGGGCCCACTCATTGTTACAGCAACCTGAATCCCATCTAAAGAGCAAGCAACACTCGGAGAGTTGGAGAACTCAGTTTTATTATGCCAGCGGGCCCAAAGGAGTCAACACTCCAAGCTCTGGACCTGGTCTGTAGGTTTACACAGGCTTTTATAGGGTTTTAGGTTTTGATTAAGTTTGTGTCGTATATAAATGAGGTATTAGAAATGGACCGATCAGGAGTGAGCTTTTGGGAACCAATGGAATTTTAGGGTTAAGTTTCATTTTCCTAGAAGCAAGCCGTTTTACAGAAGCTCAAAAGCGAGAAGGCAGTGGCCCTGCCTGGCAGGACTTGCTGGTCCCTTTGTGGGTATTGCCTCTTCATCATCTTTCCTAGAAATCATTTATTCTCTCCCCTAAGAGACCTATATCCCTTCTTTCCCATTTTTTTTAGAATAGTGTTTATGTAATAGTAGAGAACAAATCTGACTCTATATTGGATCTTTTTCTTTAATTTTAACCACAGTGCCCTGTTTTCAGGCTTAGTCTTGCTAGCTCTGCACTCTCGTAAAGATAACAAAGTTGCAGAATAGAGAATAACCTTTGTTTTGTTGGAGGTTTTGCAGGAGCACCATGACCTGGCCCTAGAGGACAGCTGCAGGAACAAAGAATTCCCTACACCAAGAAGTTTGCAACAACCACACCCCGTCCCCTCGTTTTTTGTTTTTTGGATTTTTTTGTATAAAAGGAGCCTGTATTCTGACTGGAGCAGGATGGTTCTCCAAGACATTAGTCTGCCATCCTCTCGGTCTGCCGGCTTTACGAGTAAAGTCGCTATTCCTTGCCCCAACACCTTGTCTCCCGATTTACTGACTCATGTGGCGAGCAGAACGAGTTTGGACTCGGTAACATTTAAGCCTGAATTCTAAGCCAACTTGGAGTTACTCAGTTTTTCCTGAGTACTGCCATGTATGCATGGGGTATACATTTTAATAAACGTGCTGTTTTTTTTTTTTTAATTTTAAGGGGAGGTAATTAGCTTCATTTATTTATTTTAATGATTATTTTTAATGGAGGTAGAGGAGGACCCAAGATCTCATACATGCTAAGCATGCACTCTGTCACTGAGCTATACCTTCCCCACTAAACTTGCTTATTTTTCTCTTGATAATCTGTCTTGTATGACAAGCATCTCAGCTAAGAAGTTTGAAGAGTGGAGGGGAAGTTATGTTTTTCCCCTGCGAAATTTTGGGAATGAAAGCCATGTGCGTATCTAGGAAAAAGCTTCCAGATCTCAAAGTGGGAGCATTTCTGGCATGTTCTAGGCCCAGCAAGGGAACTGGTGTGGCCGGAGTGAGAAATGAACAGTCAAGTAATTGAGATGAGCTGAGAGAGGCAACAGGGATTGACCACAAAAGGCTTGGTGGAACATGTGAAGACCAGCTTTTACTTCTGAGCAGAAGAGGGTCATGATGTGATTTCCATTTTAAGGAGCTTCCTCGGGTTGCTGTGTGGGGACCAGACACCGAGGAGCTGGGGTGAAAGTTTGTGGGGGTAGCTATGCAGTAATCCAGGCCAGAGATGATGGTGGCTCGGTCTTGGGTGGGAGCCAGGGAGTGGTGAGCAGCTGTCAGACTCTGATATGTTGTGCAAAGAGAGCCAGAGCTGCCTAACCAATTGGACATGAGGTGGAAGGGAAAAGTCAGGATGCTGTCTCCATGGAGATGCAGCTGTCAGGAGCCAAGATGGGGTGACTATGGATGGGGGCAGTTGGGATGGGAAGGGGAGATTAGGAGCTCAGTAGAGGGTGTGCTAAATCTAGGATGTTTATTAAACATCACAGGGGTATATCGAGTGAGTTAACTTCTTTGACCCACTTTGTAACTGCGTGTGTCTGTGTCTGTGTGTGTTTTATTGTGGGTACAGGTACATAACATGAAATTTACCATTTTAACCATCTTTAAGTATATAGTTCAGCAGTAATTTTCACACTGTTGTACAACTATCATCCATCATTACCATCATCACCATCCATCTCCAGAAACTTTTCATCATCCCAAACTGAAACACTGTACCCACTCAACAAGAACTCCCCGTTCTCCCCTTCCCCAGCCCCTGGCACTCACCATTCTATTTCTATAAATTTGACTGTTCTGTATCCTGCATATAAGTGAAGTTATCCAGTATTTGTCCTTTTGTGACTGGCTTATCTCACTTGGCATAATGTCCTCAAAGTTCATCCATGTTGTAACCTGTGTCAGAATTTCATTCCTTTTTAAGGCTGAGTACTATTCCATTGTATGAATAATCCACATTTTGCTTATCCATTCATCCATCGATGAACATGTGGGTTGTTTCTTTTTAACTTTCTGGCTTCTGTGAATGATGCTGCTATGAAGGTGAGTGTACAAATATCTGTTCTTGTCACTCATCGCTTTCAATTCTTTTGGGTCTATAACTAGAAGTGGAATTGTGGCTGATAAAATGATTCTATGTTTAGTTTTTTGAGGTATTGTTATGCTGTTTCCCAACCCTGTGTGTTTTTTCCCCTACTTTTACACCCGAGGGACTGAGAATCAGACAGGTGAAGGGACTTGCAGAAGGCAGCAGAGCCCTGAGCCAAGGACTGGCCCCAGAGATGCTTCTGCTTCACTTGAACACTGTGATTCTGACAACCCTGATAGAGACAGACCTGGAAATAGAAATTCATGGGAACTGAATTGAACCAAGGTGCAAATTTAGGAGACATCTTCCTAGAGCTGGTCAGGAACGAGGTCGCCAGTTTGCCGCAGAAGACAGGAATGCAGGACCCAAGAAAAGCAGGAAGCAGGAGTGTGGGACCTGGCAGGAGTCCAGAGAAGGAAGGGGAGCCAGCAGAGAAGGCAAAGGGAGAGCTGCCTGTCCATACTGTCAGTGAGTCCCAGGCCAGGCTTTCCAACCACAGCTTACTAGGAGCTGTGTGACATTGGGCTGGTTACTTACCCTTTCTGAGCCTAGGTCTCTCCATGTATAAAATGGTAATAATAAAAGTCCTTGCCTCATTGGGTTGATGAGACAACTAAATGTGATGAACTAGGGTTTGTAAAGCCCTTAACAGAGATGAGAGAGCACCACAGAGCCCAGAGAGAGAAGAGTTTGATAAGTCACTGGAAGAGATGGGTGAGGACCTCCCTCACGTGGGCTGCTGGAGGGAACATGAACCAATTTCTCTCTGGAGGGCAGTTTGGCAAACACCTTAAAGATACGCTTATCAATTGACCCAGAAAATCTACTTAGAGGAATTTATCCTCAGAAATACTAAAAGATGTGCAAGTTGAATTATCCATGAAGATGTTTATCCAGTGCTGTTGATGAGAACAGAGGATTGGACTTGATTCAGATGTCCAAGAAAAGGGGACTGGTTACATTTTTGATGCTACATGTAGACAAAAATTATGTACCCATTAAAAATGTGGTTGTGGAATTCTGTTTATCAGCACAGAAAGAGGCTCAGAATATATATTTGTCACTCTTTTATTACAGAAATGTTTAAACATGCACCAAAGTAGAAAAAAATGATATAATAGACCCCCATACTCACATCACCCAAAGTCAACAATGACCAATTCATGTAACATCTTTATCTGTATCCCCACCCACCTCTTCTTTTCTCCAACATACTATTTTCAAACAAATCCCAAGGATCATAGCATTTCATCCATAGATATTTCATTATGTAGCTGGCAGATAAGAACTCTTTTTCTTTAACATGACCACATACAATTATCACACCTGAAATAATTAATAATAATTCCTTAATAAAGGAAAACAGTTTCTCTACTTACAGCACTTCTGACACCAAATGTGTGGATTTTCCACACCAAGCAATTCTGACACTAACTACCCAGAGTTAGTACAGTCCCCACAGATTAAAGTTTCTCTCAGTCCCACAAGACTGCACCCCCTTCAGACATCAGTCACAAGCGGTGTGTCCTAAGGTCCCCAAAGTTCTGTCCAACTTGGCTGTGAATTATGTTCCCACAGCCCCCTCCTAGGGTTCAATAATTTGCTGTGACGGCTTAGAGAACTCAGGGAAACACTTTACTTGCTATTACCAGTTAATTATAAAGGATATTATAAACTACAAAGATGAACAGGCAAATGAAGAGGAATACAGAGCAAGATCTGTAAGGGTCCTGAGCTCAGGATCTTCTAACCCCTCAGGAACGAGTGCACCACCTTCCTGGCACATAGATGTATTCACCAACCAGAACCCTGTTGTTTAAAGTTTTTATGGAGGTTCCATTATGATTGGCCCCAGGTGACTAACTCAATTTCCAGCCTCTCCCCCATCCCCAGAGGAAGCTGGAGAAAAGACTGGACGGTCCAACTCTTCAATCACGTGATTGGTTCCTCTGGCAACCAGCCTCCATCCGGAAGCTATCTAGGGGCCCGAAGCCACAAGTCATCACATTACCATACAAAAAGACACTCATCACTCCAGAGATTCTAAGCGTCATAGTAGTTCTTGTGTCAGGAACCAGGGACGAAGACCAAATATTCTAATAAAAGATGCTCCTAGCATCCCCATCATTCAGGATATCACAACGGTTTTAGGAGCTCTGTGCCAGGACCTGGGGGCAGAGACCAAATATATATTTATTTTATCACAATACCACACAACGTAATCAACTATCTGGTCAGTGTTTAAATCTCTCTCTTATAAATGACAATTTTTTCTTTTCAATTTGAGATCGACATAAAATCCACTAAAGCAACTGGTTGTATAGATCTTAAGTCTTTCAAAATATAGGTACCTTCTCCCTGTCTTTTCTTTTCCCCTCCCAATTCATTTGTTGTAGAAAAGATGATGTGTCCCGTAGAGTTTCCAGTTGGGACTTTGCAGATTGCATTCCCGTGGTGTAGTTTCACATGTTCCACTGTCCTCTGTATTGCCTGAAACTTGCCAGTTAGACCTAAAATCTTAATCAGATTTAAGGTTGTCTCCTCCTCCTTCTCAGGAGGGGCAATTCATAGGCGGTGGTGGAGAAATACATTGTTTCTCTTTGGGGGACTTTAGCAGCAGTTGAGGACTACTGCCCAGATCCATTCATTCATTAGGGGTTGCAAAATGGCAATATTCTCATTGTATCATCCCTTCTTCATTGATTACCTGGAATACTTCTATAAAGAGAAGCATGTCCCTCCCCCTCATCTATAATTTGTTTCCCCTAAGGCACAGTTCTTACAGGAGAGGCAAGCTTTCAAAGAAATGAGATGATTCCTTAGCATCCTCCAAAAGTGACTGATAAGGGTTTTCTTTCATCCTTGTCAACTTGTGAATTTCAATATGTTTAAAATAAAGATATTTGATATGTTTCAATCTATTGCATGTATTATCCTTATAATTAGGTAAAATGTGTACATGGTTCCAAAATCAAATCTCCAAAACAGGATAAAGTCAAAGAAATCCAGCTTCTATCCCCATCCCCTCTACCCTCTATTTCCTTTCCCCTTACATGTAACCTTTTTTAAGACCAAAACACACATGTATCCCTCTTTTTATGTAACAGTAGCTTACTTCACTATCTATTATGTGACAAAAAGCAAGTCACAAAACTGTTTGTAAAGTCTGATCCCAAGCAAAATGCATTGTGTTTAAACATATAATAATAGGGAGGGGGACATGTTGATGTCTTTAATTGCACCTGCTCTTTGGGGTCCTACAACCTGGTACAAACTGTTTTGTCAAGTGGAGATAAGTCTTGTCTGTACACCTGTGAGGGATCACTATCTTACTAAGGATTCAGCAGGAGCAGAGGACGGGGCAGGTGGAATACCACACACAAGGTTTCCTTCCCCAAGGCCCCGAAAATCTGAGATACACCAGCTCTCCCAGCCCCTCCCTTTCCACCTGTTCCCACCAACTGCACTCAACCTCTAGCCTTGCCGGCTGCACCTACCACTCCCTGGCGCCTCCCCTGGGGTCTAATCCTCCTCCCAGCATCTTAGCTCTACCAGGCTCCCCAGCCTGACACCTAAGGCCCCTCAGGACACTGGAGCCGCTCTCCCTAGAAGGTGAGCTGGAGGTTGTGCATAAACCAATGGGTTTTTTTCCTGATACATACAGGAAAGTACACTGAGGCTCACTGAGATTAGGCAAGTCGCCTGAGGACACAGAGCAGACAAGAAGCAGGACCACATCTCAAAATGTCCCTTGACTCAAAACCCGAACCTTGTCTGCAGGACATCCTGTAGGGACTATGATTACCCTGAGTTTGAGCTGCGAGGAAGGGAGCACTCAGATCCTTGGGAGCGTCTGGGAAGGAAGGAAGGAATACATCTGCGCATACATGCTCTCACTCCCTCAGATACACATACACACGCACACTGACGCTCACACGCGGTGGCATGCACGTTCAGTCTCGCCCCCATGTATTCACACACGTGCACACACACGTGCCTCTTATGCCCACAAGGTCTGCTCATCTCTGAACCACAGCTGGACCCTGTCAATCCCCGCTCTCATCCCCTCAGGGGCAGGCAGGTGCTCAGCACAGTGCTGGTCGTGGTGAGGGGTTCAGCCATTGTTTGTTAAAAGAAAAGAATTAAAGATCCAAAAACAATGTTTTTTAAATCCTAGTCTATGTGCTGTCATAGCTGCCCTGCCCACAGCAGCCCAGGCCACCCAGACTCACTCTTCAAACCTCTGAGAACGGGGGTGCACTCCCAGGAAATGACTAACCCCCTTACAAGGGCAGAATCACCCCAGAGACTTCTCCTGGAAACCTGGCCCCTCCAGGCAGCCGAGCTGCCCAGCAGGAAGAGGGCCACCCTCACCACCCCTGCCAGTGTCCTTGTCTAAGCCCAGGTGCCTTATGTACAGAAGGGCCAATGCCACCTGCTTTGTCAGGATCCCACGGGACAGGAGTGGGAAATACTCAGTACAGCACCTAATGGGTAGGGGACGCTCAGTAACTGTTAGTTTCACAAAACGAGAAACGCATTGCCCAAAAGTGAACCTTAACGTGGACTATGGACTTTGGATGATTGTGATGTGTCAATGCAGGTTCATTGATTGTAACAAAGGTACCACTCTGGCAGGAGTGTTGACAGTGGAGGAGGCAGTAGTGCCTGCCTGGGGGCAAGAGGTACACGGGAACTCTCTGTACCTTCTAGATTTTGCTGTAAACCTGAAACTGCTCTAAAAATTATACTCTATTTTTTTAACTATTTCCCAGAATTCCTCTCAAGAAGAGTCTTACGTAGGGGTAGAAAGGACAGCAAGTAAGCTGTCTGGGGCAAAGGATGAGGCCAGTGCCCCCAGCACCCTGGGGCACAGTCAGGTGACAATATTTGGTTCCTAGCTGGTGGGAGTGTCAGCTTGGGCTGGGTAAGAGAAACAAGAAGAGAAAACTTCACCTTCTCAGTGGTAAAACTCTCATCCCCACCCAGGAAAAGCCCCAGTTCAGGTGGGTGAAGATAAGCCACTTGGGGAAGAAACGATCACATGGCTCTTTACGCATGACCATCCCTGAGCTGTTTTCCAAACTGGGAGCTGGGAGCAATTGGTAAGCCCACCAGAGAGGCTGGAGGAGGGAGTAGGAGACCAGGAAATAAGGGTGATGTTGGTGAGGAGATGGCTGGGGGGACCAGCCAAGTGTCTGAGTGTGGATTTGCCCCGTGCTGTGCCAACGAACCCTCTCTTCAGTCTGGAATCATCCAGAGTAGTGCTTTCCAGTATAAAGGTTGACCGTGTCACTTTAAATTTCCCAGTAGCCACATTTTTTCAAAAGTAAAAAGAAGCAGGTATAACTAATTTTAATGTTCTTTTTTATTTAACCCAATATAGCCAAAATATTATTATTTTGATGAGTAATCATATATGGAGAAAGACAAACATCATATGATACCCCTTATATGTGGAATCTAAAAAAAATATTATACAAATCTTATCTACAAACCAAAAATAGACTCACAGACATAGAAAACAAACTCTGGTTACCAAAGAGGGAAGGAGAGGAGAGGGATAAATTAGGAGTTTGGGATTAACAGGTACACACTACTGTATATAAAAGAGATAAACAACAAGGACCTACTGTATAGCACAAGGAACTATATTCAATTTCTTGTAATAACATATAAAGGGGAAGAATCAGAAATGTGTATATATATGGATATATGTTTAACTGAATAACTCTTGCTGTACACCTGAAACTAACATTGTAAATTGACTACATTCAATAAAAAATAAGAATAAAAAAAAAGTTATTGAAATATTTTACAATTTGTTTTCATGCTAAGTTTTTAAAACTCTATTAACTCCTTTTTTTGTTGTTTTGTTTTGTTTGGGGGGGAGGTAATTAGGTTTATTTATTTATTTTAGTGGAGTTACTAGGAAATGAACTCAGGACCTAGCACATGCTAAGCACACACTCTACCACTGAGCTATACCCTCCCCCCAACTTTAAAAAAAATACAGACTAAATTAAATTAAATTAAAAATAAACCCGAGGAGGTGTGGTCTCAGTACAAGGCAGACTGCCCTACCCAAACACGCCCTGGAGCTTCTCCCCGAGAAGGGCCAGGTCTGAACTGATCTCCACACAACGCATCTGATGCTTTTTATGCCATCTGGAAAGTCCACCCCGTGCGCTCCCCACCCCCAGCCTAGGGGACCCTCACTCTCGTGCTCCGTCAGAATGCAGGGCCCTCTGTGCACCTGTGCCTGGCACTTCTTCTGTTCCGCCCAGGCCCCCAGCTCAATGGGGCAGCATCTGAACCCTGCCAGGCAACGAGGTCCCCGAGGGCAGGGGCCAGGCTGGGCCCTTCTCCGCTTCCCCCACCAGCCCAGGCTGCACTTTATCCTCCCCGCCCAGGGCAACGGAGTCCGCAGTTTAGCCTCTCAGGTGGGCCTGCCCAGGGGAGGGGAAGCAGGGGCTCTGGACTCTACCCCCTTCCTAAGCAAGACTGCCTCCCCCTCATCCCATCTATAGGGGCTCCTGCCAGACTCCCAAAGGAGGAGGAAGGAGAGGAGGGGAAGGAACAGCAAGTAGGTCGGGGAAGGTGGATGCGCTGCTGGAAAAGAAGTAAAGGGGAACTGAGCAGGAGTGGAGTCCCTGGCAAGGGGAGGAAAAGTGAGAAGAAGAAAGCCTGGAGGTGGCGGCAGGGAGGGAGTAAAGTACACCAGTCTTAAGGGTCCAGCTCCATGAATTTTTACCGCCATTTCCAGCACCCCATAGCACCCTATAAAGGTCCCTCATGTCCCTTTCCAGAACATACCCTGGGTGGGGATAGGCTGAAGAGTGACGTATCATGAGCAGAACCCCAGCTGAGGCCTAACACGCACATCTCGCAACCACCCCAGGCAATCTGGGTCAGAGCCACAGCAAAGCCCAGCTCTGCCTCCTTTTCCAAGTGGTAAGAATAGCAGACTTAATTCACTGGGAAGGAGAATGGGGGGACACCATTCCCATCCTGTACATATGTAAGTGGTAGCTCTCAAATAAAGAATGCAAGAAATACCACATTTATTTGACTTTCTTTCAATCAAGTTAAATCCTGTACCAGTTATCCCCACAGCTGCCCAAAAATCCGACCTTGGTTGTGACAGAGGCTCCAGGGATCCCCAGGATTCCCTCTAGGTTACAGGGTTTTCTGTAGCACCACAGCTACAGGGAGGCCCCTTGGACCTGATCATCCATCTGCCCTGGTTACCATGGAGATGCTTACTTCCCCTGAGAATGTGATCCTTTCCTGGTGGGAGATTCTGTTGCTTCCATGCCAAGTTCAGAGCCCTGGGGAACCTTAATCAAGGCTGAAGTTCCCCAGGTTTCCCACCCAGCCATGTCCTTACCACATCCAAAGACCACCTTAGAGAGGGGCCCACCTCTGTCCCATCTCCATTCTGACAGCGCTACTCCTGTCCCTTACTGCTCTCAGAGGTGCTCTCTCTCCCTTCTCCTCTGAGAATCTGGCATAATCTATTTTGTGATTTAACAGTGTTACGTTTTTATCCTGTCACACATACTCTTCTCTTTAAATCCCCTCAAATGCCTAAGTGAAAGGTATTATTACCCCTTTGTACAGATGAGAAGAAAGAGTCTGGGAGAGACTGAGTCACCCAGGTAGGAAGAGGTGAGGGTGATGCTCAGATTCAGGTACTCCGGAGCTGGTGCTCTGTGCCCTGCCCTGGCTGCCGGGGCCAGGACTCAGAACTAGGAGCACAGCTAATAAACAAGCCAGGATTATCGACAGGCACAGATGTCACTTTAAGACAGATTTGTCCTGGCTCCATCATTACTCCACAGGCTCCCCAGGCTGGGGCGACCTCCGCACTGGACAGTGGACTCTTGTAGACCCTTCTTGGAAATGTTCCCAACAGGAGCACAGAGCTATGGACTTTAGACTTGGCAAAGGCCTTGGAATTTACCTAGTCCTCCTCCTATAGGGGTAAAATAGAGGCCCTAAGAGGCGAACAGGATCACCTAGGAAGCTGGTGGTAACTAAGAACTGGGTATCCCACTTCCCCAGGAACCTGCCCCAAGCCTGGCCTCTGAACTGCAGCCTGCCCAGAGTAAAGCCTGTGTGTGTTTGTGGCCATAACTATTTACAGTGCACTGAGGTCAGGTCTGGCGCCAGACACCAGGTCCCTGGGAGAGGAGCTGGGGAGAGGAGGCCAGGTCCAGCAGCACCATTTGGAGCCCGGAGTTGGACCTCTGAAAAGGACTTTTTCTCAATGCTTGGCCCCAGGATTTTCTAAGAGGGTGGCAGAGGTTATAGCTTGGCCGTTCCTGGTAACTAAGCACCCATGTGTGTTCATTCCACAAGCACTGAGCATCCACTATGTGCCGGTACCTACTGCACGTATACAGTAGAAGAGACAGGCACGCATCCCGCTCTTTGAGCTCCCAGTCTAGGAGGGAGACAACTAAGGGAAGGGGCAGAGCCAGATCATAGGCACACCATCCTTAGAAGGACCCTGTGCTGGATTCAATGCTCTGCTGTCACTGTCTTGAAATTGTTAACCGTTTTTGAACAAAACGGTTTTGTTCAAAATTGAACCGTTTTTGCGCTGTCATCTTGTCCTGGGCCCAGCAATTGATGCAGCCAGTTCAAGGAACAGGCAAGCAAAATGCACTGTGATAAATGCCCAAAACAGAGGAAGTGGGGGCCCAAGAGAAGACTCCAAGCACAGTCTTCAGAAAAAGACAAAATCCCAGCTGAGTCCTAGAGGATGAATGGGAGATGCCAAACGGAGGAGGGGAGGGAAGGAGGTACCAAGCAAAGGGACAGCACGTACAAACCCTGAGAGGAGAAGGTCTGGGTGCTTTAGAGAACGCCATGGTGAACACAAGGAGTGGTGACACACCATGATGTGAAAGAGGGACAAGACCCAGAGGAGCCAAGATAACTCTGAAGAAGAATAAACTAACAAAGCATAAATACAGGACAGAAATAGACTCATAGACGGAGAATACAGACTTGTGGTTGCCAGGGGGGCGGGGGGTGGGAAGGGATAGACTGGGATTTCAAAACTGTAGAATAGATAAACAAGATTATACTGTATAGCACAGGGAAATATACACAAAACGTTATGGTAGCTCACAGAGAAAAAAATGTGACAATGAGTGTGTATATGTCCATGTATGACTGAAAAATTGTGCTGAACACTGGAATTTGACACAACATTGTAAAATGATTATAAATCAATAAAAAATGTTTAAAAAAAAACTATATATCACTCACATGTGGAATCTTAAAGAAAAAGACAAAAATGAACTTATTTACAAAACAGAAATGACTCACAGACATAGAAAACAAACTTATGTTTACCAGGGTGGGGGACAGGGGGTGAGGAGGGATAAATTGGGAGTTCGAGATTTGCGGACACTATTATATATAAAATAAATAGATAAACAACAAGTTCCTACTGTATTGCACAGGGAACTATATTCAATATCTTATAGTAATCTATAATGAAAAAGAATATGAAAAGGAATATATGTATGTGTATGTACGACTGAAACATCATGCTGTACACCAGCAATTGATACATTTAAACTGACTATACTTTAACTAAAAAAAAAAAAAAAGAATTAATTAAAGGAAAAGATGAGCTGGACCATACTGCTATTTTTAAATTTCATATAACAAAATATGTGTGCACACAGCGAAGGCCACCTCTGACTCATTCACTCCCTCTCCCCAAACCCCTTTCAAACGGAGCCATATCTGTGAGTGTAGAGGTTCCCAGATGGAGGAAGATTGCATCCTTAGCTTCTCAGACTGGGATGGATGGAAGATTGGGACACTCATGACTTCTAGCCATGGTTCCTCCCTTCCTGCTATCCAGGAAGCCAAATTATTCATCAAAAGATTACTTAGTAAACATGGAATCAAAAAAACAATCATGTACACCCAGCTTTTCCTCCCTATGGGTTTTCCATCTAGTGGACTCTCACCTTGCCCACCAGAAGGCTCTTTCCCCGCCTCTAAGCACCAGCTGGGATGTCACCTCCTCAGAGGCCTTCTGAAGCCTGTCACTCTCTCATGTCATCTTATTTACTTCTTCCTTGGCACCCCGATCACAATATGTCATTTTACTTGTTTATTGTCTCTGTCTTTCACTAGACTCCACGAGGCCAATAAACCCTGACCATCAAGGGACAAAAACTGGCAGTCCTTGGGGCCAACACACATTTTTTTGTTTGGCTTGCACTGTGTTTTTCAAAAAGTTAAATTTACCAGCAATATTTAAAGACCAAGAGATTTTACATAAACCTCTGGAAGGTCAGGTTTCCTTGAAAAAGACGGGCACAATGGGCTGGAGGTGCTGCAGCCTCTGGTTCTCACCTCGGGCCCCTACCACACCCCATGACATCACATTTGGCTGTCTGCACTCCTTTATCTTACCTGCCTGGCCCCGGAGGCCTTCGGAGTTTAAACCCACGCTACATACCCCTGCAACTAAGGGCATTTCAATTAATAAACCGAAAGTGCAAGAAAGGTCGACTGTGTTAAAGGAAATATTTCAACCACACTCTGGGAAGGCTCTACCTACCCCACACAATTCGTATGACACAAAGGACCCCCTTCTGGCCCGTGGATTCTTCTTGGACCTCAGAACCAGCGTTCCTCTCCCCTGAACTCGAGCTAATGATCCAGGCAGGCTTTCCTTAGATTATCTAAATGATAATATTTTAAAGTAGATCAATCCATTTTTAGATTAGATTCCTCTAAGTGATAAGGTAATCTAAATGATTAAGTTAAGGTTATGGCTATGCTATTGTACGTTGATTTTATTTAAAAGTGCTGCCCTAAATCTATAAAGAAAATAATCTGTAAAGTAGGGAGTGAGTGGGTAGTTGGGTGGGTATGAGACAGGGGGAATTTGTCTTGTTTGGGAGGCTCAGTATTTAAATCCCCTCTAAAAGTGCCAATCTGCCCAGGAAAACCCTCTTTCCTGCAACAGGATCAAGAACGCGCCAGAGAACATACTGCGCACGCGCGCCCAAAACCTCGGCCAGTTTTCCGCGCAGCCTAGACGCCTTCCTCCAGCACTGCGCAGGCGCCTAAGAGGACCAACTTTTCCCTCCCCCTTCCACCTCTCCTCTGGTCCATAGGACGCCCTCCCGCGGCGCACGGGTCCTGCGCAAGCGCTGTCCCGCATCCCGGCCCCCGGACCAATTGGAAGCGGCGGCGCCCGGTCGCAGGGAGCACGACGCCGTGGGTGGGGTCGGGACGTGAGGGCAGCGCGCTGGCGTCACAGGGGCGGCTATATAAGTGAATACAGGCACCGCCCCTCCGCCCCAGTCACTGAGCCGCCGCCGAGGACTCAGCAGCCTCCCCCTTGAGCCCCCTCGCTTCCCGACGCTCCGTCCCCCCTGCCCGCCTTCTCCCGCCGCCGCCTTCCGCAGGCCGTTTCCACCGAGGAAAAGGAATCGTATCGTATGTCCGCTATCCAGAACCTCCACTCTTTCGGTAGGTCGCGGGAAGGTCCCAAGTGAATGAAGGCCCGGGTGGGGCGGTGGGGCTCTCTGGGCCCGCGTACAGGGCCTGGCAAGCTGCTAAGCGTGCCAGGTTTTCGTAAACTTTGGCAGGGGAAAGGTATCTGGGCTTACGGGCAGCGACGCCGCGGCCTGGGCCTTGTGGTTGGCCCCTGAGAGCGACCGGAAGGAGCGGGCGGGAGGTCAGCCCTTGGGCGGGCCCGGCGTTTCGGGTGGCGCATTTACTAATGGCCTCCAGGTTCCTTAGGGCCACACCCGCCCCACCCGCCACCCCTGCGTCACGTCCGTTACGTCAACGCCGTTGTCACGGAGCCTGGAGGGGGAGGCGGTGCCAGCCCTAAGTGACAAATGCGCTCGCCAATGGGGCGGGAAGCGTGGCCCCGCCTCGGAGCTCGAGTTCCGGCCGGTTGCATCAGCCGGGTGGGGCGCTGCGGGCCAGCCCTGGCTCCCCCGACACGTGATCGGCTTCCGAGGGCGGGCCTGGGACAGCAGGCCCAGGCTTTCTCCGGGGTTGGGGAAGCTGGCTGTCCCGGACTGACCTGTTCCAGGAGAGCCAACAAAGGACATACCAGATCTGACTCAAGCCCTAACGATTTCAGTATCAGTTTCTGCATAGGCAGAAGATCCAGTGGGAGGGTGACAGTGGCATCTGAGCACGGTAATTCAAAATGCGCTTGACCTTTTTTCTCAGACCCCTTTGCTGATGCAAGTAAGGGTGATGATCTGCTTCCTGCTGGCACTGAAGATTATATCCATATAAGAATTCAACAGAGAAACGGCAGGAAAACCCTTACCACTGTCCAAGGGATCGCTGATGATTACGATAAAAAGAAATTGGTGAAGGCGTTTAAGAAGGTAGGTTTTTAAGGAGATTTTAGGAAAATCGTATGACTTGTCTACACGGGGGCGCTGTATTACCTCCTGAAAGGGAAGATTACTTTGATTATTACTTTAAAGCTGTTGCTTGGCCTAATTTGTTTTGGTTGCAATGTCTTTGCAGAAATTTGCCTGCAATGGTACTGTAATTGAGCATCCGGAATATGGAGAAGTGATTCAGCTACAGGGTGACCAGCGCAAGAACATATGTCAGTTCCTCGTAGAGGTGAGTTCAGTCACTTCTTGATAGTACATTGGTGCCTCTGCCCTGGCTAACTAATCTCAGATCCTGCCTAGTTTGCTCAGTTTCTGCTGGGGACATAGAATTTTGTTTTGTAAGGCTAAGCCAGACAACAGTTGAGTTTTGAAGTTCATAGACAAAATGTGTTTTGAAAGACAAAAGGAATTTGCCTGTAGTTTACTGTTGGAATGGGACTGCTTTAACAATGCAGTTTTAAGTTGCTGGCAGACAGGTGCTAAAATAGGCTATCTGGTTAGCTGTTGCTAAGTGATAAAATCCTGTTACACCGTTGGTGGTTTGACTTAGTATCCTGAGTTGAGAGCATCTTGGCTCTGGGACTGCTCTTGCCTAGTGTAGAAGCAGGAAGACAGGATTGTTGTCGTCAGAAATGGAGCCTTTAACTCTATTCCGTCTTTAAAACTGCTGTTTTTTCTTTGCAGATTGGACTGGCTAAGGACGACCAGCTGAAGGTTCATGGGTTTTAAGTGCTTTTGGCTCACTGAAGCTTAAGTGAGGATTTCCTTGCAATGAGTAGAATTTCCTTTCTGTCCCTTGTCACAAGTTTAAAAACCTCACCGCTTGTATGATGTAACCATTTGGGGTCTGCTTTTAACTTGGACTAGTGTAACTCCTTCATGCAATAAACTGAAAAGAGCCATGCTGTCTAGTCTTGAAGTCCCTCATTTAAACAGAGGTCAAGCAGTAGGCGCCTGGCAGTGTCCAGCCTGAAACAAAGCAATAACGTGATGTTTCAGGCAAGTCCAGAGCCCCAAGATCACAGACGGCTATGTCTGGCCAGAAGCTCCTCGGCAGTCCCTTCACAGAGTTTCCTGCCCTGAGAGAATGTCACCACCTGAACAGCCCTCCGTGAAGCCGATAGGAGAGGATGGGGTAAGGCAGCGGCAGCAGCTGCACTGCTAGAGGGAGCCTTTGGTTGTCAGGGAAAGATCCCCTGGTGTCCCCAGCGCTACCAGCTGGACAGAGCTTAGAGCAGCTTCCTTCTCTCTAGCGAGGTGACAGGATGTGTGGCTTGCCACCAAGGTCTTTTTGACCAGACATATCCTAGCTAATCAATGTCCAAACTAGAATGTGAGGCTCATTCTATCAGAGTTAAACTTTTGACAAGGGAACAAATTTCAAACGGATGTCAGTCACGTAGCTGTAGAGCTTGCAACTTACTAGCGACAGCTGCCCAATGCCATGTGAAGTAAAACTGGTTTTTGGTTTTGGTTTTGTTTTCTTTTTTCCCCTTCAGTTTTAATGTTATGTAATGTATTTAAACCCTTATTTAAATAAAACTTGTTTTCAGAAACATCTGACTTGCAGATTCTGCTTAATCCATGGTCAGTCTCGTACATGTGGGAGAACCACAGAAATGGCAATAGAGGACACGTCTGCACCTGCCGTTCAGCTGGGTCCTGAATGTCTTAGCCAAGAGCAGCTTCAGTGAGCTTGTCCCTCCACGCTCCCTGTAAGCGTTTAGTCAGAGCAGGCTGTCCCATTCATCGATGTCCTGAAGGAAGGTGCTACTTGGCTGATAGACACTTGGCCCCCTGCCCAAGTGACTTAGTGGTTGTGGAGGAACTTGCCTTGAGATGACAGCACAGTTGGAAACTGCAGTTCCCTCGGTAACAAACTCTCGTCTTAAAGGGCTGTGACAAAAGGATAAATGTGGTGTGGCGCTTGATCTAACTCACAAACCCCTAGGAAAGGTGTAACAAAAGTGTGCACTTTTTCTAGAGAAGATTTGTAGAGTTCAGCGACTAAGGTGTTTGAGATGCTGAAATTTAATTTTGGGAGGTCATCCCTTGACAAAAGACAACAGTGAAGTGCATCAAAGCCTGTTACTGGGGCAATTACGTTAAACACAAAATTCACCTAGTATGTGGATTATGAACTGGTCCTAAAATACAGGCTTCAAACCCCTGAGGATGGTCGTAAGGAATCAACACTTCCCTCTTTGTTGCCAGCCACATTGTGAGTTGTGGAGGCCAACCTGCATGCAGCCTGTGAAGTGTGTGGAAGAGGAGGGCTGTTGAAAGGCTGAATTGGTAACTACCCTGAAAAAAAGATTCTAACCCCAGAGGCAGAGGCTTATATAACGTTAAGGTCCTACAAAACTGGACCGTGCAGTAGACACAGAACTTACTGCTTGGCTCCAAGCATAGTGGCATTGTTCAAAACGGGTGATAAGTCAGTAAGATTTGCAGCAGAAGGGCTTAGAGGAGCTTCTAGAACAACCTGGAAGCCAAACCCCCTTGTGGCATCAGCATCAAAAACAGTTCACTGGGAGGGAGGGTGTAGCTCAGTGGTAGAGAGTGTGCTTAGCGTGCGTAAGGTGCTGGGTTCAATCCCCAGTACCTCCGTTAAGAAATAAGTGAACCTAATTCCTTCCCTCCTTCATGAAAAAAAATTAATTAAAAAAAAAGTCACTGTTCACAGGTGCTATTCACTGTTGACTATTACTTTGAAATCAAGAGCTCCTTGACTAACTTAACTTTTAAGGAGCTAAACATTATTTAAAAATTAGCACAGAATCTGAGGCTTTGTGTAATTTCTCTCGGACTCTGTTAAATCCTCCCAATTCAAATATTCACAAAATGCACTGTTCTTGGGGGAACTTGTTAAAAATTCAGATTCTAGACCTCACCTAGTTTCGCAGGACTGGGTATTAGCTAAAAAGATTCTAGAGAAAGGAGAATATTAATTCTTTTTAACAAAACTTAGAATTGTAAAATTTATAAACATCTTTTCAAAAATGTTGCAGAAAATGTGTTTCTTTGGCCTGTGGGTGTATTTTACCCATTTGGTACGAGGTGCGATGGCGCCTCTTAAGGATGTTACAGAGGCCTACAAATTCCAGGAAATAGCCCTGCCTTTAGGGCCAGAGATTCTGATCCAGAGGCCCTGATACGGGGCCCAAGAACTGGCCTCTTAAACCAGAATCAGCCAGTTCCTACAGGAGGGCCACAGACCACGCTTGGGGAGACATTGCTGTGGCTAATGGGGAGCTACTGAGGGAACAGGGGCAAGAGAAGCATCGTCAGAGCTAAACTTCAGGGAAAGCAATCGAGAGTACTGTATTTAAAGATGGTTGAAAAAGGGGTAACTGGGGCTCAGAACTTAATTACCAGCACATGAGAAACCAACCCTTGAGACTTTGACCATATATAATGTAGAGGTGTGCATTTTCTTTGAGACTGTCCATAGCTTTTATCAAATTCTTTTTAAAAAAGAGCCCACTACCCAAAAAGAGTTAAGAATCACTGGTCCATGGCTTCCTCCTGATGCTTACAAAGCCTCAGGGATTATCAAAGATTTTCCAGGCACATCACTACAAGCAGTAACCATGCCTATTTCAATATCGATTTGTTAAAATTAATAACTATTTAAAACATTTTAAGTCATCTCTAAAACCAAGCATGTGTTGGGCAGAAGGTGCACACGCGGCGACCAGACTCCACGGCGCTCAGAAGCCTGTGCGTGACTCACTCGCCGCGCTAGCCGTCATCCAGCCGGAGCCATCAGATCGTTGTGAGGTTTAAAATGTCTTTAACCTTAGTCCTTTATGGTTAATTTATACCCAGAACGGACAATTGGTTGAAAACAGGAAGCACAGAAAACACAGAGGCTGAAAACTTAACGTGGGAGCATAAACATGCAGTCATTCTGTGTGTGTGTCAACTCATTGATTCTCACTCCATTTCTGTGAAACCAAACACAGAACCAAGTCAGGTGCAGGGAGATTGCAACTTAGCTAGGTTCCCAGGTCCACCCTGGAGACAGGACTAAAGACCCCTCTGCTCAGCCTCAGCTGGGAGCTTGTTAGATGTGCAGAATTTCAACCCCACCCCAGACTTACTGAATCAATCTTCATTTTAACAATCTTCATTAACAAAGTTTAAGAAGCACCGATTTGGACCATAAAGTTAGCAGACCTCCTATCGTGATCTGCAAACTGCTTAAAGAAAGATAGTAACATTATGACTTTAAATTTTTTGTAAGTGCATTTTCCATTCTAGTTTTAGATCTGCCTTGAAAGGCAAAAAGACGGACAGTTGAACTACGGTTAGCAACAGTCATGAGCTGAATGCGGACTGAGTACTCTCTCACTAGCTGAGGTGCAGAGAACCCCGGCTAGCACAGCAATCAGCTGAGGAGCTCTTCCATGGTACCAGGCCCGAGCTTAGCGCCCTCAGAGCCTCAAGCCAGAACTCCCAGGGTGGCCCATGGCTGATGGTGGTCTCCCCATTCACCACCATCGAATGCCATCACCTACCAGACCTGCAGGTCCCATTCATCTGATTAAGGTTGTCAAAGGCAATGTCGAAGGAGAAAACACAGTGATGGCTGAATCAAATTTGGTTTTGCCCCTTAGTTTCTTCGGCTATAAACTAGGGACAATCATGTCACCCTCCTCGTGGGGTTATGGTGAGGATTAGAAGACATAATGCTTGTAAAGCGCTTACCATGAGGGCCTGGCCATAGAAGTGCTCCCTAAATTTTAATCACCGTCATTCTGGGAAGAGGGAGCGGACAAAGTGTTAGAAATGTCAGAAGGCTTTCATGCAGGAGAGCTTCAAGTTCCAGGGGGAGGGACAAGGATCACCTCCTTACTCCCCCCACCAACCACCCATGGCACCTTAAGCTCATATCATATCGTCTCCCCTTCAAGAGAAGAGGAACAAAGACCCTCTTGATCAATATTGTGTCAACAGGGTCAGCACAGTGCCTGCCCTCAAGTGAGCACTTAGAAAATTTTTGTTGAATAAATAGATGAATGAATGAATTGATGAATGAAAGAATGAAAAAGTGAAGACACAAGGTCTCTAGGCAGGCAGGAGGGTCTGGGATGAAGGACCCTGGTGGAGGGGCTGATCTTGAACAGGGCTACACACCCTCCAGTGATGGCAGGAGGAAGAAAACGATGGACAGTGGGCTTGGACAACTGTGGCCATGGCGAAGGGAAGGGGGCTGACATCAGATGACCTTGACAGTGAGGGGAGAGATGATTCACCGCGTTGCCAGGCAACAACCCAGCTGCAAAATATTAATCTGCCGTCGAATCAACTGGCCACTTTCAGGAACTTTCCTGCTTGCAGGGAGAGGAAGACAGGATGTGAGGAATGCCTGGTGGCATCCTCCGGCAGGAACTGGGGTCCAGCCTGGCAGGATCTGAAGCAGGACAGGGGCAGCAGTCCAGGTGTACAGAGCTGAAATGACAAACCGTGCGGCCCAAGCTGGGGAGGGAGGAAGGTGAGACCAGGAAGGGTAGGCGGGTGTGGGGACCCACACGGGGCAGGAACTGGAGGTCATGGCAAAGGTAGACTCAGCAGGAGCTGGGCTGCAGGCGAGAGGGTGGGTCACGTGGGTGAGGAGAAGCAGCAGCCCTTGGAGACCGAGACCAGTCAGGTTCACAGCTCAGCCCCTCACCTCCTACCTATGGGGCCTGGAGCAAGCACCTCCACCCGCCTGACCGTCTTAAAATTCACCTGAGCAGAGTTCCTGCATGGAGGAGCTTTTAGAATTACTTTCTCATTCAAAACCACTGTCTGAAAAATAAAATAAAACAAAATAAAACCACTGTCTGACATTGCCAAACAAAACGCTTTCCATGTTCAAACACAGAGAAAAGTTCAAACACACAGAAAAGTTGAATTTTAATGTGAACATTCGTATGCCCACCTCCTAGGTTCTATCATTTCTATTTTCTGTTCTTCATCCCATATATCCGTCTGTCCATCTAAGTTTTTATGCATTTTTAAATAAATGCACAGTACAATTCACCCTAAGCACTTCATTAACTAGAGTTCAACAGTTGTTACCATTTTTTTAAAATAAAATTTACATACAATGGAATGCACACATCCTAAGTGTGCACTCAGTAGGTTTTGACCAAAATGTGGCTTTAGTGGGTTTTGATAGTCTGCAAACAGGGTTCTGGCCTTGAGTTTGAGTTTTAAGTGAGCCCTCACTCGGCAGTGGAAGGCCTTATTGTTAAGATACCAGAGGCAAAACGGGCCCCAGGGTGGAGGCCAGGATGTGACCAGGGCTGTGGGAAGCAGGAGCTAGCCTGAGGCCTGCATGGAGGAGGGGGCGTTCACCACCAGGGGAGGGATCCAGGGACTATTGCAGGGAAGAGTGAGGAGGAAAATCATCAAGATCAGGGGGAGAATATTCTGGAAATCAGCAGGCTGCCGCAGCAGTGCAAATAAGACTGTGGGAATGAGAATACCAGTAATAACAGCGGGCTCTTCCTTAGAACTTACCACGTGTCAGAGACCGAGTGAACGCTGCAGGCCCCTCCTTGAAACCTCACCACCGCCCTCCACGTGGGTACCGGTTTCCCCTCAAATCTGCTACTCCCCTTATGGCGCAGTCAGGAAGCGCCAAAGCCGGGATTTGAGCTCAGGATGGCAGAGCACCCTGGTCCTGTCCTTTTTTATACACAAATGCTGGTCCTGCACACAGACTCCAGTGAGGTGACAGGCCTGGGACGAGGCCCATGCATGGGGGTGGGAGTAGAGCTCCCTGGGTGATCCTCTGTGAAGCGTGGGCTGAGAGTGGTACAGGCCCAGATGGGCATCAGAGAAGGTGAGAGGGGGCAGCCAGGAGGGAAGGCAGAGGCTGGGGCGGGGGCCCCTCTGCTCTCTCTCCTGTCACCTGGCCCCTGAGGTTGGCAGGCCACCTCCTCGGCTCAGCCTGAGAGCAGCACTCGGGCTGTCCTCTTGGTCCTGCTACCTTACGACCTTCAGAGAGCAAGTGAGGCCAGAAGTTGTGAACCACCTCCCTGTCCCCAGCCCCTGCCCTGGGATCATGGATGCCCAGGTAGACACGAACACCCCCAGGTATCACTGTCCCAGCACCTTCACACCCTCCCAGGCCCCGTTGCCTGGGGCGGGGGGCTGAGTCATCCTCAACCTGTCCCTTTTCCACTATTAATAACTGATTAGGAAGTCAGGGCACTGCCTCCCCAACAGCCATGCATCAGAGGTCTCCCGGCTGGTCCTGGCAGGTGGGATGTGGTCAGGCGCTCAGAGATGTCCCTGGAAAGAGTCTCCCTCCTGGAAACCTCCCCTTGACTGGGAACCATTGTTATTGTCTATTTTTTGTGCTCTTCTCCCCAAGAATCTAAACTCCACCAAAGTGATGAAAGGAACAGTCATAGTCACCTCTCATCCCTGGGTCCTCATCCAGACCCTGGTTTACAGCCCGTGCTCAAAAACTGGAATGAATGCAGAATCAATGACCAGTCTGGGCAGGAGGGTATAGCTCAGTGGTAGAGTGCATGCCTAGCATGCAGAAGGTCCTGGGTTCAATCCCCAGTACCTCCACCAGGAGAAACAAATAAATAGATAAGCCTAGTTATTTCCCCCCACAAAAAAAATTAAAAACTTTTTAATTAAAAAAATATGATCAGTTCAATCCCACGATGAACATCTCCCTTAAATGCATTTGAAAAATCACGTGAAAACTAATGCAGGGCCAGTTCTCACTGACAGAAACCTTCCAAAGGCTGGAACCCCTTGGATTCATTTTCTGTTATTGCCATAATAAATTACCACACACTTACAAGCTGAAAACATCACAGAAGCTCATTTCCTCACAGTTCTGTAGGTTACAAGTCCCGGTAGAGCATGGCAAGGTGTCACCAGAGATGCTGAGACAAATCCGAGTTCAAGCTCACCCAGGTTGCTGGCCAAATTCAGTTCTTTTCAGTTGTGGGGCTGACGCACCTGTTGCTGGTGGCTGTCAGTAGGGACCACTTAGTTCCTTAAGGCCATCTTCATCCCTCATCTCATTGCCCTCCCCATATCTTCAAAGCAGCAAGGGCTATTCCTGTTCACCCTGCAAATCTCTGTTCATCCTTCAGCCGCCATCACTTCTGCCTCCAGCTGAGGAATGTTCTTGGCTTTTAAGGGTTTATCTGATTAATTTGGGCTCACTCAAATAATCCAGGATAAACTTCCTATTGCAAAGTCTGTAACCTGAATCACATGTGCAATGTCTCTTTTGCCATGCAATGTCACGTACTCACAGGTCCCAATGATTGGGATGTGGACATTTCTAGGGGAACATTTTTCTGCCCACCATACCCGCACTGGGAGGAGAAAGAGCCCAAAACTAGGAGGACAGAGACCTGAGTTTCAGGCCCAGCCCTCCTTGGTCATGTAAACTCAGGACAGGGATTTCTTCACCTCAGTGAAGCCTCAGTTTCCTTATCTGTAGAATGGGGTCACACTAGCACTGATGTCCTAGGATAATGGTAAAGAGCAACTTCATTCATGCAAAGGGCTTATCAGTGCCTGGCACTCAACATGGTCATTACTATGAGATCAGGGGCAGGGTCCACAGATCTTGTCACATTTCCCCTTCACCGCAGACCTGTGAGGTAGGAACGAATGATTCCCATTTCACAGATTAGGTTAACTGAGAGGATAAGGTGAGAAGATGCTGACAAATTACTTGCCCACAATATTCTGGGCACTGCGCACAGTGCTTTATGGACATCGACGTCACAAGACTCCTCTCCCAGCTAGTTCCCTCATTTCCTGGGAGAGAAAACAGCTCAGAGAGACGGAGCAGTCTGCCCAAATCTCAACAGCTAGAAAAGGAACTGCTCCCTTTGTCATTAGATAAGGTTCCCTCGTGAGGGGAACATGCAGTTTCTGTGATTGTGAGCCCTCCCTGTGTGCCCGCCAGTGCCCGCCCACAGCAGCCCTCCACCATCACCTGTTGATGTGGGAGTACCCACTTCTGTTAGGTGAAATGGCCACCCCTCCTGCCAGCAACCAGCCTGTGGAAGAACAGCGAAGGGAGTATAACCCCCTCCTCAGTGGAAATCATGTCTTGGGCCAGTACCCAGGGCTCTGCTGAAAGATTACCATTTCCCGTTACCACAGCAACACGGACGTCTCTATTCCCCTAGGATGTGAGCAGATCTGCTCCTCCCCTCTTTCTCCCAAGCCCCCTCAATGTCCCTTCCATCTCTGACATAGTGTGATTCAACTAATTATTACCAATACCGTCCCCGTTTTTGTCACTTTCATTTATTCCATCTGCTGAGTCACTGAGTCCTGCTCCAGATAAAGAGTGGTTATACACCAGAACATTCGGCCACTGGTTGCCATGGACACCTCACAGCTCGCTTCCCTCATCACCTGTTCATTCTCAGCAAAGCTGGCTGTGAGCGTGGGTACCACGGCCCCTTATGCAGGACCCAGGGGGCATCAAAACTCCCCCAGACAAGGAGGGGCCCTGATGACTCATGAACAAGAACAGGAGCTCTAGTCTCAAGCGTTGAAAAATCAAAATCAGCCTAGAGCTAGTTACATCCATTCAAACCAGGTCCAGGCAGCAGTTTAGCAAATAAGCCAACCAAAAGGTACCATTTGGTTTTCTGGTACATTCGGGCAAACACTTTAGTCTCTCCGCTAACCATTTTAAGATGTATTTTTATATTGAAAAGTGTAGATCACTGTCTCATTTTGAAAACAAAATGAAAGAGACAAAGTGCAGGAGACTCAAGGAACTGGCTGGGAACGGGGGTTGCCAGGGGTTGGGGAGGTGGGGCAGACCTAAGAGATGGAGGGAGCCACAGGCTAAGTCCAGCCCAGCGCAGAGGGCCTGGGCGCGGGAGGGAGGGGGAGACTTGGGGTTTTCCAGGTGAGGTAGGTGTCGAGGGGTTCAGAGGCAACCAGGACGCAGCCACCAGGCAGAGAGAGCGGGACCATCAGCCCATGGCCCATTGCTCCTGATAACTATGATGCGTCCTGTTTGCAGAGCCCGGAAGAGGGGACAGGGGATCAATACGTCACTCCATGTTCACACA
Organism: Camelus dromedarius; assembly: GCF_036321535.1. Lineage (NCBI taxonomy): Eukaryota > Metazoa > Chordata > Mammalia > Artiodactyla > Camelidae > Camelus > Camelus dromedarius. The sequence goes on from NC_087451.1 coordinate 57,007,624, forward strand.
CTCCTTGCTCTTCAAACATCAACGTGAAGATCACCTCACCTTCCTTTCCCTTCCCTTCCCCCACATCTGGATGATTGACTAAATGACAGGGCAGAGGGTGAGGGGTTGGGGGATAGAGGTACCTGTGCCCATTCCTGTTCCTGGGGCACCTGGCCTCCTGGGAGGGGCCTGAGGGTTTTATAAGTCAGGGCTGGGGCACCAAGCAGAGCAGAGAACTGAGGCACCAGGCCACCAGCAGCATCTCGCCTCTCAGCTCTGCAGGTGAGAGCGCCGGGGAAGGGTGGGGAGAGGCCGGGATGAAAGTTGATGGGATCCCCTACCCTCGTTAAGTTACCATGCTCACACCTCAGTGTCTCCAGGGCTTGGACCTCTCTCTTAGCCCAAAACTGTGTTAGGTGTCAGCTCCAGGACCCACCCTGGCACCCCAGCCCTCACCTTCCAGCCGCCCTGCTGCCTCAGCCCGGGCCCTGCCTGCCCCTCTTACTCCATGCTCACCCTAGCCCTGCGAGGTGAAGACAAAGGCTATTCTCCCATCTCTCAGGTGAGAAAACTGAGGCCCTTTAAGCTTGACCCCTCTCTCTTTTGCAGACAAGATGCAGCGACTGTGTGCGTTTGCCCTGATCTTGGTGCTGGCTCTGGCTGCCTCCTCCGAAGCTTCTTGGAAGCCCAGCTCCCAGTTGCAGGAGGCACCTTTGGCTCCAGGGGCCAATAGAGGCCAGGAGCAGCATGGGCTGGACCGGCTGGGCCCAGCCTCTCACCACCGAAGGCAGCTGGGGCTTGAGGCTCCCCCACATCTGGTGGCAGGTAGGGGCTGCTGATAGCCATCCTAGCTCGGCTCACCCAGCCAGGTTTGGCCAAGGTCCCCACAGGCTGGCCCTGGCTTTGGTCTCCAGAGGCTAGGCATCCTTCTGCCATCCTCACCTCTTCTCCCACCTCTGACCCTCAGACCTGTCTAAGAAGCAGGGGCCATGGCTGGAGGAAGAAGAAGAAGCATATGGATGGATGGACTTCGGCCGCCGCAGTGCTGAGGAAGGGGACCAACATCCTTAGAACCGAGCTTCAGAGCCTAGTCACCTCCCAGCCCAGCCCCACACCATGAAAAGCAAATCAAAATAAACTAGCTTCCGGTTGATCACATTGTGTCAAGTGTCATGAGCCAGGGGAGGGAGTTCAGGGGAGGGCTCAGGTGGGAAAGAAAGTTGAGTACCCCTCTAGGGGCAGAGACCATGACTAAGTCATCTCAGTGTCCCCAGAGCCTAACACTGAACAAGACTCTATAGCATCGTTAGGAGAATGGATGGGGGTGTCGCAACCAATTTCTAAAAGAGAAATCAAATCATGCCACTTCAGGTTCAACACTCCAGTGCTTCCCATTGCTTTTAGAATAAAATCTGGACTCCTCGCCACAGCCCTAAGAGCTAGCCCTGCTGTCCTCTTCCCCCTCATGAGTTCCTTTCTCCCTTCTCTTCCTTTCTGCTACACAAACACACCATGCTCTTTCCTGCTCAGAACCTTCGTCCTTGCTGTTCCCTGTACCTGGAACGTTTTTCCCTGGGCACAAACATGGCTGGCTCCTCTTTTTCTCTTGGGTCTTGATTGAACTGCCTCACCCTGAGACACCAGCCCTTTCTGCTCCTCACCTTTCACACACAGCCCCTGGTAGCTTCTAATCACAGCATCGTATTTTCTGGAGAGCACATTTCGCAATCTGTAGTTATTTTGTTTGCCAGCTTCTTGTCTGCCTTCCCAGTTAGAAGGGAAACTCTGTAAGAGCGGGGACCACGTGTCCCTCTTCCCTGCTATACCCGCAGTGCCAAGAACAGGAGGTGCCCCATAAATACTTATCAGACAGATAAGCGAGGGACACTTGGTGTTTTGCCCATTTTTCCTCATTGTTCTTGTGGCTGTCACAGCATCCTACCCCAGGCACATGCTACTCTCCACCTGAGGGCTTTCAGAATGCAAGGCAGGCTGGAAATTCTTGGGAGTTAGTGCCTTCAGAAGCATCTCTCAGTCAATGTCAGATGAGAGTTGGAGGATAAATACGCCAGCTCCTCCCCCATGGAGTGGGGTGGGGGAACTCTGAGGTGTCTGCTAATCCGTCTCCCAGAGGTCCCCAGCAAGACTGAGTCCTAGTTACCCACAACAGTAACCTGCTCAATGATATCATTTATTGGCTTCCTTCCCTTCCCTGTCTCACTTCCTTAGGCTGTTACTCATGTGTCATGGGATCACCACCCAAATAAATGTACTTGCACTCAAATCCTGATCTCCAAGTCTGCGTCTGGGGGAACTCATCTTAAGCCAGTTTGTCCCAGAAGGGGGTGTAGGAAGCAAGACCTTCATGATAGGATGCTGAGATTTGATACCTCACCAGCCAGATCCCATTGCTGTGATAAGTGGGATGCTGATAACCCCCAAAGCATCACAGTCACCTGTTTATCCTCTCATCTTACATAACAAATCCATTCTAGCATGCCTACTTCTCTGAGCCTTTTGACTCCATCCTCAATACCCCACTGAGGCAAGTCAGGCATCTTCAATTGCTGTAAACCATTGTTTTGTCCAAGCTTCAAGGAGGCATTCTCAGCAAGGCATTAGACTCCAGGTGTCTGTGTCAGGAAATTAAATCCTGAGTCATAGGAGAGAACCCTCCTCTCCCATATCAATAAAATCTCCTCTATCCAAACATTATACCATTCCCCAGATCACTCTCCCACGTCTACCAGCGTCAAAATCCACTCCTCTATGTGCTGTCCTGGTTCCTGCTGGTACATATTTTCCATGTTATTTAGGTCCTGCAGCATTTTGGGGTGAATAATCCTCTTCTATTTGGGACAGTACTTCACCACATACTAAGACTTGACCTTAGATTTTGGTTTAGAAACCCTTAAGGGAGGCAGAGGAAATGCTCTCCTCTGGCAAAGTAGGATTCCATTCCAGAGAGATTCCTAGAGATGCGGGAGTTCAAGATTCTTAAGGGCACCTCCTCAATGTCCCACCCAAACTGTCATGGTCCCCTTCATTTCATTCTAGGACTTCAGCAGAGGAGACCTGCCAGGGTTCTAGTTTTATCCTCCTTTGTTACTCTGCACTCTCACAGTCAGAGCTCGGGCTTGATTTTCAGCACAATCTCCCCTTTGCTGCAGTGGAGGCCATTTGACTTCTGTACCGTATCCTGAGTTAATGGTTGGGCGACCCAAGGCTGACATTTTCTTCCTTCAGAGATTCTCTGACGATTAGCAATAGCCAACCAATTCCACAGTCATAATCATCATTGCTCTTATCTCTCAAATGCTGAAGCAATTGCATAAGCCATTGCGCCCTCCTCCACCTGTATCCCATCTGATAAGAATCTTGGTAATTGTGATGCTACAGACCCCACAGGGCTGGAAATGTCTGTTGGACAAGAATGCCCACGTGAAGTTTCTGGCAAGTCTCAATAAGAGAATTGCAGTGCAGACCTCTAGGGCTGGCAAACTTTTCTTTGTCGTCGTGTGTGTGTGTGTGTGTGTGTGTGTGTGTGTGTGTGTGTGTGTGTGTGTGTGTGTCTGTGTCTGTGTCTGTGTCTGTGTGTGTGTGTGTGTGGCTTTTTTTTCAAACCACTCTTTGGCAAACTTTTTCTTAAAGGACCAGATAGAAAATATTTTAAGCTTTGCAGGCCAAGAGGCAAAATAAAGACTATTGCATAAGTACTCATATAACCTCTTAAACTAACCATGTGAAACATAAAAACCATTCTTAGCTTGTCGGCCTTACAGAAACAGGTGATGGGCCAGATTTGACCCATGGGTCAGAGTTTGCTGATTCCTGTTCTAGGGCAAGTTCATGCCATCTGCAGAAGAGCATTATTTACTGTTTAAAAAGCCACTTTTTAAAAGTGAATAGCTTTTTAAAAGGGAATAGCTCAATGGTAGAGTGCACACTTAGCATGCAGGAGATCATGGGTCCCATCCCCAGTACCTCCATTAAATTAAAAAATAATAATAAATAAATAAATAAAGCCTAATTACCCCTCCCCCCAAAATAAAATTTAATTAATTAATTAATTAATTAAATAAAAAGCCACTTCTAGGGGGTGGGGGTATAGCTCAGTGGTAGAGTGCATGCTTAGCATGCACAAGGTCCTGAATTCAATCCCCAGTACCTCCATTTAAAAAAAAAAAAAAGCCACTCTTGGCAAGCTACAGGGCCCTAGAAGGAATGAGCACTTGACCACTAGACATGAAGTCACTATGCAACCAGAGTTGCCCATCACGAGCTGGGTATTTTCAGACCCACCACACTCATAGTCATAAGGTTGGTGGGCCAAGCAGTGATTCACTTTAGGATGAAGTGGTACATTGGAGATGGGGCCCGAGGAGGGCCGGGGACACAAACAAGTTACTCAGTCACACACACCCCCAGGTCGGCTACGTCTGCTGCACCAGCCTCTTCCCTCCGCTCATCCCTATGGCCTCGCACACAGGAGGGAAAATCTCAGGTCTGGTTCACCAATGGGAAGGCTTGATATTCCGGGAAAAAACTGAAAATGAACTGCTGCTGAACTCCCGCCCACTCTGGGAGACATCAGTAAGGGGTCATAAGGGGTCATCCTTCCAGCGGGGGGAGTGTCACATAGGAGACCTGGTCCCCACTTGGCATGGAGGGAGGAGTGGTTTGGGGGAAGAACATACAGAGACCTCGGGCAGCCACAGGTGGATCACCTGATTAGTCAGGGGATGTGTGGGAGCAAGATTAGAAAATCTGAGACAAAGAATTCCAGGGAAGAGACAAGTAGATGGGTCCATGGAGGGCGGCACAGAGCATCTGGATCCTTGTGTCTGACATCAGTGCCCACCCGAGAGCATCCACCTGAACAACCAGGTGGACAGGATGGCTCATCCAATGGAGGTCAGCTCGACAGTATCCGGCCACTCCACATTTGCACTGTGGGCCCATGAATACAGTGACACTGGTGGCATGGGCCCGACAGCCAATCCAGCTGCTTCCTCTGCTGAGCATCTGACCTGCCAGCGGCAGAAATCAATTCTGAGCCCTGGCTATGGGACCAGGCTGTGAGGGGACCCACAAGCCACTTGTTGGTGCGTTGATTACACCAGAGACCTTTCACCCTCGGAGGGGCATTGAACCATCCTGCGGGGGACTGGTTCATGTTCTAAGTCTTCCTTTCTGCCTGCAGGGCCTCCACCAGCACTACAGGACCACAGGGTGTCTAAGGACTTACAGTGTGTGGCTTGCCATCACAGGACCCGTAAATCAGGACCTCAGACAAGGGGCCTGCTCGATAGTAAAGGAGGTGCAGCAACGAGCAGGTGACCATGGGATCCACTTGCTCTCCCAGAGTCCACGTCACCAGAGAACAGAGGCCTGAGAGACTGTTGGACTTAAATGCTCAGCTAAGGCACTGACTTGGGATGCACCCCTAAAGCTGGGATGCGGCATGTACTTTGAACCAGAGGTTCATATAGGGTGCTATATCCCCGACAGCCAGAACATAGGGGTCCGGGAACCCAGGGGCAGAGTGGAAGTGACCCTCATCACCGTCCTTGCCAGGGGCCCACCTCAGGAATTTGTTTCCTGTCCCCACAATTTTAGACACTTCTGGACTAGAAATCCTGGTTCCTGGGGGAAATGCTTCCACCAGAGAATATAGTGAAGATTCTCCTAAAGTTACAGGGCTGCCTGGTCATTTTTGGCTCTTTATGCCATTAGACCAGTTGGCAAGGAAAGTTCAATTACTAACAGGGCTTACTGACCCTGATTAGCAAAGGGGCTAGGATCACTGCCTCATAACGGGGGCAGGAAGGAGTACTTAGGGTCTGGAACTCAGGGGAATTCGCTGGGGCGCCTCTGAGAGCCTCCTGCCTGGTGATATTGATGGTTTGACCAGGGCCTGATGACCAAGGGCTCAGACCTCTCAGGAATGAAGATCTGGGTCACTTCACCAGGAAAGCAACCCGGACCAGCTGATGTGCTGGCCAAGGAAGAGGGGACTATAGGATGAGTGGTAGAGGAAGGAACTGAGACATGTCTAAGGATTCAGGACCAGTTGCAGCAGTGGGGACCACAGCTTATACCATTCGCCCTCCAGATACAATTTTTCTTTCTAAGATATTGTGACCAGCTACCATCTTAAAGAAGCAATGTCAGGCCAGGGCACTCCACATGGGGCTTGAGTGCATCTGAGTGGCACAAGGGGTGGACTGTAGCCAACACCCAATGACCTGCCCGCATCCTGGGTGCTCATCACTCCAGCACATGCTGATCATGGTCCACGACAAGCAGTTACTCTCTGCGGGGGGGTGGGGGTGCCTCTTCCTCAGCCCATGCAGGGGGAGGCGAGAGCACCAGAGAGTTAATGCCCACAGGAGCCGCCCTCAACCAATGATGAGAGTTGGAGGATGCAGGCCCCAGCTTCCTCACCCCCTGGGTGGGATAACTGAAATGGGTTCTGTATCAGTGTGTCTCCAACTTTAATATGCATGTGCGTTACCTGGGGACCTTGTTAACATGCAGATTCTGATGATACAGGTGTGGGGTGCAACCTGTTCCAGATATCTGATAAACTGCAGATGTTAGTGATGCTGGGCCACAGACCACACTTTGCAACGGGCTCCACTCCCTCCCAGAGCTTCCCAGTAGGACTGAGCCTCCATCACCTAAGCTTCCTTCTCTGCTCAATCCCCCACTCCCCCCAAGGGTGCTTCCTGGGATCATCTTCCAAATAAACCACTTGTTTTCACATGCTGTTCCAGGTCTGCGTCCAAGGGACCTCTACCTAAGACAGTGATGACTCTCATTCTTGTTTTACCCTTTGCAGCCAGGCACTGGGTCTGGAGCAGAAAGGATCAGGAGCAGAAAGGATCAGGAGCAGAAAGGATCAAGCATGGGCTCTGGAGGCCAGAAGGCTTGGGTTCAAATCCCAGCTCCACCACCAGTGGTGAGGCCCTCAGGAGGCTCACTTCACCTGTCTGGGCATCGTTTCATCACCTGACAACTGTTTATCAGATCACTCACCATCCCTCAGGGGTTGCTGATATGATTACGTGTTTGCTCAAAGCCCTCGGCACATCACTCAATACGGGAGCCCATCCTCTCTCCACACCTTTGCCCCCACAGAGTGCACACACGCACACACGAGCGCACGCACACGCACACATTCCCTGAGAAAGAGGCTGGGCCAGGTCGTGCACAGGTCCTTTATTTTCTGCACTGGCACATACACAGGCTGACAAGCAACAGAAGCGTGAGAAGCGCTGTGGATAGCAGGGCAGATATCGACAGGGCTCCGGAGCCCCTGACTCCAGCTGTTTATAAGCAAAGGGTGGGAAAGGGCCAAACATCTAGAAGGAGGAAACAAAGGACACTGAGGGGAGGACCTGAGGGGAGTGACAGGGCCTTGGGAGGGAGCCTGGACACTCGCAGGCCACAGGCAAGGAGGTGGGGAAAGAAGGCCCACGGCCAGGCAGAGGGTCTCCTCACCTACACAGAGAAACCTCTGATTAGAAACAGTAATTAGGGACTGAGGAGAAAGGGCCAAGAATTGAGGGAGAGGAACCGGTTCCTAAAAGTCAACAAGTACTAGGGAGCCACCTTTAATTTGGGGGTCAAGGGGTGAGGGGCGCGTGGTTAGCAGGGTACCCAGAACAACTTCCTACACCCAGGCCGGAGCCCTGGCCCCAGCTCAGAGCTGGGTCTGGTAGCTGGTGAGCCTCCCCCTGGGCTTCTTATGCCCCCTGGGCCACCACGTGATCCAGGCCCAGCAGCCACAGCTTTTGCACCAGCTACAGAACGAGGGTCGGGGTTCCTTCCGCCTGTCCCAGAAAAGGCTCGAGGCCTGGGCCCTCAAGTTGCGGCCCAGGTTCATCAGGACAGAGGGTGGGCTGGTGACAGACCGGGGGTCCCGTTTCAGAGCATGGGAAGGAGGCTCTGGGGAGGGGGAGACTTGGCCAGGCAGCGGAAGGAGGGGCCTCAGGCTTTCTGTGGGGCCTCTGCAGGCTGCTGGGAAACAGCAAAGCCTGGAAGAGAAGGGGGTAGATGTGAACTGGGGGCTTGAGAACCATAGGCCTGGCCTGGGCAGCAGGCGGGGGCTGGGCCTGGTCAGCTCTATCAGAGAGAGACAGCCACCACTGGTAGTTATGCAGGTTGCCTGCTGCCCAGCCACAGGGGTCACGGTTCAGTTTACAACCTACATACCCTTACATGGCGACCCTGATGAGGCCACCCAGCCATGACCAAAGGACTGTCAGAGTCAGGGCAGGCCAGATACAATCATGAGGCTGCCAAGAGGTTATAAACTTCACAACTGACCCAGCAGGCCAGGCAGACACCAGGACAGGGTTAGAGGGGAGGGCTGGGTCAGGAAGGTCACTGCGGCACAGTGGTGAGGAAAACAGGTTCAGTGGCCTTGAACAAACTACTTTGTTTCTGAACCTCAGTTTCCTCACCAAATGGGGACAGTACCTACCTATAAGGTTGTGAGGATTAAAGGAGATAATTCGCATCACTAAGTCATCTTTGATATCTCTGTGAGCTCCTTGAAGGCAGGGCTCACACGGCTTAGCACACAGCCTGCGCTCAGCGAATGCTGCTCCCCAAGCTTTGGGGTTTCCAGCTGGGGAGAGGAGACCCTAACCCACCCCACCACCACCCTGCAGGAGACCCTAGCCCACCTTCAGACTCACCCAGGGGACTGGTCCGACTGTGGCTGGTGGAGGCCTTCGTCCCAATGGCCTGGGTGGCCCCAGAAGGCCCCTCTTCCTCCCAGGCCCTGGGAGGGTGGTTGGCCCTGTCCTCCTCCAGCCTCCGTAAGTCCTGGGTCGGCACCCTGGGCTGCTGCTCCACGATCCCGCCCCCCATGTTTGTTTTGGCCTGCTGCTGCCACTGCTGCAGGGTTGGGGAGCCTTGGGGATGGGGGAGGCAGGGGTAGGGGATAAGGGAAGGGGGTGGGCAGAGACAGGAAGCTGAGGTGCGGTGGGGCCAGCAGTCCCAGCCCTGACCCCCAGCCCAGCCCCCAGGAGGAAAGGGGGTGGAGGTCTGGAATCCTATGCAAATTCCACATAAATAAGCACGGGGTGGGGGGGCCCACAGTTCCCACTGAGGGGGACCTGAGGTGCCTATGTAAGTGATATGCAAAGTCCATGCAAATCAGCACGCTGAGAGGGGCCAGGCTGGGGTAAGTGAGCACTTGGGGGGCTCACCTACCCTCACCTGTCATCGGCTCGATGATCTGCAGCTTGTCCGGCTGGCCCGAGGGAGGCCCCCACGGGAGCACTCACCTTTCTGGACCATCTTCTGCTTCAGCTGCCGCCTGTAATGGGCATCCTGCCAGCTGGCCAGTTGCTGGAGGACATACTTCATGTCCAGGTGCGAGGAGCCCAAGCCGCTGGCCTCCAGAGCTGAGGTCACCACACTCATTCGTGCTGCCTCATCCAGCTCGGGCTCCACCTCCTCCCAGGCCTCAGCCTCCTCGGACACCAGCTCTGCCTCTTCTGTGCCCCCCTCCTTGGCTGGCACCGTCTCCTGTGTGGCCCCCAGCTCCTCCTCGGGCACCAAATCCTCCGCAGGCACGAAATCCTCTGCTGGCATCAAACCTTCCTCGGCCTCGAACCCCCGTCCCCGCTCTTGCTCCTGACTGTGGCGCAGCTCGTATCTGGGCAGGGAGACAGGAAAGTCTTTCCCTACCCTCACCGAGGCCAGAGCCCCCATCTTCACTCTTCCGGGACATCTCCAGCCACTGGGGCTGAGGAGCTCTCCTGCCCTCCTGCAAGTCGGCACAGTGATTACTCGCAGTCGTCCCAGCCAAGGGGGAAGGCAGCTGGGTACCAGCCTCAAGGCTTCAAACACCCAGCCCGTGAACCTGGTAGAGAGAACGGTCACCAACACTGCCTAGGCCCCGCCTTCCCCCAGTCCCCCACCCCGCCACACGGAACAGACCGACAGGAATAACGTCCCCTCTGTCCACATCCTTCATTATTTAACCTTCACAAGCCATCCCACAGCTAGTGGCCATAGGAACAAATCCATTTCAGCAGGGCTCAGACAGGTCAAGTAGTTTGCCCAAGGACACATAGCCAGTAAAGGGATCAAGCTGGGACTCAGTCCCAGCTGTTCCCAGCTTCTAGGCCAGTGCCCATTAGCCTCTCAGCCCCTGGCCAGGTGAAGGCAAGGCTTCGGTCCCGACTTGGAGAAGCCTCCAGGCAGACGGCCACCTACGCAGCAAGAGAGGCACCTCCTTCCCAGAACAACTCAGCCCAGCCACCCCAGAGAGCAGGGCCTTCTCTAGGGTTTTAGGGTCGCAGAACCAGCTGAAGGTGGTTATCTGGCCACTGAAAGGTGAGGGCAGGTGAAGGGGGAGCCCCTGGCTGGCTTACCCCGGGTCTGACGTCCCCTCTGGAGTCACCTCATAATTCCTTCAACAGAGAAAAGGGCTTTCACTGTCAACAGAAGCTGAAAGTGCAAAGTCCCTGGGGCCTTGTCATGCAGGAAAACCCCGGGTAGAAATGATGGACCCAGACTGTGTGCACAGAGGAAAGACGTTGAGTGGAAGAGGCGGGGGGACCAACTAGGTGGGTGGAGGAGGCAGGAGGAGGGGCACCACGGGGGAAGGGAGGTCAGAGCCTGAGGGCAAACCCTTCCCACCACCAGAAAGGCTGCTGCCCAACAGGCAGGCCAGAATGAGTGCAGGACCGGCAAGGGTCTGGGGGCCGGGAGCACACCTTTCCATAAAAAACACAGGGTCTGAGATAATTCTCCTTAGAGATGTCCTGAGCTCCTCAGCCAGGGTCTCCTGGAAATCAGGAAGCACCTCCTGAGGTGGAGACGGGGGGACGTTACCAGAGGATCCCTGCAGAACCCCCCACCCTGCGTACATCTAGGCACAGGAGGGGACTGCGGGTAGACACAGGGTGCACAGAGGTGAAAGGCAGGCAGCCAGGGGGCCTCACCAGAGGTACAGTGTATGCGTAGCGGGTAACGGAGCCAGCGGGTGCCCGGGCTTGCTGGCGGGGGTTCTTCGCCTCCTCCCGGGTCTCAATCAGCACGCCCCCACACTCCGTGTACTTCTCCCGCAGGTCCTGCAGCTGGGAACCCCCACAGGTTCTGCCGGGACCCAGGCATACCCAGCCCAGACACAAGACCCACATAATGACATGCAGGGAGACCCTGGGCAGGACCCTGGCCTCCACCCTACTCAGACTCCAACTGAACAGCCACCTGCCAGGCCCTGTGCCAGAGACGGAGGGGATGGAAAGGACAAACCCAGGTCCCACTGCAAGGAGCTTGTCCTCTCGGGAGAGTCAGGCAGCTGCCCAAGGACCCTGACACCCCCCTGCTTGGAGCCGAGGGCTCTAAAGAGCCAGGCCAGGAGCCCAGGGGGTGCCTCACCTGGTCCTGGAGCTGCATCTGGATTTCTTTCTCCGAAGCCAGCTGCTGCTGCAACTTCTCTGTCTCAGCCCCATACTGGAAAGACCCAAGACCGGTGAACCCCCACCCCAGACTTCCCCATTCCCACGCACCCCCTGCTTCTGGCAAGTCTTGTCAGGCATATCAGAGAGTCTTTGGTAGCCCTTTAAATAAGAAGTCACATGGAATGAGGTCAAAGAAGGTGGGGGAGTCATGTGGCCTGGTTCCTAGAACACTCTGTGACTCTGGACATCAGTCCCCAACTTGGGATGAGGTGGCAGGATTAGGGGCTCTCTGAGGTCTCCTCTAACTCTGACCCTGACACAGAGAGAGGGCCTTGGGCCTCTGAGCCGAGAGCTCCATGGGGTGGGGGGGAGGGAGGTGGTGGGGGGGAGGGAGGTGGGGGCGGGGTCCCCAGGGGCCATGGGGCGGTGACAAGAGGGAGCCCCGCCCACACCCCTACGCACCGACTGGCAGCGCTGCTGCAGCTTCATGACCTGGGTCCGCAGCTGGGCCATCTCCTTCTGCTGCTCCTCATAGTTCTCCATCCTGAGCGCCAGCACCTCTGACAGCTCAGCCATCTGCTGGCTGGCCTCCGCTGGGGAACAATGGGGAGGGGTCAGCCCTGGCTCCCCAGGCCCTCAGGCTCCCAGACGCCTCTGTCTGCCTGCACCCCTCAGCTCCCGCTGAGTACCCGAGGTTCCACAAGGCCTAGCATCCCTCACTTGGGTCTTCTTTTCAATAAATGTTTATTGCCTGACAGAGCCGGGTGCTAGGTGAGCAGTCGGCAAGACCTGACCCCAGCCCACACTGAGCTCAAGACTCATGCAGAGACTGAGGGAGAAAGAAATCACAATCGTGCACATTACGGGCTGGGATGCAGTGCACGTAAAGGGTGCACCGGGCGGTCATAGCTGCAGCAGCCAGACCAGCCTCCGCGGGGCAATTGGGGCTCTCAAGGCAGAAGGGAAGACAGGAGGGGTGTGGAGAGGCCCAGAGGCATCACAGGACAGCACGGAGGGGCTGGGGCAGTGGGCAGGGCCCAGACCACTACGGCTGGGGTAGGGAGACAGAGGCAGATCCTTCTGGCAAATGGGAAGTTATCTGGGGGTTTTAGGCAGAGAAGTGACACTGTTAGATTTGGTTTTAGAAGACTCTTTTGGTCTGTGTGCAGAAGGGCCTGGAAGGGGAAGAGTGGGGGTGGGGAGACCAGCGAAGAGGCAGCTGGGGTGGGGAAGACGGAAGAGACTTGAGCCTTTCCTAGGCTTTCCCCCCATTCCTAGGAGGTAGAAGTGACAGAATAGGGGAACTGGCGCCTACTCCAGGGGCCTGGGACCAGGGAGGGGTGGGGGTAAGGGGATTCAGGGAAGCCAGGGGGAAGGCAGGCCAGGCTGGGGGTTCAGCTGTTGCCACCTAGAGTCTGCATCTCCCCAGCTAGGCCCGGGCATCTCAGGGACCAACACTGTGCCTCGCCCATCTTTATAAACGCACAGTGCCGCACAGCCACTGCCTAATGCATGACTCTGAACTGCCCGAGTCCCAGTGCCTGGGACTGCCTGGTCTCTAGCAGCTCATGGCTCCCTCCCTTCCTCGCTTCTAGTTCCCTCCTTGCCCCTCCCCCAAAACAAAAGAAGACAAGCTTAGAGGAGCCCCATAGCTTCTGTACAGCTCACTACAGTTTGCACAAAGCCATAACCCCTGGAGAGGTCAGCAGCACCAAGATCATTCACCCCCCTTCTACAGATGAAGGTTCAGAGAGATCAAGGAAATTGGCCAAGCTCACACAGCTGGGAAGTGCCAGAGCTGTGACTTGAACGCAAGTCTCCAGGAGTGTCCTGGGTCCTTCACTCTGCTCCTTGGGACAGCCCCCTCCCCCCAGGGCACAAGTTCACGTACAAAACTGCTCCACACAATCCAGGATGAGCATCTGCTCCTCTTCCTCAAGGTCGTCGAGCTGAGAGGCCTGGAGGGAGGGAAAGAGGAAGGGGCAGGGGAGTCAACACCCCCTGTCCTGCACACGGGGCGCGGCCCTCCTTCCCATCCGCACCTCCTCTCTCAGCTGTTCATTCTCCTCCTCCAGCAGCCTCAGCTGCTCCTGCAGCGCTTCCAGCTGTGGGCAGCAGTGCAACTCCCGCTCCGGCAGGGCAGTCCTAGGGGAGGGAGCAATGGCAGTCACAGTTCAGAGGCTTAGGGACCCAGTTCCCAGCCCACCCAGGGTTTTCCCCTACCCCCGGGCTGAGTGTGATGGTTTCAATTAGCCCCAGCAACCCTGCTGGTAAGTACACCGCGTTCCACTTTGCAAACACAGAAACAGAGGCTCCGAGAAGGGAAGGGGCCGCCCAGGTGCAAAGGCAGGACACTTACGGCTCGGGGGCTTCGTAGGGATGGTCAGGCTGCTGCTCCTCCTCTTCCTCTTCTTCCTCGTAGTCCTCCCCTTCCTCCTCTTCCTCTACTTCTTCCTCTTCTTCATCTTCATCCTCCTCCTCCTCCTCATCAGAGTCTGAGTAAAGCTGAAGGAGGTCATCCCGCAGGCTCACCTGGTGTCTGAGATGTGAAATCTGGCAAGGGGAAGAGGAGCCCTGGGTCTTGGTGCCGGCAGGGGCAGGCACGGGTCCTGGCACAAGCGGGACGGAGGCAGGCTTGAGATACACCCATCCCCGATCCTTCCCGCCCAGTTACCTCCTCCCTGGCCGAGCCCAGCATGGCTTCCAGCTTGCTGTTCTCCTCCATCAGAACACTGTTCTGTTGTACCAGGGACTGGCCAACGTGAGCTGCCATGTTGAGGTGTCGCTCTCTCTGCAGAGGGACCCCCACCCATGGGGAATACATTCCCAGTTTCTGGGCTCTCCGAGACAGGTGGGAGAAGCAAGGGGCTGGAGGGAAGCTAGGCCACTAGAGGAACCCTCCCATCCCCTAGTTCTCTAGGGTACTAGACAAGAGCCTGCCATGAACCCTGCCTGACTCAGTTTTCCCCTATGGAAAAAGAGCAGATCGGACCAGATGGCTCTAAGAGCTCTTCCAGCCTGGACATCCCACATCTACCTGCCTTCCATAAGCAGTACCCTCAGCTTAGCCCCAGAGATGTAGCCAAGGAGGAAGACTCCTACCCCTGCGGGACAGAATTCGAACGGGGACCTGGCTGAGGCTGGGACTGGCCCGGATAGGGAAGGCAGCACACACCTCCTCTAGCAAACTTAACATCACTTTGACATCCTCTTGGGTGATCTTCTTGACTGGCGGTGGTGCGACAGGACACAGCGCTGTGAGAGAAAAGTGGGCAGCAGGGTCAGGCAAAATGGGGCATACACTAACCCACACCCTACTGTTTCCTGCCCTCAACAGCAAAGGTCAGCCACAAGGGAGAAGATGACTGAGCTCCCTCTCTGCCCCCAATACCCTCTCCATATCCTCAGAGTATTCAGCACTCTCTTCCCTGCTACCAGGGCCAACTGAACTTTTTTTTCCCCTCTAAGATGGTGTGGATAAGGTAAGGAGATCACAGTGCTACACATTCAGGTGGAACCCAGCTCTCAGACGCCTGGGTCCCTGGAACCTCGGAAGACGGAGGTGGCTAGCGGAAGTACAGCACCGACTGACTCATCACCCCTTCCCCAGAGGGCAGCCTTGGCCGGCTCATCGGAGCCTCATGGATCATAAAAACAAACGCAGCCACCCACCCTGCACCTGTTGCGTATGGAAAGGAGAGGAGAAGACTTCCCCAGCACTGGAGTAGGAGGCACCTGAGCATCTAGACCCAAGCCAGAGATCTCCAGAGACCCAGGAGAGGGTCAGAGGGAAGAGGAGAGGTAGCATCTGCCTGAGAGTCCGCCCACCCCCAGGATTGAGGGGAAAGCGCGGTCTTAACCCCGGCATTCAGAAGATTGGCAAAACCTCCCCCTTCTGCCCACCCCCGCCCCGGTTGCTTGCGCACCAGGCTAGCGCAGGCTCAGAGCGCACCCGGCAGCGCCCTCCCGCAGCCCCCCGCCCCTCTCCTGGCACTGCGGTAGCCTCGGGAGGGGGGCACTGAGACTGCGCAGATCTGCCGCAGCAACAGGCGCGAAGACGGGGGCGGGGGAGCGCGCGGTCCCCGGGACCCTACGCACTGAAATCAGGGAACGAACAGAAGGGGAGGAGGTTATGGGGACGGGATGACAGGACAGACACCGCAGACTGTGACAGTGGACAGGGCTCCTGGACCCGACGGGCTCCCCTCCTCCCTGGAGCTGCCCTAGTCCCATCCGCTCCAGGAGCCCGGGGACTTAGTTTACCTTCCTTAAGCTCCCGAAGAAGGGCGATGCGCTCGGGGCCAGACACCGCAGGCCGCCGGCCGAGGTAGTCAGCCGGCGTCTTCCAAATGCCCGCCGCCTTTCCAGTCCCCAAGCCAGTGGCGCGGGGATCAAAGGGCCCTTGGCATTTGAAGCGGGTCCGCTGCGCTTCCGAGTTGTCGGGCACAGACTGAGCATTTCTCTGGACCGCCGAGAATGCGGACGCGCCCTGGGCTCCTGCCTCCGATCGAGCCTCAGAGGCTGAGCGAGCTCCCACCTGGGGTCCCGAGACGGATGTGGATCCAGATCCAGCTCCCTGTCCAGCCGCAGGTGCCTGCGCAGAAGTGGGTTCAGAGTCGGCAGAGGGCTCTGGAGTGGGGTTGGCTGCGGGGGGAGGAACCGGGGTAACTGCTGCGGGATCCCCGGGTCCCGGCCTGTCCCCGTCCCCGGGGCAGCCCTGCCCCGACTCTTTCGGGCGCATTTTGAGTCCGCAGTCGCCTGCCGCAGCCCGGCCTTTATAACCTGTGCCTGGATGCGCGCCCGCCGGGCCGTACCACGAGCGGGAGGGGGCGGCCGTGGAGCAACTGGTGGTGCCCGGGAGACGGGGTCGCGCAGGGGGCTAGCTAATGGGGTCGGAACGGAGCGCAAAAGGAAGCAAAGAGCAAGGAGAAGAAGCGAGTAGACGTTCCAGCTGGTTCCGCGGGTTTGGACTCCTAGTGCTGCGCTTCTCTCCCCCTCTCCACCTCCGGAGAATGGTTTTGCCCAAAGTCGCCGCTTCTCGGGGATTCGGGCGCAGAAACTCCGAGGTCCCTAACTGGGGGCCACCCCCTTGCTCCGCTCTAGCCCGGAGCTTTCTGGCTGCCTTTCCTGGATCTGGCTTGTGAGTTGGGGCCGTATTGTGTCTTTCCCCGTTAACCGGGAGGTAAATCCAAACTCCCGCACGGTCTCCCCACACTGCCCAGTCTGGCGCGTCACACACTGATCCTCGCGCTCACACCCCCAGTTCTCGAGCCTCTCAACAGCCCCCTTTCTTATTTCTTAGTTGGTCGTAATTGCCTTTCCTCGTGCTTTACCTCTGCCCTCGCTCACTTTGCCTACCTCCTTCCACGCTGGCAAACACCTGTTCTACCGGGAGACCCCGCTTAAGTGTCTCCGCGTTAGGACTCCTCCGACCCCGTCCTCACAGGCCCCAGGGCATCCTTTATGCGATGGCTGCAGTGGTCAGACTGTGACTCTCTCCAGGACCAGACCTGCGCCACTTCAGCGCAAGAAGCGTTTCCTTCAGGGCGCAGCAAGGGACGGGACACATACGAGAGCTGAATGAATGAACTGTGGGGCAGCAAAAGAGTCCAGTGGATATTTCTGTGCCTTTGGACCAGAGGACCCTACAGGCCAAAAAAGAGATGGTTGCGGCACTGATTCTTTTAAAGCCTTAGGATCATTCTTGGTGCCCCGTTTCCTTCTTTTCAATATCGTCAATTAACAAATCCTACTTAATTTGCCTGCTAAATGTTTCTCAAATGTGCCATCTCCTCTTCATCCCCTCTGTTGTTGAGGCCTCATTCTCTCTTCTAGATTATTGTAATTCTATCCCCCATTCAACCCCATCCACAAGAATCCATCTCTAGCCCATCCTGTCACTCATATTCCTATACTAGCTGAGGAATTCAGGAACCCCTTCCCTAAGCCACCGCACCAAGCCAGAGCCCAGGACAGAGGCTATGCCCAAGTTCTGCACCTGGAACAGAGGCTGTTAGTGCTCACAACGTGCTTTGGACACCAAGTGTCCATGACACAGTCTGGAACAAGAGATACAACCCAGGAAGAGGGCTCAGAGCACCCGTCCACCACCACCAGCTCTCCAGTGGAAAAGCATTGTGACTAGAGTATTTCCTTCTGTCTGGGTCCATTCATTCATGTGACAAACATTTCTTGAGCCCCTACTATTATACTAGGTACAGTGCTAGGCTCTCAGGCTAGGGCAGGGATCAAGAGAAACTAGATCACTTCTCTCCTGGAGTTTAGAGTCTAGAAGGGGAAGGCAGATAAACAAGAAAACAAGTAAGGTAATGACAGAGTGTGGGGAGCCCTCTGAAAGAAACAAACAAGGAGCTCTGATGGCGAAAGAATGGAAAGTACCTATGTGACAGGGTGGTCTGGGTAGGTAGGGGAGGAGAAATCATTCGTTGCACAGGATTTTGCATCTCAGCCTACACCCCCACCTCACACAGCCCACTCATGCCCTCCCCCCTCAGATGACAGCCTCTCTCCTCAGGTGCCTGTGTTTCTCACTCCTGATTGGTAAGTCAACCCTAGTGCCGATTCACCTCCCCTTCCCCAAATCCAGCAGCCCCACAGGGATTCATCTGCCAGTTCATCAAAGAAGCAGCCCTGGCCCCTCATTATGTTGTTTCTGAAACAGTGACTCAAAATGCACCGGGGGTGGTGAGTGGGTATAACTTAATGGTAGAGCGCATGCTTAGCATGCAGGAGGTCCTGAGTTCAATCCCCAGTACCTCCGTTTAAAAAAAAAAAAAATGCACTCCCCTTATTGGGAAGTAAAAAGTGGTTCCCCTGAGGAACTCAGGCCCCTCCCAACCCTCGCCCCCCTAGCCCCTGCTCCCTCTTCCTCTCCTCTCTTCTCAACCAGATTCCAGGGCACTTCTGCCAAGTTTTTAAAGGTCACTCAGGCCAGAGGCTTTGGATAAGAAGATGGAACATCTAAGATCCACAGCCGCCTCCTCTGCTTTTCACCTGCTGCATCTTTGATGGTTATAATCTTAGGAACCTTAATATTTGTTGGCTTCATCTCTTCTTTCATCTCAGCTCTTCTCATCCCCCTAAATTAACTTCTACTCCTTATTCGCTCAACAGACATTTATTAAGTAGCTTGTGCCAGGCATTGTGACAGGTGTTGGGGACATATCAGTGAAACAAAGCAGACAAAGATCTTTGCCCATGCAGGGCCCACAGGCAATGGGGAGCTACCAAAAATAAACAAAGAAGTCCATCACATAGTATATTCGATGTGACAAAGGCTGGGGAGAAAAAGCAAGCAGAAGGGCCTGGGGGGTGGGCTGTCGGTTGCAAGTTTAAATATTAGGGTGATCAGGAAATATCTCACTGAAGAGTCACTTAAGTCCAGAGCAGAGGGATGGAGGGAGCCAGGGAGAATATTCACTGACTGAAAAGCAGCAACAGCAAATGCAAAGACTAAAGGAAGAGGTCACAGCGGCTACAATGGCATGAGCGAAGGGGGTTGTAGGTGATGGAGGCAGAAAAGTAACAGCAGAGCCCGATGGGCCGGACCTTATTTGAATCAGGGGAGGGCTTACATCAGAGGAATGATGAGCTCTGACTTAAGTTTTAACAGGAAGGCTCTGGCTGTTCGGCTGGGACTAGGCAGACAGTAGGGGGTGTCTTAGCCCCGTTCCGATTGCTGTAACAAAATACCATAGACTGGGTGGCTTAGGAACAACAGAAATTTATTTCTCGGAGTTCCGTAGGTTGGAAGTCCAAGATTAAGGTGTCTGCTGAGAGTTCCTATTCCTGGTTCACAGAGAGCCCTCTTATCTTCTCACCGAGTCCTCACGTGATGGAAGGAGTGAGGGAGGTCTCTGGGGTCTCTTATAAGGCCGCAATTCTCATTCATGAGAGTTCCAACCTCCTGACATTACCACCTCCCACAAGCTCCTCCTCCTAATCCTATCACACTGGGGGTATGTTTTGACATACGAATCGTAGAGGGAGGGAGGGGACAAAATAGTCTGTGATAACCCTATCACTCTTCTAAAAAATTAACAGTTTTATTGAGATAAAATTCACATACTATAAAATTCACCGTTTAAAAGTGTCCAGTCAGTGGTTTTAGTATATTCACAGAGCTGTGCAACCATCATGCCTATCTAATTTCAGAACATTTTCATCACCCCAGAATGAAACCCCATACCCATTAGTAGTCATTCTCCCTTCCCCTCTCCCCCAGGCTCCTGGAAACCACTAATCTACCTCTGTCTCTATGGATTGCCTATTCTGGACACTTCACATAAATAGAATCATCATACATGGCCTTTGTGTCTGGCTTCTTTCACGTAGCATAATTTTTTCAAGGTTTACAGCAAAACTCAGCAGAAAGTGGAGGTCCCTATATATCCTTTGCCTTCACACATGCATAGCTTCCCCCATTATCATCTCCCCTCAGAGTGGTACCCTAATCTTTCAGAGGTGGATACTGACCTTTGTATATAAAATGATGTCTGAGATTTGCTTCAAAATAACACTGAAACAGGGAGGAGGGTATAGCTCAGTGGCAGAGTGCATGCTTAGCATGCACAAGGTCCTGGGTTCAATCGCCAGTACCTCCATGAAAAAAATAGTAACACTGGAAGGGGAAGCAGTTGGGGGCAGAGATGAAACAATGTTGGCCACAAGTTGGTGACTGTCATTGTAGGGGATCGTAATACTGTTCTCTCTCGCTCAGGTATTTTTTAAGTTCTCCAATATAAAATCTTACCTTTAACATCGTAACGCACAGACACATATTAGCCCCCTGAGAATTCCCTATCCTCTACAAAAAGGGCCAAAAATCAGTTGTCAGCATCTCTCCTGCTTTGTTGCCCCAAATATTCCAATCTTACGTACTTTTACTGTCAGGGTGGCCACCAACTTTTGGGCAGCACATTCAAGCTCTTCTTATTTGGGGCTCCCATCTCACCCACCTGCACTCTTGCCATCCCCTAACATCCCTTCCACTCCAGCCACACGGGACTTCTACCCATTCTTGGGACCAGTCGTACTTTCATTCATTCATTTGACAGGTCTTTACTGAACCCTTTCTAAGGGCCTGGTACTGTTCTAGGTACTGAGGATACAGCGATGAACAAGACAAGCTCCTCCTCTCAGGAACTTCTGCTCTAGTGAAAGCAGACAAGGTAACACCACCTATAATGTCACATGGTGACACCACCTAGGATATCCTGCGGTGATACATTGTGGGAGAGAAAGAGAGCCAAGTAAGAGAAGGACGAACAGATGCTACTGTTTCAGAAAGGGCGCAGCTCCGTCGAGTGGCTGCCCCAGCACTCTCTCCAGCCACCAGCTTCCTGGACAGTCTCACTGTCTTGGACATCTCTTCATCTCCAACACCAAGCACAGAACAGAACATACAGTAGGGGCCCATTCAATTTTTGATGAATAGATGTTTGCTGAATTGAATTATCCCTGCCTTTGAGAATGCAGCCCTGAGGCCCCTGGGAAGTTTCAGGTGAAGAAGGAGGAAGTGAAACGGAGAAGACAGAGATGAAGGGGACCCTGCAGGCTCCCAGGTGACTGCATCTTCTAGGTCCCAGCAGAGGTGCTGGCAACTCTCGCTGCAGCCACCAGAGGGCAGTGCCAGTCCACCTACCACCACCATCCCACCCCACCCCCACTCCCCCAGCTCCCTTGCCTGCAGGGTCGCTAGCCTCTACAAAAGAAGCAGTGGATGGTGATTCCATTTTACAGATGGAAAAACCAGAGCTAAGACCTCCGATCCCTCCGCAGCAAGCATTTTGACCTTGCTGATTGGTGTCTGACACTGCCCAGGACTGTCCAGGAGACCCAGGGTGGGTCTCTGACCCCAAAGGCTCCAGAGAGGGCTGATGTGTCCAGGCAGGGCGAGAGCCCAGGGCTCTGGACTCCCAGAACAGTGCTCCCCACGCCCCACCACAGGTGAGCCCCACCACAGGTGAGCCCCACCGGGAAATCTCGCAGACAGTGCCTGTTGGGAGAGAGAAAATTCAAGGACTGGAGCCACAGAACCTCAGTGGGGGACGCCCAGCACAGTCATGTCCTCCCAGTTCTCACTTATAGCCCCTCAGCCAAGTCCCCACTCACTTCCTGCAGGGATCAGAGTTGGAGGTCTAAGTGGGATACAGAGCAGGCAGGTCATAGGGCCAGCCCTGACCATGGGAAGCAGCTGGGAGGAGGGTGAGGGGAAACAGCACCCACTGTGGAGGGGCAAGGCAATCAGCCAGGTCCAGACTGCAGGGCAGGCAATGCTGGCCAGCCTGGGAGGATGTTCTTCCACCCTCAGGCCCCTCTGAGCCCCCTCCAGGCTCAAGTAGAAGACAGAGGAGCCCTTCACTGCCTGACTTGTCTCCAGAGTCAGCAGCTCCCTCTGATCCTTGGGTCTGTGTCCAGGCTCTGAGCACTTCCCAGGGAATTTGTGGGGTTGGAGATCAGGGAGGGAGGGAGATCCCGACTAGGTCCATACTTTGGGGTGTTATTTCATTTTATAGGTGAGAAACGGGCCCAGAGAGGTCAAGTGACTTATCCAAGGACACACAGCCAAGAAGTTATCAGGGAGATAAGATCACAAAGGTCTGCCTTACCAAGAGTCCACACAAGAAGCTATATTCAATACCTTGTAATGGCCTATAATGAAAAAGAATACAAAAAGGAATATATATATGTATAACTGAATCACTATGCTGTACACCAGAAATTAACACAACATTGTAAATTAGCTATACTTCAGTTAAAAAATAAAATAAAATAAAAATTTTTTAAAGAGTCCATGTGCTGTCCACCGCCCCTCATTGCCTCTCAGATCAGGGAGGGGGTTAGCGGAGCTGTGCCACCCCTTTCCCTGGGGCTGGCTGTGTTCACTGACTTCCTTCCACATAACAGTAGTTACAGGCCTACTGCTAGATCTTATTTAACGAATTAAGAAAGACACTTGTCTATTACTATATCACACACTGTTAAATACTTGGATCAGTTTATATTATATATAAGTTCCCTTTACAGTCTTATGTTTTTATCTTAGGTATTTAAACACATGGTTCTCAGAAGGAGGCCATGAGGTTCACCAGATGGCCAAGGTGGCACAAAATGGCTAAGAGAAATGGATTGAAGCATTTTTGGTGACGTGACCCAATGACTGACGTTGGCTCAAAGAGACTCAGCCAACTGAGGGTGGTAACAAAACAGGAACAGCGGGCAAGTGATCATCACTGAAACTGAGTGATGGGGACATGGAAATTCTTTGTCCTGATCTCTCTACTTTTCTGAATGCTTGAAATATTCTTTGAGATGTTTTCAAATGTTTGTAATATTCAATTCAGTTCCAACACAATTCAATTCTGTTTCAAATAAAGTCCTATTTCTTAAATGTAGATCAACAAACAAGGTTTTAAATCACCCGTAACCTGGTGGTTACTCAGAGAAACCGCTAGACTATGCCAGCACATACTTTTATTTTGTGTGTGTGTCGGTCTTTCCACGTTGATAACTGGGTCTCTATTCTCATTTCAGTACTGCCCAGTGAGAATGTAAATGAGTGAAGAAATAAACAATGCCCTTGCACACCCTGACCTGGCTGGGAACCCCCACAGAAGGGTGGCTCTGTCCCAGAGACACTTCCCTCCAGCAGAAAATACACTTGTTCATTTCCTCTTCCCTCTTTTTTTAAACAAATTTTTTAATTAAGAAAAAAATGTTAAGGGAGATACTGGGGATTGAACCCAGGACCTTGTGCATGCTAAGCATGTGCTCTACCACTGAGCTATACCCTCCCCCTCACATCCCCCTTTTAGCAGCAGAGGTGACACCCTTCAGGAAATCAGAACTCCAGACAGCCCCAACGATGCCCACCCTCTCTGAGCCCTACCACTCAGCCCCAGGGGAGGAGATGCCACTGGGTATGAGTGGGAAGCTGTCCAGGCTGAGTGTCCTTGCTGACAGCCTCAGCTCTCTGCAGCCTGCACACTCCTGTACTCCAACAGCTTGGAATTCTGGGCCCAACACCCCATCAGCCCTCTCAGGAACAGGCCCACCCCATTGGCAGGTGTTGACCCCCATTGCCTGTGAAGAGGGGATGCCTGCCTGCCAGAAACCACAGGTGAAGGAGAGACAGACATTGCCTTACAGACGCTATACCTGCTCTTCCTTCTTCAAACCTCAGTTTGGGCGCCACCTCCTCTAAGAAGCCTTCCCTGATGTAACCTGGCCAGATCTGGGCCCCTGCTCCTCTCTGTGCTTCCCTCTCTCAACACACTGGTGCAGAGCCAAGAACAGCCACTGTGCCCCATTGCTGATACCTCTGAGCCCATCCCGGCCTACAGCAAGGGGGAGATGCTTTGTACCTTGACATAAGCCAGAAATAATGAGGTTGTCCTGAAACTGGGTCTGGTCTTCAAAATAATAAGGCTTGAGCTTTTCCCATAAACCTGGACCCCCTAACAAAACAAGTGTATTCCTGAAGCTAAGTCATGCCCTTTGTGAATGTGCTATGTGAAATACCAGCCACCTGCCGCCGGAGACAGGGCCGTGCTGAGGTTTCCCTTAAATCCCTGTTGTTTCCTATTTGGAGAGCAGGTCTTCCCTGCACTCTCACAAGTAGGCTCTCCGTTCCTTTCTTCTAAACTTGGGTCTCGAGTCTTCCTTCAACACAGGCCGTGAACACTGATTTCCCCGCCGGGGGACCCCACCAGACTCGCCAGCTCACAGCAGGCATTGCTGGTCCCCATCTCTGAGTCCCAGCGCCTGGCCTAGGCTGGCACCACCCAGTCAACCCTTGATAGGTGATTTAGCCAACGAGGAGATTCCGTCAGTGGACAGGGTCTGATACACACCGACCCCAGGCTATTCCTCAAGGCCCAGCTCTCCCCAGAACCCTCCCAACCTTGGGAGGAGGGTGGGCAGAGTGCCTCGGAATTGAGTTAGGTGTCCTGGATTCATATCCCAGCCCTGGTGCTCACACAGCTGTGTCGCCTTTGAACGTTTCCTAACCTCTCTGAGTCTCAGGGGCCTCACCTTGTATAATTTACCTTCATTTAAAGACACACCTCACAGGGCTGTGGTGATTAACAGAGATTATTCAATAAAACACTTAGCACCTGAGGGCTCAAAACTGCTGTCGAGTCGTTAATGTTACTTAAAACAACTGAGTTACAGGAAGGTCACTGAAACTTCTTCGGCCTCAAAAGTAAAATGAGAGGCAATTACCTCCAACCTCAAAGTCGTTTTTTCTCAAACTCCCCACCCAGGTTCCTACGTCCCTGTCTTTGCTGTTCCCGTTGCCATGAATACTGGCGCCTCGCAGGCACGCTCGGCAAACGACTCGTCCGGATTCAGAATGAGGCGCGAAAATCCCCCACTTCCTCCCCGGGCTCCCGGACCCGCCCAGCCTCCTAGGCGCATGCGCACTTTCCCGCTGGCCTGCCGGTGCTGGCTCACTGTCCATCTCGCCCAGGAAGACCAGGATGCTGGCCTCCCTAGCCCCAATGCCTTACAAAGCCTGGCAAAGCGCAGGCCCTTAGGAAGCATTCGGTGAATGGAGGAACGAGTGAATGAATGACCCACAAATCTAGCCAATGCAGCGCTGCCACTGTCCCCCAGGGACGTCAAACTTCTAGCAACACAGACAATACAGGACCGCATTGTGAATCATTTTCCAAAGCTTCGTGGTACTAGCACTTTATTGTGAACGTAGGGGTCAACTTAATTTCTCAAATCATTCCCACACATCCTGGGTGTAGCTGAATTCCTCCGTATTTCCTACCTGTGCACAGATGTTTTTAGATCAAAGTGTAGAATTTAGGATTCCATCTAATTATTTCCTACGTAGTTAGCTTATTGACTGAATCTTTGAAGCCAACTAACATGCTTTGGGGAGGAGGTCGTGTAGAACTGTTTAAAACAATTTTTAGTGGAAGACTCACTCTATTAACTTATTAGATAATAAGTTATTTTTCATAACTTATTTTTTTAATTGACAGGCTTTATTTTTAAGAGCCATTTTAGGTTCACAGATGAGAATTTAAGACTTATTTTAATACTTTCTTTTTAATTTATAGTCAGTTTACAATGTTGTGTTAATTCCTGGTGTGCAGCATAGTGAATCAGTTGTACACATATATATTCCTTTTCATATTTTTTCATTATAGGTTATTACAGGGTATTGAACATAGGGAAAGGTGGATGGAGGGATAAATTCGGAGCTTAGGATTTGCAGACACTAGCTACTACTATATATAAAATAGATAAACAGCAAGATCCTACTGCATGACACAGGGAACATATTCAATACCTGTATTATTTTAATAACTTGATGTTGAAATCTCACATTGTTGGATTATGCCCCTTATTCTGGCTCACCACCATTTCTTGGGGGGGGCTCACTTCTGCCATCTAGCGAGTGACTCTCCCTTGTGATTGGTATCAGCATTGTTGTCTGCATTGGTCTGTCTGACTGCTTTAGTACTGTTGATACCAAAGTAGTGATGTTGACCATTCAAGTGGCAGAGACCTTCCTCTAGACCCTCCAGAAAGACAGGGCCAGGTTCCTATTCCTTGGGTGTGGCTCAGTCAGGTCTGCCCACCTCACATAGGCCTGCATTTCCCATCTGGTCTGCTACTCCATCAGCTCCTTTGCTGAAACCCAGACACTCGGTTCTTCTGCTGGGTCCCCCACCAAACCCACCTAAAAAGCAGCAGTTGGTCTAGGAGACTCATTCCTAGTCACAGGAGGCATGACTGGTGGTCTACCCTAGGTCTTCTACATCCTTTCTTTCTTCCTTTTAGAAACCTGATTTTTTTTTCAAGTGGCTGCCGTATTGTTTCCCAGCTTCCCTTGCAGCAAGAGATGGTTATATGACAGTTTTCAGCCTATGTCCAGATATATCCCTCGGGTAGATTTCCCTTCTAGAAGGCAAAAAGGCAGTCTCTCTAGAAAAGAGCTCACGCCCTGTCCCCTTCTTCCTGCTGGAATCACTGTGCTTTCTCACTTCCTCTTGTTTGGAAGGTGAAGCAGGCATTATTCCCATTTTACAGATGAGGACATTGACATTCAGCGAAGTGAATCAACTTTCTCAAGGTTGCAGGGCTCAGACAGCTCTTCCATGAAAACTGAAGGAGCAGTTAATTCACTCCATTGAGATTAACTTGCCTTGTTTCCCTTTGTGACTAGGCTGCCAGGAAGCTCAGCACCTAATGAGGAAGTTCAATTATGGCTAGTGTTAACCCTTAACATGGGTGCTTTGCTGCCCCTTCCTTTTCCTTGTCCTCACTGCCTGTTTTGAGACTTGAAAGACCAATCCTTTCTTGTAATCCATCTTGAGTCCTATTTTGGAAAGATGGAAGGCGTGGAAAAGAAAATTATCTTTCATTGGCATCCCCAGATCCCCTCTCCACTCTGTTCTAGGCAGAGGGGGACATGAATGGACCGCAATGATGGGCTCTCTGGTCTCCGCTTGGGTTTGGCCAACAGAAAGCACCAGTAGGAGGGAGCAATGTCGCAGCCTCCCCTTGTCAGGAGCCTTATCTTGGGTCCTATCACCAAGCAGCACTCCTTCCCTTCCTGCCTGACTAGAAGAGGTAAGTTTACCACAGTAAGCCCAGGGTACTGCCCTTCTCCCTCACTGTTTCCTATACCTGCCCACACCTCTGTAAATGGTCCCTTTACCAAATTCTGAAATTACCCAAGTTGAGTGTTTCCTATCAGGGCCCTCTTACGGGAATGTCTGTATCCTTCCAAACTCATTTATTGAAGTCCTGGCCTCCAATGTGATAATATTTGGAGACAGGCCTTTGGCAGGTAAACAGGTTTAGATGAGGTTGCAAGGGTGAGACCCTCGTGATGGAATTAGTGCCCTTATTAAGAGGGAGAGAAACCTCTCCCCCTCTGAACAGGCACCAAGGAAAGGCCATGGGAGCACACAGCAAAGGGGCATTGTCTACAAGCCAAGAAGTGGTCTCTCATCAGACATGGAATCCACTGGCACCTTTATCTTGGACTTCCAGCCTCCAGAGCCGTGAGAAATACTTGTCTGTCGTTTAAGCCACCAGTCTACGGTATTTTGTTAAGAGCAGCCCGAGCAGACTGACAGGCCCTGAACACAGCGCGTTGTTAAAAGACCTTCTTGTGATCTCTGAAAATTCTGTTCTCCCCTCCCTTCCATGGCTTCCCTTGGTGGAGCTCCACCCAGCATCTCACCCCTCTGGCCAGCACCTTACAGCCGCCTCCTAATGGGCTCCGTGCCCTGGTCCCAGCATCCATACCCGCCCCTAACATCACATCTGTGACAC
Source organism: Camelus dromedarius (assembly GCF_036321535.1). Classification (NCBI taxonomy): domain Eukaryota; kingdom Metazoa; phylum Chordata; class Mammalia; order Artiodactyla; family Camelidae; genus Camelus; species Camelus dromedarius. Next base: position 57,035,364 of record NC_087451.1, read on the forward strand.
TGCTCCTCCATGAACGAGGCCATGGTCTCCTCCACTGTCTGAGCTCCAGGCAGTAGAGAAATGAGACAATGGACCTGGTGAGTGCAGGCCCAAAGGGACCACGTGTTTCAGGCTTGGCATGAGAGTTAGCCCTCCCTAGGAAGGAGAATTTGGAGACATGGGTGGGGGACCATCAAATAAGGTGACAATGACACCAACATGATGGGTAAAATCATAGCCGTTGCACAGGACATTATGGAGCAGAGAAGGGGCACCAGCTCAGCCTGGCCGGGACAGGGCAGATCCCAATGGGTGAGCAGCTGAAGGTATTCCAGGCAGAGGTAACAGCATGAACAAAAATCAGGAGGCAAGAGACAGCGTGGAGGATGCTGGCTGAGTGGCTGAGGGGGGGGGGGGGGGAGGTGAGCAGGGGCCAGGTGGGCCCACCACAGACCAATAGCGGGCTTTGACTCCAAGCCACAGGCCAGGGGTGTGTTCTGCCCAGGAGAGCTCAGCCGAACTTCATTAAGGCTGGACGGGGGCAGAGCAGAATGGAGGTTGAGAGGCTGGCAAGGAGGTTCCCCACTGGAGACAAATAATGCCTGGTGTTCCCGAAAGGGGTGACACAGAGCCCCAGTCATCTCTTCACCCTTCCTAGCCTCCTAAGGTGCGAAGTTGTGTGTATTACATTAAATTAAATCAACTCTGGCTCCTGGAATGCTCTTCTCCCTGCCACTCCTCTCTCCCTTACTTTCCCTGAACACAAGATGGCCATTAGGACACTTGGCATCCAGCCTCAGAGGCATCTGGCTGCTAAGGGAGCCCCATCTCCCCATCCCGCTCCCCAAAACAGCCTCCATCGGATCTGTGTGTTAGTTTTATTGTCTTTGCTTTGGTCTATACAAAAAAACCAATAACCAAAAACATAAAGCAGTAATAATAAAACTCTCTGCTGGGACCTCCCCCAGCCCCCACACCCATGTGCAGGAGGTGGTGGGGGGAGTTGGAAACAGGAAGGGGAAGAGAAAGCCCCTCACCGCACACCAGAGGGGTCAGCCAAGAGCACTTCTCAGGGGTCAGCTAGGGCAGTTACATGGGTGGGAGGGGGGTGTGAGGAAGCTGTCCCCAAGCTCCCCTGGGGTGGGTGCCAAAGCCAGTTGAGCATTCTGGAGAGAGGAGCAGGCAGTGTCCTGGAGCGGGGGACTCGCTCTCCACATCTTCGCCCCATTTCCCTGGACAATCCCTGAACTTTTCAAGAGAAGCTTTGGATTCTGGGTCTTTGGGCCTTGAACCTGGGTCCCAGAGACCCCAGGGGCTCAGCACAGTTGCTGAATGGAGTTCAGTGATCAGAGCCACAGGAGAAACCAAAGCCCCGTGGGGCCCAAGCCACTGAAGACAGCCCGAGAGGAGGGGAGATTTCCAGGGGAGGGCAGCCCAGGAGGAGGGGCAGCCCAGGAGGAGGGTAGGTTTCTGGGGGAACAGAGGGTGCCTCGAGTCTAAAGCTTTAGTGCCAGGCCCTCGGGGGTAGGAAGGGGGTGTCGGGCCCTGGACCCCTGGCCCAGAACAGAAAAGCAGGAGCAGATCACCATCCCAAGAAAGACCCTACAGAGGACCTCTGGAGGCGTGGGGTTCAGCCGGAAGCTGCAGCCTTGCTGCCCGGGCTCAGGCACTTTGCTATCTCGCCCCATCACCTGCGCGGAGAGCCTCTCAGATGGGAGACCGCACCTGGGGGAGGGGCAGACACAGAGGGATCAGGCTGGGCCTGTGACCCCTAGGAGCTCATGCCAGTCCAGAGTCACCCGCCGACCACCCATAGGAGGAGCAGGACCCCCCACCCCGAGCAGAGATAACAAAACGTGGCAGGCTGAGGCCTTCTCTCGGGGAGCTCAGCACCAAGAAGCCCACACTTATCCCCCAAAAAGGAGCCAGGGTTTCAACGGAAACATGAGAGGGCCTCAGCAGGAAGGAGGTTCTAAAGGGAAGGGAAAGCGCGAGGGAGAGCTGCAAAGTGGGGAGGCATCATACTGGGATCCAGCCAGCTAGGCCAGCATGTGGTCCGCAGTGGGGTAGGGGGGCCGGAGGCCGTCGCTGTAGGTGTCGATGGGATAGTCCCCGTCCATGTCCATGTGCATCTCCAGGGGGTCCAGGGGCACATCACTCGAGTACATGGGGCGGTAGGTGGCATCCATGTCTGGGAAGGAGAAAGGAGCTCCATCTAAGGGTCTCAGGCTACCCTGTGGGGGGCCTGGACAGACCTCAGCCACACTCCAGGGGGCCTGCCCTCCTCCCCAGACTCCCATGCCAGGGATTTGGACAGGAGTACACGTGAACACTACGGTGGCTGTCCCTGGTCCTCTGGCAATGGGGATACAAAGCCGCTTTCTCTCTCACACCCACACAGCACCCCACCCCCCGCCCCAGACTCTCTGGGGTCCTGAGGAACTCTGCACACTTACCATCTGCATAGGGTTCATTGATGGGGATCATGCTCTGGGCCTAAGGATGGAGACAAAGAGAAACATTGTGGGAGAGGGGAAGGGTGGAAAATGCAGGCTCTGGGCTGGGGGGCACTGAGAAGATGCGTCTATAAAGGGTGCCAGGGGAAAAGCAAAGACCCCTTGAAGGGACAGAGGATGAGATGGGGTCACACAGTGCCTTGATCAACTTCCGTCCTCAGGAACCTCCCCAGGGTCCCACCATTCACGCTTGGGGGCACTCACAGAACTAGAACAGCCCAGGGGAGGGGAGTGGAGGGCAGACAGGACTGGATAATGGGTACTGGGAGCTGCCCTACCCAGAATCAGGGCAGCCACCAGCTTATATAGCACTTTGTGAAAGTTAGAGAAAGGCACCCCTGCCCCAGTACTTTATATTAGTTTGGACAAAATAAAAATGCCATTATGCAGGTCAAAAATAGTTAAGATGGTGCAACCTACAACTTCCATCTGTTGAGAATTGTCATAAATGATTCAATTATAAAATAAAAATCTATGAAGTTGACAGGAGGTAGGAGCCCCCTTAAAAGTGCCATCTTTGTGCAGTGTGCAACTTGCACAACCATATACTGCAGCCCAACTCCAGGTACTCACAGCCTCCCAGGCGGCAGGGTCGTGCTTGAAGAGGGAGTTGGTGAGCTCCACAGACACACGCTTACGGTAATCTGGGTTCTTGTCCTCGGAGATGCGGAACAGGACAGCAGCAGCGTAGGTGGCTGAGCAGAGGGAAGAAGACAGGCCAAGTCAGGCCCCTGCCTCCACCCAGACTGGGGGAACAACATCCAGCCTCTCTCCTCATCGCCCCCCCAGCCCCAGCCTAGACCCTCACCGGTGCCCTCGTTGCGGGAGTGCAGGAGCTCCATGAGTGGGGCTGAGGCCCCCTCAGCATCAATGGCGTCGGCTGCCTCCTTGTCCTGGGCCAGCTCACACAGCACCCCAGCAGCTACACGCTGGATGTTCTCCACCGAGGAGTACAGGAGCTGGGGAGGGGGGCGCAGGGCCAGTGTAAGGCAGACTGGCAGCACACCTCACAGCCCTGCCCACCTCTGCCTCCCTTTTTTGGATTTAACCCAAGTCCACACTAGGAAATGTGTAAAGTCTAAGAAAAGTATAAAGAAACAGAAAAGCAGCTACAATCCCCCAGCCAGATACAGCTTGTTAACACACTGGCATACTTCCATTGGATTTTTATCATCACTTTTAAACATATATATATTTACAAATATATATATGTAAATCATATAGATATATGATTCCCTTTTGGCGGAGGAGGTAATTGAGTTTATTTATTTATTTACTTTTTTAATGGACGTACTCGGGACTGAACCCAGGACCTCGAGCCTGCTAAGCACGCTCTACCACAAAGCTATACCCTCCCCCTGTAGTACAGGAGAGCAGATCTGACTCTGTTGTATCTGTTCTTTTAGCTCTAACCGGTGTGCCCTGTTTTCTAGGTTTATTCTTGCTAGCTCTGCACTCTTTGTAAAACATTGTTGCCTTTAGCCTGTCTGGTAAACAGGAGAGCCTTTTCTCAAGGCTCTGACCTTTAAGGATATTAACACTTCTGCACTTACATAAAGACAAGCTGCAGAATAGAACCTAACCTTTGTTTTGTTGAAGGTTTACAGGGGCACCATGACCTGACCCACGTGGACAGCTGCAAGAACAAAGAATTCCTGCAGCAAGAAGTTTGTAACAACCAACCACACCCCCTCCCGGTTTTCTGTGTAAAAGGAGCCTGTATTCTGACTGGAGCAGGATGGTTCCCCAAGACGTTAGTCTGCCATCCTCCTGGTCCGCCTGCTTTCTGAATAAAGTCACTATTTCTTGCCCCAACACCTCATCTCCCAATTTTTTGGCCTGTCATGCAGCCAGCAGAACAGTTTGGACTTGGCAACATCCCTGACAGATTCCTGTTTGTTTTTTTTTTTAAATCAAATATTGTAGCAGAATGCTTTTTCCCATATAATTCAACAGCTGTTCTTAAAAACCTGAGTTCATATTGATATTCAGGAGAGAAAGAGGCAAGGTAGATAGGCAGGGGATTGAGAGGTATAAACTACTAGATATAAAATAAATAAGCTACAAGGATATATTATACAACACAGAGAATACACCCCAATATTTTATAGTAACTATAAGTGGAGCTAATCTTTAAAATTATGAATCACTATGTTGTACATCTGAAATTTACATAATACTGTACATTAACTATATCAATAGAAAAAAAAGGATGGAAGGAAGAGAATGCTACAAAGCAAACAAAAACAAAAATTAAAAGTCCTCATCGATCACAATTGGAGGTAGTTACCGGTACCAATTCCTTGCTTGGAACATTAAAAATTAAAGGATTAAAAAAAACTTAAAGGAAAATTTCAAAGACAAAAAAATTCTTCAACACCATTGTCTATCACCTCATGATATAATGGACCTTTTTTTTTTTTTAAGTTTAGATTTTTACTTTCAGTTTTTTGGTTTTTGTTTCCCCTTAACAGAGGCATTGAGAATTTTACCCAGGACCTCGTGCACGCCAAGCACATGCTCTGCCACTGAGCTATACCCAACAAACCCCTCAGTCTGTCCTCAATTCTAAGTAAGGTTGCAATTGTCAGCGGTGTGCATACATCTATTATCATATTTAAATCACATCATGTTGGGGAAGGTACAGCTCAGTGGTAGAGTGCGTGCCTTGCATACACAAGGTCCTGGGTTCAATCCCCAGTACCTCCATTAAAAACAAGTAGATAAAAACCTAATTACCTCCCCCGCCAAAGATAAATTAAAAAAATTTTTCTTAAAAAAATCACATTATGTTATTTCAAAAGGAGCAAGTCCCAGACCTGTACTACTTGATCAAAGGAGACCAACATTTTCAAGGCTCTCTATACATACTGTGGAATTGCTTTCTGGAGAGGTTTTACTACTTTATCTTCTCCTAGTGGGGTATGAAACAGCCCATTTTATAGCATCTTCACCACCACAAAGCACTCCCATTTTTTTCTCCGCCAATTTGATAGTGGAAACTGGGCTCTCACTGCGGGGTAAGCTTCATTCCTTTAAACTCCCAGGGCTGAGCATTGCTTGTTCATGAGCCACCGGGGAATTGCACGTCCTCCTCCTATTACCCGACTAGGGTCTACTATTACCGAGCTCTCTTACATGAAAGATACCAAATTCTTGTCTGCTCTGATGCTTGCAAATATTCTCCCAGTTTGCTGTTTACTTTTTAATGCTTTCAGGCTGTCTAACATTAAAACATCATTCTTGTTTTCATTTGTGGCCTCCTTTGCCTTTGAGCTTGGAAAGGCTTTCCCACGCTAGGATTTGTTAAGTGGTCACTCTTGGTGTGGCCACTTTTCTCCAAACTCCTCCAAAGACTCTTGATGCCTAGCCAAGATGCCCTCAAACCCAAGGCTACCAACCTTCCCCTTCCAGTAGTGGGGATAAGCAGGGGTTGGGGGGAACCTCTCCTGCCCAGCTGCCCCAGACTCACCTGCACAAACAGGGGGATGGTGTTAAGTCGGAAGATCTCCATGCGGTTCATGGGATCCCGGGCAAGGATGTGCAGGGCTCCAGTGCAGCCCTCCACGATCTCCTCCATCCTCACGCCATCCTGCACAAGAGAAGGCACTGGGGTATAGCAGCAGTGGCTCTTAGGCGTGGACACACACCTTAGGCGTGGACACACACACACACACACACACACACACACACCCCATGACACTAGCAACTCTCTCTGGTCCTTGGAGTTGGTGTCAATTGCAACTTGCCTCCCAAGATGCTCACATGTGCACACATTCACAGAGGACACCCTGACTCCTGGGGGGTGGCAGTCCCAGGCCCCACCAGCTCACTCACCGTGTAGGGCTGCTGGGTGCCTGCAGCCACGTGGCGCTGGGCATCCTGGTGGGCCTTGACCAGCAGCTGGACAAGGCGGGGAATGACCGCTGCCTCCTGCAGTGGGGCATGGTTGGCTGGGCACAGGGCCAGATTCCGGATCAGGCCGATGGTTGCCTGGCAAGAAAATGGACACCCATTCAGGGCATTTCCTGGGCATCTGGAAGACCCCACTTCCCCAGCATCATCTCTTCCCTCTCATCTCTGTTCCCCTAGGCCAACCACAGACATGGTGGAAGAGCTCCAGAAAATGAGACCACCCCCAGCCATGCTCCTTATTCCATAGAATCTGTGGGTCCTCATGTCTGACTCTAACGGTCCCTCCTAAGATGATACCCCATTCCAGAATATTCCACCAGCCCCCACGCCCTGGCCCTAACCCCTGTCCCCTCTCTCTTAACCACCTCCTCTCTCCAACAGACAACACTACTTGCTTTTCTGACAGTTCTGATTATCAGGGAGTCCTCATTAAGGGTGACCCCAAAGCCTCCTGCTATGGTGATGTTCATACTGTAATCAATCCCTAGTAGGGCAGCTCTGGGAAGAGGTCTTCTTCCCAGGTCCCCCAACTCCCAAGAGTCATTCTGGCCTCCTAAGTTTCCTCAGGATCTAATAAAGCAATTTATCATCTCACTTGATCCTAAAAACAAGAAGCCAGGAGGGCAGGGATGAAAAGCATAGGAGAGAGGATGTCGTGAACACGGGGTGGATGATCTGCCAAGGTCACTTGTCAACTTAGCTGCTGAAACAGGAGGCAAGCCACCCCCCCCCCCGCCCCCTGCCTCAAGCTTGCCTTGACCAAGCCCATGGAGGGGCCACGTGCTGCCCTGTCTCTAAAATAAAAAATATATAATCACTTAGCATCATTCTTATCTGCACTGTTAAGTTGTTGAAAATTACAGCAGTAAGTCCCTGCCAGCTGGCTCCAGACCCTAGTCTGTGGTAGCCCCTCCTTGAAGCTCTATTCTCGGGGATGGCCCAGCTGTAAGACAGATTCTGGATGTCAGAGCCATTGTGAAGGTCTAAACCGTTACATTAAGAGCGGGATGAGCTTTTGCCTTATTGGAGCCACTGTATTACAGGCCTCTTTGTTACAAAAGCTTTGCCTGTACCGATACAGCGCTTACTCCTGTCTTCAGAGCTCCTTCCCTCCCCTGACCCCACCATGCAGCAGGCGGCACCTTGACCAGTGGCCACTGGTTGGGCTGGTTAAGCAGCTTCACGATGGCTGGGATGCCGTAGTTGAGGCGCACAGAGTTCTGGGCCATCTCTGCCTCGGGGTGGCGGCTGGTGAGGTGGCGCAGGGCACAGACAGCGGGCTCTGTGATGTCGTCCTTGTCGCCCGCGCGCAGGATGGCATGGATGAGCGCCTCCACGCCGCTGTTCTGCGTCACCAGCGTCTTGTTCTTGCTGTTGTTACACGTCAGGTTGGACAGAGTACCCGTGGCGCAGGTGAGGACGTTGACGTCGTCCACGCTCAGCTGGTTCACCAGGATCTTCAGCACGCTCTCCAGGCCCTCCTGGGGTCGGGGGAGGCAGTGGAGAGTGAGGGAGACTCCCCAGGGCAGGGTCTTCCCAATATATCCGAGGGGAGGAGGACAGCCTAAGGGGGTCTCCAGCACACTTAGCTGATGATGCACCCTGCCTGTGTGTGCCCTCTAACTTTCACCTCCGTGATCCCACCGACACCCCATGAGAGGGTAATTCTAACCCGTGGGGCAGCTGGGGCTCAGAGAAGTTGAGGGCCTTGCCCACAGACACACAGCTAGTGAGCTGGATATGAACCCAAGCCCATCTCTAAGCTCCATGCTCTTTCCTCCACCCTCTCCTGCCCCTGCTCTGGGTCCACAGATACAACAGAGCTCTACGCAGGCCAAGGGAGGCCCCTAAGCCAGAAGGAAACTGTTGAGGAGGCCATATGCTTCGGTAGCAGGCCCAGCTGACCTACTTTTACACACTTCTCACCTTCCTAGGCCTTCACTGCTGCCCACTCAGTGGTCCCCAGGCCAAATCTGCTTTCAGGAAACATCCCTAACCCAGAAGTCGCCCTTCTCCCAGGGAGAGTCACGTGGACCTTGTGGTAGAACAGAAAAACCCCAGGCTCTGGGGGGCAGACATTTCTGGGTTCAAATCCCAGCTCTGCCATTGACTGGCTGTGACCAAGGGCCATTCCTTAACTCCCGGAGCCTGTTTCTTCATCTAACGATGGACCCCACACTCTCCCTCTGGGTATCGAAAGGGGTAAAGGGCCAGTGTCCCCAGGTGCCTGGCGGAGTCCAGCACATGGTGTTTGATAAGCAGCCCACTGATGCAGTTCTTAGGAGTGACGGTCAGGGTGCAAGAGAGGACCAGAAGACCTGTCCTAAAACTGCATTTCTCCCTCAGTTGTTTTTAGCCATCGGGGCCCCCAGGCTGTCTCTCGCACACTGCTACTCCCTGCCCATGGTCTAGATCAAAACAGTTCCTCTGGTACCATCTGAACCCCGGCTTAGAAACATCAGCCTCCCTCTCCTAGTCCCCTTCTTGAATCTCTAAGAGAGGTTAGAGCCTTAGGTGAAAGGGATGAGGGGCTTGAGGGCACTTCCAGCCTCAACCACAGTGGAGCCAGATTTAGAGGCCTCAAGTCTCACAGGCTCCTTAAGGTCAGACTCCCAGACAGGAGGCTGGCCGTGCTAAGACGGGAGGCCAAGGCAGCTGAGGAAGCAGACCCAGGCCCAACCCGTCGCTCACCTGCTTGGTGGCCACATCCGAGAGGTTACGCAGGGTCCAGAGGCAGTTCTGCACCAGGCGGGGGCTGTTGCTGGTCAGGTGTTTGCCCAGGGCCTGCATCCCACCTGGGGTGGGAGATAGGGAGCACGTCAGCCATAGGGGAGCACAGTGGATGGAGCCCAGCCACTAGTTAGGGCCCCTGTCCTTGCCCACCCAGCCACATGGGCCATCCTCACGGACCATAGTACTCACCAGCCTCCACAATGGCGGGCTTATTGCTGGAACACACAGACAGCACCTTGAGCACACGGCTGGTGGTCCAGAGCAGCTTCTCATAACTGTAGTTGCGCATAATCTGCACAAGGGCCTGGGGTCCTCCATTGGCCAGGATGATGAGCTGTGGGGGGAGGGGGGAGGGAATGTGAGACAGATGAAAAATATGACAAGGAACAAAGAAGGGAGAGAGGGAGGTGACAGAGCTGTTTTCACTGAGCTTCATCGAAAATCTGAATAGCTTTTGTGATGATTAAATAAGCCAAAATGTAGGAGAAAATGATAATACACAGTGCTGGCAAAGATGAGGTGAAACTACTAACAGATATCACCACTGATGGCATTGTAAACAATGCAATCCTTTTGGAAAGTATCTGGCAATCTGGGAAAAAGCCTAGAAAGAGTAAAAACCCTTAGCCCCACTGATGATAAAATGTTCTCACTCTTTGGGAAAAGCTGTGTCCCCAAAGATGTTCATTACAAGTGGATAGTCATAAAGATGTTCATAAAGATGGAAAATTGGGATCAACATAGATGCCCTCCATCAGAATACAGTCCAGGTCCTCCACTTAATGAAATGTTATTTGCCATTATAGAGGGTGATTCTGAGGACAGTTGAGCCAACAAAAAAAAAAAGCTTTTAAAAATATCATGTAGAAAACAGACACAAACTGCTCTGACTACAACTATGTACCAATATGTCCACAGGAAAGCACTGGAGGAAGCATGTGAAGATAACAGGGGTTATGTGAGAAGGATGAATGTCTTCTTTCGTTTATCCTCAAAATATTCAGTAATACGATGAAATATGTACACCTGCATATACATACACAGTTAACCTAAAAAGGGTTAAGGAGGCAGTGGCTGGAAGCTGCAGCTGGACGGAAGGTGATGCCACAGGAGCGGCGGTCCTGGTTGGGAGCCCACCTTGCTCTCCTGGTTGCCATAGGCCAGGAGCTGCAGGCAGTCGGTGGTGATGGCCAGGAACTTGGGGTTGTTCTTGTTGAGCAGGGGCACCATCTTTTGCAGCCCATCCGCCAGGCGCACCGCCATCTTGGCGCCCTCCTGGTAGAGCAGCAGGTTGTGCAGCGTGGTGATGGCGTAGAACAGGACAGACTCCACAGGGGAGCTGGGATGGGAGCAGGGGGTTTTTGTCAGTCAGGTCCTAGATGGATGTAGGCTACCTCCCCCAGTACCGACACACTTATAGAAATAACCGTCTGCTAGTATCTCATCATCCTTTGAGTCTAGCCTCATCTTTTTTTTTTTTTAAAGGAAATAGCTTTATATTTTAGCACCTGTAACAAACAAACAAACAAACAAAAAAACCCAAAACAAAAAAATATCACCCAAGTAAATAGGTCCAGGAATGTGGTTTTAGAAGCTCCCTTTGGAGAATGTGTGAACAGAGGATATAATACTGGCTGTTCAGTAAAAAGACCTTCATTCAAGTCCTAGCCAAGTCCCTTTTTCACTGGATGCCCTCAGGTGATTCATCTGACCTTTCTCATTCAGTTTTTTTTTTTTTTTTTCACTTCAAAACCCAGAATTTTATAACTGGCATAAACATTTCCATTACACCAAAAACAACAAAATACCTAGAAATAAGCTTACTTAACCAAGGAGGTTCCCTATACTCTGAAAACTGTAAAACACTGATGAAGGAAACTGAAGAGGATACAAATGGAAAGATAACTTGTGCTCTTGGATTGGAAGAATCAACACTATCAAAATACTAGCCTCACTCTTACATACAGAGCACGCAGCATCTCTCCTCTCTCCACTGGGACCATGGCTCCTGCTCTGGGCTCCAGGCTCAGTGCTAAGCTCACAGTTAAGTCCTCATGACACCTGTCCCAACTGAGTAACTGTCATGTGGAAGGCCTCGTTCTAGAGAGGCATTGCAAGGGATTCATAGAAGAGTGGAGTCAGTATCTCCACCCTCAGGGAACTGGTATGTGAGCAGATGGGCCATGCTGACTGCCACTGTGAGAAGGGCGGGCCAGGAGACCCCTCCACGATGCTCAGACACACCCAGGTCAGCCTGGTATGGAGGTAAGGAAAAAGGCAACATTGCCAGGCTGGGAAAGATAAAGGTGGCAAGGGACTTTGCACAGGATACTCCCTCTGCCTGGAATACTCTTCCCTTCATCTACACCAGCCAAACTCCATCCAACTGCCAATCCCCTGACATTAAAGTCAACAGCTTCTTAGAGCTCCTCTGACCGAACTTGGACACACCTTTGCCCTAGTCTATACTGTATCCTAATAACTAACCTGCGAGTTACATGTCTGTCTCCCCTGCTAGGCTGCGAGCAGCTGAGCACCAGGACTGGGCATGGCTCTATACCTGGCATGTAGTAGGTGCTCAGTAAATGTATGGAAACCCAGGGAAGAGAGAGGAAGAAGTCCAAGTGAGGGGAAGCAGTAATACCAAAAAGCATGACACTCATTTATATGTGTGTCTGGGTACTTCTGTAGGCACGGGCATAAAACAAAATGTTCATTGCATGGCCTATTGGTGAAAAATAACTTGACTGTGTATTTTTCTATTTTCTCTAATGAATCCTATTAAAATAAAAATAAAATAAAAATAATAAAATACTTTTCACGTATTAGAATTAAAACAATGTTCCAATTAAAATTGGGAAGGCTGTCTTATTTGTTTACAATCCACTTCAGTTTCTGTAAAACCAGTTCTTTTGGAAACCAAATAGAGGTCCCCATTTGGATGCAAAATAAGACCAGCCAAATGCAAGACAGATGAAATCAAATTTAGATTGACCCTTTGATTCTTATAAATTTTATCAGAATGCTTTCACCCAAATAGCTGGGACTCATCTGAGACATTTGGAATGATTTCTGCACTGGGGAAGCGTAGACGCCAAGAGGGGAAACGCGCCCGCAGTGAGATGGGGTGGGTACCTGAGCATGCGGACCAGGGCAGGGATGCCGCCTGACTTGAAGATGGCAAGGAGCCCCTCACGGTGATGGGAGAGGTTGTGCAGGATGCTGGTGGTGCAGCGGGCCGTGTCCAAGTCACTGGTGTTCTGCATGGTGCGCACGACAGCCGCCACCAGCTGGGGTGAGCCCATCAGCGCCCGCCGAGACGCCTCCTTCTTCGACAGCTGGTTCACAATCATGGCCGCCTTGGTCACCACTACCTGGGGGCAGCGGGGAGGAGGGGAGGATGTGAGCAGATGGGCCAGGCTGACTGCCACTGAGAGGGAAGGGCCAGAAGACCCCTCCACAACATTCAGACACCCCCAGGCCAGACTCTTCCTGCTAATGGGGCTCTGGATCAATGACCTCGCTCCACCCCGGGTAGGGCCCTCTCCTACAGACATCTGACATCTCCCCTCCCTGTCATGCCTGTACCCCAGCCAGGCCCCTCACAGACCGGGTCCTCATCATTGAGCAGTTTGGTGAGCTCGGGCAGGGCCCGGGTGGCCAGTTCAGCGTCGTCCTGGTAGTTGATGAGATGTACAATGGCTGACTTGAGCAGCTGGGATGGCTCGGCCAGCCGCTGCAGGTTGGTGGTCTGCCCCTCCACCTGAGTGGCCAGCAGCAGCGAGCTGTCTTCTCCTGTCACACCAGGACACATGGCCTCCCGCACCCGCTTAGCTCTGGCCGTTGTGGACATCTGGTACTCCAAGTCACCTGGGGGCCAACAGGCAGGGACTAAGCTGCAGGAAGTGGGCAGGGGGACACTGGGGAGCAGGGCAGGCTGGGCAGACTGTCCCCCTGGGTTCTCTGGCTGCCTCTGGCCCACCACTCACAATTCTGCTTCTAACTAGTGACCTTAAGGAGGTCACATCGCCTCAGTTACATCATCTGTAAAATGGGGCACCACCTGTTCTGTCCATTGCAGGGAATTCTTATGAGAATTAAACGAGACAAGTTGTAAATTGCTCTTAGAGGACATGATGCATATACTTGGACATATCACTATAAGCAGATTATTGTATGTCAACTATACCTCAATAAAGCTGTTGGTTTTTTTTTTTGGAATTAAGCTGTTTTTTTAAAGCAGAAAAAAATGTCAGTGATTATCATTATTAATAGGAATAGCTAACTTTGTAAAATATAATTTTATCTTTTTAACTGAAGTATAGTTGATTTACAATGTTTCAGGTGTACAGCAAAGTGATCCAGTTATGCATTTATATATAAATCTATTCTTTTTCAGATTCTTTTCCATCATAGGTTATTATAAGATATTGAATATAATTCTCTGTGCTATATGGTAGGCCCTTGTTGGTTATCTATTTTATATATGTTAATCCCAAACTCCTAATTTATTCCTCCCCCACCTTAGCTAACATTTTTTTGAGTACAGGCACACCTCGGAGATACTGTGGATTCAGTTCCAGACCACTGCAATGAAGTAAATATCAGAATAAAGACACACAAACTTTTTGGTTTCCGAGTACATGTGAAAGTTATGTTTACACTATTATGCAGTGTATTAGGTGTGCAATAGCATTATGTCTAATAAACAACAAGGACCTACTGTAGAGCACAGGAAACTATGTCCAGTATCTTGTAATTACCTATAATGGAAAAGAATCTGAAAAAGAATAAATGTGTGTATATAAATATATAGAAGATATATATTATATATATATAACTGAATCACTTTACTGTACACCTGAAACTAACACAACATTGTAAATCAACTATACATTATCAAAATTAAAAAATGAATATTAAAATGAAAAAAGTACATATCTTAATTTTAAAATATTTTATTGCTAAAAACTGCTGACCATTATCTGAGTCTTCAGCAAGACATAGCAGTAATATCAATGGTCACTGATCACAGATCATAAGAAATATAATAATCATGAAAAAGTTTGAAAAATTACAAGAATTACCAAAATGTGACAGAGACACAAAGTGAACAAATGTGGTCGGAAAAATGGCACCGACAGATTTGCTCCATACAGGGCTGCCACAAACCTTCAATTTGTAAAAAACGCATTATCTGCAAAGTATAATCAAGTGAAGTGCGATAAAATGAGGTGTGCCTGTATTACTATGTGCCAAGAGTGAATTAAGTGCTTTCCTTACATGTTCTCATTTAATCTTACAACAACCCTACAAAGTAAGACTATTATTATCTCCACTTTACAGATGGGAAAACTGAGACACAGAGAGGTTATAAGAACCCAACCTGGGATCTGAACTCAGACAGCCCGACTCCATAGCTCAACCCCGACTCTATGTCTCTCCCTTAACAATCAGGTAGAGACAACCTAGGTCTCTTTTCAACCCTGAAATCTCATGATTCTAATTATACCCTCATCCTCCCCAACGGAGGCAACTCTCCCATTACATGGGCAGGCAAATGGAGGCCCAGAGGGTCACCTAGTAGTATTCAGCAGATCAGAGGGAAAGTCAGGACTGCAGGTTTCAGAAAGCAGGAGGTGGGTTCTCAGCTCAGACTCCAGGCTCCACCCTCTGGTGGATCTGAGAGTCCCACAAACAAATGCCCCGCAAGTGTCCCAATGGCCTGGGGAGAGGGAGGCAGAGGTCCCATCCTCCAGTTAGTCGGAAAGGAGGGGACATCCACACTGCTTTCCTACCTGGATGCTGTACTTCAGCTACCAACACAATGCCTGGCCCTGCCAAGCCGAGCGGCCTCTGCCTGCTGCCAGGGAGCAGCTCCCTGGGAGCAGAGGCCGAGCTCCACAGTGGCACAGGCCACCACACCCTACCCTGCACCCTTCCCAGCTCCCACGGCTCACCACACTGCAACACTCAGGGCCCAGGAGGCACCTGCAGACAGCAGCTAGGACTGGATACTCCTCTCCCCAAGAGAGGCGGGTGCCCTGGGCTGGCTAGCATCCCCACCCCTGACTAAGCTCCATGCCTGACTAAGCGGTCACTCCACCACCCAGCCTTGGCCTATTTGCATATTGGGATATGCCAGCCTGGTCTCCTCCCCGCCCCCCACCAGGAGCCCTCAGGCTTGAGAACTGCACCTCCTCTACCAGATCTAGGGTTCCCTGAGGGCTGGAGGTCTGCCTGCCCTTCAAACTCCTCCTGGACCAAAAGGACTGTGTCTCCCCAAGAGTCCATGGGTTCCCTGAGGGCAGCAGTGATGCCCCCGTATCACAAAGTTCATGGAAAGCAAGGACAGTGAGTCTACCTTCAGACCGGAGGGCAGGGTCTATGCCTCCCCTCCATTCACGACGTTCATGAAGTGTAATCTGCCTCCCTCCCAGATGGGGGCGCCCAGAAGTAGCTGTGCCTCCTCCCTCAGACTCGTGAGTCTAAGAACAGAAACTGTGCCTCCCTCCTCAGACTGGGGGCCCCTTAAAGTCTGTCTCTTTTGACCCTGACTCCCTCCAGGGCCCAGCCTGGTTTTCTGCTGGAATATTCCCACAGAAGAGCCCCCAGGCCCGACCTTGGCTCTGGGGCACCGCCTGGGTGTAGGTGGTGGTCTTCTTGAGTGTGTACTGGCGCCCGCAGGCCTCGTCCTCCTCCATGATGCCCTTGCTGCTGACCGAGGGCACGCAGGTGTTGGCCCCTGAGTGGATGCCCGAGTCATAGGTGTACGTCTGTTGCCACTCAGTCACCTTGATGGGTTGTTCAATCAGGTTCATCACCTCCATGGTGGCTGCTGGGGACACAAAAGAGAGGCAGGAAATTAGCTGGCCCTGGTGGAGCATCCCATCACCTGGCGCAGTCCCCATCTTCAGCCTCTCCCCCCACCCAGTCCACTGCCCCTTACCCCACCACAGCCCCAAGGGCCCCAGTGGGCTGTGGAGGAGGTGGGGTGGGAGACAGAAAGGACCAATCCCAGGGAGGGACTGCCCAGGATGGGATGCCTGTGTGAGTCCTGGGCTTGGATCTCTGACCTCCAGCCCAGAACCCCGGAGGGAGAGCGGCAGTGAAGGAGCAGATGCCCCAACCCAGCCCTGGGCTCCCTCTCCTGGCTGCCCCTGCCCAACACCCCCAGAGCAGGAGAAGGCACTCAGGGCCTCCAGTAGCTTCTGGGGTCTCAAAGACCCACCCCCATCCACTGGGGCCCCTTGGGAAAGGCTGCGGAGGTGAGGCAGCTACACCCCAGGCGCTGGGCAGGAAACCCGGTGGGGCAGGGAAGCAGTCAGACAGGTTTCCCCGGGAGCCCCAGGCTCCCTTAGAGACTCCAGGATCTCACTTTCCTGCAGATAGGACAGGATCCCAAGTGATTCAGAGGACCAGGCCCTGAGACCCCCATCTCTCCAGCACTCCAGCTCCTGGAAGCCTTTCCCAGAATTCTGAGTCCCACTGACTAGGTCCAATCTCAAGACACATGCTACCGGGCAATTCACTGCTTTGTTGAACCTCCATCCTCATCTGTAAAACCTGGATTGGGGAGGGGATGGGGAGGCCTACTGGCTTTGTAAAGGGCCCACGGTGCCTGGCACATAGTAGGTGTATACTGTTGATGGCCTTGGCCAAGTATCAGTAGTGCCTATCCCTAGGGTGCTTTCTCACCTCCTGGCCTCCTCAGGGTGGGGCGGACCTCGGATGATCATGCTATTCAGAGACACGGAGGCACTTGAGGTTAATGAATAGCTGGGCCCAACTCTGGCCCAGGGAGGTGAATTCCCACTCACTCTGTCCAGCTCCCCTGTGTCGGGAGCTGACCTCCAGAGTCTAGCAGCTGGGAGGAGAGGCAAGGGAAGCTGTCCCCAGTGAGCGGTTTCAAAGCACCTGCTGTTCCCCATTTACAGATGGGGAAACTGAGGGTCCACCCAGCAAGGAGGCATAGCAGAGAAATGGCAGAGCCGGGACCAGGCCGAGGCATGAGTGACACCCGAGTCTGGCCTGTGAACACCCAGCGTGGCCTCAGAGAGCAGACAGACCCCAAGCTGGTCCACCCATGAGGCTGGGCAGCAGCACCTTGCACCTCAAACCCAGTGTCCTATCGCCTTGGGAGATAGAGTGAGGATGACGCCAGAGTAGTAGGTGAGTCTAGCCCCACCCCAGGAACAAAGATCACCAGGGATCTGTCTTCTGGGAGGGCCCAGTGCCACCCTCCAAGAGGATGATGAATGACCCTTCAGGTCTCCCTGCCTTTTATGGCAACACCGGCTCCTCCCTGGCCTGTGAGCACACCTGGAGCAGGCAGAGGCAGGAGCCAGACCAGCTCCCAGCAGTCTCCTTCCTCTCCTCCCATCAACCCGAGTGACTCAGAGTTTCAGGCTGATAAAACAGAAGCAGGCTCAGTGCCACCAGATGTGCCCAGCTGCTTTCCAGGCACTGGCCAAGCATGGTTATTTTGGGGGAGCCCCCACCCCCACCCTAACCACACACTGCCCAGCATGCCTGCCTTCCCTGGAGAGAGAGAGACAGAGAATGCAAGAGAATTTGGGAGGAGAAAGCCAGTCACAGAGCAGCCCCCAGGGAGGAGAAAATTCAGGCAGGAGGCCTTGGACATGCAAGCACGGGAGGAGAAAGATGAAACCATCAGTATATACAGTTGCACTAACCCTGTAAATGCCACTCTGTGAGGCAGAGGGCTGAGCTGACATCTCCAACATCTGGGTGCTGAGTCAACATCTGACCACGAGCCTCAGTCAGACCCACTCAGGACAAACTGTGTATCTCCAGCCTTATCAGTAAAAACACCTCATCCAAGCCAGAAAAAGCCATTCCCCAAGTAGAGACTGCAATCTACCCCTGGCGCTTCTCAGCCAGAAGGGCGTGGGCCTTGCCTGGAACCTCACCATGTCCAAAGGGACCACTGAGGTCAAGGCTGGCCATAGGAGGGGCATCTCCTCTGCAGGCCCCTCACCAACCCGCCAGCCTAGGCCTGGAGCCAAGAGAAGCTGAGGGCTGGACAGCTGCCCAGGGCCAGACAGAGGCCTCACGGAGGTCAAAGGATCCACAGCGGAGCGGGCGGGGGACAGTCGCCTTAACTATCTAATGAGTCTCATGCTTCCCTCAAAGCAATGTGGACTGGCATTTTATTATTCCCAGTTTCTAGGTGAGGAAGCAGGCTCCACATGGAAAAACAGTGGCGCTGTTAAAATCCAGGTCCGCCTCAGGGCAGACCAGCCTCCAGCTGACCAGGCAGGGCTGCTGCCCTGGGGTCAAGGAGAGTCCACCAGATATCCTGCTGCAGAAGGGAGTGAGGGGCAAGGGGCAGCTGCTCTGAAGTCAGGAGTCCCGAGTTCCAGTCCCAGCTCCGCCACAAACTTGCTGGGTATCCTTGGGTGACAACTTTCCCTCCCTGTGCTTTGTCTATAGAAAGGGTGGCCCAGGTGATCTCAGAGGCACGTTTACATTGAAGCTTCTAGGAATAAGGAATCAGAATTCCCATGACAGACAAGAAGCGGTTGAGGGTGGACAAGGTTAGAGGTGGAAAGAATTTCAGAGAGGATAAACCCCAAAGCTCTTCTGGAAGAAAGGATGGTAGAGGGAGCTGATCCTGCCACAGAAAAGCTCTAAGTCAGATCTAAGTCAGATCTCATGCAGGAGTGTCAACCAGCCCCACCTTTCTCCTCACCTACTCCCCAAGAGAACTAGGGGAATTCTCCCATAGTAACAAAGGTGCTGTTTTTACAGTTCCCAGGGTGGAGGGCGCCGCACCCAGTTTGGTCTCGTCCCTCTACACCCTGGACTGGGAGCAAGACCCGCCACAATGCCCCTGGACAGAGCCAGGGCAGGAGGAGGGGAGACAGATGCGGGCCCTGCCCATGCACCCAGCTGGAGACGGGCAGAGCCAGACACAGGACACAGGGCGGTGCTCTGACTTGAATGGGGGTACTTTGTTTAGCAGCATGCTCTATTGTTGGCAACACAGGAGGAAGAAGCCAGCTCAGAGATCACAGGGTGGGGTGAAGGACCTCACAAGGGACAGGAAGAGAGAAGACAGGGGCCCTGGAGAGGGTGTTCGAAGGACCCCTCCCCCACCGGTCCACACTGGCCAGCAATCTGCAAGAAAGCCATAAGGCTGCTTTGGGGCGGACCCTGCCCCGCACTCCTGGTTCCTCCTCTGCATGGCCCACCCAGCAGGATGGCACTGGGCACTCTAAATCCAAGACTGTCCTGGCAGACTGTGACCCAGCCGTGACATTAAAAAGAACTCCCACCAGAGCTACATCAGGCTCTGGCCCCCGCCCGGACCCACCAGCAGTGACGGGCACAGCTGGGCTGGGCTGCAGGATGCCAAGTGTCAGTAAGACAGCTGGAAACTAGGACAGGAATGGGCTGCCCAAGAGGCTTGCTGGGACCAGGCTCAGAAACATTGCATTAGAGGACAAGAAGGGCAGAGGTAGGGCCCTCCAGAAGTTCCTTGGGCCAGAGGCCAGCACCCTGTACAGACTCAGGATCACGCGCTCAGACAATGACAGAGGAAGGGGGCTGTGGGCAGGGCAGAGGAGTGTGGGGGTCAGGGGAGAGTCTCCATCCAGCCCCACCACTCAGTGACCGTGTGCCCTTGGTTAAGTCACGCGATTGCCTTAAACCTCATCTGTAAGGTGGAGACGATCAAGACACTCCTTTTTTTAGGCTGTTGTGTGAACTGCACACAACTGTGACTGTGGAAGGTTCCTGTCAACAGTCAAGGCCCAGGCGAGTGCTCTTCTATTAGGGAAGCAAAGAGGCATTGGAGGCGGCCAGCAGAGATCAGCCTGGAGAGGTGGCCAGCAGCCAGCCTGCTTTTTGGGACCCAGTACCCAGGGCAAGACCCAGCCTTCCTTTCCCTGACCCTCTCCAATGAGGGCTAGGAGGGGAGCTGCCTCCTGGCCCTAGGCCAGAGCCCCTGGGGCAGGGTGGGGATGTGGTTGGGGAGGAGGTTATGTCCAGGTCCTGGGACGAGAGGCCAGGTGGAGATGCTGCACTGCCCCTCTCCCTGGTCACGTGAGCTGCCTTCTGCAGCCAGGGGGCAGGCAGGCCAGTCGGGCCTGGACATTCCCCACATAGCAGCCCCAGGGGAGAAGCTGGGCTCAGCCAGTCACCAGCCCCAACCCTTCCCTACTCTGTCTCTGGCTCCAGCAGAGATTTGGCCAGCGGTCCCAAGCACAGATGGACAGACTCTAGAAAAGTACAGAAACAGACATGACTGCTTCCCTTGAGAGCCATGTCTCCCCCATCAGGCTGGGACTTCCCAGCTAGGCCTCTCCCCTCAGACTGGTGGCTCCAGGAGAAAACCCCCTGCAGGCTAGAGGTTCCTTGCCAGAGACTGTGGTCTCCCCCATCAGACTGGTCATTCCAAAAGGGCAGAGACTGAAGTGGGCGCCATGCATGGCCAGGGCCCTGGGGACGGGAGAAGACACAAGCCCATCCGGAGCTTCCGGAGGAAACCCCTCACTTCCGGTCTGGAGGACAGCCCCAGCTGGGGCCGGGGACTGGCTGGGGGTGGGGGAAGACTCAGGTCAGACCGACCCAGCTGCTATTTGTTTTCCTCCTTCTGGGCTCCTTCCCAAAGCAAACAAACCAGGGTGGGAAAATGAAGGAGACTTGGAGGAGAGGGAAATACCCAGCCAGGTGGCTCGACCCAGGGAAGAGGGCTCCAGCTGGAGCTCTGTTGCCTGCTGGTGACCCTGTGCAGGCAAAAAATCCCAACCTGGCAGATGACCCCAAATTGGAACTCCTAGGAATGGAAAAAATGCTCTACCAGCCTCGGGAAACAACAGCAAAGGACTGATTTGTGTCGGTAATGGTGACATATCTCAATACACAAGTGCCCGGTATCCCCATTCAACCACACCCAGTGGGGCTGGGGGAACCCTGACCCCAGGTGGTGTCCACTCCTCAGGTATGACTGGTCAGTTTCATCCTGCAGGGATGACCGCTGGGCCCGCTCCTGGGAAAGAGGGACAACTCGACTTTTAGTTTCCTGTGGAGAAAACTAGGATTTGGATAAATGTTTGGTTAACATTTGTTTATAGAGAGCGGGGGATCATCAAGATGGAGACTGAGGAAAAGGGGGATGCTAAGAGAAGAGAAATAAATGTAGTGGTAGTTGCCTCAACGGAATGGGATTATGGGTGATTTTTTTTTCTCTTCTCTCATAAACTTTCCTGAACTCTCCAACTGTTTTGTAAAATGATCATGGCGGGAGGATAGAGCTCAGTGGTAGAGGGCATGCATGAGGCCCTGGGTTCAATCCCCGGTACCTCCACTAAAAGAAAGAAGTAAATAAAGAAACCTAATTACCGCCCCCCAAAAAGAAATAATTTTTTTAAAAATAAAATGATCAGATGTTACTTTTTCAACCAAGTGGGGGAGTTCCATGCAGTGCAACCTCCACCTCACCCCCAAAAAAGCAATGTATTGATTGTCCAGCCCCATCCCATTTCTCCTGTGTCCCTGCCACTCGCCAGACACAAGAATCAACTGTCCCCACAGTGGAGAAAGAAAGCAGACCTGTTAACGCACATTCTGCAGGTCATGGAAAGCCCAGCCCAGCTTCCTGCCTTGAGGGCCTCCAAAGGCTAAGAGGCCAGGAGGCTGAGCAAAGGGGAGTGGTCAGTTTTCTCTTCAGCTTGGCCAAGGAAGTTGCTGGAAATTGGGGCAGTCCGTGCCCCTCAGACCTCCACCAGATCCAACCGTGTCCCAGGAGGGAGGCTTCGTGGTGTCGCTTACAGGAACACCAACCCGGATGACCTGTCCCAGACACAATGCTCTTTCTCTTCACAGGGGTCACAGGGCCAGAGGCTCCAGGCTATCTGCCCCTCACATCCAGTCTCTCCTTCCAAAAGACACAAGACTGAGAGTTTCTCCCCAGGGACCCCAACAGATTTCAGACATGCCCCCAAAGGTAGTTGATTTTTGCCTGCCCTCTCTCCCGAGTCAGGCTGGCCCTCCCCCAGGTCACAGGGATGGGGCCCTGCTCCATCCTCTTCAGAGAAAAGCTGGCTCTGAGCCTCCATCAGCATCTCCCTCCTACTCCTCAACATCTCCTCTCTCACAGGCAGTAAGTCCTTCCTCCAGTCTAGCCTCCACTCCTTCCAAAACAGTCCCAATTGCTCTCGTGTCCTCAGGGTTGTTGGAAAACCACAAACCCGTCACCCTCTTTAGAGCCATCAGCCAGGACTGAGTTATTCGAGCTATTCTGTCACAGCAAGTCCCCTCAGCCTTCTCGAGGATCGATAATCCCCATGCTGGGGTCCCCTCCTGACCCTCAGGGGATCCGGAAGCCCAGTGCTGATAGGCTCTGTACCCAGACTGACACACGCAGAGGCCCATGCTGGTGTCAGGTGCCCAGTTGGCAGACATACCAGAGCCAGGCAGGTCTGAGAGGACAGTGACACCAGCCCCTCCCTAGAGGACCAAGGCTCTGCTGACCCCACCCCTATCACCAGAAAGGCTCTCTCAGCAGAAAGAAACCTACTCCCAGCCTCAGGGCTCCCAGCCCTAAAGCAGAGGGTTGCCAGTTCCCCGCCCAAGAGCAGCCTGGCAGCCTTGACTGGTAGAGTCCTGTAGGGCAGTGGCCCAGGCCTAAATCTGACTTTCATTTCTCTCCACTCCCCAGGGAACAGGACCCCCCCCCCTTTATCTTGGCACAGCCCCAAGCCCCCAACAAATCAGACAACTCCCACTTCCTATGCAGGGACAAGCCCAGAACAGTCCATGGTTCTGCCCAGCTCAAGCCAGGCAAAGACAACAGCTTTGACTTCTGCCCTCCTCTCCCGGCCACAACCTCCTCCACACATCCGCCACAGCCCCTGGCCCTGGGGACACAGCCCCCTCCACCAAGAACCAAAAACCAAGGCATGGGGGAGGTTTCAGAGGGCTGGAGGCTGGGATGAGTCACCTCCACCTGACAAACCTGCCCCCACCATCACCACCCACACACACCTTCCTGGGCCCTTTTGAATTATCTTCTCCCCAAATTCCCAAGCAGAGACTGTCAAAAAGGGATGGCAGAAATTCTTCCCAGAGCCACAGTAGGGTGGTATATAGCAGGTCAGACTCTGGGCTTGGAGCCAAAGGACCCAAACGCCAGCCTTGGCCCTACTTGGGTCTTGCTGTGCAACCTTGGGCAAGTGACTTAACTTCCCTGAGTTTCAATTTCCTCACCTGTGGAATGAGGTAATGATACTCGAGGGATGGTCATAAGGATTAAGCGAGAACAGTTAATGAAAGTGCGTGGAATCTGAAAAGCCATCCCTTGCCTTTTAAGTTACCATTTATTTGATATCATTATTCCCATTTTGCCAAGGAGGTACTGAGGCTCAGAGAGGTAAGGTGACTTGACCAAGGCCACACAGGTAATGAGTGACAGAGCTAAGAATCAAACCTAGCTCAGTCCCAGCCTAAATCCCATCTCTCCAAATAAACAGCCCTTCTGTGTATGAGTCAATTGCCCCATCGCATTCTAAGGTAGCTCTTCTTCCCAATCCTTCCCAGTCTCTGAGGAGAGACCCTCCCTACCCCCCAACCCCGCGGCAAGCAGTGGTACCTGCCCCATAGTTACCTCCTTCGTTCCCATGAGCTGCAATCCTCAAAGCCTCAGCCCTGGCAGCCCAAATAGAGGTTCCAGAGGGAATAGGGTGTAACTGGGGCTCGGGGTGGGGCGGGGTGGAGAGTGCTAATGTCACCCAAGCTGGGGCCTGATCTATTAAGAAATGACTAATTGGATCATACCTTTTTTCTCCCTCCAGTCCAGTAAGTAGCCAGTTTGCACCTCCTAGCAATCTTTCTGGGTATTATCTTTTCATTGCCACAAATCATATTAGCTAAACTAATCATTTAACCAGAGTAATTACAATGCCTTCCCCTCCTCCACTTTGGCAGAGAAGAGGGAAAACAAGTTATTTCACCCAAATTCCATGCCCTTGTGACTCCCCGGAGGTACACCACCCACCAGAGCGGAAGAGGGATGAGGTTCCGTCCTGACTCTCCCCTGACCCAGGGCGGAGCCTGACTACAGCCCAGGACACTCCTTGTGGATGGTCTGACCTCAGCCCCACTCTCCAATCTACAGCCACAGTGGAGTTGTAGGGCGGTGGGGTCTTCCCAAGTGACTCAGGGCAAGCAACCTGATTCCCCCAATCTTGCCCTCACCCCAGGAATGAGGGAGCACCTGGCTCTTACATTCCCCTCTTCTCCCCAAGGAGGCCAGAGAAGGGGCTCTTAGGAAATTGGAGGGTCGGGAAAAGGGCTAACACAGTTTTGCCTGAAACTTCCCCCCTAGAAGCCTTCCTTCTGTCCCACTTTCCCCATCAGGAAAGGGGGTGGGTGGGGAAAGGACTGCAGAAGGCTCCAGAAGGAATGCACCTTCAAAACCCAGAAATCAAATAGAAATCCAGCCCCGTCGCTCCAACTCTTCAGCCTCAATTACTAGGCAACTAATGCGGGGGATGGGACGGGAAAAAAAAAAAAAAGACCAGAACAATCGCTCCCCCCTTCAGTCAGTTTGGCCGAGCCCTGCCCCACCCCCATTCCTGGGGAGGGGGGCAGAACTCGGGAGAGAGCCTCTAAGGCAGGCCTCCTGCGAGGGGGTGTGGTGGTCCCCGGAGGCAGGAAGAGAAGGAAGAAGCTGCTTCCCCTTTGGCCCATCCCCCAGACCCCTGCCCCCACCTCAGGCCCCAGGGGCCCGACAAACAGGATGGAGGTGGGGGCGGGGAGGACGGGGTCAAAGCGCCGGCTCTGGACCAGGTTCAGCGTGGTCGGCTAGTGGAGGGGGCTCTGCCCCAAGAAGGACCCCGTCAACCTGGGGGAAGCGCTGGGCAAGGAGGCAGGAAAACCCCGAGAAAGCTGCCGTGAGTACTTCCTCCTGGAAAGTTTGTTTTGGGTGATTTTTTCCGCCAAGAAGAGGTTAGAAAGGATGAGTAGTCCTGTTCCCAAATCAACACTCTGAAAGCCGCAGCTACTGGAAGCAGGGCGGGCGACCCCTCCGCCCAGACCCCAGTCCGAGCCACGGGTGCCAGCCACCGGCTGGTTGGCGGAGCGGATCCCTACACCAATCCCACTTCCATCCCATTCCGCCTCTGCTGGCCCAGCCGTAGCCCGGCACCCACCGGAGCGGAGCGGAGGCGCCGCAGGTACAGTCCCGACCCGGCTCTGAGAACTGGAGGACAGAGCCTCTAGACTCCGTCTGCTCACCTGCTCGGCAGGTGGGGCCCGCGTCGCTGGGAAAATGTGCTCTCAGCCCCCACAGTTGGGCAAGCCGGGCGCAGACAATAGGGCCCCACCCAGGCCCCGGGGAGTAGAGAGGGAGGGAAGCGAGGATGACGCGTGAGGTGGGGTGAGGGTGGCCCCAAAGAGACCAGCGGCAGCAAGTTTCCCAAACAGTAAATTCCTGACTTCAGAGTGAGCCCCGGAGCTCAGGCGTAGCAGGTTAAAAGTCTTCCCTGCAAGAGTCAGGGCCAGAGTCAGGGATTCGGCGTCAGGCGAGCTTCGCCTCCCTGGGGAAGGCGCGACCCCGGAGGCACCTGCCTTGACCCCTCCCGGCCCTTTTCAGACTCGGGCTCTTCGAGCCCCCAAGTGCGCTCTGCTCGAACCTCGCGCCCCCTTACTAGCCGCTCCCAGGACCCCAGCGCGCCCCCTACCGCCGGTGCAGTATGGCGCTCCCTGACTCCCTCCCTCACCTGCCCGGAGACGCGGGGATGGGCCTCTACGCCACTCGCCAGCCTTCCCTCGCCCCAGCGATACCTGCCCCGATCGTCCGCACCTGCGTGTGGAGCCTGGCCGGGCTGGGTAGGGGTCGGGCCGGGATGGGAGCCGGCGCGGGCTGCAAACTGAGCTCGACGCGCTCGGGCGGCGGCTGCTCCGGACTCTGGCCAAGGCAGCAACTCAGTAACCGAACAAAAGGCGAAAGGACCTCACAGCCAAGCCACGCCTCTCGCCCCTCGAAGCTCCGCCCCCCAAGGGAGACGCCCACCCAGTGATGTGGGCTCACTGGCTGCCTCGCCTGACTGTTGCATCGAGGGGCGGAGCCTCATGCACAGTCCTCTCTCACCGCCGCCTCTGTTTATCCGCTGGCCATTGGCCCCAGGGAATGCCACTCGGCCCTGGGGACGGTCTCCAATTTGAGATTCCTCCTAATTCCGCACCTATTGGCAGATAGACGGTTACTTCCTCCTGGTTGGACAAAGAACTGTCAGTAAGACTAAGGAAAGAACCAGTGGAAAGGATGGGGTGTGTCTTGCCCCACCCTACCTCCAAGCAGGTGAGACTGATGACTCTCCCCCCTACCTGTCCAACAGGTGAGTCAGGGGGCTCCATGGGAAAGAGCAGACGCCTTCACTGGCCAGCCAACTTAGCGTCAGGCATGTTGCTTCTTTGGGCTTATTCACCCTTGCTGCAAAGTGGTAATAACATATTTGTATAGCATTTCATAGGCATTTTTCTGGATTGGACTTTTTTTTTCCCCAAAGATGCAGTGATCATGAGATTTAGAATTAGAAGGCTTGGATTTGGCTTCTGCTGTTTAGTAGCTATGTGATCTTAGGCAAGTTACTTGTCTTTCACCCTGTTTCTCCACATCTGTAAAATGGGTACATTAACTCTCATGGGGGTGAAGGAAGATTTGTGAAATCACTTGGACAATTGCTAAATTTAAATTAATGATATGAGGGTGTTTGTTTTTTTTAATTCTCATGACAGTTCTGGAACACTATTAGGGCAACAAAATGATCCTCCTTTCAAAGATGAGGAAACAGCTTCAGAGAGGTCACAAAACTATAAAATGGCATATCTTAAACTAGAACCCCTTTCTCTTATAATTTCAAGGCCCACCAAACCACATGTTCTCCTGGTGGAATAACAGCACAGACACAAAATGTCAAAGCAGTGGGGAGGGGCTGGAGACAAGGTGAAAACAAATATTCTGGGGAGAGACAGAAGAGAAATGATTTGTGACAGAGAAAGTATTGGTGGGACAAAAATCAGGCAGCAGATCTAAAGGAAATCAACACTGGCATAAAAGAAGCGGGGCAGCGGGCCCCTCAGTAGTGGAAGATACTGGGGGAGTAATCAGAAAGAGCTTCCCAATAGACAAGGGTCTTTCCTTTCTGTGGTTGATGAAATGAATGCCTGCTGGTGGCTGTACAGCATGCTAAGGGTCTTACAGATATTCATTCATCAACACATAAGTATTGAGCACCAGCTGTATGCTAGGTACTGGACTAGACACTGATGACACAGAAAATCAAAATGACTCCAACCCTCCAAGGGCTTCCAGAGAGCCAAGTGTAAATAGGTCATCTTAGTCACTCTGGGTGCATCGATGTTGGACAGGTGGTTGTTCTGGAAAGGGTCCCTCCTTAAAAAAGCTTTATATTCCCAAAGCTAGCATGCAAGATGCACTGGGGGAACGTACATCAGCAGCATTCTTGACTGTTTCCACCAGAGAAAGGAATGATGGTGAGAGTCTCACTTCTGAGGCTTGTGCCATCCAAGAAGGGGCTAGGGAGACATCAACATCCCTGATCAGTTACCATCCACACGCCAGGGCCACTGCCCTTTGTTTTGTTTCCCTTACTCCCCGTCTTCCAGTTTATCTCGGCATCTTTCTCCCCACCTTATCCCTACTCCACCCACCCACTTGCCACCCTGCCATGTAGTCCCGAGCTTGGGAGGAAAAGAGCTCCCAGTCCTAGGCTCCTGCCTCTACCAGGGCTTCACTTCCTTCCTCTCCCACCTCCCATCTTCCCCTGCCCACTTCACACACCCTGCACAAACACAACACACAGACACACACCCACTTCCCAGACTTAAGCCTGGCTTAACCCCTTCCTTTCTCCTGACTTCATCATACAGGCAGCAGGGCTAGTTGACTGCAGAGGAGTGGAAGAGCCTGGCCGGGCTGGAGGGGCAGAAATAAGGCTTCAGAATAAAGTCTGTGTATCTGTGTGTTTCTGTGTCTCCCCAGAATGCGCCCTGAATGTCAGTCTGGAACATGCTGTAACAAGCTGGCCCCACAGCTCAGCACTCAGGCTGGGACTGGGTGAAGGCACCACTGCAGCAGGAATAACTGGGCTAAGAGCTGTGCCTCCCAGACCAAGGGGTTCTCTGCACATTTACTAAGCACCTACTATTCCCTGGTAGTCACTGAGTATTCATTCATCTGTAGGATACAGAAAAGAATCAGAAAGTGATGTTTACTAGAATCAGCTGGATGCGGTCTCATGGGGCAAGGAGGTGCCGGAGAGAGGGATGAGAGTCACTGTGGCCACAGTCTTCTCTGTAGCTTGAACCTGAAGGAAAAGGCCACAAGACCATCTTACCCAGTCCCCTGCCTCCAAGCCTTTAAAGGCAGGGATTTCTCTGTTTGACAGATCTCCAGGAAAAGAGATTCTCCAGCCTCCCTTATATGAATACCCTTGTCTCCTTATTCTAACACTGGTAAATTCCTTCTGGGGTCTAGCCTCAATTCACATCCCTGTGGTTTAAACTCATTTCTCTTGCCCGGAGCTCTGTGGAAACAGACTCCTTGGGCCCCCAAGAACACATATGGTTAATTCAACCTTGCAGCTTTCTAGGGCCCCCGAGTAAAGAAGGAAAGGGCACCCAAGTCATCCCAGAGACAGGAGCTACTGGCAAGGAGAGGTCCAATGAGGGGAGCTGGTGGGAGGGTGGGGAGGTGCTTCCTGGGGAAGGTGAACGGGCAGCCAGGCTGCCCTCCTCCGCTCACCTCCCTTCCTCTCATCCTCCACGAGGCCTCTGGGCCATATAAGGAGGTGCAAGAGTTTCTGCTGTGTGTTCACAACCAGCCCTTTCTCTGTGGGGTCCCCTTTCCCAGACAGAGGCAGGCAGACATACAGATCTGCACACACTACATGCACGCACACACCCCTTACGGATATACTCAGGGACACAGATCCAGATATGCAAAGGCCGGCCTCGTCAACGCTCTCTCCCCATCACACTCAGATACACACACACCCTTCTTCCCTCCTCTGCAGCCTAAGGGGGGATGGCCACCTCCATGTGGGGAGACCTGGTGAACAGATGCGATGCTAAACTTCAGGCTGATGCTGGTCCCTTTTCAGCACACAGCCGCTCTCCCCTGGTGTCGCAGCAGCGGGGAAGGAGCACAGACCTAAGCCATTCCTGGTGGCAGACGGGGCAGAGCCAGCCTTAGACTTGGGGCGGGGGCCTCTGTCCCGGGTCCTGCCCTTAAGAAGGCCCCTGCTCTAGTCGTCCCGGGGTTGCGCCCCTCCACACAGGGCCAAGGGGACGGGCCTACACAGAGTTCGCACCTCTCCCCTTGGAGACCACACTCTGGGGACGTGCCCAGCACCAACCCTGCTTCTGGGGCCTGGGGGGTCTCTTACTTGGGCTCTTCCTCCTGTTTGGACAGCAGCACTGCTTGGTGTGCGCACACTCAGGCAAAGAGGTGACGAGGGGCAGTTGTGCGAAAGGGATGCACACGCCAGGGACACGCGAGCTGGGGTGCCTACACGCATGCTGGAGGCCCTTTGTGGTGTGAGGGGAGCCAGGAGTGTGAAGGGGATGGCCCAGGGGCTGGAGGCCAGGGAGCAGTTTTCCCAGAGGCTGCCGCCTTCTGAGGAGTCAGAATTCTCAATTCCATCTGTCCTTTCGGGTCCCCGTGGAGGTATACTGGTCCGGTGTCTTACTTAACAGTTAGCTTGACTTGTAACTTGTTTAGATCTCCGTCCATGGGACTCCTTTTGCACCGCTGCCCCTGCCCACTGGTGCTTGGGTGGGAGGACTTGCTCAGGGGGTTCCCTTCAGGACTGGGGAGAGGATATTGGTGGCAGAAGTGCCTCCCAAGGGCTTGTGGCTGGAGTGGGCCCTGGCATCAGCGGGAGCAGGAGCAGGGCAAGACGGTGCAGGCCCCGGAGGTGAGGGAGGGGGTGCTCTTGCCATTTTTTGCCGCCCTTTGTCCAGGGGAGGAGCCTCGACACCAGAGGCTGCCCACAGCCTGGTCCTGTGGGTGTGTGCCCAGCCAGCCTGGGGGGGGGGCTCTTAATTACAGAGGCAGGTCCAGCCACACTCCACTGCCAGGCGTGTGGGCGGGGATGGAATGTCAAAGGGAAAACAGGGAGACAAGAAAACAGAGATAGAATGGGCCAGAAATAGCACAGGCCAGGGCGAGATACCAGGGGCCCTTGGTGGGGGAGGGGGAGGAGGGTCAGGACCTCTCCAGAGAATGTTTATTCCCGGGTCACCCCACCCCTTACCTGCACCCAGCCCCCCAGGGTTCCATCTCAGAGCTTCAGGAGCCCATCAGGGTGGGCCCCAAGCATCACGATTCTTGTATTCTGGAGCTGGGTCTCCGAGCAACCCCTGCCCTGCCCTGCCCTGAGTGGCTTGAGGGGATGGCGAGGCTCTGCCACTTGAGTCACCTTGCTTCCTGCTCCTGGCCTGAGTGACTCCACCCACAGGCTGACACAGCTGGGGCCCCACCCGCCCTCCAGCCTGCCTGCCCCTCCCTCCCCCAGCAAGCCAGGAGAGGTGCTTGTCCCGACAGGCGCCCTTCCCACGGAGAGGCCACCCCTCCCCTGCCCGCACACCAGCCTGTGTGAGTCTGTGTGTGCGCGCGCGCACCCAGCAGGAATTTCTCCCCTACCTGTTGAGAGCCCTTGGGAAGAAGGAGGAGTAGTCTAATCAGGGCCCCCTTCTTTGTATATGTGGGGAAACTGAGTCTGGAGTCAGGAGAGGAATTTCCCCAAGGTCACACAAGCACAATCCTGGCAGTGGGGGTGGGGAGGCAGATGAGAACCAACTTTGTGAGAAGTCAGCTGGAGGTGTGACTTCAGGCAAACCTCCAGATTAGAGAGCCAGGGCTGGGGGAGGGGCTGGCCAGCCCTCCTCTGGGGTCTAAATCTGTAAGCTCCCCTCACTTCCTCTAAGCCAGGAGGGCACTACACAGACCCACAGCGATCAATTGTGCAAAGAGACTTCCCCCACCTCCTCCCGCCCTCTGGCCTTTCTCCCTGTCCCAGACTCCACCTCGGTGGGAACTGGGGCCAGGCTTTGGAGGCCCCCAGCCTTGTACTTTAATCCCAGATTCCCTAGTCCTGTCCCGCGCACCCCAGGGAATTTGAGAGTTGAGATCGCTGCATATTTCATCAGCACTTCAGGCTCCAGTTGAAGAAGCAGCCAACGTACAGCTCATGGATAATTTATGGCCCTAGCGGAGAACCTGGAAGTCGTCGGGGGAGGGGCAGGGAGCGTGGGGGCCAGTGAAGCCTGGAGCTGGCTGTTGATGAGGGTTGTGAGGAGCCAGCTCCTTCCAGAGGGAGTGTTGGGGTGGGGGAGGAGCTCCAAGGCTAGGGACATTTCCATGTTTGAGGATACCAAGGTATTACCAAAAAAAAAAAAAGGTTATCAAAATAATTCCACTAAAGGTTAGAGTTACATGACAAGCATTTTCTGACTTCATTCCTTGTCCCGATGTCTGTAACCATGTGCATAACCTCACTTGGAAATAACAAATTTTAATGGGATGTCCTTCATGACTGTGAAGCCTCCAAAAAGCTCCCTGCTCCCCACACCACCCAGGGCCTGGGAAAAAAGCCAGACTCCCAACTTATATGGACTAAACCTTGCTCCTTCCTAGCTTCCTCCTCCAAGAAGGCCACCAGGATTTAGCCAGATGATCAAGAGAAAAGGAAGGAATCCGGAATGGCTACCACTTACTCTGCTCCAGGCATATAACATTACACTCTTCTTATTAAAAGAAAGGTGGAAAAGGTGACCCAAAATAGAAAATGTCAAGTTCTCTTGGCCTCTTCTTTGCTAAGGGACCTATCTGAGTGAGTTCTTCCACAGATTTAGAGGCTCGAGTATTTGGGGGGGGAGGGGTAAACAGGCAGCCATGTCCTCTTACCTCAGTTTCTCCATCTGAGTCATGGGGGTGAGAGGTGCCCCACCCCAAAGGCTGTTTTGGGGTCAGAAGAGATGCTATCCAGGCACCCCAGTGCCAACTGGGACCGAGGCAGGTGGTGATTATGGGATGATGTGTCCACAGGTTAGACCTGGCGTTTGGGCTGGAGCTGGCTGCGGTGGGCAGCCCCAGCCCTCAGAATACTCACATCAGATCCCCAAGTCATCTGGGAACTTGATCATGGGAAGAAGCCAGACAGAGCTGCTCCAGCCTAGTTTAGAGTGAGCCCCGGCCTTGGGCCCCAATCTACTCTCCCTGGGCCTCAGTTTCCCCATCCATGAAATTGGGGCCATCTGCTGGAGCTGTCCTTGGAGAGAAGTTGGAAAAGAAGGCCTGGATGGAGGCCCCTGAGTGGGGAAGCTGCGTGAGCCTTGGGCCCTGCAGCTGCCAGGACACCACCCCCTCAAGTAAGGTTATGAGGTTGGCCCCAGTGCCAGTTGGACACAGCCTTCTGACACAGGTTCCTCCTAGGGGAACCCTACTCTCCCAGAGAAGGGGAACACTAGGGTGAGACTTCAACAACTATTTCTCAAAGCTCACGGGGAAATTCTTCCACTGGAATTTACTGGAATTTTGGGTGATCCCATGGGACTCTCCCTTTGGCCATCACTCCTCAGGATTAAAGAAGAGGGCGGTCTAAATGACCCCAGCAAGTCTGTCCCCAGGCCCTCTAAGATCTGGTTCAGCCCCAGGGAGCTGACAAGGGGAGGTGGGACCAGGCTGTGGAATCAGACCTGAGAGTGAGTCTTGACTGCTTGCTCTTCCTCCCTTTTCTCCTTTTCTCCTTTCCTCTCTCCTCCTCCCTCCTTCCCTCTCTCCCTCTGGAACTTTCTGCCTCCCTTGGTGAGCTGTTGCAATGTGGGGGCTTTGTCTCCACATCTAGCCCTCACCTTCCTCCCCTGAGGCCCCACCTGACATCCTAAGGACAGGTTGCTTCTGGTTCATCAGCCTCACCTGTTGCAGAAGGGAATTGCTATCTAGGTTGCAAGACTGTTTTGAGGTAAAGAACCTGTCGAGTGCCTGCACATGGTGGGCATTCAATACATTGTAGCAGTGATGCTTTCCTCAGGATGTGGTCTTTCTGGGTCCAGGACACCTCTATGGCATCTGAGTCTGGGCCTTCTGTGTTAGGTCATCATCCCCAGTGCCCTTTTGGCTGTCCCTAATCTACTTATTATGCTACAGATCCTAGGACTGCTGAGATGCTGGGTGGGGGAGTTGGGGGCAGGGTAAGGAGAGGGCCCAGTGAG
Source organism: Camelus dromedarius (assembly GCF_036321535.1). Classification (NCBI taxonomy): domain Eukaryota; kingdom Metazoa; phylum Chordata; class Mammalia; order Artiodactyla; family Camelidae; genus Camelus; species Camelus dromedarius. Next base: position 57,068,774 of record NC_087451.1, read on the forward strand.
GCAGATGTGGGGGAGGCGAGGGCGTCTGGGCTGGGTGGGGTTGGGACAATGGGCTGGAGGGCCCCAGAGGGCCCACGCTGGGACTCGCTGGAACTCGGTCTCACCGGTTTGGGGAGCTGGCTGGGCAATGGGGAGACGCTGGCATCAGGGAGATGTGGGAGGGGCTGGTGGCTGCCGGGGATAGAGGAGCTGAGTAAGGGACGCTGGAAGGGGAGGGCCTGGCCTAACCGGCGGGATGGACATGAATGCCTAGAGAGGGGCAGCCTCCTGCTCCTAGGGGACACCCTCTGACACACACCCTCACACTCAGATGCCACTCTCAGATGCACACTTGGACACACACATCAACACACTTCTTAAACTGCACCAGCTCTCCTGGTCTTCTCACCCTGCTCTATTTTTACATCTCACTTATCTATCATAGCCAGATAACTTATAACATTGTTTATTGCCTGTCTCCTTGCTGGAATACAAGCTCCAGGAAGGCAGGGTGCTTGGGTAGGCGCTCAAATAGATAACGTGCTGAGCGAAAGAACAGAACCTTTGGAATCACAGTCACAAATGCGCGCACCCTCCGGGACGCGTGTGCAAACATGCTCAGTCGCCCACGACGCTGCCACGGACGTTCTCAGATGCGTGCACACAGGCACACGCCCACACCCAGACCCGCACATCGCCACAAGACAGAAGCCCACAGCCCTCCTCGCTCAGGCATACAGGCGCTTTCAGACTCACACCCAGCCGTCCAGATTCCAAAGCTCCTACTCACGCAGGCACGCTCTAGCACGTCCCCGCTCCCCACCCTCCGAAGGACCAGCCCCTCCCAGAGACAGGGGGCGGGGTTTGGGGGAAGCTGACAACACAGCAGCATGAGAGTGCTGGGGTGGGGCAGGGCCAGCCTGGCACCTGAGAGCTCTCTGGAGACGCCACCGCTGCAGACCCACCTATGGGAGGGAGGGAAAAGTGAGATCACCCACGCCCCCAGCCTTGACCTGCCTGTGCTCTAGACTCAGACTGTGGCTTTCCTTCACCAGAAGCCCGGAGAAGTGCATGGGGTGGGGCAGGGAGTCCTCCTGGGCACAGAGATGGGCAGGACCCAGACCAGGTTACCTAGCACATCTGGGCAGGGGTGTGGATGGTGAGAACTGGGCTTACCAGCTTCAGCTCCACCCGTGGTAAGAGAAGCCTCCTCTACCACCCTGTCCCCGGGAGACCAGAAACGTGGGCAGTGGGGCAGTGCTGTCACCTAGTTGGCCTTGGCCAAGGGTCCCTCCCTAGAGACTCCTTTGCCCCCATCTGCCCACTCTGGAACATTGTTGGGGACAGGGTGGTAGCCACCTGGCATCACCCTCACCCTACCTCCAGACTCTGCCCCCTAGAAGCAATGCAAGATTGGGCAAGACAGTCTGGCAGTCCCACTGCCACTACGAACTCTCCTGTTATCAAGCCGTATCCCTAGGGCCCTTCTGGGTCCTGAGAAGGCAGTTCCCTACTGTGGAATGAATGGGAGAATGAGCAGAGAAGGCAGGACAGGGCAGGACATGCTCGCTCTGACTGGAAGGAACCTGGGTCAGTAAATGCTTGGAAAGTAAAAATCGGAAGTAAATGTTCTTGGCCCCCCTCCCCCAGTCCCTGAGTGAAGCAATGTTGACCTAGGAAAATACAGGACATCCCATCTTAGAAATCTGAAACCACCATCTTCCCAGGACTCACGCCCTCTGGCGGCAGACTGCAATTTCGGGCTGCTGCTCCTCCGTTCACGAACACCCAGGGTTTAGAGGCCAAACCATGGCCCCTCCCCCACCTCTGCACTTACTGATGAGAGGAGATGGGTGCAGAGGGAGGGAAGGACCTGCACCCTCACCACGCCACCCAGGGGAGACCAGACCCCAATGCTGTGATTCTCCCAACAAGAAATGTTTATTGAGCACCCGCTGCCAGTGTGCCAGGAACCTCTGGACTCCTGGTCCAGTGCTCTTCTGATGCCAGCAGCCCCTGTGCTGTCTCTCCAATTCAGGCTGAGACCCCAACTAGGAAGAGCTGGACTCTTCTCCTTCAGGAGACTGGGTTAGGGGGCATGGGGAGGAGGGCAGGCTGTCAGCAGCTGCAGCACCATCATCCTGTGGTCCAGAGATCCAGAAACAGGCAGGAGGGGTCTGGGGGTTACCAAGTCCAAACTCCTTCTGCTCGCCGCACGACAGGCCAATAATTCAGGAGATGAGGTGTTGGGGCAAGGAATAGCGACTTTATTCGGAAAGCAGGCAGACCAAGAGGATGGCCGATTAATGTCTTGGAGAATCACCCTCCCCTAGTCAGAATATAGGTTTCTTTTATACAAAAAAATGGGAATGGAGTGTGGTTGGTTGTTGCAAGCTTCTTCCTGCAGGAATTCTTTGTTCTTGCAGCCGTTCCTGTGGGTCAGGCCATGGTGCCCTGTAAACCTCCAACAAAACAAAGCTTTTTCTCTATTTTGCAACTTCCATCTCTCCAAAAGTGGAGTGCTAATAACATCCTTAAAAGTCAGATCCTGAGAATAGGCTCTCCTGTATATTTCAGGCTAAAGGCAACATAGTTTCACAAAAGGTGCAGAGCCAGCAAGACTAAGCCTAGAAAGCAGGGCACAGTGGTTCAAACTAAAGGAACTGATCCATATGGAGTCAGATTTGTTCTCCATTGCGTGGGGAGCAGTGCTTCCAGGTGGGACAGGATGCGGCCTGCTCAGCTGTGTCCATTTTACATGTTTAATAAATAGTTCTTGTTGCTGCCCATGCCAGTGAGTGTGGTGCCACTGGGCCAGGCTTCCCAAGTTCTTGAGAGGTGCAGGGGGGCCCTCTTCTCTTGCTAGTTCAGACTCTGGCTCTGAAAATGAAAGGAGAGAGCACTGGGATTAGCCCCCCACCCCGTTCCCAACAGGTGTCTGGGTGCTGTCCTCAGGGGAGGTGGGTCAGGGAGCAGTGAGGCTCCCCAGGAACAGGTCTCAGTTGGTCCCTGCTCTAGGAAAGTTGCTGTCGTCCTCCACCAAGGGGGAAGGGAGTTGCTAACAGGCTAGAAGTTCCCAGAGGAGACGTGCCAACACCCATTACACTTACTCCACAGAGTCTGCAGCGAGGGGCATGGATCCCGCTGTCTCCAAACTCCATCCCAGGCTGCATCCCCACCCTTCTACCAGGATCAAGTCACTGACCGGCCTCAGCCTCATCACCCTTGGCATCCGGCTCCTGCCACCAGTCAGTATAGATGCTCTCCTCGTAGTCGCCCTCCCCCCAAACGGTATCAGATGGAGGGTCCTCAGGCTCCATGGGTGGTTCTGTCTCCTCCAGCTCCATCTACGAGAAGCCAGGTCACAGCAGGCACAAACCCAGGTGGGCCCCCTTCCTGGCCAAGGGGGCCCTCCCATCCCATCAATCCCCAAAGCCCCTCCTTCCCAGCCTCAAGATCTCACACAGGAATGATTTGAGGGTTTCTCTCAAAGTCCTGTTCCCAAACTGCCCCCTCCCTGAACTGATGTGTGAATTGCTCCATTGGCAGAGATTCAGTGTTACTGTCAGCATTGCCCTCTCTACAGCCCACCTTTTCAGCATAAATACCCAGGGAATACTGCTAGTCCTTGAATATTGTCTGCTCATGCTATTTCCCAACCAGGAACACCTTGGATAGCTCTTGTTTATCCCTCCAATGCAAGGCATCAGCTCCAGGATGCAGTCCTTGCTGATGACCCTGGCTTGGTCTGGAGGCCACCTCCAGTGCCCTGTGATGGCCTCTCCCATTGCATAGTGATTCATGCATCAGTAAGCTGCTTGGGCAAGACACTGTGCCTTTCGTGAATTTACCCTTGGCCCAAGCATGGTGTCTGGCAAAGAGCAGGCAACAAGATTTATTTGAGCACCTACTGTGTGCCAGCTCTATACTAAGTGCTTTATATGCTGGATCTCATTTGAGTCTCAGCCCAACAGTGTGAGATGGGCATTATTCTCCCCATTCAACGGATAAAGAAATGGAAGTTTGAGGGTTACCTAAGACTTGCCTGGAGGTTGCCCAGCTGGGAGGTGGTAGAACCAAGACTGGCTAGCACCAAAGCCTACCTGCTCCCAGTGCAGACCCGGTCACTGTGTTTGATGAGGGGGACATGGGTGCATGAAGAAAAGAGGGAATGGATAAATACGTGCTGGGCAGCAACACCTCAGAGAACTCACGCTCTCAAGCCCTCATTCAGAATCAATGTAATAACACACTGTGGTCCTTCCTTCCTGGTGTCCTGCATTCATTTATCCATTTATCCACTCACTGGTTCATTCAAACTCAGTTTCTGAGCCCCAGCTCTGTGCCAGGTGCTGTGGGAAAGCTGGGAATACCCTGGTCCCCTGTCATGGAGCACAGTCCTCTAGGAGGCTAGGTGGAGAAGGGGATGGGTGAGATGGATGAGGACTGCAAGTAACTCCAGTGCAGGGAGGCACTGCAAGCCCAGAAGACAGAGTCAGGATGGGCAGCAAGGGCTTCCTGGAGGAGGTGTCAACCCGAGCTGGGTCCAGGAGAAGCAAGATTTAGACATGGACAGAAGAGGGGACATGAGAACATGGAGTGGGGAGAGAAGGGCAGGCGTAAATAAGGGATAGGTGAAATCTCTCTGCTTCCCAATAGCCGACTGCCAAGAGCTGGGGCTGAGCTCTGGCACAGCAGCCCCAGGAAGAGGACCAAGGAGTCTCTATCACCATCCAGCCCCATAGGGCAGGGGGCCACTAACCTCATCATCTGCCTGCAGGTACATGTGTGCAAAGTCCAGCAGCTCCTGCAGCTCAGCTGTCTGGTTGTGGTAGAGCATGGCCTCCTGGGCGGAGGGAAGGAAAGTGAGGTGAGCTGGGCCCTGCTGCCAGATGGTGGAGGAGCCAGAGCTCCTAGGATCTGGGTCCTCTGGCCCTTTTCCAGCTCAAGGACCCGGGAACAGGTGTCAGTTTCCACGCTGACTGAAAAACCATAGCTGCTTAAGGTGCTGAAAAGTAAGAAGGATTCTGAGGGCTCAGTGAAAAAGAATGCCTTGATCAATTAGCACTGTCTGCCACTGACAAGGAAATCGGGAGTGACACCATGTGTACCATATTTGCCAGTCTTGCCCTGGACTCCCAAGGAGTTTCCTCAGTTGGTCCAGGTTAGGGGGTCCCTGGGGAAGAAGGCCAAAGGCCAGCAGTGAGGATGACGAGGGTGGGAAGGGGAGCAGACAGGAATAGACAGGTATTTTTTACCTCCTGCCTCCCAGGCACTGCTGGTCAGGTAGGCAGTACCACCATTTTGCAGGTGAGGCAACAGACTCAGAAAGGTCCGCAGTGTTCCCAGGACCACACAGCTCGTGGGGCTGGGTTTGAACCCAGGACTGCAACCACAAACCATATTCTTTCTTTTCATCTCTCATCCTGCCTTTGGAGGAAGCCAGGATATTTTTATCAAATCACATGTCCTGATGCCCACCTCCCTGGGCTGGAAGGCCTCCTCCTCCAGGCCCCAGCGAGCCCTGTGGAAGCAGTAATACACCAGCTTCTGCTGCAAGACACTGTCTCCAGGGTCAAAGAGCACGTAGCTGGCGGCACTGCGGGCGGCCTGGCGCACGTCGTTCACTGCAGGCAGGACAGGAGGGAGGAGTGGCCCTGGCACTTCCCCACCTTCAGGGGTAACCCTCACCTAACCCACCCCTACCTCCCAACTTAGTCCAGTGCCCCTGGCTCCCCAGCTGCCTCCCAGAATATCTGTTGAGCTACTCACCCCACCCAATAATAATGCAATCTAGAACTTCTCCTATGCCCCGTGTAGCTCATGTAAGCTTCACTGTTATTGTTATCCCCATTTTACAGACAAGAAATCTGAGGCACAGAGAGGTTAGGTCAAAGGCTCCAGCTCACACAGCTGGAGGATGAGGGGACTGGGAAATCAGAGGCCAGTGGCCCAGCCCTCAACCTCTTAGCCAGCTGGACCCACAAAGGATCTCCTGGTCTTCAGCTCCTCTAATCCAGCTCCAGCCTCTGTCTGAATCTGGGCATCTCTGCGTAGCAGAGACCCTGGAGATCGTCCATCTGAGCCCCAGCTGATGCCAGAACCTCCCTCAACTGAGAAGAACCTTGAGTCCTGGTGTTACCTTTTATTGGCCATGTGACTAATAGCCCCTTGCCTTCTATGAGCCTCAGTTTCCTCATCTGAAAAATGGGCCCAGTAATGTCAGCTATTGGCAGTTTGTGAGAGGATCAAGTGAGGTAAACAGATGTAGCAGGGCTTTGTAAACTGTCAAGTGCTATGCAATTGTTGGCTATCTAGTCATTTACCTGAGAGGCCCTGGAATTCTCCCCTGAGGCTGCTCTCTGTTCCCTCCCACAAGCCTCTCACCTGCCCCAGTAACTCTAGCCTTCCCTCCCATCACCCAGGGTCCTCAATTCTGAGGGACAGTGCCCTATGACTCTGCATGACTCCCCACACAGTGCTCTCCCCCGCCCCAGGCCCGCCAGGAGGCTCACTGTTGTACTAGGCAAACTGCAGGTAGTGATACATGGTGGCCACAAACTTTTCCACAAAGTAGCCACCCATGTTGGGAGTCAAGTTGGCCTCACAGTCCACCTTGCACTACAGGGATTCTGCAAAGAGATCTGGTGGGGGTGAGTGGCAGCAGTGAGGAGCTGGTGTGCTGACCAGCTCCATCCACATCCAATGATATGGATGACAGAAATGACTTCCAATCCCAGCTCTGCCTCCTGATCACATGAGATAATGTGTGTAAAGTGACAGGTGATGCTGGGGAAGACTGCTGTGGGCTGGGCACCACCCCCAAGCCAGAGGGAGCCAGGGCATCCTGGGAGAATGGCAGGTGAGGTTTGGAAGTAGGACCGAAGCCCAGTGAGAGAATCTCAGGAAAGTCCTTTCTGCCCTTGCTGAGGGACTCTGCCTTTCAGAATCCCCAGGTGTGATTTCTGGCCGCAAACTGCTTTCTGCACACACCTGCTGGGCTGTTTCCCACCTCGGCACCTTGGCACCGACATTTCCCTCTGCGTGGAAGGCCTGTGACCCCAACCTCCCCAGACCCTTTTGGGATATCACATCCTCTCTGCACCGATGCCCAGCACTTTGGATCCTCCCCACTGTAGCCCTCTGCGCCCAGTGACAGATGACCTGTTAGCACCTAAAGGCTCTGACGGCTGGGATGACACTATTCCGCTCCGCCTCCCAAGCACTTAGTAGGGGCTCCATAAATGTGTATGGAATGAATATTTGTGTTAAGGGAACTTAGGAATTCTGGGAAGCAGGGCCTGTGGGTGAGATGGGTGCCCACAGGAGTCTGGGTGAGGGCATACCTGCTCTGGCTGGTTAGAAGTCCTTGAAGTCCGCCTGCTCGTGGGCCCCCTCGCAGCCAGCCAGACACCAGGCAAAGATGGCCAGGTACTCGGCCAGGGCCCGCTCCCTGTCCTCCGTGCTGCTGCGGGAACCCCCGCTGTTGTAGACCTTCACAGCCCGGAGGAAGACGGCCTCCTCGGGCTGGGCCTCCAAGTCTGGGAGGGGCCCCTCGGCGGCGTCCAGCAGCCCCGAGTAGTAGTTGAGATACTTGGTGGTGATCACATGCTCCTGGTTCTTCTGGATGAAGGTGTAGGCCGCGGCCACCGCCTTCTCCAGCTGGTTAGCCTGCAGGGTGGGGACAGAGCCGGTCGGCAGGGCCAGAGCCCGCAGCCCCAAGCGCACGGGAAGACTCGGCGGTCAGGGTGCTGGGTGAGAGCCGCGCTCCTCCCGACCCAACAGGGTGGCCGGCGCCGGCCGGGCGCTCACCTGGAACTGTGCGTAGTGCAGCTCTCGCCCTCATCCTGCTCCAGCGCGTGCCCATGGGCCATAGCCAGGGGCATCAGGTCCTCGGGCGGGAAGCCCTGGAAACTGTACTCGTACTGCGCCCTGGTGCTGCCCAGCAGCAGCCCCCACACTGCCTGAGCCAGGCCCCCTCCGCTGCCCCCTCTGTGCCCGCCGGCTCTCCCTGCCCAGCTGGCGTCCCCGCTGGGCGGGCTGACTCAGGGCCCAGCCCGGCCGGCGTATCCGTTGGGTCTTAGCGCCGGGCACTGGGGTCAGCAAGACGGGGTGGTGGCTTGGGTCAGGGTCCCTGAGGGGCTGAGAGCTGCGTCTCCTTTCTTTTCAGAAAGCTCAGCGGTGTCCTGAGTCCCTGACCTCCTGCCCCTGGGAGTCTTCCCCTTGGCAGATGGTGAGTGGGTGTGGGAAGGCTTGTCGCAGGGATGGGGAGCCCAGAAAGCCCCTCCCACACAAAGACAGCACCACGGCACCTCCCGTCGCCCCCTTAAGACCAAGAAATTGAGGGAAGTCCCACCTCCCTCTGCTTTGCCCAAGCCCTGGAACCTGGTCTTCCTTCCATCACAGCGGTCTTCCTGCTCACGCTCCACCCTCAGCCCTGAAGAGGTCACTCTGATGCAGGAAAAATGCATCTGGGGTGTGAGAAGGGCCGTGTCCCAGGCTTCGGTTCAGCCCCTGGGAAGTGTCCCAAGTGTGGGCCCCTGGCTTCGTGCAGGAAAGAATTCAAGAGCCAGGCACAGTTGAGTAAAGGTAGATTTATTCAGAGAGGTACATTGAAAGGCACGAGAAAGGCCATGAGGTGTGGGGGTTGGGTGCTCAGATTAAAAGTTGGTACACATTCCATAGACAGAGCGTGGGCCGTCTCCATCTCCAAAGAGGGAGGGAGAGGGGACAGCAGCCGTGAGGCACCGTGTTGCCAGTTTTTATGGACTTGGTGGCTTCATATGTTAATAAGTGGAAGGAGCAGTGTAACTAGCCTGGGGAAGGGGCTGGGATTCCCAGGATGTTGGCCATTTCCCACTCTTTGACCTTTCGTGGCTAGCCTTGGGACTGCCATGGTGCCTGTGGGCATGTTATTTGCCACGTTAATAGATTACAATGGGCGTATAAAGAAGCTCAAGATCTGCTCGAAGTCAAATCTCCCACCACCTTGAGCCTCAAGGCCTCCTGGGGGTTGAATCTTCCACCATTTTGATGTTAATTGCTGTAGCATTCCTTGAATGGCTATGCTTGAATGGCCCCCTTCCTGTCTCAACTCCAATTGCCCCCCAGCCCGCAACGGGGAGGCACACCCCTGGTTTTACCTTGCACACCTTCCACTCCTGCCACTTCCCACTCGGTCTCCATCCCCACGTCAGAAAGTCCTCTGGCAGTCCAGCTTTTGCAGGACAAAGCAGCTTGTCCCTGGAGAGGCCGTTCCTGGGACAGAAGGGGTGGGAGGGAGCACTGAGATACCCCTCAGATTCTGGAGACTCACCAGCCACATGGAGAAGCCTGGATTTGGGGAAGCCAGCCAAAGAAGAGATGCCTTAGCTCGGCTTTAGGACCCGGGAGCTCCAGAAAAACAAAAAGGCTCTGAATTTTTTTTGTCCCTAAAGTCAGCTCTGACTTCTCAACTTTTCTGGAACTTTTCTCAACTTTTTCGAACTTCCCTCCCCTTCCAGGCCCCAGGTCTCTCAGACCCCTCAGGGTGAGGGTGGGGGTAAACCTGGAGTTCTTTGTGGTTCTTTCCTCCGACTCTGAACACTATCAGCCTGGCCTCGTCCTGCTATTCCACTCCCCCTCCCCCGCCCCGCCAGCTCAGTCTCCCCAACCCCCATTCCACGTGGACCAGCCAGGGCGGGGGTAGGGGATGGAGGACAGGAAGAGGGGGAGCCAGCTCTGGGAGGAGGAGGGGGAAAAGGAGTCTGGTGGCAGCGACTCTCTTGCTTCACCCTCACTGCCGGCCTTCCCAGCTCCAGGCACGATGCTCCGCGCAGGGCCCCCCAGCCACACCCTCCTCCGCCTCCCCCTACTGCCGCCGCCGCCGCTGCTGCTGCTGCTGGTGCAGGCCGTGGGGAGGGGGCTGGGCCGCGCCAGCCCGGCCGGGGCCCCCCTGGAAGATGTGGTTATAGAGAGGTACCACATCCCCAGGGCCTGTCCCCGGGAGGTGCAGATGGGGGATTTTGTCCGCTACCACTACAACGGCACTTTCGAGGATGGCAAGAAGTTTGACTCGAGGTAATGGGTTGGGTGCCCCCAGACTCACCCTTTTCCTTCCCTGAGCCCGTGGCCAGGCTCTCTTAGTCATGGAGCTCCCTTGTTGCCGCTTTCAAGCTGTGTCTGCATCCTGATACTCAAACTGTAATCCCCTAACCCCAAACACTGCAGGCTGGGAGGGGGGACTCCTAGACAGCCATCTCCCTAAAGACATGCCTGCCCTCAGTCACAAACCTTCGTCTCTCAAATGACCCTGATTTCTTTCTCACAAGCTTCCTATGTCCCCCAACGTGCTTGATAATAAAGATGCACTGATCTATTTACTTAGCAGTGCTTTATGAAGGGGGGGTGGTTTCCGGTTCATAGTGGAGGGAAGGGCTGCTGTGTGTGAATTTGACAGTGGTCTCAAGACTTTCCGCCTTTCCATCCAGCCTGACTCCCTTTCTGGCTCCAGCCCCAGGTTTCAGTGCCTTTGCCTTTAGAGAAGAGGGAGTAAATAGAACTTTTTTTGGAGGGGGTGGGAGTTTTGAGCAGTGGGTGGGGTAAAGCAGGTGGGCAGGATAAGACAGCAGGAGGGTTCTGGGAGTGCAGGGCATAGCCTGGTGCAGGGATCCTGTATGTCTACATGTCACACGGTCACACATGCCACCCTGGGCTCCTCAGAGAGTTTTCATGCCTCCCTCTCCGGGTGCCCCCGCACCCCCACCTCCCTCCATCTTGGCTCTACCAGGCCTGTGCTGCTGCCCATCTTGCCAGCCTCGGGATTTGAGAGACCAGCTTCTGGTCTGATCTAGGCCGTCAGTCTTCTCTGGCAAGTCTATTTTCTTGGATGAGGCAGGACAGGGCTGCACACTAGCTTCAGTTGAACTCAGGGTCCCGGTCGTACACACAAACCTCCACACTATACCCCAAGAAGTCGTTCCTCCTAGACCCTTCCCCAAAACACACAGCTCAGCCTACAGAAATTAGTGACCGTGGATCTGGAGGCAGGCAGTATATTCGATAAGAACACGAACTCCTGAGACCAAGACCCTGGGTTCAAACCCAGGCTGTGATCATGGACAAGGAATTTTACCTCTTGAAGCTTTACTTTCCTCATCTGAATAAAAGGTGGTTAAAAACAAATCTGAAAGACTGAGTTCCTAATTCCCAAGGCTGATGGGAGGACCCAAACAAGATGATGAATGAAAGTGAACTTCACCCAGTGCCTGGTAGTCTTGACTCAGGAGAACCCTGGTAGCGTTTAACTGGTAGAAACTTTGTGCCATGGTCGGGTTCCCACAACGGCACTGTGAAGGAACCAGATCAGACAGACAACCAGATCAATGGGTAAAATGAAGTACAGGCAGTAGCCAGGAGTACCACACTGAGCCCGAGGCCACCAAGGGGGGGAGGGGGAGGGAGTTGGGGGGATGGTCTCCCTGTTGGGGACTCTTGGATCGGGGCTGGGCCCAGTTCTCGAAGTGCTGAGCTTGGAAAACGTTCACAACCCACAGCCCCTTCCATCAAAATAACAGTCTCCCATCTTTCGCTAACTTCTGAAAACTGCAACTAAAAACAGATAAAAGCCATGGCAATTTTAGAACAGGCCTTTTCAAAATTGAAAATCAGCGGGGAGGGTATAGCTCAGTAGTAGAGTACCTGCTTAGCATGCAGGAGGATGCATGAGGTCCTGGGTTCAATCCCCAGTACCTCCATTAAAATAAATAACCTAATTATCTACCCCCCCCCCCACCAAGAAAAAGCAAAATAAAAAAGAAAAGTGATGCTGGGAAAACTGGAGAGCTAGATATAAAAGAATGCAATGAGAGGTGTTTTTTTTTTTTAACCTGAAAACCTATCCCCAGCCTCCTCTGCTTCCCCTTCGTTTCCTTGGTGAATTGATGGTACAGCGGCCCATCCATGGGCTTTGAAGTTCAACAGATCACACATTAGTTGTGTGACTTTGGGCAAGTCACTTGGCTTCCCTAGCCTCAATTTTTCTCATAAGATAAGTGAAATCAATAATGCTCACCTCACAAGGGAGAGAACTAAATAAGATAATAAATGCAGAACATCAAGCATTTCATTGGCTTATCGTTTGCATGCTCAATCACTGTTCCTCTTCCCCTGTGGCTGCACATACCACCCCTTTGCAGTCAGCAGACAGCAGCAGCAGACTGCTCCCATGCCCATCTGCTCCCTTGCCCACCCCTCCTCCAGGACTTCCTTTTGTAGCAGCCCATCCTATTAAGGCGAGGCTTGTGGTTCACCAAGGAGGGAGGCTTGAAGAGGGGATGAGGAGCCTGTGGATCTTCACCTACCTATAGGGAGGGAGACTGTGTGTGTGAGCACCTGTGGATGTATGCAACCATGGCCAGAGGCCACTGTATCCCATCTGTTCCCTCCCTCTCCAGCTATGATCGCCACACCTTGGTGGCTATCGTGGTGGGCGTGGGGCGCCTCATCACTGGCATGGACCGAGGCCTCATGGGCATGTGTGTCAACGAGCGGCGACGCCTTGTTGTGCCTCCGCACCTGGGCTATGGCAGCATCGGCGTGGGTGAGAAGGGCTGGGGCCCGGGCAGGGGGATGCAGGAGGCCAGGGGGCAGGAGCAAGGACCCTAGGGCTGGAAAATGAAGCTCAGAGAGGGAGAGTGACTTTCCAAGTATGAATAGCGGCAGGTCTGCGACCTGAGTTTTGGTCTCTCAGCCCCTGGGGCAGGAGCAAGGGAAATAACAGGACCCTAGGTGGGATCCTAGCTTGACTCCTGTGGGAGAAGGGGAGCTAGAGGTGGGGGACGGATGGCCTAGCAGGATGCTCAGACCAAATCTGGGGGCTGCACAGCGGGGCTCATTCCCCCGGACGCCACCCTCTACTTTGACGTGGTCCTGCTGGATGTGTGGAACAAGGCGGACACCGTGCAGGTGAGCACCTTGCTGCGCCCACCCCACTGCCCCCGCATGGTCCAGGACAGTGACTTTGTCCGCTACCACTACAACGGCACGCTGCTGGATGGCACAGCCTTTGACAACAGGTAAGGGTTGGAGGGAGCCCTGGGGCGCTGGGGACTGTGGCATGCAGGGGGCAGTCCAGGGGCCATCCTGTCTCCCACCAACAGCAGCCTCACCTCTACCTCATTCTTTGCAGCTACAGTAAGGGCGGCACTTATGACACCTACGTGGGCTCTGGATGGCTGATTAAGGGCATGGACCAGGGGCTGCTGGGCATGTGTCCAGGAGAGAGAAGGAAGATCATCATCCCTCCATTCCTGGCCTATGGCGAGAAAGGCTATGGTGAGGGCGGCCAGGAGTTTAGGGATTCTCTAGAAGCAGGCTGCCATATACAGTTGCTCAGGCTGTGTACTGTACAAGGACATCTAGCCCAGGAGGCAAATAGGCATGAAACCTAGTACTTGGTGATCATCTCATTAAGCAGCGGTGCTTCATTCTGATTCACACAAAGCCCAGTATGGGCAAGTGGTGGTCCTGGGGAAGCCTTAGCTCCAGCCTCACAGGGGAAGAACCAGGGCTGCTGATGGGTGGGAAAGGACTCAGGAAAGCAGGGTTAGCACCTTTTTGCATGGCGCTCACATAGACCTTCCTGAGTTGGGAAGAAGCCCGGTTTTGCTCTACACTTGGATGGTTCAAGCCTATCCCTTCCCCAGGGACTGTGATCCCCTCGCAGGCCTCCCTGGTCTTCCATGTCCTACTGATTGATGTCCACAACCCAAAGGACACCATCCAGCTGGAGACGCTGGAGCTGCCGCCTGGCTGCGTCCGGAGAGCCGTAGCCGGGGACTTCATGCGTTACCACTACAACGGCTCCCTGATGGATGGCACCCTCTTTGATTCCAGGTCAGGGGGATTCTGAGGAGGACGGTGGGGGTTGGGAGGACAGGAGAGAAGCTGAGGCAAGAGGAAAGAACCAGGTGTGAGGGTGCCCCAGGCAGCAGCTGGGGGTGGCTCTGAACTGCTGTGAAGGGCGGGGCCCCTGTGACTCCCTTGCTGGCCCCCCCACCTTGTATTGCAGCTACTCCCGCAACCACACCTACAATACCTATGTGGGGCAGGGTTACATCATCCCCGGGATGGACCAGGGGCTACAGGGCTCGTGCATGGGGGAGCGCCGGAGGATCACCATCCCCCCCCACCTCGCCTACGGGGAGAACGGGACTGGTAGGCTTGTTCCCCAATCCCAAAGCCAGCACCTCAGCTCCTCCTGACGGGGAGGATTCCAGCCACTGCTCTGCCCCTCTCATCACAAAAACTGGCCCCCAACCCAGCTTCTGCCACAAGCACTCCAACCTTTTCTCCAGGGCAGTCTCCCACTTCCCCCTTCCACACTGGAGAAGGGCAGTTGACCTGTGAGTTTGGGGAGGGACAGCAGTTATGGGAGACCAGAAACAGCTTAGCCCTAGAGGCAAAGACACCTGGACTTGAGACCTAGCTTTGCTGGAAGCCTCAGTGTGCTCACTTGTAAAATGGGACTAATCACATAGCTCAACAGGGTAAATTATTGGGATGTTCCAAGGTGTATGTAAAGGGCTTTCTAACTGGCATGCCGTCCCTCCCCTCCACTGTCTCCCCACCACCCAGAGTATATTAGAAGAGAGAACTAGGTAGACAAACATCCCATCCCATCCTCATTTAAACCCCCTGGCAGGGAAGGTCAGGAGCCTCCACGGAGGCCTGAGCAGCTCCTCCTAGTGCCGAGCTGATTCACGCCCCCACTTTGGCCCCAGGAGACAAGATCCCTGGCTCCGCTGTGCTGATCTTTGATGTCCACGTCATCGACTTCCACAACCCTGCGGATCCAGTGGAAATCAAGACACTGTCCCGGCCCGCCGAGACTTGCAACGAGACGGCCAAGCCTGGGGACTTTGTTCGCTACCACTATAACTGCTCTCTGCTGGATGGCACCAGGCTCTTCTCCTCGTGGGTCCAGGGCAGGGCCAGGGCTGGGCAGGTGGGTGGGCCCGGGTGTAAGGAGTCCTAACAGACCCCCAACTCTTACTTCCTCCATAAGTTCCCATCTAAGCGAGTTGGGGGAGCATAAGGAGTTAAAATTCCCAACTCTGTGAGCAGAGGGAGGGTGAAGTAAGCAGTAGGGGGAGCTGCGAGTTGCACTCTCTGGACAGAACTGGAGCAGGGAGAGATGTGAGCCCCCAGGCCACACGTCAGGGCAGTGGCAAGAGAAGGGGACCCTATCTCTGAGTCGCTGGGTCCCTGCACCCTGCCCTGGGGCAGCACCAGGAGAGACTCGGGAACAGGGCATGCCCAGGACGGTGGGAGGTGAATGGGCAGGGGACGAGGCTGGGCACTGACCTGGGGATCTGCTCTTCCCCCAGCCATGACTATGGGGCCCCTCAGGAGGCGACTCTGGGGGCCAACAAGGTGATCCAAGGCCTGGACATTGGCCTGCAGGACATGTGTGTTGGGGAGAGGCGGCAAATCGTGGTCCCCCCACACCTGGCACACGGAGAGAGCGGAGGTGAGGGGCAGAGACTGATCTGATGGCTTTGTCCCTGCCCACTTGGGGCCTGGATGGCTGGTGGGAAGAGTGAAGCAGGCCTTCCATATGGTTCTGTAAACATCCCATGCCCCACTCTCTAGTCCCCAAGGTGGGGAAATTGAAGCCTATGGGTGGGGGAGCACCCTGGGCAGACTGCAGAGCCAGACCCAAACCCTTCCCTTCTCTCCTCCTCATCCTCCCTCCAGCCCGGGGGGTCCCTGGCAGTGCGGTGCTGCTGTTTGAGGTGGAGTTGGTGTCCCGAGAGGATGGGCTGCCCACAGGCTACCTGTTTGTGTGGCACGAGGACCCTCCTGCCAACTTGTTTGAAGACTTGGACCTCAACAAGGATGGCGAGGTCCCCCTGGAGGAGGTGAGTGAGGAGTTCAGTCCTTCTAATAACCCTTCCCACACTGTCACACAATGGGAGCCACCTTGCATGGTGGCGTCTAGCAAGAACACAGTGCATGTCCACCATCCTGCCTGCACCCATGTTCCTGCCCTCTGCAGGTCACTGCACCTTAAGTCCCTTGTCCTCTGGTACATGCAGCCTGTTCCCCCTACGTCTGCCTGTCGCCCATGCATGCCTTCTGCCCTGGCCCCACTCAGGACTCAGTGCCAGCTCTTCTCCTTAGTCCTTTCTGGCTGGCCTCCGCCCGGGAGCCCCTGCCAAGGCCACCTGCAGCCGCTCAGCCCAGGTGCTTGCTCAGTCTCCCCTTCCTTGGTTCTCTGGCAGTTCTCCACCTTCATCAAGGCTCAAGTCAGTGAAGGCAAAGGACGTCTCCTGCCTGGCCAGGACCCTGAGAAAACCATAGGAGACATGTTCCAGAATCAGGACCGCAACCAGGACGGCAAGATCACGGGGGAGGAGCTCAAGCTGAAGTCGGATGAAGATGGGGAGCGGGTCCATGAGGAGCTCTGAAGGCCAGAGGCCTGGACCCCAAGGCAAAGGCGCATGTCTGTGGGGACAGTCACCCTCTCCCCTGCTGGGATGAGGTCTGGAAGCCTCTAAAAAGTGGCCAGAGGGAACAGCTCTGGTCTTCCCACTGCCTGAGAGTAAAATCACAGCACAGACCTCCATTTGATTTTTCTCTTTCAACCCCAAACCCCTTCCTTAAAAGTTTTGCAATTATAAGGTCAGTCTGGGGATGCGTGGCGTCTGCGGGTTGGCTGGGATCATCACCGGCCCCTCACCCAGACCTTCACTCCATGGCAGCAGACACTGAGCAGGGCCAAGCTCATCATTTCTTAATTTCCCCAAACTCCCCCAAACTCCCCCTTTGTCTGTACTTTCCCCAACCATCTCCACCCACCCCCTGCCTCCAGCCCCCAGTCCTCTGCCAGCTCTCCAGGAGCACGCTCTCCTCCCTTGGCTCTGACTGGTTCCTAGGGAAGGGGGTGGTTTCAGGAGGGCAGCCCTACCTCACCTGTCCTGGTCCCTTCACCTGTCACATTCCTCCTCCACCTGTTCCTTCCCCCCAAGGGACAAAGAGAAGAGGGGCTCATTGGGGGCTGAGGGTGAGAGGGGGTGGGCAGAGCTCTGCACACTCAAAAAGATTAAACTGGCATCAGACCCCTTTCTCCTTTGTGCCAAATAAAAGACTAAACTAAAGCCTTCAGGACATGGTCTTTCTGTGTGGGGTGGCCCTTAGACCCAAACATCAGGGAGACAGGGAACCAAGCAGGCTGTCTCCGTGGCTGGTCAGCTTCCGACCCTGTGTCCCTGGGTCTCGGCCTCCTGCCTCCCTGAGGCCCCCTGGGGCATCACCATGGAGGGAGGGTGGGGAAGGGGCGTCCACAGAGGACAGGGCCTGTGGGGGAGGTGCAGAGACATGACCCTGACCTCCTCCTAACTGACCCAGTCAGTTGGATGAAGGTGGTGAAAAGGTACAAACTTCCAATTACAAGACAAGTAAGTACTAAAGATGTAATGCACAGCATGACAAATACAATTAACATTTCTATATGTTTTATATGAAAGTCACTGTGCCAAGAAAATGATCATTTCAGAGGAGAAGGTTGAGCTTCAGGGAGACTCACTACAGCGCTGCTTGTAGCACACTGGCTAAGTTTGGCCCCATCTGTTTTTGTAAATAAAGTTTTATTGGAAAACAGCCATGCTCATTCATGTATGTACTGTCTGTGATTGCTTTTGTGCTACAGTGGCAGGGTTAAATAGAGACCTTATAGTCCATTAAGGCTAAAACAAACATTATTTGGCCCTTTACAGAAAAAAAAATTGCTAACTCCTGATTTATAAGGGTGAAAATTGGAACCAAACTGAGTGTCCAAGAATAGGGGATTGGTCAAATTACAGTCTATCCCTTCAGCAAAGAGAATGCAAGGCCACTATGGGAAAACGATGCCGTGGTACAGGGGCTGTCCAGCTTGGCTACACATCGGAACCACCTGGGGAGTCTTTAAAGTCCCATAGACTAACCCCATCCCAAGCCAATTAAGCCTGCCTGGGAGTGGAACCCAGACACAAATATTTGTTAAGCTTTCCTGGAGAGTTCTAACTCAGAGCCACTGCTGTAGAAGATTTCTCAATGACAGAAATACAGCCACTATATACAGTCATCCCTTGGTAGCCACAGAGAATTGGTTCCAGGACCCGCCGCAGATACCAAAATCCCCAGATGCTTAAGTCCCAATAGTCACCCTCCATATCTGTGAATATGGAACCTGCCTTACACTGAAAAAAAAAATTGTATATATATGGACTTGCACAGTTCAAACCTGTTTTGTTCAAGGGTCAACTATTGTTAAGTGAAGAAAAGCAGATTATCTACCTCTGACCCAGGGCCATGGTGCCCTGTCCTGTCGCTGAGCCCTGAGTAGCACCTTGGGGACTGACCTTAGCCAGCAGCGAGGGGCTGCTGTTTAGTGCCTGCTGTTTGAGACTTTAAATCAAAAGAAAAATACTGACAAAAAAAGCATTAAAAACAAAACCAAAATAAGACTATTGGTAACCATCCAAATTTTTGTAAGAAAAGTTAGAAATTTAAAAAAGCAACAAACAGTCAAAAAAGAAAAACAGATTATCTAACAGAGTGTACTATATGAGTCCTTTTTGGTAAATGTCTTACCCCCACACATTATCTAACAGAGTGTACTATATGAGTCCTTTTTGGTAAATGTCTTACCCCCACACACACATGCACACACACTCACATACACAAACAACAGGTGCCAAAACACCGAGGTGCTCCTCTCTGCAGGATGGGGCTAGGAGAGATATTGATACTCTTCTTTTGACTGTCTGCATTTTCTGTGTGTTCTAAAGTGAACAGTCTATCTTGTAACAGTTGTACCAGAAAAGAAAGTCATCAGCTTAAGAAGTCACACACTTTTCATTTAGGGAAAAAATACAGGAATGAGCATCTAATCAAATAAGGTGTCTGCAGGTCACTTGTGTACACAGCACACCTGGAGGGGTGCTGGCACTGCAGACCAGTGGGGAGGCAGGTCCCAGCCTCTTGGTGACACCAGGGCTCTCTGAGTCAGGCATATGCTGCTGCCTCTAAGCCTCAGGCTCCTCAAGGGTTAAATGGGATGAGTTTGCCCACCTTACGGGATTAAAGGCATGAATGTGCAGCCTCTGGCACAAAGTAGGCACTTCGTTCCCTATAAGCAGCTCTCAGAGTCAGAGTCTGTAGCCAGCATCTTGCTCTTCTGGCTGCAGGAGAAGGATTGGCTTTGCCAAAACTGGGCTTGCCCAAGTTCATCCCCAGTTGCTGGTCCCCGGTGCTGCTGAAGCTGTGCCAGCCGGCAGCCACCTCTCATTGGCCTTGGCTTGGAATCTCTGCTGCCCGTGGAATTTTCCTGTGCTCCTTAGAAAAACCCTGGTCTCTCATCAGCACAGTCTGTTGAGCCTCTATCAACATAGCCTGTGCTCACCATCCTCAGGTTGGGTCCCATCTGCATGAAGAAAGAAGGGCTTTCCAGTCTTCCCGGGGCTGCTCCCCTTCAATAAAAGTGACAGTTGTAGCTGCCATTTATTGACCCTACATGTGCCAGGGCTTACACCCTCTATCTCTCTACCTCAACTCTGCCAGGCATGTGATGATATTCCCAGTTCACAGGTGAGGCTCAGAAAGGTGAAGGGACTCAGTCAAGGCCACACAGCCAATGACTGGCAGGCTTGTCTGGCCCCTAATTTTCTCCACTGTACCACACTGCCTTCTAGCTGTCTCTCCTTTTCCCTCTTCTATCACGGTGGATCCGTGCAGCAAAGTTAGATAACCGTTGTTATAAAAGCAGTGATTCTCAACATTAACTGTGGGATCACCTAGGAAGATTTTTTAATGCTGGGAGTGGGCGTGGACATTGGAGGGTGTAGGGTGGAAAGGGTGGAGTTGGGAGGAGGGCCGGTGGGTAGCAGCTGGAAGGGGACACACGGGGCCTTTTGCGGTTGTGATGATGTCCTCCTTCCTGGCCTGGGTGCTGGGGACTTGGGTGTGGTTTTTTTGTGTTTAAAAATCATCGAGCTATACGTTTATGATTTGTGAACTTTTCTACGTGCACGTTACTTTACAGTAAATTTTTTTAATTTTATTTTTTTAAGTAAAGAAAAAAAGGCAGCTGTCCTCAGCCACATCACTGTCTTCTGGGAAAAGGCAGTCGTGGCCCCCGACTCATAATCTTGAAGACGCTTTTTACAGCACTGAGAAGTTGTTGGCCTTTGAGTCTGTGCCTGTCCTCGACAACAGGCCAACACCTCGTCCGGGGCTGATGCTATGCTGAGCTAGGAAGGGCCCACTGTTACTGCAGCAGCAGGTATTCACGGACAGCCAGGCCCTATCTACACCTCCTCCCTCCCCACAACGGGACTCACATGCCATCCTGCCCAAGCCCTGGGACCTAGGGCAGCAGGGACGGAAACAGCTACAGCCCAGCACCTGGGCCTAAGCTGTGAGTCCCCTGCTGACTTCTGTCTTGTATCATAATTTGAGTCACTGGACACACGTCTTCTGATCTTCACTGACAGACTCTGATTTTTAGCTGGACCCCTGGATGTATGAAACGAAGATTGTATTTCCCATTGTCATTTGCAGCTTGGTCTAATTATGTGACTCAGTTCTGGCCAATTGAATGTAAGTGATGTATTCTGCACAATTCTGGGAATTGCCCTGAAAAAGGAGCATGCTCTTCTTCTTCCCCTACTTGTTCTTGCTACCTGGAATATGGCATGGAAAGGCTGAGTTCCAGCAGCCATTTTGTACCAGGGATCAAAGTCATGACTGAAAATAGAAGAGCAATAAGACAGGGGAGCCTGAGTCATCTCTGTTATTTCCTTTACACTGTGGAGCAGGCTGTTGGTGGTGGACTGACTCCTTTCTTTGGGGTTTCTTAACATGAGCTTCTACCCTGTCTGAGACAATGATATTTAAGGTCTTCCATTCTTCTCAACCCAACTTAACCCTAACTAACACTAACAGGGCTTCTGACTTGATCCTTGGCCTGAGTTCCTGCATTGGTCACCTGTCCAGTATAAAGATGAGGGTCCAGCCCTGGTCCTCCTGCAGACTGGAGTTCTGCCCCCACCCCATCTCTGTGGCTGGACCCTGGTGCGTGCTGGTGTGCCCCATCCCAGCTGCCTGCAGGATCATGTGCGGCAGGGCTTGCCTCTTGCCAGAGTGGAGAACAGCCCACTGCTCCCATCAATTTCTGAGAGTGAGCCCTACTGCTTCTCTCTTCCCACTCATCCTCTTACCCTTGGCACCTGCCCTGTGCCTGAAGGGCTGGCCGCTCTCTGGACATCTGCAGCGGGACCGATGCCTACGGTACGTTCTCCAGGGGACAGGTCCATGAGGAGTTCCTGAGACATAAAAACCGTGGCACCTTCATGCATACATTCATCAGTTGACATTCGTCAAGCATCTATTTTGGGCACTGAGAACACAACAGTTAGACATGGTGGGGGGACGGAGCTAGTACAGCGGGTACAAGCACGGCTATACAGTGAGAACGGCAGACACAGCTGCCTGAGGCCCTGGAACTCGTCCCAGGGAATTTCAGGGGTTTCCTTTAAGCATATGCCCATGACCTTGGTCACGTGTGCAAGTCTGCATGAGTCACTACTCCTCTCTGGCCCTCAGCTTCCCCGTTGGAACAGGACGAGGCTAAGCTGGATGATGCTTAAGATTCTGGGTGGGTCTTTCCACCTACGGAGGGAGATAAGGGCCAAGGAGCCCTTAGGCCTGGGTTTGCCATCCATGGGCCTGATTTAGGGCCTTAAAACAACCCATCTAATTATTTATTATGATTCCGTGGGTTGACTGGGGCTCAGCTGGACAGTTCTCCAGTGCAGTGTGCTCATACAGAAATGGAGATAATCACATGTCCCTACCCTGAATCCTCACAGAATTCATGAGATAATACCCCGGGTAACCGACAGTAGATGAGGAGAAGTTTCTCTTTACAGGAAAAATCCAGCTAATAAATGAAGAAGGAAAGATAGAATTATCACCATGTTTCACCGCCCCCCCCTCCCCGCCCTGGGAATGACTGAGTCCAGGCACTGGGCAGCAACTGCTGCTAATTTCACAAGAAGGAAGCCAACTAGACATGTCCCTTAGACGGAAGGATACAACACCTATTATGATTTTAATCTAATCAAGCTTCTAGACTCAAATGGCAATTTACAGGAATTACAAAAGACAGAAAACTACCTCATGGGTTTGTAAGCATCAAAGCCCAGACCGTGGACAATCAATAGGATGTATGATCTGCCTTCTTCAATAATAAATTGCAAGGAAACAGAGAAAGATGAAAGAGAAACCTGTGGATTAAAAAGAGATTGAAGAGACGTCAGCCCATCACAACCGAGCGCATCTTATCTGGGTCTTGATTTACTCCAACTGTTAAGAAATGCCTTTTGACATAAAAACATCTGGAAATTTGAACACTGATCGACTGAATATGTAATGATATTAAAGAATTATTGTTTTAAGAAAGAAGAGTGAAGAGCAATGGACGAAGTACAAGGAACTACCCAGCAGCAAGGAGCTAATACGAAATAAGGCTGGGGAGGATGGGGACGGGGACTGCGGTGGGAGTCCTGCCCCCAGCTCGGCCATTTGTGCACCCCGTGTGTGGCCTTGATTGAGTCCTTTCCCCTCGCCAGCCCTCAGTTTCCGTACCTATGAAATGAAGCAGGCAGGCCCAATGGGTCTGCAGCGGCCTGAGTCTGGCCTCCTTCTGCTTTGTCCTCACCTGTGCAGCCCTGGAACCTTTATTTAGTGCCTATGTCTCCCCTACCATCCACCCATAAGATCATAAAAGCAGCAGGATGGGCAGAAGCCCAGAGCTGTTGGGCCCTGCAGAACCTGGAACGAAAGAGGCCACCTCTCCGAGGCAGCTTGCTTGGAGAATCAAGCTGCATGATCCCAGGTGGGCAGGTCCAAACCCAAGAGAATAGATGTCCACGAAAGAAACTGCTGGAAGACTTTATCACCCACCAACCACGTGCATGAGTTATCTGTTCACCAGGATGGTTTGGCCTTTCCAGATGCCTGGAGCCTGCTGGTGAGTTCCCTGAGCCTACATCCTGGTCTGGTTACCTACTCAGGATTCCAGTTTAGGTGGGGTCCTACTGCCTTTGACACACTCTCATGGGCACAAATGAACAACGTCACTGGATCCTTATGTCACCTGCCCCTCGACTCCTTGTTGCTGGCCTCTGCCCAGCTGCTCTTCCAATAACATCACTAAGGAAGTATCAAACTTAGCATTGAACCACCCACATTGTAAATGCTCAATAAATCTCAATAAATCAAGAGAGAGGACTTCCCTCCTGGGCCATTGCAGGGGCTTAAAATTCTCTTGAAGTATCAGAAGCTTTATCTCCAGAAGGTTAAACTAAAATACCCACCACCTGCTACCAACACCAACCAATTTAACACGTGAACTCAGTAATGCCTCAGCTCCGAAGAGCAAGAAAGACAGGTCCGTGAAAGTGAGCAGTACAGAATGGCAGCCACACCCACCACGTCGGTGTCACATCTGGATTCAAATCCTTGCTCTGTCTCCTACGAGCTCTGTGACCTTGGGTGAGTTACTTAACATCTCTGCAGATAATTTCCAAGAGTGCTCTGATGATGAAACGATTCACTGCACACGCCACATCATGCCTCATGCACTGGGAGGGCTCAGTAGACATTAGTGATAGTTTTTTTTGGCGGGGAGACCTCCACTGCAGCAGCTCACATGTGCTCCACCATCACCTCCCCACCCCTAATTAAACCTTCTCTCCTTTCCCTCTCCCTTATAAAAATGACCTTTTCAGTGCTTCAACGGAACCCTGCCTTGTTTCAGGTCAGGTGCAAGGCCAACACAGAGGGCACCCTGAGCCTGTGGATGTGTGTGTGGTGTGGCTGCCCACCCACTGGAGACAGGACATGAGGTAGCGCAGGAAGGTCTCTTGGACCAATAAGGTGGAATCAGGAGCCAAAGAGATCACAACACAAATCCCAGCTCTACTACGTGCAACTTGGGGTGATTAATGCCCACTTCCCGGGCTAGCGAGCATTGAGGAGGGAATTATTTCAAGTGTTGTTGCCCACCCCAGCCCCAACTTCCTGTACATGGGCCGCTGCTGGCCGCTGCTGGCCTCTAGCGGCCACTGGATAAATCGCACAGTGAGTTGACCTGAGAACAGGCATGTATGAGAAACAATTCTCCGCTTCTGAATTTTCCTGATGTTGGGGTTCTCAACCATGACAGACCCATAACTCCCTTTTTGTAAAATATATTTTGTGTAATGATAGTAATTTAAAAATCTTTAAACACTTCACTGAGGTATTGATATACTATAAATGATACATTTATAGTGTACAATTTGGTAGTTTTTAATATGTTATATACCCAAGAAACTATCATCACAGCCAAGATAGTGAACATTTACATCACCCCCCAGAATTTCCTTGTGCTCCTTTCTAATTCCTCACCCCAAGCAACTACTGAGCAGCTTCCAGTCATTGTAGGTTAGCCCACATTTTCTAGAGATTTCTGTAAATGTATACTTCTTTTTTTCTGCTCTGGCTTCTTCCACTCAGCATAATTATTTTGAAATTTATCCATGTTGTTTTGTGTACCAATAGTTCATTCCATTTTTATTGCTGAGTAGTATTTCATCATATGAATATACTGCAGTTCATCTATTCAGAATGAGGGTAAATTTAAAAATTAATATAATGCCATACTGTAATAGAGGAGAGCAGATCTGATTCTATGTTGGGTCTGTTCCTTTGGTTTTCCTTTGGTGCCTATTTTTCTGGGTTTATTCTTGCAGGCTCTGAGCCTTTTGTAAAACAATGTTGCCTTTAGCCTGCCTGGTAAACAGGAGAGCCTTTTCTCAAGGCTCTGACCTTTAAGATACTAACACTTCTGCACTTATATAAAGATAAGAAGTTGTAGAATAGAAGGTAGCTTTTGTTTTGTTGGAGGTTTTTCAGGAGCACCATGACCTGGACAGCTGCAGGAACAAAGAATTCCTACAGCAAGAATTTTGCAGCAACCAACCACACCCTGTCACCTGTTTTGTGTGTGTGTGTGTGTGTGTGTGTGTGTGTGTGTGTAAAAGGAGCCTGTATTCTGACTAGGGGAGGGTGGTTCTCCAAGACATTAGTGGGCCACCCTCTCAGTCTGCCGGCTTTCCAAATAAAGCCTTTATTCCTTGCCCCAACACCTCATCTCCCAATTTATAGTCCTGTCGTGCCACAAGCAGAATGAGTTAGGACTTGGTAGCACTACTATCATATAAAAGAGAAACTGAAGGAAAGTAATACAATAATAGGTAAGTCCCATGTAGACGCTCAGCCATGATCACACTGGAACATACAATGATGTAGTCAGATGCTTGACCTATACACACAATTACATGAGCCTGGTTCTTTGTCAGAAACTTTGGTTTGGCTCCCATGGCCAGCAGTTGGCCATCCCATGCAGGAGGGTACAGTGCTGTGTGGATGATGCATGGGGCCTGAGATTGAGCAGAGAGGTGGAAACAGGCAGATTTTTAGCTCAGTGGAAAGATTCATTTCTCACAGGGCTGGTGTGTTTCTTTCTGAGTTATGCGAATGGTGTGTTTGGACTGGACCACCATTAGATTTTAGACCTCTATCTAGCCTATTAACAATCCAGACTCATTCACTAAGGTCCATATTTAATTTTTCAAAGGCACATTTGCATTCCTCTTATCTTATTTACACAGCACAATCTAGGATCTTCCATTGCACTTTGCTGAGCAGGGACATAAGCAGTCTTCTATTCCTCAAGTTCTCAGGGCCAGCGGCAAGCGTTGGCACTTCCCAGTCCCACTGGGACCTCTCTCAGGAGCCAGAATATGATTTTACGGAAGAAAGTGTTCAGCAATGCTTTTGAGGCAACAAGGCTTTAGAACCTTCTACTACAAACATAACCTTCAGTTGACAGCTTGTTAGTTTTTATAACTTGTAATGTTTATATAGACAGATGATCTGTGGCCTTCATGTCCTCTTGCCCTAGGCTGTGACATCCAGAATTTATTAATGGGCCCCAGGTTGGGCTTTCCGTTTCCTTGACTGGGTAAGAACCCATCCAGGGCTCATGTCTGTCACAGTTGGGTGGGTGGAGAGTTGAGGGTCCCTCTGGTCCCCCTTTGAGTGCTGCCATCATCCCCTCTAAGTCTTCAGGCTGCAGGGAGATCCTCCCTTGGGCCAAGTTCCAGCATGTGGACCTGGGCTGTGGAAACCTCTCCTTCCACCTGTGGCTCTAATTCTGCACAGACGAGGTTATTTGGGTCAGCTGAAGCACCTGTAGATTTCTGGTCACAAGCAGTACCTCATGAGGTGGCACCCCGAGAATGCCCTCTTCCCAGGGTTCTGCCTCCACCCAAGCCCTGCTGGCTTCACATCCCCAGATGTAATGTGTTGCTGTCCTGCTGGGGAGGGAAGTCCAGAAATGGACAGTACAGGGCAGCTCTGCCCACTTAGAAAGCTCTTCCTGCTTCCTGTCAGACCCTATCAACATGTTTCCAAGGATGGGGTGAAGATCAGTAACAAAACTTTCTCTTGCCTCCTCTTTGCTGCAGTTGCTGGAAGTATCTCCCAGACTTCCTTGGTGACTTATGATACTAGCATGGAGAGCTAGCAGGTTGTCAGGTCACCACTCCAAGGATGGTTAGCCCCGTGCTGACTCTATTAGGCAGGTCTCTTTGATTTCAAGTGACAGAAACCCAACTCAAATATGTTTACACAAGAAGGGACCTTTATTGAATCGCAAGGTTGCAGTAAGGACCAGAGCGTGTTTAGGTTGTAGAAAGAGTGGACCCTGGGACTGGAATTCTGTCTGGACGCTGCTCGCTCTTCAAGGAGGCTTAGTCTCTCAGATGGGCTGTATGCACAGGATTCCAAACTGTCGGCCTCTGGCCCTACACCCAAGGCTTCCTGTAAGAAGCTGAGCTGCTCTGCTTAATTTCAAGTCAAGACATACTGGTTGTGGCCTGGGCATACCCTGTCACATGGATGGCAGGGCCCTGCAACTGACAGCCCCACTAAAACCCCATGGGGGAAGGAGTTCCCTCATAGATAGTCCTGTTCCCAGAATGCAGGAGAGAGGCAGGCAGAGCAGCCAGCGCTCTCTACCCTGTCCCACCCAGTGGTCTGCATCACAGTGTCACCAATCCCTCCAGGCCCATCTGCTACTTCTGCCTGAAGGCAGGACAGACCTCAAAACTGAGCCAATTTGCGTGGTTAAGACCAGAATATTTCTAGAAGAGTGATGATGTCACAGAACTGGGGTTCTAGAAGGTGGCGGTGGCCCAGAACTCCTGCCACTTTTTTAGACACTGGAGAGTGGTGAGCAAGGGGTGCTAAAGGGTAGCTCCTGAGGAAGAGGAGGTGGGACCTGGGGTCAGAGAAGCATAGGAGAGAGGTAAGCTTGGAGAGGGAAGGTGGGTGCGCACCTGCCAGAACCACTGTCCTCCCCAAGGGAACCCCAAGAGGGGGCTTCAGGAGCAGGGATGGGGCTCCCTGCTTTCTGAGGCTCAGTGACACCCATCTCTGAAGGAACCTACTGAGTCAGGGCAGAATATGGTTGCATGGGACGTGCTTATACTAAAAAAGTATTTGTTGTTTGTCTGAAATTCTAATGTAACTGGGCATCCTGTAATTTTATTTGCTCAATCTGGCAACTCTAGGGTGGGAAAGAGAAGCAAAAGAATGGTCACAAGCACAGGCTGCTATGAGCGAGTCTTAGAAAACAGGATGAAACATCCCTGAGGAAACAGGGCATCAGGGCAGCATCTTGTCCTGACTCATGAAGCTGGTGGGGGGAGGAACCCTAAGGATATAGTTTAAGGGGAAAGGTGTACACACACACACACACACACACACACACACACACACAGAAAATGTTCTGAAATTGACTGAGGTGCTAGTTGCACAGTTCTGTGAAAATGACCGAATCGTACAATTTAAATGAGTTAGTCTGACTGACACAGAGAGTGAAAGTGAGGGTTGTTTCTACAACTAGGTCATTCTTGATTGCTTTATGATATGCACCTCTGAATGGAAAAAAAAGAATAGAACCTATAACCAACCGGCTCCCAGCGAATTGCACCAGGCAGGGCATCCCCTTAGGGAGAGTCATGTGTCATATGGGGTGTGCAGTTGGGAGTGATCAGTGTCCATTGTCTTAGCCCATCCTCTGAAATCACATATGCAAATACAAACTAACAAATACTAGTGAAGGAGAGTTCTCATTCATCTCCTTTGCCCACCTCACTCCCCAGCCCTGTACCCAAATGCTGCCCCAAGCTGGGTGCCCATCACAAGGGTGAGAACAACTAAAGGAAAGTGGAGACCTACAGATGAAAGGAGATTGGCCTTGGTTTTTAACTCCTAAAGCTGGGCAATGGGTACACGGAGGTTCATGACACTATTCTTTCTCCTTTTGTAAATGTTTATGATTTTCCACAATAAAAGAGTATTTACAAAATAATAAATGAGGGGAAAGACTAGAAACAGCCAGGTGGGGAGCAGTGAGTGAGCGAGGACATTTGGCTACTCTCTCCAGATTCCTCAGGCCCTCGGAGCAAACCAGCAGGCAGTCTGGGAGACCCTAGGACCCGCCGGTCTGCCATTGCACGCCCTCCACTGTGCCTCCTCTCCATCGAGGATGCCCAGCCTGCTGCTCATCTCCTTGGTCAGCTGCCTGGTGGCCATAAATCAGGCCAGACCCATCAGCCGCTGTGACTTGGCCAAAGTGCCACGCAAGGAGGACTTGGATGGGTTTGAGGGCCACTCTCTGAGTGACTGTGAGTGCCATTCCCTCCCCCCAACCCCCACTGCACCTCCTCTCCTGGTCATGCCCTACGTGGCCAGCTGTCTTTTTCTGTCACTTGTTTTCCAAAGTCAAGTTCAAAAAACAGCGTCTCCAAGAAGCCTTTCCCAGCATTGCATATTCGTTCAATGATTATTAAGTGAGCACTTAGTATGTCCAAGGAACTCTTTTAGACACTGGGGGTATAGATATCAACACAGTCCCTTCCCTCACAGTGTTCACATTCTAGGGGAAGAGACAGCAAACAAAACAAAACAAAACAAAACATACAAATATATGAAGTACTTCCTGGTGCTGATAAATGGTATGCAGAAGAGTAAAGCAGGGGGAGTGATAGGTGACAATGTTACAGAAGAGAAGTCAAGGAAGGCCTCTCTGAGGAGGTGACACTGAGCAGTACTGAATGGATAAAGGACCTGGTCCCCCAAACATCTGGGGGAAGAGTATTCCAGGCAGAGGAAACAGCCAGTGTAAAGGCTTTATCCTACTCCATGGTAGAGAAATCTCCCTTCTGCCCAGAATTTGTGCACATCTCTCTCACAGCACTCTCTCCTTTCACCTTGCTTTGTTTTTTTAGGCACATAGCTTCATTCTTCTCCTACAGGTGCATTGAAGGCAGCATCTGCACTTGATCTAGCTCAATGTCCCTCCCTGGGCTTTGCACAGTTTCTGGCACACAGAAGATGGTTGTTAAGGGCAGAAAGCACGGATGGACAGATGGACTGATGGGCAGTTGTGCTGATGGGTGGGTGGATGGACTGAAGGATGAGAGGAGAAGCTAATGGGTGTTTGTAGCCTGCAAGCCCCATCTAGCCTCTAAGGCCTTGCTCCTTTCTTCTGGTTCCTGGTCTCCCTTCCTCCTGCATCTCCCTTCTCCCTCAGCTTAGTCTCCTCTAAAAACCCTCTTCTCCCTGTTCTAAGGGCTGAGCCTGGCTTTCGTGGAAAGTGACTTCAACATAGCAAAGGTAAATGAAAATACATATGGCAGCTTTGACTACGGCATCTTCCAAATCAACAGCCACTACTGGTGCAACGATTACCAGAGTCACACGGAAAACCCTTGCCACGTGGACTGTCAAGGTCTGGCCAGGGCCCCGGGGTGGGAGAGGTGAGAGAGGTGACCAGGCTCTATGCACAGGACTTCCCTTCCTACGCACAGCCTGGGAATGGCCCCTGGTGGGGTGGCTCAAGGAATCAGGGAATCCTTTTACTGAGCAGAGGGTTTGATTTGTGTCCTGAATTG
This sequence comes from Camelus dromedarius, assembly GCF_036321535.1. Lineage (NCBI taxonomy): Eukaryota > Metazoa > Chordata > Mammalia > Artiodactyla > Camelidae > Camelus > Camelus dromedarius. The sequence continues at coordinate 57,098,851 of NC_087451.1, forward strand.
CCCATCCATAGGAGTTGCCACGGTGTTCCCCAGGCTCTAGATAGGCTCTGCACAGCCAGCAGCAGTAGAGCAGCAGCAGCCAGCATTTATTAAGAGTGGATTATGCACTCAGCACTTTACATGCATAGCTCATTTCATCCAAACTGCCATGCAATACTGACTAGTATGATCCCCACTTTACAGATGAGAAAACTGAGGCTCATAGAACCAGTGCCAAATGCCAAACTGGTGGCCCTGAAAGCTCAGCTCTAACCACCAAGCAGTACTGTCTTTGGCTAACAGTCTAACCAAAGGCCAAGGGCAAACTCCCCACTCAGCTGATCCAGGAGGCTCCACGGGTCCATGACTCTGTCCCTTATCTCCTCCTTTGTTCACCTGAAGTGCCTCCCTCCTTAAGCATGATTTTACCTTGGTCTCTGTGCTTTCCCTTGAAACCTCCAAACCTAGGGGTGAACCACCATCTACTCTGGCTAGGAAGTATGAAGTAAACCAGCCCAAATCTCAGGCTTCCTGTCCCTCCTGCCCCCACCCCCGGCCACCCCCCAACCTCCAGCAGCCATTTTATGGATGCCCCAGTGAGCCTCTAGGAGGAAGGCCTTGACCCATCTGGAAGTACTCAGGCCTCTGGGTGGCACACACCTGTGCGGGGAGAGCCAGTGACTGCCTCAGTCTTCAGGACTGTCCCCTGTGCTCTCACCAGTACAGTTCCTTCTCCCTTTCAGGACTGCTGAGCCCCAACCTTCTCTCAATCATCAACTGTGCAAAAAAGACTGTGTCCGGAGCAGGGGGCATGAAGAACTGGTGAGGAGGACCCCGTGGGACTAAGCTGGTGGGCAGGGTCTTAAGAAAGATGTGCTGACAGAGAAAGGGACACTAGGGCAGGCCTAGATGTCTTCTACAGTCTAGAAAGATGTGGGCTAGTGGCAGGGCTTGGAACCCCGGGATCTGGCTTTTCCTCTGACTGAGTTAAACCAAACTCTTTTGGTTGCAGTAACAGAACAGCCTAAGCTAGCTGAAGGAGATTTACTCTGAGAGGACAAGGGGTCTTACTGAGCCCACACAAGGGGTGCAGGTTGGGCCTCAGGAAGAGGATGCAAGCAGGGCTGGAAACTGTCAGCAAGCTTTCCTTGGCAGGTTTCTGCTTCTCTTGGTGTATTTGCTTTACGACTTCCTCTGCAGACCAGCTTTCTCTGCTCTACTGTCCACAGGACCATGTCTGCCCTGAATTTATGGACTAATGTCCTAAGCAACCACACAGAGCCTGGCTAGGCTCAGTCCCAGTTCAAGTGCTTGAGCTAGAGAATCTGATGGGTTCAGCTTAGACCCTGTGTCCCTGCTTGGTTCAATCAGCCGTAGACCTGGGAGCAGTGAAGCAACAGAAACCTGGCTGCCACAGGGCCCTCTCTCCATAACTGACAGCAACATTTTCTAGAATAAGTGTGTTGTTCATCAGCTGGGCAGACACCCCAGCTGTCAGCTTACCAATGGGGGACATCGGGATGGTTACTTAACTTCTCTGACCTTCAAACTAGATATATAAATAATATCAGTGGCTGTCTCTATGTGAAACTGAAAAAGGGAAGGAGTTAGTTAAGTGCCTTGCATTCTCTAAAAACACATGCAAAAGAGGGGTTGACTATTATGGAAAAAAAAAGTCAATGGTTGCCTCTGGGATTTTTTGTTTGTTTTTTAGTAACTCTCAGCCCTGTAACACAGTGCTCTCCTCCTTCAGAGGGAGATAAGGATTTGAAAATGTAGAAGCAATAACAATAAAAATAATAAAAATTCAAAAGCCTGTGGTGGGGGGTGTAGAGCTTAGTGGTAGAGTGCATGCTTAGCATGCAGGAGGTCCTGTGTCCAATCCTCAGTGCATCTATTAAAAAAAAAAAAAAAAGAAATGTGGAAGCAAATTGAATGGGGGAAGAGGGCAAACAACACGGAGAACGGAATTTAAAGGAAGAATCAGAGGCACCAAAGGAGGACAGATTAGACTGCTGGGCATGAAGGGGATGCTGGGCGTGGCTCTGCATGGAAGCCTCACTGTTCTGGGTCACGTGGGCGGGGAAGCAGCTGGTCAGGTGGAAGCAAGAACCGGTCTTCTTTCTCTCCACAGGGTAAAATGCAGGCTGCACTGTGCAGGCCGGCCACTCTCCTGCTGGATGACAGGGTGCCACGTGGGATGAGGCAGGGTACAGGCCTGTGGTGAGGTCACTCCAGAATTCCTCTCCTCACTTCGGAATTCTTCATTTCTTCTTCCTCTTGCCTCCACTTCCTGTTATTTTCTTCCCTCCCTGTTTACAAATAAAACTGACCAGAGCCCCAGAAATAAATGGTTTCTAGGGCTTCGTCCTTGTTCCATCCAGGTCTGGGCCCCTGGTTCCCTGACTGTCATTTGCAAACCGAGAAGACCATAATGAACAAGTTCCTATATTTTTGGATTTATGAAAGCATTCCTTGTGCAAAGACTGTGTTAATGTATTCATTATTAATTCCACGCGTATTTGAGTACCTAACAGAGTAGGAGTGTGCTCGGGACTAGCAGACAAAGCATAACTGTTGTTCATGAGGTGTTCATAATCTAGCTGGGGGAGCAGAGACACACAAGCATAATGGAGACAAGGAATAGATACGTACAATGAATACAATGGTAGTAAAATCTATAATTATTGGTTTGAAACAGTATCAGGATTTAAGTTTTTCCTCCAAAGCCAACTATTTTTGAAGTGAGAAAGCTCAGAAGTAGGTCATGGGTGGGGCTAAGGGTCTGGTATATTGAGGTGGAGAAGGTAGTGGAGGGGAGGGGAGAAATGGTGCCAGGTGCCAGTGATTTGGGGGTACTTTGGGAGAATAGAGTAGAATCAAGATAATTAAAAATCTTCAGGGGGGAGGGTATAGCTTAGTGGTAGGGTGCATTCTTAGCATGCACAAGGTCATGGGTTCAATCCTAGTACCTCTGTTAAATAAAAAAATGATAAATAAACCTAATTACCCCCCCCCCCCAAATAAAAAGCTTCAGGATCTGCTTTGCTCGGATGGTGCTGATGTGGAGTAAAACCTGCTTAAAGACACTGCAAAGACAGAAAAGGGACAGTTGGAGGAATGCCCTGCACAGAGCCACCATCAGTCCTGTCTGACTAAACTTGGGTTTTATCTTGAGCCACTCATAATCCTACTCTGAGCTTTTACTCCTTCAGCTATAAAATGAGTGATTTGACTGTTCAATGATTCCCAGACTTTTGGATTTCACAGACCAGTGAAATGTCAAAGAAAAAAAATTAAAGACTGAAAGTTTCCAACTTTTAATTTTAATGCTTAAGTGTTGAGCACAACAGCTATCCTTTATCAGTATCTCTTCATAAGACAGTTTTTAGCATCAAATTGAAGGAAAGTCGTATTTGTAGGATAATACAAAGGAATAGATTTTGTTCTGTGGAAAAAATATGTAAACCTTGATTATATTGTCCTTTTCCCATTTTGCTAAGAACTAGTAAAAACTTCATCATAGTGCAGCATGGGTCTGAAGACCATTGTTTGGAAACCTCAAGGGATCTGCTCTATTTCCTCTGTAACACAGCTAACTTTTAGGATGCCTAGAACAGCCCTTCTCCGGCACCAGCACCATGAGCTCCAACGTTGGTGCCCTAATTCGACCAACTTTTTCCAAACTTATCTCTCCTCTTCACCTTACCTCCCAACTTCCCACATCATCTACCTCCACCAGCTCTCATACATAATTCACTAAAATCATGAAGGAAAGTCAGGGAATTCTTTTCAATGATTTCATGTCAGACAGTTGATAGACTTAATGAGCTATATCTTGATATATTTAAAACTCATGCAAACACTCAGGTCAAAGGATTTCATCTTTAGTGGTCACATTCCACAGAGTTGGGAAGTTTAAATTTTTAAAGTTCTGTGGGTAGTTAGTGGTAACTACCTAGTACTCTAGTCTTCTATGGGAGTTTGAAAATGAAGCCATCTGCTGTAAAGACATTTGTACCACTTGATCCTGTAAACTAACCCTTTGGACTCTCCCCTAAAAATACACTTGAACAGAAGCACTAAACTCCAAAGACCTGGAGGCTGCCGGGCTGCGGGAGGGGAACTAGAGGCCAAGACCCCTCCAGAGTGGGAGGGGCGAAGGAACGGTCAGAGAACCACAGCCCACAGTGGTGACTACTACTGTGATGGCTGAGTGGGTGCCTTTCACAGTTCCCATCCGGACTGACAAAACCTTGCTGGTGTGGGAGCTGAGTTCCGGACCCTGGACCGAGGCCTTGCAGGTGAGCTGGCCAGGGTGGAGGGAGGGATGCAGAAAGCCGCCCTCGCCCCAGTAACTGGGAGTCCCGGGCCAGGTGACCCCCACCTCCCTGCACGAGCCTGGCGTTGCAAGGTGACCAACCCCCACCCCGCACGAGCCTGGCGCTGCATGGTGACCCCCCAAACAAATCAATATAGAATAATGCTTTGGCGGGGAGTGGGCTGCGGGTGGGGAAGGGAGCGCGTAGTAGTGGCGGGGCGGGAAGGCGGCGGTGATTCGGCGCCGGGCTCTCTTGACTACCCGCTTGGGGCTAGAGGTCGACTAGGCGCTGAGCCCAGAAAGGCGCGGCGCAGCGCTGGCAGCTAGGGTGCACGGGCGAGAGCCATTAACCACCGGAGCTGCGAGGGGCGGAGGAAGCGAATTCGGCGATGGGGAAGGGAGAGGCCGCACGCGCGCACGCGAGCAGCGCCCCGCTTGCCTCCTTCGCCTGGCTCCGCGCGGGACGATGGAGAGGGAATGGTTGGCCTGGTTTGCCCCGGTCCCGCGGGTCCAGTAACGTCCCCCTCGCGCGCGCCGGGGGTGCGAGGCGGGTTCCGCTATGCTGTGATTTCCCCTCCCCACCCCTCCCGCACCTCAGGCAGCGGAAGGCAGGCGGTGCCGTGCGCAGGTGCTCCGGGCAGAGACCCCCACCCCCCCGCCCCACGGCTTGGGGCGGCCCGAGGTGGGGCCGGGCAGACGGCGGCTGCTGCTGAGGAGGCGCCAGCCCTGGTCAGGCCCCGCTCCCCTACCCCAGCCTTATGCCCAACCTTGTACTCAACCCACAGGCCCCTGGTGCCCGCGTTCGGCGCGGCCTCCCGTGGCCTGGGCGTGTTGGGTCAGTAGTGCCTGGGCCCTGGGACTGCAGGGGTCAAGAGGTTGGGGTACGGAGTGTGGAGGAAGGGTGATGGGGTATGAGGAAGAGAATGGTGGAGGCAGCGTAAAGGTGAAAGTTACAGAGCTCCGCTGGGCCAAGTGGTTAGTGGTGGCAGGTGGGAGTGTAGCAGAGTGATGGGCGTGCAGAGTGGGGAGTAACTGGGGACCGCTGTGGTGTTTAGGTGTGGCTTGGAGGAGGTCTGTAGCCATTGGAGGTGAGGGGTACAGAGTAGCTGGCTTCGCAGCGTAAATTAGAATAGGAGCAGGGTGACACCTGATGTGGAATAGAGAGGGGGAAGGGGCTAGGGGCCGTGATTGAGTAGTGGGACTAAGGACAGGTCTTGAGAACTGAGCGAGGCACTGTTTGCTCAGAACAGAGTGATGTGTCTGTGGTGTGCTTTACAGGGAGAGACCCAGGAACCTGAGAGGGGAGTGCACTGGGGAGGCATTGAGGAAGGGCAGGACCAAAGGATTGTTCCCCCATTGTCTGCTGGGCCCCTTCTTCCCCACCCAACATAAGATGATGAGGCCCTGATGAGAAAGGTCTTTGTGAAGAGAGGGGCAGGTCCAGGTCTCCATAGGATGTTACGATTTTGGAGGGCCCAGCAGGCTTTTGGGGCTCCAGTGCCCCAGTGGTAGGGGATGGGACTGTCCTAGTGTCATGAGTCCCTTCCAGTGTTGGCTGCTTTTGTTCCTCTCCTGTTGCCTCGATGTCTGGTTTTTCTTTTGTCAACAACTTACAGAATCAGTTCTTGAGGCCAGTGCCTCAGACAGGGGCTCCCCTAGACCAGCCTTCTGAAGACATGGGTGGGGGTGGGTTGGGGAGGGTCAGCCCAAGTCAGATTGATCTAGATCAGGGGGAAGCATAGAATGATGGGGACCAGGGCTAGCGCGGCTCCCTTCTCTCTTCATGATCTTCCCCTAGCAGGGGCTCCTCTGCTGGTTCCACTTCCCCCAGGGAGCCGGCAGTGAGAAGGAAGCCCACTCCCAGCCTGGGCCAGCCCCAGGAGTCCAGCCAGGGGTGGGACCCAGCCTAAGGCTGGCTCTGCTACCACCTAGCTCCTGGAGAAGGAGATTGGACCTCTGGGACTGGTCCCCTGGTGAGGGAAGAACCGTCCTGTGCGTATCCTCAAGGAGACACCTGGCACTATTGCCTTCCCCGGGCAGAGACATGTAATGATTTTCTTGTCTGCCTCTTCGTCTGTGCCTTTTCTTCGGAGGACTTGACCGCATCCTGCCATCTTTTGGGCAAGGGAGCTGTATGAAAAAAAGAAAAAAAAAAAAGGATGCTTTGACTTGATTTGTATGTAAACTTTTATGAATATATTTCTATACTACATCCTATCTAAAATTGAAATGGAGATATAAGAAAGAACTAGCAATGTAAGAAATCCACAGTAATGTGTAAGTTACTTAGAGAGCTAACACGAGATACTTGGACTCTCAAAGGAACTTGCTAACGCAGATGATGCTAAAAGAGTGCTAATTCTTTTAGTTGTTTATAAAATGTGTAGAAGTATGTGTGTTCCTTCTCACAGGGGTTAGTTATGTAGGGAGTGGGGCTGCTACAGATTCAGGTCCTATTTCAGTGGTAGGTCCATCTTATCTCCTCTTCAGGTCATATTCTCAAGCAGGAGCTGCAGGATGACATGACTAAACAATCTACTTCCTTTGCTTACCCACAAGCCTATAATAGGCTTCTGCAGGACTTCCTTGGTTGCTTTCAACATCACCTTCACCACCAGAGGTCAGGGAAACCTTCCGATTAATCGGGGGCCCTGGAAGTGATACAGGGAAGTATTGATTTAAAAGTTATAATATTTATTTAGGGCTTCCTATGAACTCATTGCTTAAACTGTGGTCCTATTTAATCTTCACAACCACTCTTATCAAGTTGGTATTGATAAATCTCAGGTGTATCCAAAATAAGTCTCCGTGTGAAGTTGTGGTATTTTTAGGCCTCTTATGTCTTTAGGTTTGTCTGGGCACCAGACATAAGGCAGTTCAACCTAATGCCCTTGCTCTAAGCAGCTCCAGATGCCAAGAATTGGCCAGTTACTCCTTTGGATTCACTGGATGGTCAAAAAGGGTCATAAAGGTAAACTGTAGATTTTCTTTGACTAACCAGACTCCTTTCAATATTGAAATCCTAGACTTCAGAGAGAAGACTAGAACTGGGTTGTGGGGAGATGTTAGAGACAAGTTTCTGAGCATTGACCTGCCACGTAGTATTAACGATAACCTCAGTGACTTGGTGGTGGTGGTCATAATTTTCTCCAGTATGTGTGTGGTATGTAATAAAAAACAGTTGTCCATATCTAGTAATTCATCTGTGAGTCTTACTTGATTTTGAAGCAACAGGATACCTCAACTATTAAGTGGGCTTGCCGGAGTTCAGTTTTTACTTCTAATAAAATATTTTGAAGCCTTGCCTTTAATTCAGAGTCCTGGGTAGGGGTATAACTCAGTGGTAGAACATATGCTTAGCATGCATGAGGTCCCGGGTTCAATCCCCAGGACCTCCATTAAAAAAACCCCCAAAAACCAAAAAACTCATCACCAAAATTCTACGAGCTTCAGGATCTTTCTGACCTTGATGAAAGGGAAAATGAAGATATTGTGGCACCACATCAGAAGCAAGGCCTGAAGTTCTGTGCTTTAGAGGTGGTATTGCCATCCTATGAGGGCAGGAGTCCTGGGGCTGGCATGGCCGAGGAACCCTTGGACTACCCAGTGTGTGGTGGGTAGTGAGGGGGTGGGATTTCTCCTTTTTTCTTTCTTTCTAAAACTTTTTTTTCAGATACATCATCACCCTGGCTAAGCAACTAAAGCCCTGGGCAGAGTTTTTCTGCCTTGCAATATAGGTTCTTAGGTGATGCCTTACAGAACCTTTAACTTTAAAATTTTAGAGCTCTGCCTGTCAAGCTTAGGAGGAGGGAAAATTTTTTCCCCCATTTTTGGTTACTAATTTGTTTTGTGCTAAAATAGTCCTTTCCAATACAGATTTCTTGTAGCCTTCAGTTATCCCAACAAAATCATCATCTGAAGATTTAAATTCTTGTGTAAATGTTCAGTCCTTTGCTTCCTATTCAAGGACTTGAGTGGATAAGTCAAATGTAGATCCCTAGAAAGGTTTTTCCAGCTGTTACTGAGTTTTCTTCCTAGAACCTGTGGTATTTGGGGTTAGGGTTTTAAGTCAGAGGCAGGTCTGTTAGTTAATGGAGTGTGGGAGGCTCCACCATCCACCCGAGTGGCTGATGCCCTGGGAGAGGCCAGATCATCTGCACTATCACCAAATCTGTCTCATTGTGTGATTACAGCCATTTATGCACAGGAGAGCAGGAGCATAGCTTCAGCTTGTCCATTTGAAATCTGAGTGATGTGAGATTTGTGCCACATTTTTGGCTTGCATCTCCTGTCTAGTACTTCAGGAACTTCCAGAATTGATCTGGGCAGTAAAAATGTGTCCTGCCAGGATGTATCTACAACAGAGCCATTCAGCCACACGTGTGTGTTGGCCCTGTCCTTAATTGCTGTGATAGTGATCTAAGAATCACAGATGCATTTTTCTTTTTAAATGTGTAACAGAAATCAATTATTCAGATAGGCATTTTAAGTCCATTTGTTTTTCTTGGATTTAGGGCCATTATTATTCCTTAAGAAAAGGAAGATGACCCAGAAGCTTGCTATTCAAAGGCTATGACAGATGCATTCCAGAAACTGCTGGTTGTGGTTTATGGGTAAGACTTTTTTTTTTGAGGGGGGCGATAATTAGGTTTATTCATTTATTTACTTGTTTTTAGAGGAGGTGCTGGGGGTAGAAAGAACCCAGGACCTCGTGCTTGCTAAGCATGTTCTCTGCCACTTGAACTATATCCTCCCCACTCTAAGACTTTCTTGGTTGTCCTTAACCTTGGCTCTGACACCTTATTTGAAATTTGGAGAGCAGGAACGAGGGCCATCAGTGTGCTTCTACAGTTGTGGACACAGAAGACACAGGCCTTTTAAAACTCCCCTCAAGCAGAATCCCAAGCATTTAGGAATCAAGTAAATACGGCCTTAAGTGGGATTATGCTGCAGCATTTGAAAACTGTGAATGCCTTTCAAATAAGGTGTATTGTTATCCAGATCTCAGCATCTCATATATATTTTATGTGAAGTATTTTACTGAAAAACCTTTCTATAAGTGAATTATATGGATGTCTTGAATTAGGGATTAAGTTGTCAAAGTAATTTCTAAAAGAAAATATTAATGTACTGCATGTAAGATTTTTTTAAGGAGTAAAAATGTGTTTCATGTCATTGAGAACTTAATTTGCAGCTAGATTTCTAATTATGTAACTCACCCCAGCGTTTTCAAGTTTGTTATGAAGGGAACAAAGTAGAGAAAGAAAAGATGGTTACGTTCTGAAAAAGTATTTGAAGTTTCTTCTGCACAAGATAATTATTTTAATTCAATTTATACCAAATTATTTTAAATTAAGTTTAAATCAGGGACACTTCAATCATATCCATGTTTGGGCTTTAAGAAGTCTAGCTTCTTGTGAAATGTGAGAGGAAGGGATTCAGTATCGATGCTAAAATTTTCAGAAAGCTGATTGTAACAACAGACCCATTCCTCATTGGCCAATCTTGGAATCAATTCCATTTAAAAACCATTATGTACTTAATGCCAGGAGTAAGAAGCTCCTTCTCCATGAAGTTGAGTGGCCAGAGGGTGTGCCAGACAATTCAAAAGGACTAAAATTAAATGATTGTAAGGGCTGTGAAGGAAGTAAACTGGGTGCTAGTTGCAGTATTTCAAGAAAATTATTTAACATGCTGACAATTTTTTGAGAGGGAGGAGGTAATCACATTTTTATTTACTTATTTACATATACTCTACTTCTTAAAAATAAATTTTTATTGAAATATAGTCAGTTTACAATGTTGTGTCAGTTTCTGGTGTACAGCACAATACACAGTCATGTAGGAACATACATAGATTTGTTTTCTTATTTTTTAACCATAAGTTACCAAAAGATACTGAATATAGTTCCCTGTACTATACAGTATAAACTTGTTTATCTATTTTATTTATAGTAGTTAGTATTTGCAAGTCTCCAACGCCCAATTTATCCCTTCCCATCCCCTTCCCCACTGTTTATTTTTAATGAAGGTAACGGGGATTGAATCCAGGACCTTGTGCGTGCTAGGTACACACTAACCACAGAGCTATACCTCCCCCCAACATGCTGACTTTAACAACCTAGGTGTCTTCTATGTGTGTGCACACAGGGTAGACCTCTGAAAAGTGGCATTGTAATTGTTTCTAGACTGATGGCTGTGCTGAGACAAGGTGAGATGGGGAAATTTTCCCATGCTAATGTAAAGGGCTGTTCACTTGGTTTCCAACACTTTCTCGGAATAAATTGCTCACCTACTCCAAAAACCCTTCCTGCAGAAATTTTGGAGTCGTCACTGATTCAGTGGTAACCCCTAATAACAGAGTGGTGAAGTTTATTATCAGACATGGATGCTGAGAGTTTATAGAGGACATGGCAACATTTTAGAATAACTAACTGTAAGGTGTATTCCTCTCCCGCCACCCTAACTTGTGCTCATTTTGTAGATCAGCTACTTTTCTTGGAAGCAGTGTGGCCAAGGGGAGGAAGAATGTCTCTCAGATGTCAGCTTTGAGGAGGAGCTGCTCAGATGGCCAGAACTGGGCTAGCACTTTTGAATTTCCAGGAAGTCCGGGCCCTGTGACTTCCTTGGGAAGCTCTGCACCACCTCACCCCCACCCCTGCGCTGCTGGAGTCTGGGGCCACTCTGGTCTGCAGCCCAAATCCTGCCTTGTTGTGCCAGGGGGCCAGGCCTGGGTTGGAGAGAGGGCCCGGCAGGAGGTAAGTGTCACATTTGCTGGGGGAAGGATGGCTTGGGCCCTGGGAAAAAGTCTGACTGTGGTTCCATCTCCACTCTGACCTAATAAAGGAGGTGTCACTACAGGGTGGGGCATGAGGCAGGGGAGGGGCGCACGTGTAGCCAAGCTGCCATTTCGCTTCGGTGTCTGTTCAGTGTGCTTGGCCAGTGCCCTACTGGCCTGTGTCGCTGTGCCCGAATCGTTTTTAGATTATGCTTCGCCAGTATTTTTGGTTGCTGCAGCTCTTTGGTTGGCAACCACTCTGGCTTCTGGTCCAGGGATGGCCCCTGGGGTGGTCCCTGGGCTCTGTCCAGCAGACCCCCGACTCACAGTCGGGGGACTTTAATTCTGTCAACCCGATGTCAGCTGAGACTTTGCTTTTGTACCCAGCCATGGAGTCAAATGGAGAGCTGCCGGCAGGACCACATGAAGATGCTGCTGTTCCACGTCAAGGTGAGAATGACAAGCTAACCCAGCGTCAAAAGCTCCCAGAGGAGGTTCCAGTGCTAGGCTGGGATCAGAATCAGGCCCCAGCTCTGTCTCGACCTAAAGGTAATGAGATCAAAGCTGTAGATACAGATCTACCTTTGGATCTTCAGGGAAGCCCAGATCAGCCTCCAGAGCCCCCTGAGGAGGCTGAAATGTCCTCATCCCCGCATGAGGCCCAGGCTCAGCGTCCAGAGCCCCCTCAGGAGGTCGAGTCTCCACCCCAGCAGGCGGCTCCTGCTCAAAATCCACAGGCCCCTGAGAAGGCTGAATCTTTTCCGCCCCAGGCAGAGGCCCAGGCTCAGCATCCAGAGGCCACTGAAGAGACAGAACCACCTCCACTTCAGCAGGGGGCTCTGTCCCAGCCTTCAGAGGGCCCTGAGGAAGTAGGCACTGCCATCCCTCGGGGGGAGGGAGGGCTTCAGGAGGTTTTAGCTGAACAGTTAACGCCTCATGAGGTAAATGGTCCCAATGAGAATGAAGCCCACCAGTCAGACCTGCATAGTGTCACTGTTAACCCTGTGGATCTGGCACTTACTTCAGAGGTCACTAATGTGGTTGAAACCTCCAGTTCTGCAGGAGGCCCCATCTCAGCCTCCAGAGAGCCCTGAGGAGGTGGAACCGTCTCCAGTCCAGGAGGAAGCTGCGTCTCAGCCTCCAGAGAGCCCCGAGGAAGTGCAACCTTCACTTGTGCAGGAGGCCCAGGCTCAGCCTGCAGAGCATCCTGAGGAGGCGGAACCTCCTCCATTCCCTCAGGAGGCCCAGGCTCAGCCTGCAGAGCGCCCTGAGTATGACTCTGCCCCACTCCAGCAAGAGGCCCCAATGCAAGTTCCAGGGTTCCCTGGTGAGAATGTACCTCAGTTTCCAGTGAGTGATGAGGCAGCAGCTCGACCTGGAAGTAAGTATCCAGCTCACTCCAACCCATCCAGTGTTAGGCTTAAACCGGTGGATTTGGAACTTACGGTCACTCCAGAGCCTGCTAAGGAAGGCGAGTTTACCACAGCCCAGCAGGAGGCCCTGCCTCAGCCTCTTGAGTATTCTGTGGAGGCAGAACCTTCTCCAACCCCACAGGATGCCACAGGTCCACCTCCAGAGCCTCCTGAGGAAGCTGAGCCTTCTCCGGGTGGAGAGGGACAACTGGCTCAGCCTTATGAGCCTAATGGGGAAGTTGTACCCTTTTCAACCCAGCAGGAGAGCCCAGCTCAGCCCACAGAGCATCCTGAGGTGGTGAAACCAGCCACCCAGCAGGAGAGCCCAGCTCAGTCTCCAGCAGAGATAGAGCCTTCCGCAACCCAGCAGGAAAGCACAGCTCAGCGTCCAGAGTCTCCTGCTGAGGTCGAACCCTCGCCAGCTCATTCTCAAGAGCCTGATGTGACAGCAGCTTCTCCGCCAGGCCAGGATCAAGCTCAGTCTCTGCAGCAGCCCAGTGTCACTGTGAAACCTGTGGACCTTGCACTCACCATAACTCCAGGGCCCACAGGTGAAGCTGAACCTTCTCTGCCCCAACAAGAGGCCTCAGCTCAGTCTGCAGAGTTCCCTGAGCAGTTGGAACCATTATTGGTCCAGCAGGAGGCTCCAGATCAGCCTCCAGCCCCCTCGGGAAGTGGTGAACCTTCTCCAGTCCAGCTTGAGCCCCCAGCTCAGCCTCCAGAGACCTCTACAGCTGCCACAGCTCAACCTCCAATCCATAACGAGGTGACGTTCTCACCTGCAGGTCCAGGTGAAGCTCAGCGTCCAGTGATGCCTGGTACCACAGGTGAACCCCTGGATCTGGCAGTTGTCATCACTCCAGAGCCTGCTAAGGAGGCTGAAAGTTCTCCAGAGCAGCAGGAGGGTTCTGCTTATTTTCCCATTTCCCCCGAGCAGGCTGAATTTTCTCCAGTTCAGTCCAAGCCTCTGTCTCCATCTCCAGAGCCCCCTGGGAAGATTGACTCTTTTCCAGGCCAACAAGAGGCCACAGCTCAGACTGCAGGTCCCCCTGAGGGGGTGGGGCTTTCTTCGGTCCAGGAGGAGGCCCTGGCTCAGCCTCCAGAGCCACCTAAGGAGGCTGAGATGACAGTTGGAACACCAGGACAGAATCAAGCTCAGCATTCCAGCTCGCCCAGTGTCACTGATAAACCTTTGGACCTGGGGCTTACCGTGACTCCAGGGCCTCTTACAGCGGCTGGACACTCTGCATCCCTGCAGCAGACATCTCATCCAACATACATGGAGGTGACACCTCCACAGGCAGAGCAGGTACTGGCTCAGCATCCATCCATGACTGAGTTCACAGTTCAACCTCTGGATCTGGAAGTTACACTAAGTCCAGAACCTAATACAGAGGCTCAACCTTCTCCAGCCATGCAAGGGACCCCAACTTGGCCTCCAGAGCCCCATCAGCCTTCATTGTATCAGGAGGTGACAGTTCCCACACCAGACCAGGATCACCTTGAGCATCTAATGTCATCTAGTGTCACAGATAAACCTTTGGATCTGGAGCTTACCGTGACTTCAGAACCTACTACAGAAGCTGAACATTCCACATCTCCTCCTCCAGAACACCCTGAGGTGACACTCTCCCCTTCAAGCATCACTCCAGTCACAGTTCACACTGTGGACCTGGAAGTTACTGTAACTGGAGCATCCAGTGTGGATGTTGAACCTTCTCCGACCAAGCAAGAGACCCCAACTCAGCCTCCAGAGCCACCAAAGGAGGTTGTCGTTCAATATCCACCCCATCAGGAGGTGACCATTCCAACTCCAAGTAAGGGTCATGGTCAGCACACAACACCATCCAGTGTCACACCTCATCATGTAGACCTGGAGCTAACCATGACTTCAGAACCTGCTATGGAGGCTCAACATTCTACAGTCCTCCGGAAGACTACAGCTCCTTCTCCTGAGGTGGCACTTGCACACCCAGACCTGACTCGAGTCACAGTTCCACCTGTAGACCAGGAATTTACCACAACTCGGCACCCAGGGTCACTGAAGACACCTGCTTCGACTGAGCCTTCAGTGGTACAGTCTGTAACATACACCTCAGAAAAGGAGCAACCGGAACAGAGCGCTCCCACAAGCGTGAACATCTGTCAGCTCTGCACCTGCAGTAATGAGACCTTGTCCTGCGTTGGTCTCAGCCCAAAGGAGAGGCTCCGCAGAGTGCCCGTGCCAGAGCCCAACAGCTACAATGGCACCTTCACTGTCCTGTAAGAATTGCTTTTCCTCGTTTGTTCTCTGCATCCTGCCTGACCTGGCAGCCTTTGGGGTCTTCCTGGGTCTTCCTCATGTCCCCAGCTCATGTTGACTGACTGCTTTTACATTCTTTTTGTCTTATAAGTGATTTCTTATCTTCATTTGCTTTCTTACTATCATTCCTTCTTCTCCCGTCTTTTACTTATAATTGCTCTTATTCTTTTTCCTTCTCTATTTTTTAGTTTCTCCATTATTTAGTTTCTTAACATCTTCTCTTCTCCCGGTTTTGCTCCATCCTCGTTGCAGCAACACGTCCCTCTCCCCACCTCATTGGTGGTAATACAACAAAGTGGTTAAGAGTAGAGATTCTGGAGTCAGACTACCTGGGTTTGAATCCAGGTCTGCCATTTGTTAGCTTTGTGACTCAGTTTCCTCATCTGGAAAGTAGGGATTATCATAGTCACCATCTCGTAGGATTATTGTGAGATTTAGATGAGTTAATGCATGTAAAGCTCTTATATCAGTGCCTAGCATATATTTGAGTGTTAGCCATTATTTTTAGTCAACCCCCTCAGTTATATTGATTACTTACCTTTGCCCCCAGGATTTCTATATATAGCACCCATTTTAAGCCCAACCCAAGGCTAAGTACTGTGGGAGCCACAGAAGTATGGCATTGTCTCCAGAACATCACAGTGATAGGTGGGAAGAATGAGACTACACCTTAAAAGGGAGGTGATGTGTAATTATTAAAAGATACAGAGAGGTGCTGAAATTAACCAGAACCTGGAATCACTGGGGTGTGGAGGTCAGGGGAAACTGCATGGATTAGCTAAAACTGTCACTGGAATGTAAAGACTGGCTGTGATTTGTTAGAGTGAAAATAGGGAGTACAGTCGAGGGAAAGGTGTGGCTGCAGGAATCAGGATTTAAGAGATCAGTCTAGCTGTGAAGAACTGGGTTAAGCACCAATGAAAGATATGCTATGAAAAACCTTGACTGTTAAAAATGGGGGTTTCAAAAATATGGTATAAGACGTGGGGAGCCATTGAAAGTTTTCAAGGAAAAGTGAGAAATGATGAAAACAAGAAGCTTATTTTAGATTCCATATGTAGTGTGATCTAGAGAGGAAGGTTGGATTCAGGGAGACCAAACAGAATGCTGTAGCAAAACCTAGGAGGAAAGCGAGAATGGGCTGGATTAGCGTGGTTGTGACAGTAGTAGAAGAGAGATCCTGAGAGCACGACAAAGGGAAACCGACAAGGTTTAGTAACTGCCTAGAGTCAGGGGATGAGGGGTACAAGAGAGAAAAATCAAGTATGTTGATGAGAACGATGGTGGTACAACAGGTGGAAATACATTTGGGAAGGAGAGCCAGTTTGAGGGAACTGGATTCAGTTTTATTGATGAACATAAAGCAACCAGAAGGCTTCTGTTTGAGTGGAAATGTCCCGTAGGCAGGTGGCCAGACAGGTATCTGTTTTGACTTATTTTTCTGATCCCCCTGAAAAATGTGCATATAAGCTAAATCGTTGCTGAGGGAAGAGGACAAAGCTAAAGTTAAAGATTCAACGCCATCCACAGTCAGTGGTTGAAACTGAACCTCAGGCATTTAACAGCTTATTTTAAATGTGTAAAGTCATGGATACATTGTTACTGTTTAAAAGAAAATGTCATAGAAGTATATACAGGATAAAATGTGAAATTCTCTCCCCACATCCCTCCCACCCATAAGATAACTATGTTACTATTTTGATGTGTGTCCTTCCTTCCAGTCTCTTTCCTTTGCATTTTTTCCCCTAATGAGGTAATAATTTTACTCCTCGTTCAGCGATCTGTGCTTTTCCTTTTGCAATATGTCTGAGAGAGAGTTTTCCATATTAGTCTCTAATTTCTAACTGCCCCTATCCTTCCAATACCTGGAGAGAGTTAGAGGGCACTGAGCCAAAGCTTTGGTGTTACCTGGCATAAGATTTCTTTACTTGCTGATAATGATACATTCTTGCCAGTTTTATCATTGATTTGTAGGAGTCGTTTTAGACACATAAGTGACTTTGGGAGAAAAAAGACTTAACATTCAAAACAATTGGCAATATATATCCAAGAAATTGGACAGATAGGAAGGTCAGGTTCTGAGGAGATGCCTCATTGCTTGTGCCAGTAGCGTCACATTATATCTTTATTATATCTTTAGGAATTGTGCCCACTGGGAAGCTGAGAAGCTGTGGGAGTTAGAAAGCTGGTCTTTTCTGCATTTGAGTATTCCCCACAAGGTTGCTATGATTGTCTCACTTACTCTGCTCATTCTCTTCCTACCTATTTAAGGATATGAACTGTGTTTCTTCACAGAGATTTCCAAGGAAACTCTATTTCTTACATTGATGAAAATACATGGAAGCCTTACCGGTGGACTGAGAAACTGTGAGTATATTCTCTCTAAATATGCATACAAAACACTAATTGCCTTGTCAGATTCTTCTTGGTCCAGAATTCCAAGGTCTACAGCCGTGTTAAAAAGGTATTTCCCCCTTCACATTCCAAACCAACCTATTGATTGAAATTCTGTGTTTATTTAAAAAATTAAACTTGGCAGGCCCTCATTCAAATAAGCAAGAACCAATTTAAACTTATTTTCCATTATACCAGTAATGCATGATTATATCCTCCATATAGGAAAATGAAATAACAGGTTTAGTGAAAACCCTCCTTGTGCCTTAATCCCCCACCCACACAATTTTGAGTTTAGTAAAACAGTCCTTCCAGACTCTTTTCCATGTATTTGACTACATACATATTTACAGATAACAATAAGTTAGTTGTGTGACTTTATTATACCTTTTTACATAAGTGGTAAAATCTTGCAACTTGATTCTTTAATGTCACGATACGTCTTAGATTTCTTTACTTCCCAGTACATAGAGGGTTGCCCCATTCATTTAAACTCCTGCATAATATTCCATAGTATGGACATATCAGTTTAATAATGCCCGTATTGAAAGGTGTTTAGATTATGTCCAGTTTTCTTGTTACAAACACTGCTGCAATGAACATCCTTGTACATGCATCTTCGTGAGCCTGTGAGGTATTTCTGTAGAATAGATACCTAGAAATGGGATTGTTGGGGTGAAGACTACGTAGATATAAATTTCTAATTGCCCTCAAGCAACTTGTGCCAGTTTGCAATCCAGTCAGCACTCTCTGACAGCCTTTACTTCCCCACAGCCTTCCACTGCTGGATATTCTCCATATTTTTGGCTGATCTGAAGGGTGAATAAAAGGGGTTCCATCTGAATTTGAATTTTTCTGAGTGCCTGTGAATTTAAATATTTTATATGTGTGCTGAGCATTTGTATTTCATCTCTGAATTATCTGTCCTTTACTCATTTTTCTATTTTTTTATACTGATTTGTAGACAAGTCAGGTTAGATAAAATAAGTGATCTTAGGGGAAAAGCTATATTCAAAGCAGTTAACTGGCATTTTTCATGGCAGTTTGTATTATTCAACTTGAATAGACAAATCATAAATAAAACTCCCAAATTACATTGTTGATAAGACGTTCTACATCTTTTTGCATTGTCTTCAAAAATATCCAAAGTATTGTCATATCTACCTGTAATCAGTATAAAAATTAATGAGTCTCCATAGTTTTTGTCCGTACTGTTTGAAATCTCAATTTTGTTGCTAAATTTTATTTGTATTTAGCTTTCTTAAAATTTACAGTTGAAAAGTTGTATCACATACTCAAATTGTTGCAAACACACTTAAAGTTTTCCAGTAATTACATTGAGTATGTTTTTACATTTTAATTTTAAAAATTAAATTAAATTAGAATTCAACTCCTTAGGCACATTAGCCACTCAAGGACTCAGTAGCCACATGTTGCTAGAAATGCAGCACTACATGCTACATGCAAGAATAAAATAAATTTACAAAATATTGTTGAATGAAAGAACATAGAGAATAATACACAAATGATTCCACTCACATAAAGTTCAAGAGGCAAGAATAAATTATATTCTTTGTGGCTGATGTATAAAAGGCAAAACTACATGTGAAAAAGGAGGAAAGTAGTATTAAAGTCAGGATAGTGGTTCCCTCTAGGGAGAGGGCTGTAATTGGAAAGGAGCACAGCGGGGGCTCCGGGGGCGCTGGCTGTGTTCTTTCTTGACGTGAATGGTGTTACATGCGGATTTCTAATTATTAAAGTGAACAGGTATGTATATTTTATATACGTTTTAATTTTGGAAAAAAAAAAATTTCAGTGGGGAAAAAAATCAGAAGACTTCATTTCCAGCCCTAATATACTCTGTCTGGGACTTCCAGGTACGGTTTGGGAAAAGAGAGAAAGGAATGGCAGCTCTGCAGCATCAGTGCTGCCCAGAGCTGGGTTCTAACCAAGGACTTGTGATCAGAAGAATAGGCATTAAATACATGATTTGCTGAGGAACAGTGGATAGGGGTGCGTGTGTGCGCGTGCGTGTGCGTGTGCGTGATGAAAAGACATGGACACAAAGGAAGATGTGAGAAGAAATGATTAAATGAAACCAGAGTGGAGATCACCATGTCTAAAATAAGAATTAGGGTATTTAGGTGACACCATTACCCAGATTTCCCCTACATATGGGAGTTAGTCCTATGTAGTAAATAATTGTAGTTGTTTTGCATTTTGATCCAAAAATAACCTTTTCATTTTTCAGAATTCTCAGAGATAATTCTTTGACTGAGTTACATAAGGATTCATTTAAAGGCTTGCTAGTCCTCCGGTATTTGTAAGTTAATTAGTTAATCATTTATTTACGAGTTCTTAGTTATATTATCGATAAAGTAATTAAGGGGTTTAAATTAAATAACCTCTACAGTTTTTTTGAGCAATAAAATTCTGTAATTCTCTAGGTCTGTAGGGCCCCAGCCCATCTCTAGCATCAAATACCTCCTATTCATTTTTAACTTTTAAATTTATATAGACAAGATATAGATAGAAAAACACCTTTTAGTTGTAGAGGAAAAGTGGTAATGTGGTCTGAGCAATTATAGACACCCATATGAACCTTATTATGTAAGTGTTCATATACCATCCACTTACATTTAGTTTATGGCCCGCAGATCAGATCCATCCCATGATGTGTATCTGCACAGCACACAAGTTAAGGATGATGTTTAAAGGGCTGTAAGTGGGAAAACGGAGGGAAAAAACAAAGGAAAACACACAGAAGAGACTGTGTGTGGCCTGCACAGCCTCACGGACTCACTGTGTGGCCTTCACAGAAAAGGTGTGAAAAAGGTGCTTTAGTAGAATGAGAGGAATTAAAGCTCAGATTATCACCTACAGGACCAGAAAATATAGAACACTTACATTAATATGAATGCCATTAACTCATAATTTTAATCTAAATTAAATTCACGTTTAAACGTTAAATATTAAAGTAGATGAGTTATGTAAACAGTATTGTCCAGAACGTATCAAGTTACCAAGAGAACAGACTGGTGTTAAGGATTCAGTGCAGGAACTGTTATACCAATATTAAAAATGTTTAAGGTGATGGTTAAAGTGGTATAGTTATAATTGTTTACACCAAATAAGCATATTAGAAGTGTCCCTAACTTTACTAATTACAAAATGAAAAACTCTGCAGTGTCATTATACAAGGAAAGAAATGCTTGCATAGTAGTTTTGTTAATTTAGCGATAAGGAGATGCTGTGTTCTCTGCTATAAAAGATCAATTTTTATCTTTTGTCTGTGGCATCCAGAGCTGTGTATGTCATTAATCCTTACTAAGCTAACTAATGATGCTCTTTGGCAAAGAGATTCTTCTTGCAAATATAGAAGGCTGAGGGAAGTGGGCATAAGGAGCCTCACATGACCCTAAAAATAGTCCTTTTAACTATCAAACCATCCAAGCCTTAAGGGGCAACCACTTTTGTATTAGTCTTCTTGGGTCTCTCTGTCATCTGGGCTCCAAACCTTAGAAACACAGTTTGGAGAAAAATGAGATAACTGCTCAATGGATTAGGCCATTAATTACTTCTACTATGAAATACCCTCTTAGCAGATTATTTCATGTTAGCATAAGTTATTCTCACTCATTTAAAAAAAACGTCAATCAGTAAAAAAGAATATGCCAAGCAGTGTGCCTAGTGTTGTAAACACAATGATAGGTAAACAGTTCCTTCTAGGAAATCCTGATCTTACAGGGAAAAAAAAACATAAGCTCAAACCGTCATGCAGAAACACTAAGTGGATGACAGAGTGCTGTAGAGGCATAGAAAACGGAGTGTTTCTTCTAAAACAGTCGTTTTCTTCCTCCTTTTCACTCCCCAGCTAATTGTTTATTTTAAAAACTATCTGACTTTGTGTCCATGCATTGGCTTTAAACATGATAGACAACGCACGAGTGGGTCTAGTCCATACATTCAAGGAGTTTATACTCAGAGGAAATGGGCTGCAAAAATAGCTATATAAGAAAAAAAGTGGAGAGGGGCAATGAGAGCTCTAAGTTGGTTTTGGAGCTCAGAAGAGGGAAGACTCCAAACTGGATCAGGGAAAATGTTAGAGCAGTGCTGTTTGAACAGGACCTTAAAGGGCCACTGTATGTCATCAGATATCTTGGGAAGAGTAAATTTGCAAAAAGAAGGTAGGAGAGAGGCAAAACACAGGAAACATGCTTTGAGTACCTACAGAGTACAAGTAAGAAGAGTAGGAGATTAGGGCCAGGTCATCTAGGGCTTTAAGGCCACGCCAAGGGTAACACGCCAGGCTGCCCCGTTCCCACAGTAGTGCTCTCAGACAGACTCGAGCCTGCAGCAGAATCAGTCACTTGGAGGGCTTGTTAAAGCACAAGTTCTGCCCCACAATTACTGATTCAGTTGGTCCAGAGTAGAGCTGAGCATTTCTTCAGTAAGTTCACAAGTGATGGTGGTATTTGAGAACCACGTCTGGAGAGTTAATCTGGTGACTGTACAGGATGGCTGAGAAAGGAAGAGACTACAGGTGCAAACACCAGTCAGAAGACAGTTACACCCACCCAGGAGAAAGGAGAGACTGAGTTAGAATCAGTGGAAGTAAGATAGCCAGCTATAGTCAAGTGTGGGTGTTTCAAATAAAAGTCAGTATTTTAGTATAATACTCAATTAGTTCAAATTACCCATTAATAAGAGGAGCAATCCCTTTCAAGTCGTGTGAAAGCCTATCTTTTATTCTGGTATTGAGTTGGCATAGAAAAACAGAATTAAACTGAGAGTTGTGTAAATAGGAAAGTATTGCTTTTCATATTAAACATTATAATTATATATCGAGGTAAAAACTTCGAGCTTATAATCTAGAATTTGTTGAGACCACAAAAGTTTATCTAATCAATTCTTCTGCTCTGAGGAAAGATTACCTCCAAAATCTACCCAGATCTATACAGGTGTATGTTTTATTAGTGAACATCATGAAAGTGAGACTCTTAAGACAGGTGAGGGCAGGGTTAGGGGCTCTGGAAGGTTTAAATAACAATTCATAAGGTTTAGAGGTTATATAGAAGCTGCTTATTCATTGTTACTATTCTAACCTCTAGTAGTTATTCCTACTAATTAGATATCTAGTAGCTAACTGAGGCAATATTTTCCTTTTCCTAGAGATTTATCTTGCAATAAAATACAGTTTATTGAAAGCGGTACATTTGAATCACTACCTTTTCTGCAGTTTGTGTAAGTTACAAATATAACTTCATTATGTTTGGAATTTTTATAAGTTAATTTTTTATAAAATTAATTTGCTACTGATTTTGAAACATTAAAATTTTAGTGTAGAAAGCTACTAGAATTATGTAGCTAATCCTTTTTGTCTCTCGCAAAGATTTGCACTCAGATGACATTTGGCAATATCTGGAGACATTTTTGGTAATCAGAACTATAGTTACGCTGCTGCCATCTGGTGGACAGAGGCCAGAGATGCTGCTAAACCCCCTACAGGGTACTAGAGAGCCCCCCACAACAGAGTTGTCCGGCCTAAAATGTCAGTAATACTGCCCTTCGCTAGAGAAGAAAGGATCACTTATCACAAATATTTATTGAGGATTTACCGTTTTGTATCTAATGCACCATGTATATAATCATGAAACTATAAATCACAAGCAACTATTTTCCAGTGAGATTTCTTTAGTGTATGGAAGGGATAATGAGGTCATGTTTCATTGTATATAAACTAGAATTACTGCCAAAGGATAATGTTCTGAAAGAATATTTTTTTCTTCTTCTTTTGCTTGTGTCTTTTTTTTTTTTTTTTCTTTTTTGTAGCAATCTTGGTTGTAATTCAGTCACAGACCTGAGCTTTGGAACGTTCCGGGCCGCACATGGAATGCAGTTTCTACAGAAGGTGTAAGTGAAATAGATGAATACATGTAAAAAACTATGTTTTGGTTATTGGTAATTGGTTATCTGGGTGCAAGCTCACTGTGGATTCCAGAAATTATGTCTTGAGATCGATTCTTTTTTTTTTTTTCTTTCTTTTTTTTTTTTAAATGAGAAAACTAAGGTACAAAGAGGCCATGCGACTTGTCTAACTCATATATGGAGCACTTGGCTCTCCCTAGTACTGATGTTTGGCACGAGCAATAAAATAAAAGGCACCCAACAGAAACACTCAAATTAGCATTGTCATGGAATCCCATTGTTGTTGCTCCAGTATGTGAATAGTACTTGAAATTCCACTTTTGAATTTAATCCCTGCTCATGTGCAAAATTCCTAAATACTTAAAACTTACGCAGCACAGAGCTGCAAAGAACTAAGTTTAGCCCAGAATTCTTCAGGGAGCAAAAGGTATGGGTGCCTTCTCAAGTATTAGCTTCTTTTAAATGGTAAAGCAGAAAGAATTCTTGAACATCCACCACTCTCCCCAACCACCCAAAACATTATTTTTCAAAAAGTCTGTATGTCTGAAGTGAATTATCTGTGGCCAATAGGAACCTTTGAAGTATGGATGTTTGTGTTAAGCTGTAGTGTGAAAAATATAAAGAAGATAGATTGCTATAGCTGAATTCTCTATACTTTCTTTTCTGACTACTTCTAATAAGAAGTGTGGGTTTTTCAGAACCTTGAAAATTCTGTGATTTCTCCATGTCACAAGCAGATCACAGCAGGTAGGTTCAGTGGTCTGCAGAGGATTTTAAACTCAAGGTGAAGAGTCTCCTCTAAATCAGGCTTTGGAAAAGACTCTTCTGTTTGTCTTGTGGTTCAGAAATCCAGTTTCACACAGATTTCTTTGGGTTAATGAAGGTGTCGAGGGTGCATCTGGAGCTGAACTAACAGTTCTGCAGATGCCCACCAGTGGCAGCCTCCCTCCCCTCCTCATTAGTTTGCTGGTATCTAACTTGTGGAAAGAGAACAAAGGGTCATTTTTTCTCTTGCCAGCGCACTGGAGAGGGGGCTCATTAGGTCCCTCCGCCAAGAGGTTTTAGTAGCATTGATACCATGTCTTAAACTCATGACCTTTCCTAAACATTTTGTAACACCGAAAGTCTCTTTTAGAATCTAAGTTTCCTTATGGTTATGTAGGCGAGCCAGGAGAAAAAGAATTGTGGAATCACAGTAGATAAAAATGAATGAATTTATTGGAAAACACTGAGTGCCATGTGCACTGTGTGTCTGCACTTCACTAAGTGCTGGTGTTACAGAGAAGAATAGGCCAAAGATTTTGTCCCCAAGAACCTTTCATACTGGAAGAAAAATGATGGTAAAACTTACGAGAGCCATGCTAGCATCTCTGCAGCAGGGCAGCCAAGTAGGGAGGCAAGGAAGTAGAAAATGAGTAGTGGGTTAGAAAAGATGGTCAAGCAAGAGGCACGAGCCTGATCTTGAATTTCTGTGTTCTTCTGAAATGGCAACAAAAGTTAATGAAAGAATCAGAGCTGCTGTTGGAAATAAATTAATAGCTTTCCTAAAATTCATTCACGGTTACTTTCAAAAGATTGTGAGAATACAGTGTGTGTTGGGGGCTGGGCTCCTCCTTTGTTTTGTGCCAAATCTGGAAAGTCTAAAATGTGCCACCCCTCAAGTTGTCATTTTGTTGCCTATTACATTACTGAGGTGTTTGTAAGTTCAAATAATTGTTTACCTCTGCATTAAATAAGTCTGGAAAAGGGCCCCAGCTGAGGTGGATTTATCATCAACTAAATGAAGCTGAAGCTGCAGGGCTCCCCACTTGCCTAGGTCCCTTCCAAGGTCTTGGCAGGGGTCCTAGCAATTTTAGTGTTCATAACTTTGCATGTTTTTATTAGACAGGATTTTTCCAAAGTAGGTGATGTTCAAGACCCACAAAGCCTGGGTTTCAGGTAATTATAACTCGGTTTCTTGAATGAAACCTCTATGTTATTGACAAACCCCAGGTGAACAAGTGAGAGGTGTGCCAGAGTCTATTTTGAATGTGAAGTCCACCTCAAAGATGAGTCAAGAGCTAATTAATAAAGCAGCGTTTTTAACTTTGTGTTTTGTTTTGGTGGTGGGAGGTAACTCTTATTTATTTATTCTCCGAGGAGATACTGGTACTGCTAAGTTTATTTTCTTCTTGTCCTTAATTTTTGTCACTTTGATTACTGTGTGACTTGGTGTGCTCCTCTTTGGGTGGATCCTGTGTGGAACTCTCTGTGCTTCCTTGACGTGGGTGACTGTCTCCTTTCCCAAGTTGGGGAAGGTTTTGGTTATTAGGATGTGGGCTGTGTTTGAAGGCTCCCACTGTCATGTAGAGCAAAGGTCTAGGACAAGCTAAAGCAATGCAGATCTCACTGTCCTGACAGAAGTTAATGTGTTTTTCTTAAATAAATTGCTCCCTAGATTGCCACAAGCCCATTGGTTAAATTTCCAGAGTTCTGAGAAAGTTGATTCTGACCATTTTTGCAAGTTTTTTTGTTGTTGTTTTATGGAGGGATGAATTTTCAGATGTCCTCACTCCACCGTTTTTACTGATTAGCCTGCAATATGGTTTAAAATCTCTAAAGCCTCAGTGACCAGAGGCTAATTAAATATTTAATCATGGGAGATAATTGAAAAGAAATAAAAGAGAAAGTGTGATTCTCATAGAGGCTCTCCCAGATTGGGAGATGAAATTTGAAAAGGTATTTCTATATTTAATGCCCTCAAAATTAAGGTTAAAGTAATAAGTTATTTTAAACACACTCCTTTTATCATTTTTTTTTTTTTTTTAAAATACAGGTTAAACACAGGATTTGGAGTCAGAACTGAGTTCAAATTCCAGCTCTGCTTCTTACTAGCTTGATGAGTTAGGACAAGTTATATAACTTCTCTGTGCCTTGGTTTCCTCATTTGTAAAGTGGGATAATAATATTATCTATCGCATAAGGTTACTGTGAGGATTAAATATTAAATGCTGATCATAGGTACCTGGCAATCCAAAAGGTGTTAGTTGTGATGATCTTTACTCTTTACAATATTCTGCAGAAGTACACTAATGATTCTTGAATAGAGTTAATTAACCTAAAGGCAAATTTTCTTCGTTTCTTTTGGGTTTTTAAAATTATTTTCTTTTTCTTGTTTGTTTCAAAGAATTGAGAAGAAAATCTATTCCAGCATTTTGGAATAAAAATTTGTTCAGAAAATGAATTTGTCACTTTGTTGATATATAAACAAAATAGTATTTATTCAACAAACATTTCTCAAGTACCTAATAAATACTAGGCACTGTGTCAGGCACGGAGATGACAATGACAATAAAGTATAGTCCTTGCTCTCATGGCGCTAACAATCCAGGAGACTGACAAGTAAGCAGGTGATCCCACACACAGTAGCAAAGGGTGTGATAGAAGAACACACATGGGAGTGTGCAGTGGGAGTGTGGGTCTCCCCAGTTCCTCTTGTATTTTTCTCTTCAGCTCCAGAAGCAAGGGATTGGTCCCACTTTTGTCTTTAACTGGGTAGTTTAAAACATGCAATTTAAAAAATTTCTAGAGATGAAAGAAAAATGCCTTCATTTATGGAGGACACTAGAAATAGTATTTCTTACAGAGGAAGGGCTTCCTACCAGCATAGTCCCTTCTAGGGCTTTTGACCTAAAAAGTTTTTTGGCATATGTTTTTCTTTGCTATCCACTTCCCCCTCTATTTTTTTCTCTTTCTATTCTCTACTTTATCATCTAGACACCTGGGTAGTTCCCAAATGAAGAGTGCTTTACAATTTCTAAGGGTGATTTATAGGTAAATTCAGAAAATGACTTTTTTTTTTTACTTTTAAGTTTCATACCAAAAAGACGAATATAAACTTTCATGGACATTACTGAAAATACAGATAATTTTACTGTCATTCTATTTTTCAGAATTCTCAGTCATAATCCTTTGACAACAGTTGAAGATTCTTATCTTTTTAAATTGCCAGCATTAAGATATTTGTAAGTATTGCAGCAGTCTTATGGCTCTTGAGTTGATTTCTGCTCTTTTTTACTTCATCAGAGATTGAGGATTTTGGCTAAGAAGTCATAATTTAAATTTTAACTGGGTTATTGAGGTAAGAGTTATTGGTAAAGAAAAGGATTAAGAAAGGATGTATATGGGTAAGACAGCCAGCAGAGGAAGAAAATTGTGTTGAAAAACACAGAGATCAGACACGTAAAAATAAGATTTATCCCAGAAAGCAAAATGGAATAAGGTGTACATTATTAAAAAAAAAAAAAAAGTAATCAAGAGAGGTGGATGCAGTTGAGATTGAGAGGTAGGATAATGGTAAAAAAAAGAAAAAAGAAAAAGATGGTCCTGTTCAGCACCAAGGTCAGTAATTTAATGATGCAAATACATTTAAATTTTTTCAATAAGAGCTCCCTGGGATTATTGTCTATGGCAAGTAAGAAGCCAGAATTGAAATAATCACATATTAATTATCTTCTTAAGTGTAGAATTTTTGTCTTTGGGTTTATATCATGCCTGTGTGGGCTTTTCCTTCAGAGACCTGGGAAAAACAGAAGTCTCACTTACAACAATTGAAAGAATCCTCATGATGAGCCTTGAATTAGAAAAACTGTAAGTTGATTTTTATTACATTTATTTTCAGTTAATTGTTTTTTTTAAGTTTTATTATTTCCTTAAGTCAAGTTTATTGTTGTATAAGTTTCATGATTTTCATATAGTAGAATTCACTCTTTTTATAGAGTTTGCTGGGTTTTGACAAATGTGTAGTTATATAGCCACCCCCACATCTGAGATATAGAAAACTTCTGCAGCCCCAAAAGTCACCTCATGTTCCTCTGAGGTCACTCCCCTCCTCCCACCACCAGCCCTGGCAACCAGCAGTCTGATTGTTGTCCTTATCACTTTGCCGTTTCCAGAATGCCTTGTAAGTTAAGTCATAGGGTATGTGGCCTTTTGTTCTTGGCTTCTTTCACTTAGCCAGTCTCTGGAGATCCATCCATGCTGTTGCACCTGTCCGTAGTTCATTTCTCTTTATTGCTGAGTAGTGGTCCAGTTGTGTGGATATACAGTTGTTTATGCATTCATCAGGGGATGAATATTTGAATTGTTTCTAGTTTTTTTGGCTAAGAATAAAGCCGCTAAAACCCCTCATGTATGTGTAAACATACATTCTGTGTGAATGTATGTTTTCATTTCTTTGGGACAAAATACCTAAGGATGGGATTGCTGCATCCTATGCTAAGTGCATGTTTAACTTTTTAAGAAACTGCTACACTGTTTTCTACAGTGACCGTACCATTTTGCATTCCCTTTAGCAGTGCAATAGAGTTGCAGTTGCTCCACAGCTTTACCTGATCCTTGTATTTCAGGTTTTAAGAAAAATTTTAATCTATTAGGTATGTATGTATACTTCCATTTGTCTTGGGTAAATACCTGCCAGTAGGATGGCTGGATCATTTGTAGGTGTATGTTTAAATTAAAAAACTATTTTCCATAATTGTCCAGCCATTTTACATCTCTACCAGCAGTGTACGAGAGTTCCATTTTCTTCACATTTTTGCCAACAGTTGCTATGATCATTATTTTTAACTTTAGATAGTTTAATAGTTACATAGTGGCATCTCAGTGTAGCATGCCTAGTGATTAATCATGTCAAACATCTTTTCATATGCTTCTTTTCCATCTGTGTATCTTTGAATTTTTTATCTATATTTTTGATTAAGTTTTGAGTGTTCTTTATACATTCTGGAAACAAATCCTTTATTCAATATGTAATTTGCTAAGTATTCTGTGATTTAACTTCATTCTCTCAAGAGTCTTTCACAGGGCTGAAATTCTTAAATGGTCATGTCTTATTTGTCTGTTTTTTTTTTTTAATGGATAATGCTTTTGGTGTTGTGTCTAAGAAATCTTGTTTAAGTCAAGGTCATAAAAAATTTCCCATTTCTCAAAGTTTTATACTTTTAGATTTTATGTAAAGATCTTTGAACCAATTTGAGTTCATTTATGTATATGGTTTGGATTGAATTTTTTTTTTATGTGGGTATTCAATTGTTTCAGCAAAATTTGTTCAAAAGACTATTCCTTCTCTACTCAACTGCCTTTGAAGCTAAAAGTCAATCTGTCCATATCGCTCTAGTTTTGGACTTTATATTTTGTTCCTTTGATCTTTTTGTCTATCTTCCCACTCATATCAGAATATCTTGAAAATGTAGCTTCGTAAGCCTTGAAATCAAGGTGGTGTTAGTTCTCCAACTTTGCTCTTTTTCATAGTTGTTTCAGTTATTCCAGCAATTTCCATGTGAAGTTTAGAATTAGCCTGTCACTTTCTATTGAAAAGCCTACTGGGATTTAGATCTGTAAATCAATTTGGGAAGAATTGACGTCTTAACAATATTGAATCATCTGACCCATGAACACGTTATACCTCTCCATTTACTTAGGTCTTCCTTAACTTTTCCCAGCAATATTTTGTAATTTTCAGTGTGCAGATGTTCTACATCTTTTGTCAGAGTTTTTCTTAAGTATTTTATACTTTTAATGCTACTGTAAGTAGTGTTTTAAAACTTTAATTTCTGATTATTTGTTGAGAGAAATTAGTTTTTGGTATATTGGTCTTGCAGTCTGCAAATTTAATAACTCATTTATTAGTTTCAGTAGTTTTTTTGTAGACCAACACTGTGTCACATCCAGTTATTATCATTAATCCTTTCATGTGGTTCTTTTCCTGGCCTCAAGTAACTCCTCACACACATGCACTGACCAGTACTTTGTTGAATACTCAAGAGATCCCTCTGCGTATCTCCAGAGTTCTTTGTCTGTGCACCTCTTTTTCTCTCTAGTGCTGTGCTTTGTGAACTCTAGTCACCTTGATTTTCCTGGACTCTTCCAATTCCTCAGTCAGGGAGTCCTCCAGTTTCTGTCTGAGTCTCTCCTCCCTGTACCATGACCTGGAAACTCTCTGAAAGAAGTAAACTAGGGGAGTCATAGGGATCACTTCATTTTTATTTCCCATCTCTTGGGGATGACTGAACTTTATTGCAAGAGGTCCAATTTCTTGAGAACTGTTGTTTCATATATTTAATCTTTTTTCCCCCCACATTGTTTCAGATAGGAGGTTAAATATTTCTGTTACTTCATCTGGGCCAGAAGTCAGTAACATTCTTAAATCTGTTTAGATACAGGGTCCAATCAAAGATTAGGTATTGCATGTCATGTCTTTGTTTCCTTTAACCTAGAACATTTCTCTACTGGTTTTTTGTCGTTGTTGTTGGTCTTCTACGACATTGGCATTTTTGCACAGCCTAAGCCAGTTTTTTAAAATTGCCCCACAATCTGAATTTGTCTATGTCTTAATTAGATTCAAAGCAAGCATTCTGAGGAAGAATAGATAGCCTGGTGATATATCCTTCCTACTTCATCACTTCAGGTTGCCTGATGCTAAGTTTGACCACTTGATTAAAGTGGTATCTTCGTATCTCTCCATTGTACAGTTATCTTTTCCCTTGGTAAGTAATAAATATTCTATGCGGTGATAGTTTGGAATCAGTGAAGATCCTACTTTCACTCTTCACCCAAGTCTGCATCAATGATAATTTCATTCTGAATTGAGTGTCACACTGGTAGTTGCAAAATGGCACTTCCCTAATTCTCTCTGTCCTTCTACATTATTAGCTGGCATTGTTCTGTAAAGAAGTGCTCCCCCGACTTTGAGTATTATTATGAACTCACATGCTTTTCTTTAATATAATTGTTTTACTTCATTGTTTTTCTCCTGAATGTTTAGGTTATCCAGAGTTGGTGAATGTGATCTGTTATTATTTAACCACACTGTTTTTTTAATCCCCAGAGTAATTTCTAATACATTTCCTACTCACAACTAGGAATTGAGAAAGGGACTCCAGAAGTTGGGGACTTACTCAGACTCTTCTTGGAAGTCTGCCCTCTTCCTGTGCACTCTCAACCCAAAGTGAGACTTTAGGGTTGGGAGGAGATACTTCTGAATTAAACTACAGATCAGTGTCACCCAACTCTAATCCCTGTCACCTTCTTCCTAGGCTCACCAACACCCACTGCCATCCTTACCCTTCTGTTGGACACTTCTGTCTCTGTATTTATTTACAACAGTTAAGAGCAGCAGTTGGCCAACTGGTGCCTGTCCAGTTCTCCAGGCCATGTGCCCTAATAACTCCTTTCTTCACTGCCCTGTGGTGGCCTTGGCCTGCCTCCCTACTCAAGTCACTCCTTTACCACTAATTTAATTCTGTTTCCATTTATAGAATCTTACCTAGCCGTCGGACCTGCTGCCTCTGCCAATTTAAAAATACTATTGAAGTTGTCTGCAAGACAGTCAAACTGCACTGTGACAGGGACTGCCTGACAGAGACCACACATTGTGGTGAGTCTGAATTGTCTGATAATAGATTTTTAATTTTTTTAATTTGTTTTTAATCAGTGATGATAAAATGTTTAAACAATTGATGTAATAGAATTATTTTCTTTATTTTTATTCATTCAGAGTTTCAATTCCCTAAATTTCTAAGACCCCCCTCCCTTGCTAAAAGTCAGATTCTCAGTTACATTACGAAACTCATAATACCTCAGTTACATTGTTAGCTTAGTAATGTAACTGATTCACATACATAGAGGAACAAGAGAAAGGCATGGAAGCAGGAAGGGAATTAACATTCACGGCCACATACTGTATACTGTGCTCTGTGTTGGATGCGTTATCCCCAAATGAGAACTTTTTCATACACTGCATCACAGTTTGTAAACCGATTTAATATCCATTAGGTCTCAAGTACCCTTTGTCTTTGGGGCAAGTGTAAATATGTTTTTGTTTATTTTGTTTACTTTTGCAGTTTTATAAAAGAATACAAGTGGTGGTGTTTTATGTTTTATTTGGAGCCTGAGAGTTTCTGGTTCCGTAACCAGAAGCTGCTACCTAGCCCTTCCAGTGGATGGGATGGCTCTTTTATTCTTAGACTGTCCAGCTCTGAATCTCAAGCATTTCTATACGCAAAACACTAAGATGCTTTCAAAGATTTTTGTATACATTAGATTTACTAGCACTTAACTTAATGACTTCCAAAATATGCTTTCATGCCCAGATAGCTTGAATACTGGTCCCTAAGAATGAGCTGGAGCACATTATAAATAATAACATTTTGCTACTGACAGAAAAACGTTCCTTATTTTCCAAACTTTTTTTTTTTTTTTTACTGATTATATTATTCCCTTCTCCCTCAGAAGTGGTCAGAACAGGCATTTTAAATCTCCTCTCACGGTGAGCAAAAGCAAGATCAGAGGCGTTAAGTACTGTGGCCTAGTGCCTAGATCTTCTGTGCCTGGTTTCGGGCTGTCTGTGACCTCTTGTTCCTCCTTTCTCATGAACCTTCACCTCTTCCTCTGACCCTCACCTCCTCCTCTGACCCTAACCACCGCCACCAAAAATACTTCTAATCCTGGAAGAGAGACCCAGCTGCACAGGGGTACACATGACCTTCAGAAAGTTGGAAGCTTTTTTTTTTTTTTTTTAATGTTTTTGTTTATTTTTAGAGGGGAAGTAATTAAGCTCCTCTATTTATTTTTAACGGACGTGCTGGTGATTGAACCCAGGACCTCATGTATGGTAAGCAGGCACTCTACCCCTGAGCTATACCCTCCACCCCAAGTCAGAAGCTCTTGATGGGTCCCCCAGGTAAGGCTGGGAATACTAGGAGTGAAATGAAATGAAACCAAAGTAGGCATTTGACAACAGTTGCTTTTTCCCATCCGCATTTTAGGACTTCAAGTATTCCATCGATTTGTTGAACATTCCACATTTGCATACAGCCTGGCAAATCTCTTACCCTGCACCCCAGATCTCTGCCCACATGTTAGTGGAGAGCCAGGGTGGACATGGTGTTTCTGTCTGTATAGAGCCTCCTGTCATGGGGACTGGGATATATGGGAGCAGGAACCAAGAAGTGGAATTGGGGGTAAGCAGAAAAGATCACATTGAAATGAGGACCTGTTAGCAGCGGGTGTTGTTGTGATCACCTGTGAGGGGAGCAGGACACGAGCACGAGCACACTGCGGAGGCGGAGAGCGGAAGCCTTGTACTCCTCTGCGTCTGAGGCAGGGCGGGGTAGGGTGTATGGAAGTGAGGAGTCACAGTGGGTCTGCAGAACATCCTGCTGAGTGGGGAACAGCTGTCTTCCAGCCTTGACTTCTCTTGAGTGCTGGGCAGTTGGCCCCTGGAAACCAGTGGAATAATCCTAAGCACTGTTACTCTGTTTCACACCATGGGATTTTCTGAGTAGATAGCCAGTTTTTCAAAATATATCTTTTTCACCTTCTGTTGTGAGGTTTCTTTTTCACTCTGTGAGTGGCACCCAGACGTTTGCTGATTTCTAATTTATTTGACTGGGATATGTGGCTGTGGATTGGCAAAAAGCTGTCCATCAGCCTTCAGTTATCAAAAAGACTCTTCTTTTTTGACAGGTGAAGAAGCAGCTGTAGGGAACATAGAAGGATCGTTCATGAAGGTGTTAGAAGCCCGGAAAAATAATACCAGCACCGAGCTGATTATTGAGTCAGAGAAGGCGTCCTCGGACAAACATGATGTCAGCTTCTCAGCCTTCGTCGATGAACAGCTAGACTTTAATGACGAAACTGATGTTATCAGTGCACTAAATTATGTACTGCCTTATTTCTCGGAGGGAAATCTAGAAGATTTAGAAACAGCATTTTTACCATTCATTAAACTTCTTTTTTTACATCTACAAGATGGAGATAAGCCCCTGGGTTATTTGGGAAAAAACACAAGGAACCGTTTTGTTAAACCTGAATCCAACAATTTACTTTATAAAAATAAACTGCAGACATTCTATCATCTGAAAAAATGGGCAGATTCAGAAATGCAAAAAAAAATTGATGAAGTTAAAAAGGAAAAAACTGCCAGGCATGTACATGCCGATCCTTTGGGTCACAAATTATGGCAGACCTTTCAAAAGGAATTGGACACTGCCCAACCACAGGAAAACAGCCCAGCAAAGACTGAGAGTGTAGGGGAAAGGCTGCAGGGAGTGGACTGGGTCCTCAAGGACCCAGATGTCATCATCAAAGAAAGTGTCAATGAACTGAAGCATTGGGGGAAACAGAATGCCCAGCCAGCTGCGGAGAACACTGCCAAGGAAGAGGCGCTCAGGAGGCTGGCCCCAGGAGCCAGGGGGCAGCTTCACATTTTGCGGAGGCCCCGGAAGTTAGTGGGAAGCTCTTTCAACACAAAACCTTCGTTTATAAATGAAGATAAAGCAGCAGTCTCTTCTTTCCTGCCTCCTGCCTCCACTCCTCCTAAATCTGAGGTTAAACAGGAATCAAAAGACTTATCCTACACTATTTTAGAAGATGCAGAAAGTATAGTTAGAAATATGGAAGCTTCTAAACCAACCTCGCGTCCCAGAAAAAAACACATGTTCCTTGGTCCTCGCTCTCGTGCGATGCACAGAGCATTCCAGGCTGAAAGGAATCACCATTTGAAAAGGGAAGAGCTACTCAGAATATCTGCAGGCGGGCCTCCATCCTCTGCAGTGAGGAGCCTCATAAATCCTCCTTCACGAGAAGCTATTTCTTCAGAGGAACAACTGAATTCTCAGGAAAATCCTCTGGAAGAATTTTCTCCTTCAGACCCTCTTGTAGGAAAGGCGACTCTGCCAGAAGAAGCTATGTCTGAAGTCGCTGCCCGTACGGATGTTCCCAGCACATATTCTGTTACTGCAGGCAACTTTATGCCAACTGTTGAACACACGGACGAAACACAACAGGAATACCACAACGTGGGTACTGAATTACCCTCTAAACCCACCGGCTTCACTTCCCCAGGGCCTTCATCCTTGGGTGATCAGTTTGAAATCCAGGTAAACCAGCAGCTACGGTCCATCATCCCGAATGATTATATGAGAAGCCTTATTTCACACATGATCCGGACTCTGAAACTGGACTGCACTGAGATGCACGTGAAGCTGTCCTGTGCCAAGTTCTTCACCAGAACAGGCCTCCTGATAAAGCTGCTCAGTGAACAGCAAAAAGCAAAGATGTCCAAGGCAGAGGGGAATACCGACCTATGGAAAGCTGAGAACTATATCAGTGAGAGCACAGAAGACCGGAGTGAACAGACAAGGATGGAGTCAAATGAGGTGAGGACAATGCCTGAAACAGGGGACCTGGACTTTTACTCAGTGTAGGACATGCCATTGAAGTGCCAAAGCAGGAAGACCAGGGGCTCCTGGTCTGTATCTTACCCATGAAACTGGCTAAGACAGCGATCTCCCACTGTGCTCATTTAGAGAATGGTGCCACTATTCCTAGGGGAGCCTTAACACACAAGGTGAATTGTTAGGAGAAAATGCTGATGATAAGATTAGTAACACATGAGATCTGGTATGTTGTTTAAGAACCTATAAGCTACTCACTTGAAAGGATGGGGTTTAGAGTAGTTTAAGAATAGTTTGCTAAGGGGGAGGGTACACCTCAAGTGGTAGAGCACATGCTTAGCATGCAAGAGGTCCTGGGTCCAATTCCCAGCACTTCCTCTAAAAATAAACAAACCTAATTACCTCCCATCCCCCACCCACAAAAAAGGAAGAGTGAGCTATTGTCTGAATAGTTTTAAGAATAGTTAGAGTTCATCTTTTCTCTTTGTTTTTAAAAGAAATTACTCTTTACTTTTTTAGCTCACAGAAGAAGTTCCGGGGTCCAGCTATACCAACAAACTCATCTTCACAATATCACTATCTGTGACAGTAACTGCAGTAGTGGCAGTCTTGGTTATAAATTTCTGCCTTTTTGAGGTAAGGACAATTGAGATTCAGAGCCCTACTCCATAGTCCTCTTCATTCACAAGAACTGAGATAGGCTTTGGTCTTTTATGGAAGTTATTTGCCCGGGATTCTTAAAGGAGCTCCAGTCCCAGGGGGTCTCTGTGGAACTGAACCCAAGGTAACAAGCCATTAGACTATTTTGAAAAGTCAAGTTTATAAGAAGGCCAGAGTTGACACGGTAGTAAAATTTCTTCAACTCAAAACACTGCACCTCACCAGTCACTCTCATTCCTTCACTGCTTTCTTTCCTTGTTGGGTGAAATGGTAAGATACATCATCTCCACCCTCCTGGAGCCTTCAGTCACTGTGGGAGGGCTAAAAGGACATGGCTGAGAGAAGTGTGATCTTGTCGATTCATTAGATTTACTTCCAGCTTTCTTCTCTGGTGTGTAAGATATTGTGCAGGTAGGTTCCATCAAAATATTGTTAATAAAATCCTGCCTCAGGCTCCTCTGAAGTGTGTCCTTTTGTTGTAGTTCTGTTCTCAAACCGTAGCCTGCCGACTGTGCCGTGGAGGCCTGTCTCTGCAGGCGGACGTCCTCTGCTTGTGTAGACACAGAAGCCCTGTCTGTAGAACAGATGATTTCTCACTGACGAGTGATAATTTTGCGTTCTGATTTCTGATCAATGCTGTGATACCGATAAAGTGAGACTGCCTCGATAGGAAGATGTGAGATCCCTCTTGGTGAAGACAGAGTCTGATTTCTGAGTCTAGGAACCTGAGCACTAGCGTGGGGTCAGCTTGCTAGTCATTATTGGCCATTGCCCAGACTGTGCCCCCTGCATTTCCAGGTGACATATGGCCTTGTGCTTTTGTAGAATTTCTATAAACTCATTTTTTATTGCTTTAATTGCTATGTAGTTTAAACTTGCATTTGTATTTATTTATATCATTTCATTATTTCCTCTCCCCACTAAGTTTTTTCAGGACAGGGACCATGCAGTGTTTTTCCTAAAGTTGACAAAAATGATGTTCAGTGGAAGAGAGATGACGCATTATGTCAATTCCACAATGAGAAGTAATGCAACATATTTATTTGAAGTAGCTAGAGAGCCCAGCAATCGACAGACCCATGTGTTCTTTGAATTTGTTTTGTTTTTTTTGTGTAGTTGAGGTAGGGGATCTAACTTCTTCCCCCTGCATGAAAATCGAATTGTTTCAAAGTTTTCTACTGAATGTTTCATTCTTCCTTCACTAATCTAAAAATACTGTCTTTATCTGGACACTGTTCTATTGATCCAGTTATCTTTTCCTATACCGGTACCAGTACCACACCGCCTAATTCCAGTTGCTCTGGAACATACTGTATAAATGGTAGGGTAAGCTCCTGCTCTTTGACCATCTTTTTCATACTATTCTTGCACAGTTTCTCTACCAAATGTCAACTAGCCAGGTTTTGTTGAAAATTTATCTTGGATTTAAATAGGACTGCATTGAATTTGTAGGTTAATTTGAGGAGACTTGATATCTTTACAACATTTTAGGAAGATGGTATCCCATGCCATGTATACATTTTTCACTTTAATGCCCTTCAGAAGAGTTTTAACGTTTTCATCACAGAGATCTTATACACTCTTGGTTAAGTTTATCCCTAGGTACTTTATGCAGTTTTATTGATATTGTAAATGGGATATTTCTTCTATTTGTTAGTTATTTGTGTTACATAGGAAAGTTTTTGAGGTTTATACGTTGATCTCTTGATTTTGTATGTAGCCATCTTCCTGAATTCTCATATTGCTTCCAAGCTAAAGGATGTCCATCATTTCATATGCAAACGTGCTCGTCTCTTCCTTTCCAGTGTTTTTCTTACTGCAGTGATGAGGACCTCCTCAACAGTGACCAGTCGTGGCCATATGATAGGCATCCTACTCTTATTCTTGGCTTTAAAACCATGCTTAGGTTCCTGGTAGATATTTTTGTTTCCCTACTTCTAAGAATTTTTATTAGGAATTATCTGTTACCTGAAACAATCAATAAAATGTATTGCCAGCTGCACGCAAGATCCTAAGTTGGGTACTGTGAAAGAGGCAAAAGGATTATTGAACAAGACCGCATTCCTTCCACAAAAAAGTCTTCGTCTCCCTGGATAGATAAGACTTAAAATAAAAAGGAATGAATAAAAATTTGGAGATAGTCATTGTGATGAATAATTCTGATCATGTTTCTTCCAAAACAGATTTATTCTCACAGAACAGCAGCAAAGGGCCATAAAAAAAGCGTAAGGTAAATACTACTCTGGTAACTTTTTATTTTTCGTTTTACTTTTGTGGGGGAGGTAATTAGGTTTATTTATTTTTAACGGAGGTACCGAGGATTGAACCCAGGGCCTCGTGCATGCTGAGCAGCTCGCTCTACCACTGAGCTGTACCCTCCCCCTAGTCTGGTAATTTTTGAAGTAGGATTTTAGAACTAGAGGAGAACTTACACCTCATCTATTTCAATCTCTTCAGTTTATAGTGAAGAAAGCACAAAAGGCAGGAAGAATATTTATTTATCGTAATGCTTTACCTGAATTTATTTACCAGCAAAACTAGCTCCCCAGCCAAAGCTGAGTTGGAAAGGGACAGGCCCAGATGCTCTGCTTTTCCTAGTCCTTTAAGGGAAGAAGGGGGAGGGGGAGAGGTTTGGGTTGTTACCGGTTCCTGCTGGTGGTGGCCATCAGGCCGGGCTGGGCCAGTGGCCTTGGAGGTCCTGCGGTTAGGGAAGACCACATGGTTCTAGGATTTGAGGACCAGCCTCACTCAAAGTTGTTGGAAGGGAGAATATATGAGTCCTTCCTAGAAAGTGACAGGAAAACTCCCCCTGTCATCTTGCTGGTTTTTCAGGCCCCTACACTCTATTCCCTTTATCCAAACCTCTTAGAATTTTAACTGGGAGAAACTTTAGACAGTCATTTGTTTCTTCCTTTTATATTAAGGAAATGGAGAAAGAGAGGGAAAAGGTCTTGCCCCATGGCCATACTGCTAGTGAGTATCAAACAGATGGTTATTTTCCACTGAGGACTTCATTGATCACACTGCTTGGGCTGTGAGCTACATTTTATGTCACAAATTAGCAACACATACTATAGGACACAAGGAGTTTCTAAAACAAACTTACTATGCAGTCTGATTTTTTTCCTATTGTATGTATATTCCAAAAGGAATATTTTGTGTTTTAGTGCTGGTCATGGCCTTTAAACTGATTTCACAATTCACTTAGCATTGGGGACAGCCTGCGGTGTGAAAGTCAGTGAGTCAGATAACTGCTAGTTGGACTCGGGTTTACTTGGTGTGATTCAGCTTACAGGACAAAGCAGCTAGGAAAATAGGGGCTCCCCCCACCCAGCCCCCAGCACGTGCTGCCTGTGAGACTGCGTCTGCAGAGGGCTGGGGTGAACACTTCGAGTCACATGCTTCTGCCCCGCACGGCTATGCAGGGTCTTCCCTGCACGAGGGCACTTGGCAGGGCCGAGCAGGCGAGTGGGGCTAGAAAGTCTGGCCGAACTCTGTGCCCGGCCACACGCAGAGGCCTGTCCAGGGGCACTGGGGGCCCATCTCAGACAGGCATGCAGAGCTTCTGGGAGCCCAGTGTGCATGGAATTATCATCAGGGTCCAGGTGTGTGGTGCCTTTGCTGGTGGTGAGTGTTCACTGAGGTGCCCATTTAGTCCTAATAAGACGAGACAGACACTGTGAGGTGTGGAAAGTGGCACGCATCACTAATTGTGTGTGTTTTCTTCCAAGGGGCTTCTTTTGGTTTGTGCTGCGTAGAAAATGCCCAGAGGAAAGCGAGAGTCAGGTAAATCTCAGGAGGATAAAGCACTGTTGCCAGCGAAAGCAGGGGAGACGCAGAACAAATGTCCCCCTTTTTCTGTTCTAGGAGAACTTCTTCTGGAGGATGCAGCCGCTCTGGTTCAGGGACTTGTACAGACCTCTCAGTGCCACACGCAAGAAAAAAATGGCGCAGAAGCTACATGATGAGTCTTCTGATGAGGAAGAGATTTTCAGTAGGGTTGCGAGGTAAGTGATCGGGGACAACTTAAACTTCTCATCCAAATGAGGAAATAATGAAAATTTTAACTGTCCCTTTCAAGAGTAAAGGCCCTCAGCACTGTTGTTCTTACCCCAGGGCACCCAGAGATGGCGCAGCTGACGTGATTCTGACTATCGAGCTGGAAGAGCCGGATGAGGAGAGTGAGACGGCACCGGGGAGCAACGCGGTGTGAGCCCCGTCCCGCCTCAGGCCGCCTGTGCATTTTATTTTCTAAAAACAATAACCTTTACAGTAATTTTTGGTCCTTATGTATTTTTTCCCAATTAATATCTACTAAAGGTATAACTATTATCATAAGGAGGTCTAAAGACCGTCTGTCTTTAAATATTGGTTAGGGATTCTTAACTGGGATGTGCTCCAGCAAAGATAGTAAAGAAAGCAAGAAGAGAACGGAGCCAGGAAAAGGCCCAACCCGGGAAGCAGGGAGGGGCAGTTCCAGGATGGCAGCTGTGTGACCGGCCGAGGAGGTGACTAGCACACACTGGAGCGCAGAACCTGGAGGAGGGGGCTCTGAGGGAAGTGGGCGCTCCTAAGCCCCAGAGCTCTGGAGCGCTGAGGACACGGCAGGGCAGAGAGTGCAGAGAGGGACGGAGAGGGCACTGAGCACCTGGCTCTCAGGAGGGGACGCGAACGCAATCTGAGTCTATTATTAAGCTCTACGGGGAACAATATTTACACAGTCACAATTGTGTAAAAACTACCAATTATCTGGAAATAGTGACATAACTAAACCTCAAGAATGGACTAGGAGTGGGGGTGCAAAAGAACTAACTCGTCAATGTTATCAGGAATCCAATAGACAGAGTTTAAAATAGATAAATCAAGAACTAGACGTGCAAAGAGATGCGAAGGAAAGCACCAGAAAATTCAGCTAAAACCTGCTCCCTAGAAGGAAGCCGCCCCGTGCGCTGGCTCAGGAAGGCAGGTGAGGAGCCCATCGGGCAAGGCACTGTGGTGGGCAATACTGTTTCACTTAATACTATTTGAACTGTACACTACGCATATCATACAGTTTTTGGTTCATTATTTTGTGACTCCCTCTCCAGCTTTATTGAGGTATAATTGATAAATAACTTAAACATGTGAATCCATTTTTTAAAGAAGAGTGAGAGGAACCAGTGTCCAGAAGCCAGGAGAGCACGAGCTATTGCAGTGTCGAGAGGGGCAGCTGCATTAATACTACTTTGATGATTTTAATCAGTTGCCAAGTAAGGATGTATCTGGGTCCAGACAAGAAAAGATCTCACTCCATTGCTCAGAAGAGCAGTGGAAGGCAGGATTTTGACAGGATTGGGAAGGCAGAAATACTCAGACTGTAGTAATAATAGCCAGTCATCATCCGGTGCTTACTATAGACCAAAAACTGTCCTAACAATGTTATCTTATTTAATCTGACATTTTCCTCAATTTACAGATGAGGAACTGAGGCTCAGTGGGGTAATGGGACTTCCCTGAGGTCACACACTCTGGGCCCTCTGACTGAGGCTAAGGGGCCAGAGGATGTTGTGACTAACTTCTCTTTTCTGAACATCAGTAAAATTCAATTTAGCAGTTTCTATCTTCAGTGCTCTCTCAAGGGGCCTGTGAAAAACACTGACACTGTGGCAGTTGTCTTAGCCCCACATTTGCTGGGTTGCCCTGGGCCCCCACTGTGTTAGGGAAGGCCCGGCAAACATCATGGAGTAGAGCTGGGATTCAGATTTAAGCATTTCTGGATCCAGAGCTCACTTGCTGGGCCACTGAACGACTTCACTTCTCGTTACCTCTCCAGCTAGAATCAGAAAGAGCTGAATGGGAATCCTACCATTCATTAGTTGTGTGGACTTGGGCCCCCAAGTCACTGAACCTCTCTTATCTCTGTCCTGTGGGGTAGTAAGGGGACTACCTTCCAGCTGGTTGGTAAGGACAAGTCACAATTCCAACCTGGCAAACGGTAGGAGCTTCTATCTCCTACCAAATGCCAAACCCTTACCCTCATCTCCTAGGTTAGGACAGAGTGTCGCATTTTATTATGCTTCAGATCCACTGGTGTAGGGGACAGGGGGCTGGTTAAACCCAAGGTTTTGGACCCCATCTCAAAGTGACTCTTTAGGGTAGGGGTGGGGTTTAGGAAACTGTTTCTCGGACCTGTTCCCAGGGACACTGCATGCCTTCGGTTTTCTATCTGGCTTCAGATCACTTTGGATAGTGCTTGAAATCAAAGCTTTCAGACCAGTGGGATGTGAACTGCCTTTGCCAATGTTTTTGAGCCTTCAACTGTGTGTGTATCCTCCCTTTCCCTCCAGCTTAATCTGTCTTTATCTCCCCATTCATTCTGACCCCCTGCCCTTGCTCTTCCCTTCTCTGACTTCCTAGCTTCCCCTCCACCTCTAGGTGCATCCTCCCTGGAGCTCAGCCTGCATTCCTACCCACCAGCCAGTTCTCTGCCAGTCCCTTCCTCTGCAATGCCATTTCTTCCATTGACTGGGAAGCTCAAATCAAAAGTCACCAAACTTTTTTTTTTTAATTTGATGACCAAAAGTGATCAAATGAAAAGTCACCAAAAACTGGCAAAAATGGCCAGAATCAACCTCAGAACGCTGGAAATTTATGTCTCAGTAACCATGTTTCCTACACATTCCTACGGCCAGGACTTTATTAACTCCAAGTTAAGGGTGAAACCACTAACAGAAAGGTTCAGGCTGTTCCCTCTGGCTGATACGTTCTCCATATCTTTCTATTCTTTGGGGCTTATTTATTCAGATGATGGGTATTTACTGAGCACCTGTGCTGTACCAGACTCAGGAGTAATGTTAGATTTCAAAAATAAGCAAGATAGGCATCTTCTCTGCCTACTCTTAGTGGTGCTCACAGTAGAATGGGGGACACAGGTAAATAGATGGTCACAATCCAGAGTGACACATGCTCTGATGGCGGAAGCCCCAGGGGCATGAGGGGCATGAATCTGAGTCTTATGTGAGAGGGTAAGTAGGGAAGGCTTCCTGGAAGAAGTGACATTTAAGCTGAAACCTGAGGTTTGGCTAGTCTGGTGAGTGGGAGAGGGAAGACTATTCCAGCCCAAGAAAATTAAGATGGGCAAAAGCCCAAAGGTGAGACTATATCTGGATCTTTTAAATAACGGAAAGTATAATTGGTGCATGTGCTGTGGCGTGGAAGAGAGAGGCCTA
This sequence comes from Camelus dromedarius, assembly GCF_036321535.1. NCBI lineage: Eukaryota > Metazoa > Chordata > Mammalia > Artiodactyla > Camelidae > Camelus > Camelus dromedarius. The sequence goes on from NC_087451.1 coordinate 57,142,051, forward strand.
TGAGGAACTGGAATAATTTATTACAAATGCCAGCATGATCAAGAGCCTTTGGGCCATGTTAAGAAGTCTAGAGTTTATCCTGAGAGGAATGAGGAGCACCGGAAGGATTCTTCAGCTGGAGCAACAAAATCAGATATGACTTGTAGAAAGCTCATTCTCTCTGTAGTGAGACTAGATGGCAGGTGTGTGTGCCAGGAAGCAAGGAGAAAACTTCCTGGATCTAAGTGACAAATGATACTGTCCTCACTGATGGCAGCTGGGACCGAGGAAAGTGGGTAAACGGCAAGAAAGGGGTAAATTTCAGCTATTTTGAGAAGGTACATTGCCACAATTTGGTGGTATTTGGATACACACAGGGAGGAAGAAAAATGGGTCAATAATGATATTCAGGTTTCTGGCCAGATGAGCTGTGTAGATAGTGGTGATAATGATTTCAGCATTAGATATATTTTTACCAATTGGAAATCCCCTTCTCCAGTAGCTATGCTTTTTGAAGTACTGGGAAAATACACTAAAGAATATTTAACCATGGACTCTCAGAATGGATTAATGTCATAATGTCCACACAAATACCATAAGAGTTGTGCAAACCAACACCTCCACCCTAGCCCCTAAAATACAGGTATTGGATTAATACTTATATAATAAAGTTAAACAAACAAACAAACAAACAAACCTCTTCTCCCATTGCAAACAAATTGTCAGTTTCCCATGCCACCAGGCACAGGCATTTGTAAATATTCAGGTGAACTATATGAAACTGCCATTTTTTGGTAGGTCCCAAGCAGTTGAATAGCAAAGATTTCATCTGATTCAACCCCGCACTAAAAAGAATCAATGTAGGCATATTGCATAATTTTCCAAGTTCACAATCCAGGGCTCACTAATCTCATTCAGTTAACCCAACTTTCTGCTTACAGACAAAAGGCATGGGAAAACCTGACCAGCGTATCAGAATTTTTCCTTCTGGGGTTCTCCCAGCAGCCAGAGCAGCAGGGGGTTGTCTTAGGGCTGTTCCTGTCCATGAACCTCGTCACAGTGGTGGGAAACCTTATCATACTGGCCATCATCGCTGATGCTCAACTCCACACTCCCATGTATTTCTTCCTAGGCAACCTCTCCCTGGCTGAACCTGCTTTGTTTCCACCAGTCCCCAAGATGCTGCCCAACCAATGGGTGCAAAGCCTGGTCATCTCATATGCAGAGTGCCTATCACAGCTGTATTTTTTCATGCTGTTTGTGATGGTGGAGGCATTCCTCTTGGCTGTCATGGCCTATGACTGCTACGTGGCCATATGCCACCCACTCCATTACATCATGGTCATAAGCCTTGGTCTCTGCGTCTTCCTAGCGTCTGCATCCTGGATCATGAATGCCCTCCACTCCCTCCTACACACACTCCTGATGAACAGCCTGTCCTGTGCAGCCCATGAGATCCCACAGTCCTGTGAAATCAGCCCCCTTCTGAGTCTGCCTGCATGGACCCCTTCATCAGTGAGCCGGTGATCTTCACTGTAGGGGGTCTTGCCTGGTCCGTGTGCTTTTCCTGGTTATCTCTTATGCATCCATTTTCTTGATGATCCTGAAGGTCCCCTCAGTGCAGGGAAAGCGGAAATCCTTTTCCACCTGCAACTCCCACCTCTCCGTGGTCTCTCTATTCTTTGGGAGTTCCTTTTGTGTTTGTTTCAGTCCCCCCTCAATCCACTCAGCATAGAAGGACACAGCTGCTTCAGTGATGTACACAGTGGTAACCCTGATGTTGAATCCATTTATCTATATTTTGAGGACCAGAGACATCAAGTCTTCCCTGAGAAAGCTAATTTGGGCTAGAAAAATTCATTTTCTTTAGTGGTAGTGATCCCACATCCAATACGGGAGTCCCCATGCAATTACATTTACCACACGTAAGCAGTGAAGATTGTGAGAGGGAAAAAAAGTGGAGACCTCACTTCCAGGACCTGTGATCTGAACTTGAAATATTCATGCCTAAGCTACAGGACTGCATCAGAACAAACCCAGCATCAGGTCAATATCATTAGCTTCAGTTCTTATAACCATAATGTTCTAAAATTATAGCCATCCAGAATTATAGAATAGTAAAGGATGTGCTTGGATCTTCTGAAATAACCTGGGATAGCACATGACCCAAACATGGGAGTATCTGGTTGTGCTACTGTATGTAGCCGAGAATAAACTCCAGGGCAAGATAACTTCCCACCACCACCGTTACCTTGGTGACCTGGATCCCTACCAACAGTATTTTAACACTGGGACTCCCCAGGTCTGTGAAACCCCCCAAGCTGAAAGAAGGCTGGGGCTAGGAAGGGTTTGATGGGGTGGATTCTTTAGATAGACCTACTGTAATATTTTACCAGGCATCTAAAGTCTTCATTCCTCCTAACACACCTTTTCACTTGAAACCTTCATTTTTATCTTTGGGGAAATTTTTTCCAAGTCGATCTCATCCTTGCAGCACTGAAGCTTACCACTTGGCATAATGCCCGGCACCATTAAGATGCGCTAAAACCCACTGGCACGGTGGCGATCATAAAAGTTAGGGGTCAGGAAAGGATGATTTTATGAACACTTCAAATCTCTTACTGAATGACTGAAATGCTCCTAAATATTCTTCCACCCCAGTCTCACCATTCCATCTATTCTGCACACCACAATCAGGTTAATCTTCATAAAATATGATGATATCGCCATGATCACAACCCCATTAGAAATCTCCAGTGGTTTTCTACTGCCTGCAGAATGAAGCTCAAACTATTTATCCTGGCACTTACGCCCACCATCATCAGTTCATAATTTATATGGCCCACAGGTAGCCCACACTGTCCTATATATCTCCCAAGATTAACTCCGGCCAATGTTTGCATAATACATTGATTATCGTTGATGGTTACTAAAAAGTTAAGTCAATAAAAGTTGGGGCAAATACACGTACAGTAAGGTACACCAAAACCAGTTCGATTTTATAGGAAAATGAAAAGTATGATATACAGGGTGATATTTTTCATTCTTGTCTGTTTCCCTCTAGGTATCTGGCTGTAAACTTCGATAACATTAGATTGTGATTCCTGTAGAAAATATCTTCTCTGGTGAAAATCAGTTGTTGCTAGCTCACCTGCTTCCTATGTGCCTTACAGTAAGCTGAACTGCCTTCTGTCGCGGAAAGATAATACAGCAAAGTGGCAGGCAGCATTAGCTCTGGAGTTAGACCAAAGCAAGTTCAAACCTTGGTTTTGCCACCTGTAAGCTGTGTGGCCCTGGGAAACTACTTAACCTTTCAAAGCGAGTATAACCTACCTTATGGTGTCACTGGGAAATTTGAATGGGATGATGTATGTAACACCTTGTTTGTGATAAATTAGATATGCATGTGAGTGTGTAAAGGTTAATTCCTAGACTGTAGTACATTTTCAATAAATGTTAGCTATTGCGGTGGTAGTTCTTGTTGAAACTGAAGGTGAGGAAGCAACAGATAATATGAATTCACTCTCAAACACTGCTGATAAGATATTGCCTACAGTTTGTACTGTGAGACCAGGAGGCATCCTGTGCTTAAATCATTCTTCTGGAGAACACTGAGGGATTTAAGGTAGGATTACCTACTTACTGGGATTCATGCGCAGGGAAAGTTTTAGTCTAATTTTCATACCATGCTTACTGGGTGCTTAAATGTGATTTACCTACTTAAATGTCCAGGTTTGTATCACCCCATATTTCCTCCTAATTCACTGCTGTCAATGTGATGCATCTTTCACTGTCTAATATTCACCAATAATTTCAGTTCTACCTTTTAAATTGTGTTACTCTTTCAAATTTATATTTTGTATATGTAATTTCCACTTAAGAACACAGCTTTTGTATTTGTCATAATTATACCTTTTAAGGTGTGCCAATACATCCCTACCCCACAGTTTTGTCAAAGATTGTTCCACTGTATTGTTTGAAGATTAAATCGTATTTTTAATATTAAAAATATCATTTCAACAATCATTACTTTATTGTGATTTCTTCTTCTAGCCTACATTCTTAAAAATAAATACATCTACATAGACTACAGACAAGTCTTGAAGCTCATGTTCCATACTGCCAAACTGCTAGCAAATAAAACTCTTCGTGAAGGTCTCACCAGTACTGCTTCACTGTTGTTATTCATTTTACTAGCTTACTAAATATATAATATAACAAAATTATTAGTAAAGATGACAGTTTCTCCGTAAGTACTGAAAATGGAAAATTATTCCTATTATCTAGGGTTACAGCAAATTTTCTAAATCATTAACTTATCCTTCATACTTCAGAGCATTTAATAAAATTTTACTTAATATAAAGTTTCCTCAAAAAATGAAAAATAAAACTATCATGTGATCCAGCACTCTCTCTTGTTGGCATACATACTCAAGACATAATGAAATCAGTACCCAGGAGAATTCTGCACTCCATGCCACTGCAGCACTGTTTGCAGGAGCCAAGATGTGCGAAGCCAATGGCAATCATCAGATCTACTAAACCTGTAACCTGCCTTCACTGATCAAGTTTGCTTTCATTGTTACTACAAAAAACTGGCATGTCCTCCAAGCGTCACATAGTCTAAACATTAAGATGTTTGCTTGAGTTGTTTTTCTGGAACGTGGAGTCAGCTGTGTCCAGTTCCAACTCTGGCCAGTTAAGACTGATTGGGACCACCACCCTCCAACTGAACATGCGTGAATGTTCAACTGGTGAACTTTTGACATCCGAAAGCCATTTTCTGGACATGCGTCCTGTGGAAAAGCATGTAGCTTGGTTGTGTCTGCGTAGAATGATGATTACCTCATCGTTTTCTTATCTCCAATTACCTTCCCCCATGTTCCCCATGCCTCAGCTTTATCCCACAAATATCCCAAGCCCTTTGTCTTGGGGGAGGTGGATTTGAGATTGGTTCTCCTCGCTTGGCTGCTTGGTGAATAAACCTTTTCTCTGCCTCAGACCTTGGCATCTCAGCATTTGGCTTGCGGCACATCAGGCAAATTAGCCTCGTTTCATGACATATGGAAGCAACCTAAGTGTCTGTCGATGCATGAATGGATCAAGGTATTGTGGTACATACAGAAGAATGTTATTCGGCTTTAAAGAAGGAGATCCTGCCATTTGTGACATGGACCAACCTGAAGGAAATTATGCTAAAGGAAATAAGCCAGACACAGGAAGAAAAACACTGTATGATCTCACTTATAGGTGGAATATAAAAATGTCAAATTCACAGAAGCAGAAAGTAGACTGGTGGTTACCAAGGGTGGGGAGGTAGCAGAGTAAGGGGCCATGTTTTCAAAGAGTACAAAGTTACAGTTAATGTAGGAGTAATGAGTTGTACAGATCTAATGTACAGCATGGTAACTGTAGTTAATAACACTGTATTATATATACTGGAAATTTGCTAAAGAAACAGACTTCAGGTGCTCTCACCATGAAAGAAAATGCCACCATGAAAGAAAATGCCAACTAAATGAGGATATGGATATGTTAATTAGCTTGACTGTAGTAATCATTTCAGTATATCAAAACTTCACATTGTGCACCTTAAACATATACAATTTTAATTTAATAAAAGGCAATAAATACATAAAAATAAATCCAGCAAAAATAATGGAAGACATTTACTCTGAAGACTATGAAATGTTACTGAGATAAACAAAAAAATGGAGAAATGTACCATGTTTCAAGATTTAGAGGACTCAGTACTGCAAAGAGACCCATTGTCCTCCAAATTAATCTAGTTTCAATACAACACAGATCAATATCCTAGTAGGTCTTTTGGGGAAACTGAAAAGCCAAAAGGGAAATGGAAATTGAGAGCCAAAAACAGCCAAAGAAATACCAAAGAATAAAGAATTTAAACCATATAATAAGGCAATGAAAAGATACAGTAATTAAAGAGTGGCATATTGATGCAAGGATGGACAACTAACAAATGGAACAGAATGGAGTCCAGCAACAGATTCGCATAGGTCCAGTCATCTGACTAATGATAAATACAGCAGGGAAAGGATGGTCTTTTCAATTAATCGGACTGGATCAGTTGGATATCAACATTTGTGGGAGGGAATATATCTTGACCTTTACTTCCCCCTAATATCATAATCAACTCTAGATTAGTAACAGATCTAAATGCTAAAGGTAAAACAATAAATTATTTAAGAGTAAAATATAGGAGGCCATTGTTAAAGATTTAGCAAAGATTTCTTAGACAAGATACAAAAAGCAATAATTATAAAATGAAAATTGATAAATTGAACTACACTAAAATTAAAATCTTCTGTTCCTCAATCATCAATTGAGTAAAAACCAACTCACAAACTTGGAGAAGATATTCTTTACTGCAACATCTGACAAAGGACTTAGAGCAGCAGTATATAAATAATTACACAGAGGGTATAGCTCAAGTGGTAGAGCACGTGCTCAACATGTATGAAGCCCTGGGTTCAATCCCCAGTACCTCCTGTAAATAAATAAATAACATAACACCCCCCAAAAAGGGAAAAATTAAGTAATTACAAGTCAATGTGAAAAGACAGATAACCTAATAGAAAAATGCGCTAAAGACTTGAATAGACAATTTACACAAGATATACGCATTGATAATAATCATATGAACAGATACTTGACTTCAGTAGTCATCAAGGGAATGCAAATTTAAAACATCATGAGATGGCAACACACACATCAAAATAGCTTAAATGAAAAGGATGGGAAAATACTAAATCATGTTTTTAAGAATGTGGAATAACTGGACCTCTCATACACTGCTAAAGGGAAGGAAAACTGGGGCAAGTAATGGGGGAAAACGCTTAGCTCTAAAACTAGACATTGGACAGACCAATGATCCAGAAATTCACCTTCTAGGTATACATGCCCAAGAGATATGTGTACTGCACTACTAATAAAAGGCAAAAAAAAAAAAAAAAAAAAAAAAAAAAAGCAACTGCTAGCACTCACCAATGAAGAATTGATTTTTTAATGTGATATCCACACAAGAGAATGCTATACAGCAATAACCAATCTACAACCATGTACAATATAGATGAACCTCATATATATAATGCTGAGTGAAAGAAGCAGACACAAAAAAGTACCAACTACATGCATTCAATTATGTAAAGTACAAAAATGGTGAAACTAAATCATGCCATTAGGAACAATGACTTGCAGGAACAACGACTACAGAAGAACATGAGGGGACTTGTGGAGTGCTGAAAATGTGTTTTTTTGTTTTTTTTTTTTAACGTGAGGACTAGTTACTCATCTTTTTTCAGTTTGTAAAAACTCCTACCTAAATTTTCAGGCTTGGTTTTATTTCATAAACATTGTAAATATCATTGTTTTTCATTCTGTCTGATTATTATATTACCTGGAGTCCCTAGATGCCTTTCACCTTCTGGTTCTTGCTCTTGGTATCTTACTTCCTTGTGTCTACTTCTCTTTGGTCTTGTGCTTTATGTTATTTGAAAAAAATTAATATAAAAAATTTGAAGACTAGGGTGACATTATTTTCCTCTAAACACAGTATTTTTTCAATTGTTTTCACTTGGTATTTGGGGTCATTAGCAATCTGGGCTCATTCTAGTTCAAATTTAGTGCTTGAGATTTTCCACTCCCCTGATGACTCAGAGATAGGCAGGAGCACATGTGTAACGTCTCCTTTATTTTTTTAACTTTAAAAATTTATAATTTTATTTATGTTTTTTTATTCAAGTATAGTCTTTTAAAATTATGGTTTGTGTACAGGAGTAGGAAACTTTTTAGGAAGGCTTCCCAATATGGAGTTGGCTTATCCCCTGTAATTAAGACTCACTTCCCAAAACCCTTTCTTACAGATATTAATGTTGAAGCAATTATCCAGGTTCATCACAAGCTGTCATGGGATTTCTTCCCCAAGACCTCGTCAAAACTGGTAAGTAGGCGTGATGTGCTCCTACTGCATCCTTTTTCTTCATGAACCTGAATCTAAGTATCAATTCTCAGATTCCCTGTCCTCATCAGGGCATCCACAGACTTCCATCCTGTCTCCTCATTTACAAGGACTGAAGATCCAGGCACCAATATTCTCCTTCTTAACTTTAGCCAATAGGACAAATGACTTGAGTTCTGTTTAGAAATCAGTGTCTTAGGGTCCTCTGCTCCCTGACCGAATTTTCATCCTATGTAGGAGGGAACTGGAGGCAGCAGAACCAGGCTGCTTTGAGAGCAGCACTGAACAGAGGGTAAGGTCTGGAGGTCACAGGCTCACATTCTCTCTCTTTTCTCCTTTTCTTATCTTCTCTCTTCTCCATGTTCTCTCTCAGAAACATACCCATAAGTTTTCAAAGAGCGTTTGTATAATCAAATTCTTTAGTATTTAAAGATAATATAAAAATTCACCCAACCCTTTGAGTGCTCTATAGGTTTCAAAGTGCTGTCACATGATTCTCAAACCTGCGAGAAAGGCTTTGTGGGTGAGATGAGGTGGCCCGGGAAGGATGTGTGCCCTCTTCAAGGTCAGGCAGCTAGGGAGCCAGCCCAGAGGTACAAAAGACCAGTTTTCCAGCATCAGTTGTGGAATATGTTTCCACATGACCCCACATTCTCCCCTCCCCACCCAGCCACACTGCAGAGGGGTGAGTGTCTCTAAGGCCATTTGACTACACAACAGACTCAGAGCAGTGTCTTGCAAGGTGTAGTCACAGCATCACTAGGTTATTGCTTAAAAAAAAGACTTAGTTCTCAGAACATTACCAGTATTTCAAGGAATGAGCTCGGAACACCAGCTTGCTGTTTTAAAGCACTGCAGTGATTCCAATGTACATTAAAGTGTGGGAGGCACTTGCCTTGAGTGCAAGAAAGCAAAGACATCAATTCCTGAGCGTCCTCTGGCTGTTCCCAGCCCCTTTCTGTGCCTCCTTCCTCCCTCCTGTTAGGCAAATGCTCCAGTGAGCCCTGTCCTCCAGGAAACAGGCTGTGGAAAAAGGTAGCATCTGATAAGGTCTAAGGAGGTGGAAGATCTTTGTTTCCATGGCAGAAGTAGAGGTAGTGACTAGGCGGCTCAGGGTTGGGGTCACTTAGCGAATAACCATGGCATGCTTTTCATTCTTAGGCCATTTTAAGGGTGTTTGTATGGTCTCATGAGCCCATCAATTCCCCTTTATCAGTCAATTCTGTTTTCCTAAAAGATAAGCAGCTTTCCTTTTGCTAGCCTCAAGATTCCACATTTTCTATGTCTTCCCAGTTCTAGGCTAACATAAAGTACACACCTAGTTTGGAACTCTTGGTCAAAGCCTCATCTCTGCCACCAAATCATTCAGTGACCTTGGACAGACTTCTTTAGCTAAAACCCTCCCATAAGTTCTAGGAGAAATAAATGCTCATTTATGGTGTAGAACCATGGGGGAATTAATGGTAACAACAGATGTGGGAGGCTGTACATCCAAAAGGTTTCTAGAGCTTGTCCTAAGGGTTACCCTCATTTTCACTGGTGTCAAAGGACATATGATTACTCTGTAATTTGGATTCTGAATATTAAAAGAGAGCTTAACCATCCACCCACTTCCAGTAGAAGCTTGAATTGGTTCTGAAATAATCGCTCAGCCCATGGGATCATGTCCAAATACCTCCTGTGATGGGGAATTCACTCCCACACCAGCCCCACTCATTGGCAGAGCACATACGTCTTGTAGAAGATAACCTGGATCATCTCTATTTCTCCCCCTTTATTCCCTAGATCTTGACTTGGACAAATCATATCTGTGTATGTCGAAAGCTCATAATAACACGTTCCCTCACTCTTGTCTCTCCTTACAGGTAGCACCAAGGGGCCAGCTGCAAAAGAGTCATCATCCAGGTCACTCCCTGGGGACACAGGTGGGCTAAGGCTGCTCCTGTCTATGTGGAGGGCAGAATCAGGCTCAGGATGGAAGAGAGACTGGGGCCTCTGATGCCTCTTTGTCTTGAGAGCACATTTTTTCTTACTGGAAGGAGGTAGGAGATAGAACTTTGAGAAAATGGTTAAGATTGGGCTCCCCTTATGTTCCCTCCCATTTAGGTTGGTGCTTCTATACACCAACTTTCATCCTTTTCTCCAAACCCCCAATAGGGTAGGCATTTTCAGTCTTGCCTAATGTGTGGCAGAGGGGTTAGAGTGTGGACTTCAGAGGCAGAAGAGGAGTCTCTCATTCCAACTCATCAGTTCCTATGCGAACAACTTAGAAAACTCATTAACTTTCTTAAGTCTCCATTGCCTCATCAAGAAATTGGAATATTAGTGTCAAATCATGACATTGTGTGGACTAAATACAAGATCTTAGCATTTGTAAAACACTTAACACATTTTCTAACCAAGTAGGGGATAGTTGTTGGCTCAAAAAAATAGTTGTATATGTTAAGCTGGGACTGGGAACCAAACTTCTGACTCAAAATGTCCTTCTCCTGTAGCACGGACACTGGGCAGCTGGGGATTTCACTTTGTTAAGATAATAAATCCAATAATTTGCTAAATGATAGGCCTTCTTCCCTTCCCCCAAGCTTGGAATTCCAAACTAGTTTAATCTCTTAGTTTATTCACTGTCCCTACATCTGCATTTATTTATCCTGCTGCTACTTCAAATTCATCATGTTCCAGATTGAACTTTCAGAACAAGCCTACTTTCCCTGGCACAATGACTGGTTTTCCAAACATTTACATTTTTTTCCAAACATTTACATTTAGCATCACTTACTCATTTAGGCCATTGGACAAATCACTCTACTCCATTTATTCCTCTCAAATGCATGGAACGCCCAACATTCTATACAGCGCAGTTCAAGTTTCATATCTTGAGCCTATGCTGGGTCTGAGGCTGTGCAAGGTCCTGGGATAATAAGGAAAATAACATTGTCTCTGTTTTTGAGGTTCTCACGCTCATGGGAAAAGAGACACTGAAGCAAAATGTGGGATGGGGAAATCATAAAAGAAGATATAGACCAAGAAATAGTAAGTTTCTTATTAGTCTCCTGTCTTTTTGTTTCTCTATTTCTCCTTTAACTGATTAATTTTCCACTAGATGAATAGGTTTTTAATATAACCTTTTAATATAATGATTTTTATACTGTATTTTTGAGGGTTTTTTTTTTCTCATGTTTGCTTTAGGATCTACCATGCACATCTTAACATATTGGAAACACCTTCAGATTTATACTCAATCACAGTGATATATAATAACATGATTCCTATGTAGGCCTATTCTCTTTCCTCCCTTTTTTGTGCTATTATTATTATAGATATGAAGAACAAAACCATCTCCTATGCAGGGTGTATGACACAGCTCTACTTCCTGGTCTCCTTGGTGACCCTGAACAACCTCCTCCTGGCCACAATAGCATATAACCGCTATGTGGCCATCTGCCGTCCCCTGTACTACACCATGGCCATAAGCCCTGGGCTCTGTATTTCACTCCTCACTTTGTGTTGGACACTCTGTCTTCTATGGCCTCGTCCACACCCTCCTCATGACAAGGGTGACCTTCTGTGGGTCCCGGAAGATCCACTATGTTTTCTGTGAGATGTACGTACTGCTAAGGCTCACATGTTCCAATACTCAGATCATTCACACAGTGCTGATTACCAAAGGCATCTTTATCTTCCTCACCCTCTTTGGGTTCATGCTCATGTCTTATGTCCAGATTGTCAAAGCCATCCTCCGGATACCCACAGCCACTAGCAAGTATAAAGCCTTCTCCATCTGTGCCTCCCATTTGGCTGTGGTCTCTCTCTTCTACGGGACACTTTGCATGGTATATCTGAAGTCCCTCCACACCTACCCCATGAAGGACTCAGTGGCCACAGTGGTGTATGCTGTGGTGACCCCCATGATGAACCCTTTCATCTACAGCCTGAGGAACAAGGACACGCATGGGGCTGTGAGAAGACTCTTTCTGGGAAAAGGCTTTTAGCAGTTGACATGAGGGCAATATTGTAAAACGGGCACTGAGTGGGCACTGGGAATTTCCTCCTCCATGTACAAGACATCTTGTGAAATACACAGCATTACTAGAACACAGCTGTAGCTCAGAGTAAGTTTATATATCTGTGGTGAAGGAAAGACATATGTGTATGCTAAAGTCCCTGAACGCAAAAGCCTTGGAAATAAAGTCATGCTAACACGAATACCAGAATTTTGTAGGATAAGATCCTTCAATTTACCTGACCACAGTACCACAATGCCACCATGCTCTCTTAAATCCATGTAAATGGATTAAACTCACCAACTAAAAGATAAAAAAATGCCTGAATGGAATATATATACATATTATATATATTTTAATATATAATAAATATATAATAATAATAATAAATATATAAAATGCTTGTATCAAACAAAGAAGATTTTAAGTTAAAAACTGTCACGAGGGACAAGGAAAGGCATTATATAATAAAAGAGACAATTTAACAGGAAGATATAAATATATGTACACCCAAGATCAGAACACCTAAGTATATAAAATAATATGGACAGATCTGAAGGGAAAAATAGACAGCAAGATAATAACAGGAGGAAACTTCAATACCCCAGTTTCAACAATGGATAGATCACCCAGGCAGGAAGTCAGTAAGGGAACAGCAGGTTTGAAAAACACCACAGACCAGATGGTCCTAACAGACACACACAGAATGTTCCCTCCAACAGCAGCAAACACATCCCCCTCTGCAGCGCAGCAAGCATTCTCCCAAGACAGTACACACGAGGTCTCTGGGTATTAACAAATGTAAAGAAACTGAAATCATTGCAAGTATCTTTTCTGACTACAATGAAATGGGAAACTAGAAATCAGTAACAAAATGAAAACTATTCACAATCCCACTGTAATTAACATTCTTGAATAACCATGGGGACAAAGAAATCAAAAGGAAAGTGGAAAATATCACAAGACAAGTAAAACGAAAACGTAACATACCAAAGCTTATGAAATGCAGCAAAAGCAGTTCTAAGAGAGAAGTTTGTAGTGATAAACACCTACATTAAAAAAGACCTAAAAAACTTTACTATACACTTCAAGGAACTAGAAAAAGAACAAGTGAAGTACACAGTGAACAGAAGGAAGGAAATAATTAAGATATAGTAGAAATAAGTGAAATAGAGAATAGAAAACAAATTGAAAAAATTGATGAAACTCAGAATTCATTTTTTTAAAAGATAAACATTAATTAACCAACACTTGGAAAGATTAAGGAAAGAGAGAAGGTGTAAATAAATAAATCAGAAACAGCAGAGGAGACATAATCGATGTCACAGACATAGAAAAACAAGTTCACAAAGGACTATTATAAAAAATTACACATAATTGGACACCTGGAAGAAATGGACAAATTCCTTGAAAGATACAACTTACCAAGACTGAGCTCAGAAAAAAACAGGAAGTATGAACACAGCTATGACAAACAAGGAAACTGAATCAATAATCAAAAAACGACCACTGTCACCACCAACAAAAACCAGGGCCAGATGGCTTCATTAGTGAATTCTACCAAATATTTAAAGAATTAATATCAATCATTTTTAAACTCTTCCCCCCTTCCCCCCTCAAGACGTGAGACGGAACACTTTCAGATTCATTTTACAAGGCCAGCATCATTCTGTGGCTGAGTAGCAACTTGTCCCTCTGGACAGGGCATAAACTCTCCAGTTCCCCAGTCTCCAGCCTTTATTGGTGCCCTTTTGGTATTGAGTCTCAGAAGTAGGCAGTATTTACTAGATTCATGCTAATATCACAAATAGAAAAAACAAAACAATTATGTTTTTCAGGGCAAAGTGAGGAAGAATGTTCCTTTCTGGAAATATACAGTATTTCAACATGTTTAAATAAGCAATCACTCCCCTCGTTCATTTACTACATGTTTCCAGCCCCACTTTCTGCACATTTTTACATTTCACAGCCACCATTCATTCAGCTCACTTACTTTTCTAACCTGAGCAATGGCAACACATATGGACTCCCCACATCCATTTTCACTCCACTCCCTCCAATCCATTAACATCATCTTAAAATCATTCTTGGCTGCCCCTTCTCTCTCCCTCTTTGGAGACAGCCCACACTCTGTCTATGGAATGTGTACCTACTTTAATCTGAGCACCCAACCCCCATACCTTGTGGCCTTTCTCTTGCCTTTCAATGTATCTCTCTGAATAAATCTACCTTTACTCACCTGTGGCTCACTCTTGAATTCTTTCCTGCACGAAGCCAAGGACCCACACTTGGTGGGGCACGTTGCAGGGGCTCAACCAAAGCCTGGCACATGGCCCTCCTCATGCCCCACAACTGTTTTTCCTGCATCAGAGTGACCTCTTCAGGGCTGAGGGTGGAGCGTGAGCAGGAAGACCGCTGTGATGGAAGGAAGACCAGGTTCCAGGGCTTGGGCAAAGTAGAGGGAGGTGCCCTACCTACCACACTAGGTGCTGCACAACTTCCAGAGCCACCTGCCCTATCAGTACCTGCACTACGCACAGTTCAAGGCTAACTGGCCACAGCTTACACCTTCCTCCAGAGGAACCCGAAGCACGAGCTCACCACCAAGTATCTCAACTACTACTCGGGGCTGCTGGACACCGCCGAGGGGCCCCTCCCAGACTTGGAAGCTCAGCCCGACGAGGCCATCTTCCTCCGGGCTGGGAAGCTCTACAACAGCGGGGTTTCCGGAGCAGCACGGAGGACAGGGAGCGGGCCCTGGCCGAGTACCTGGCCATCTTTGCCCGGTGTCTGGCTGGCTGCGAGGGGGCCCACGAGCAGGTGGGCTTTAAGGACTTCTACCCAGCCAGAGCAAATCTCTTTGTAGAATCCCTGCAGTGCAAGGTGGACTGTGAGGCCAGCTTGACCCCCAACGTGGGCAGCTACTTTGTGGAAAAGTTTGTGGCCACCACTTTGTTATCACTACCGGCAGTTTGCCCACTACAAACTGAATGACGTGCGCCAGGCTGCCTGCAGTGCTGCCAGCTACATGCTCTTTGACCCCGGAGATAGTATCATGTAGCAGAACCTCATGTATTACTGCTTCCACAAGGCTCGCTGGGGCCTGGAGAAGGAGGCCTTCCAGCCCCGGGAGGAGGCCATGCTCTACCACAATGAGACAGCTGAGCTGCGGGGGCTGCTGGGTTTGCAGACATGTACCTGCAAGCAGATGATGAGATGGAGCTGGAGGAGACAGAACCGCCCGTGGAGCCTGAGGACCCTCCATCTGATGCCGAGTTTGGGGGGAGGGCGACTACGAGGAGAGCATCTATACTGACTGGTGGCAGGAGCCAGATGCCAAGGGTGATGAGGCTGAGGCCGGTCAGTGACTTCATCCTAGTGGAGGGGTGGGGATGCAGCCTGGGATGGAGTTTGGAGACAGCGGGATCCATGCCCCTCGCTGCAGACTCTGTGGAGTAGGTGTAATGGGTGTTGGCACATCTCCTCTGGGGACTTCTAGCCTGTTAGCAACCCCCTTCCCCCTTGGTGGAGGACGACGGCAACTTTCCTGAAGCAGAGACCAACTGAGACCTGTTCTTGGGGAACCTCACTGCTCCCTACCCCACCTCCCCTGAGGACAGCACCCAGACACCTGATGGGAATGGGGTGGGATTCCAGAGCTAATCCCAGTGCTCTCCCCTTTTATTTTCAGAGCCAGAGCCTGAACTAGCATGAGAAGAGGGCCCCCCTGCACCTCTCAAAAACTTGGGAAGCCTGGCCCAGTGGCACCACCTTCACCCCTGGGCAGCAACAAGAACTATTAAACATGTAAAATGGACACAGCTGACCAGGCCGCATCCTGTCCCACCTGGAAGCACTGCTCCCCATGTAATGGAGGAGAATAAATCTGACTCTAAATTGAATCTGTTCTTTTTGTTTGAACCACTGTGCCCTGCTTTCTAGGCTTAGTCTTGCTAGTTCTGCACCTTTTGTGAAACAATGTTGCCTTTAGCCTGAAATATACAGGAAAGTCTATTCTCAGGATCTGACCTTTAAGGATGTTAGCACTTATGCAGAGATGGCAAGTTGCAAAACAGAGAATAACCTTTGTTTTGTTGGAAGTTTACAGGGACACCATGGCCTGACCCACGTGGATGGCTGCAAGAACAAAGAATTCCTGCAGCAAGAAGCTTGCAACAACCAACCAGACCCCCTCCCCTGGTTTTTTTTGTATAAAAGGAGCCTGTATTCTGACTGGGAGAGGGTGGTTCTCCAGGACATTAGTCAGCCATCCTCTTGGTCTGCCAGAGAATAAAGTTGCTATTCCTTGCCACCACCACCCCATCATTCTTTTTATAACTCAAACCTACTCCTGTCACTGTTCTAATTGAAGAGTTTCCCCTTTGCACTGACAGAACATCCAAAATGCTTAACATGACCCACAATACCCTTACTTCATCAGATTAAGTAGCTCAGGGCCAAGCCTCTTTCTACTCCAGGTATACCAGGTATCTCATCTTCTCAGAGACAGAGTGCTCTCACCCAACATAGCACATCATGCTTCCATTACCTGAAACATGCTGTCTCCACCCCACTCCATGTCTTCCCCTAGCAACTCATCCTCCAGATCATTAAATATGGATTATTTGCTCTTTGCTAGATATTAAGCATAGAAAAGGTCCTATGTTCACTGTTGAACCTTAACATCCAAAACAATGTGAGGTGAAAAAAAAAATTAGGCCACTCGAGGGATTACTGAATTGCTTCAACAGACATCCAAAATACTGGAGGCTGATAACATCCACTGACACAGCCTTTCCAAATCACAGCTCCCATATCTAAATCCTTTGTACTGATTTCCAGACAGTGCACTGCAGACTGTCCAGAATTTCTCTCCCCAGGTCAGAATACTACCCCCTCTCAAGCTTTCCTATTACATGGCTTAATACTAATCTACTCAAACAACAAAGCTATCACTCTTTTCCTTAAAATTCAGCCCACACAATGTCAATACTGACGTGGGAAGAAATGAGACTGATGGGAAGTTTAGAGATCATGGAAAAGCAAAAAGAATGAGGATGATCTTCAATCTCTTGGACCTAGTCCCTGGTCTCCTCCCAATACCCTTCCCCACAGTGTGATTCAGGGTGGACCAAAAACAAAAACAAAAAAGCCAAACAGGAGGAGCACTTCAGAATGAGGGAACAACATGCAAAAATCAATTGTATTTCTACATATGAGCAACAAACAAGGAGAAACTAAATTTTAATTTTTTTTTTTTACGATTTACCATAGGATTTTAAAAGCATCAAATATATATAAATAAATCTAGCAACAGATGGGGAAGCACTCTACTGAAAACTACACAATGCTATTGAGATAAATTTTTAAAAATAAAAAAATGGAGAAATACACCACATTCATGATTTAGAGAACTCAGTGTTGCAAAGATACCCATTCTCCCCCAAGTTAACCTAGTTTTAATACAGTACAAATTAAAATCCCAGCAGGTCTTTCAAGGAAACTGACAAGTCTACTCTAAAATTTATATGGAAATTCAGAGCCAAGAATAGCCAAAGAAATGTTAAAGAAAAGAACAAAGAATTTAAACCATGTATTAATCCTATTAGAAGATAAAGTAATTAATGAGTGGAGTACAGATGCAAGCATAGACAAACTGACAAATGGAACAGAATAAAGAGCCCATAAATAATTCACAAATACACAGTCATCTGACTAATGATAAAGATATATTCAGCAATGCATTAGTAAGAAAAGGATGTTCTTTTCAGTAAATGGGACTGGATCAGTTGGATATCTATACCTGTGGAGGGAGAAGATTGTATCTTGATCTCTCCCTCACCTGATGCAAAAGTCAATTCTAGATTGACAGATCTAAATGTGAAAGGTAAAACAATATATTCTTTAGAGAAAAACATAGGAGAACATTGGCAAAGGTTTAGCAAAGATTCTTAAACAAGATACAAAGAGCACTAATTATTAAGTAAATATTGCTAAATTGGATTACAATTAAAATCTTCTATTTCTAAATACCCACTGTTAATTGACATTTAACCGTAAGATTGAAGAAGATATTACTATATACATCTAACAAAGGATTCATAACGTAAGTACATAAAGAACTCCTACAGAAAAGGGAACACTCCTACACTGTTGGTGGGAATGTAAATTGGTGTACGCACTATGGAAAACAATATGGAGGTTCCTTTAAAAACTAAAAGTTGAGCTGCCAAATTACCCAGCATTCCCACTCCTGGGCACATATCTGGAGCAAACTATAATTATGCATTTCCCAAGACCCTTGCTTGTAGATACTAACTCTGAAGCAATTATCCAGGTTCACCTCAACAAGCTGTCTTGGGATTGCCTCTCCAAAACTGATAAATAGGGCTGATGGGGCTCCAGTGCAGCTCCTTTCTTCATGAACTGAGCATCCAGGGGTTAGTTCTCAGATTCCCCAAGCTCATCAGAACATCCACAGCTTTACATTCTTCTCCTTTTATGCAGGCACGGAAGAGCCAGACACCAGTTCCCTCTTTCCCAACTTCAGCGAATGGGATGAATCACCAAGCCCTCTTCAGAAATAATGCCTTAGGTTCCTCCATGTCTTGACTGAATTTTCATCCTGCATAGGACAGTGGAAACCGCAGAACTAGGCAACCCTGAGACCAGCACAGAAGAGTGGGTAAGGTCTGCATATCTCAAACATATTCACTTTCTCCCTTTTTCTCTCTCGTCCCTTTCTTCTCTTCTCCATTTACTCTTTCTCACAAATATACTCACATACTTTGGAAAATATTCACAGAATCTAACTCCTAGTGCTCTATAGTTTTCAAAGGGCTAGCACATGCCTTGTTGCACATGATCTTCTCACCCATAAGAAAGGCTTTATGGGTGAGATGAGGAGGCTCAAGGAGGTTGCATGCCCTCCTTGGAGTCCTTCAGAGGGCAGCACAGAAATGACCAAAGGACAGTTTTCTAATGAGTTTGTAGCCCTTTTCCACATCACCTCTACACTATCTCCCCTCTCCACCCACACACGCTGCAGAGGAGTTTGTGCCTCAGAAGCCAGCTGACCACACACATGTTCAGAACCCACTGACTCTTACAGGTAAAGAAGAGTGTTTCCCAAAGTGTACAATCAGAACCACCAGGTGATTTCAAAAAAGACTTTGTTCTCAGGAACAGAACCAGTATTTCAAGGAAGGAGGCCAGAAAGCAGACTTTTAAAGCATCACAGGCAACTCTTATGTACACTTTAGTGTGGAAGACTCCTGTCTTAAGGGCTAAAGCAGAGGTATGGATGCCTTAGGGTATCCTCTGATGTTTCTCAGCCCTCATACCTGTCTCCTTCCCACCCTCCTGTCAGGCAGATGCCCCAGAGAGTCCTGAATCCAGTCAGCAGGCTGTGGAAGGAAGTAGTTTCTGATAAGGTCTAAGGAGATGGAAGACCTTTGTCTCTATGGTAGAAAACAGGTGGTAGCCAGGTATGCTCAGGGTTGGGGCACTTTTTCTTTCTCAGGTCAGTTTGGGGATCTTGAGATGAACCCGTAAGTTCCCCCTTCTCATGGAAACTCTTTGCTTTTCTAATAGAAAAGCAGCCTCCTCAACTTGAGACCTTGCTTATGTACTGTGAGAGATAAATGAGCTCATTTATGGTGTAGAACCATAGGTGAATTATAGGACCAGCAAACAGTAGATGCGAGAAGCTGCCCATACAAGTCTCTAGGGCATGTCCTGAGATTACTCCCATTTAATTCAAATGCCAAAGGACCACCATGTCAACTCTATAATTTGGAATCTTTTAAAATTATTTATTTAATTTTTATTTTTTTAAAATAGAGGTACTGGAGATTGAACTCAGGACTTCGTGGATGCCAAGCACATGCTCTACCACTGAGCTATACCCACCTCTCCTATAAGCTGGAATTTTAATATTAAAAGAGAAATTAACCATCACCTACCTCCATTAAGAGTTTGAATCAGCTCTGAAATGATCGCTAAGCTCACTATACTATACAGCCTGTTCAAAAGACTTCTGTAATGGGAAATCCCTTCTCTCTTTGTAGGCACAGCACTTAAGTCTTCTGGGAGATAGCCTGACTCATCTTTGCCTCTTTTATTTTCTAGCTCCTGACCTGAACAATCCACAACATTTTGCATGTGAAAGCCATAATAAAACTCTCACTCTTCTCTGCCCCATGTAGATAGCACCAAGGAGATAGCCACAAATGAGTCTCCACCTTGACATTCTGGGTCATTCCCTGCAGACATAAGTGGGTCTCCTACGTGAGTGGGGAGAAGAGCTGTGTCCAGGAAGGAGTAAAGACTAAGGCCACAGATCCCTCTTGGTTCTAAGAGTAGGGTTTCCTACTGAGCAGAGATGGGAGATGATACTCAGACACACAGGTAAAGAACAGGACTCCTTCTGAGACCTTCATAACAAGACCTCCCATTTACATAGGGCCTTAAGGTTGGGAAAGTGCTTCCACATCCAGCATTTCAGCTCTTCTCTAAACCCAGTGACATAGGTATCTTTTACCCTCCACTAATGTGTGGTAGAGTGACCAGGGAGCAGACTTTGGAGACATAAAAGGGGAGTCAAATCCCAACTCCATCATTTACTAGTTGAGGGAATTTGGGAAATTCATTAACTTTCCAAGTCTCGGTTACCTCATCTATAAACTGCAATAACAGAAACAAACCGTGTTATTGTACAGACTTAACAGACAAGATAGATAAATGACAAGGTAGGTAGGTAGGTAGTCACTTAACACATTATCTGACCAAATACTCATTAAAGGGTAGTGGTTCATTTAAAAAAATAGTTGTATGTCTTAAACTAGGCGTTTGGACCTAAACTTCTGACTCAGAATCTCCTTCCGCTATACCTCCAACAAAATATCTGGGAAATCAACTCTGTTCACTGAGGTAACAAATCTACTCATTTGCAAAATGTTGGGCCTTCCTGGTGCCCCCTCACCTCCAATCTGAAGCTCCAAATTACTTTAATCTCCTAGGCTACTCACCGCTCTCACATCGACATTTGCTTCTTCTGGTGCTAATTCAAATTTATCGTTTCAGCTTGAATTTGCAGAACACACTGCACACTTCCGTGGCACGCTGGCCGACTACCCAAACATTCTTATCTGTTCTGTCACTTAGTTTCTTGGTTTTATGACTCTTCCCTATTTATTCAGTTTGAATGCATGGAATAACCTAATTGTCTTTGGTTCAATCCTCATTTATTCAGTTTGAATGCATGGAATAACCTAATTGTCTTTGGTTCAATCCTCATTTCTTGATCCCTTATGCTGTGCCTAGCTCAGTGAGAGGTCCTACAGATACAGGAATGAATATGGGATATTGTCCCTGCTCTTGAGGGTCTCACAGTCTCCCGGGAAAACAGACAATTAAGCAAAATGTGGGATGGGACATCTTAAAAGAATGTGAAGACCAGGAAATAATACAGAGCTTGAAGTGACACCTTTGTGGCAGGAAGAGATGCTGCAGGAGATGCTTGAGTGGGAGCTTGCCAGGCTAACAATGGAATAGCAGAGTGGATAATGCATTCACCAAAAATTCAGAGAAAAAGAACAGCTGGTGCAAAGAACCAAGGCAAAGCACTGTGCATGCTAAAAAAAAAAAATATACAAGCTTAAGGGAGTGCTGGAATAGAGAGACCCTGAGATCCACTGAGGCAGAGGCATTCTGGGGTTTGACCACCTGGCCACAAACATGGGCTTTTCTGGAGGAAATGGGGAGCTCAGTTACTACTGGGAAGACACGTGATCAGATCTGTAATGCAGAAAGCAAGCTTTGTGCAGCAGGGAGGGTGGTGCATGGCCAGTGTAAGCACCTGACATGCATTTGTTTCCTCCTCACAGTGACCCCAAAAGTAGATCCTATAGTATTACATAAGCATAACCGGTCATTTTTCTATTTCCCAAGATAAGAGTAAACTACATTTTTTAATTTAACAGGTATCATGAGCATACATATATATGGAACACATGTCTATTCATAAGGGCTTCATTTCATTGTATGGATTGTGCACTTTCTAATCAGTTGTTTCTGTTTATTTTTTTACTATTTGTAACAAGGTTCTGATAACCATCTTTTATATACATATCTATGTTTTTGACTATAAGAAAAATCCCTAAAACTAGGATTGCTCAAAGGGATTTCCTTTTTAAGAGCTTACAACATGGAATGTCAAGTTTCCCTCTAGAAAGTTGTACCCGTTTATTTCCTTTCATCGGATATAAAGCTGCCTATTCATCCCATCTTTTGATAAGTAATGAAGTTACATGTTTGTTCGTATGTTTACTGACTTCGAATTTCTTCTTTTATGAATTGCATGTTCCTGTCTATTGCTGTTTTCCAGTGGAGGGGGTGATAATTTCATCATCAGTTTACGATAATTCTTACTATATGAAGCATATTAAACCTCTGTCTATCACATACATGGCAAGTGTTTTTCTCTTTTGGTATTTTTTGTTTGTCTGTGGTTAGTTGTTGTATTACAATGTTTTGATGTGGTAAGTATTTCACTTTTATGATGTAAAATATGGCATAATTTTTCACTTTTTTTGCTATCAATGCCATTCTTGTGAATGTGTATTTTTAATTTCGTTGCTCATGCTTTTGGTATTATA
Organism: Camelus dromedarius; assembly: GCF_036321535.1. Lineage (NCBI taxonomy): Eukaryota > Metazoa > Chordata > Mammalia > Artiodactyla > Camelidae > Camelus > Camelus dromedarius. Next base: position 57,164,673 of record NC_087451.1, read on the forward strand.
GCTGAAAATTCTTCATCAAACTCAAGATCATGAAGATTTCCCTGTGTTTTCTTCTAAGAGTTTTATAGTTTTACCTCTTATTTAAGTCTTGATCCATTTCAAATTAATTTTTATATATGGTGTGAGATAAGGGTCCACCTTTGGTATGTAGCTATCCTGGTGTCCCAGCACTAATTTGTTGAATCTTTTCCCCACTGAATGATCTTGGCACTCTTGTTGAAAATCAGATGACCACAGACACATGCATTTATTTCTAGACTCTCAATTCTATTCCACTGATCTGTACGTTTATCCTTGTGCCAGTACCACACTGTCTTCATTATTGTTTTTTGTAGTAAGTTTTTGAAGTTGAAAAAATGTGAGTTCTCCGAATTCGTTTTTGTTTTTTGAGATTGTTTTGGTCATTCTGGAGATCTATCCCGGAGAATGTTCCAATGGCACTTGAAAAGAGTGTTGTTCTGTTGTTGCTGGGCAGAGTACTGATTAGACATAGTCGACGTACAGTGTTGTTCAAGTCTTCTGTTTCCTTGCCGATCTGCTGAGTTGTTCTACCCCCTATGGAAAGTATGATACTCTATTCTCTACATATTCTTCTTAAATTATATATTTCTCCTTTCTTTTTTTTTCATTATATATTTTGCTATATATGATCAGTAAGATATAACAATTATGAACACAATCTATCATTATAAAATGCCCCCCATCTCTAGTAACATTTTAAAATTAAAACCTATTTTTAATCTCTAAAGCCTACTCTCATATTTAAAGACTAATGTATACCCACCTCAGTTTTTCAGTGGTTTCTTTTTGCAGGCTATGTTTTCCCATCCTTTTACTTGCAACATTTCCTACTAAATTTTCAAAGATGTTCATGAATAGATGTTTTTCATTTGCTGTTTGCCCTTAGGACCATTTCCACAGGTTTCAAATCCTTGTATTTTTATATTTTCACCAGTGTTACTGGGGAGTGGGACAATGGAGCTCCTCACACTGTCATGATAAAAGTCAAGACACCTAATCCATTATATTTTTAAATTTCATAATCTTATTTTTCACTGAAAAGCAAAATTTCTTGATAGAGGAGCACTCTTTTGAAAAATGTAGTATCCTCCTGCCATTGATGTCATGAATAAATTTAAGTTTTCTCTTCTTTCATAAAGAAAGTCTTTTACATAAAAGGACTATTCACTTGAATACATGGAATGATACCCCTTTTAGACTATTAAGCCTGCCTAAAATACTGTTTAAAACTATTCATTTTCAAAGACTTACTATGGGTTTTAGGGGAGGAGATGGAGGAGAGTCATCAAAATGAAATGCTAATTATTATCCAATATATAATATAAATTCCAAGAAGTGCAGCAGAAAAAAAATAAAGGAAAAAAAGAAAAGATTCTCATTAAATGAAAGATAATTTTTAGATTGGAAAAGACATTCTAAGTCAGATAAATCAATGAAAGGAGAAACATTCTTCACATCTCAAATAATAAAAACATCAAAATGGGAAAAGTTCTTATCTATCTTCACATAGTGAAATTCAATGTAATTCCTAAACAGAACTTGGTAAATTTTAATTAACATTAAAGAAAACATTATGCAGGCAGAAATATAAGGTTATTCAAAGAGGGAAAAATCAGTAATAAAGTTACAACAGTGACTTGGAGAAAGTTCTCCATCACATTGTTGGGTTAATAAAGATGACTGAAAGAAAAAACAAACGGAAGTATGCTCACCAAAATGTTAACACTGCTGCATGGCAGAATTTGGGGTGATGTTTAACTTTCTTTCAATTTAAATTTTTCTGTATAGCTTGAATTATTCACACTGGATTTTTTTGTGTATAATCAGCAGATTGCAATGTATTATAAGCTATTTTGGGGAAATGAATTTCCTGAGGCTTCTTTTAAAATTTACATCTTAAGTTACTGAAGAAATTTCAACAAATTTCTAATAGTAGAAACCGACAATAAGTGAACATAAGCTTAAGATGGAAGATAATGCAAACAAAGCATATCAAAAAGGTGATAAGGATGGCACATAAAAAAAGAAACCATAGATAAACCTCATTTATAAATATGACTACAAAAGTCTAAATAAAACAATTAGAAATCAATTTTAGTGTTTTATACTGGGATGGAAGTGTATTTCAGTATTACCAGAGCTATTAATGTAATAGGTACTGAAAAATCATTGATTAAAAGTGAAAAGACATAGCTAATTATTAAAATATTATTAGCAAAACACAAGCAGAAGGATAGTTGCTAAATATATACACCATCTTCTGCTGAAGCATTTTAAGGCTCTTTACTACACTTAGAAGAAAATTTAAAATCTTAACAATTAACTGAATGACCTGACCCCTGCTTACCTGTACAATCCTACATCTCACTACTCTCCTGTTCACTCCAGCCATACTGACCCATATTTAATTCCTTAAACACAACAAAGGCACAGCTCAAGTCTTTTGTAAATGCAACTCTCTTCCTGCAGTGCTCTCTGATCAAGACTTCATAGACTGGCTTTTTTCATCCTTCACATCTCAAATAATAAAAACATGAAAATGTAAAGAGTTGTTATCTATCTCCATATAGTGGAATTCAATGTATCTTATTTACATGTTCTCCCCTTTTATTTTTTTTGAATTTTTAAAATTTAATTTCTATATATTAGGTTTTCAAAAGGAAAAAAGACACATTAAGTTACTTTCATTGTTGTTATGCCTAAAATGTGCTTGATAAGAAGCAAAACATTGATCTTGTATTTCTCCCAAAACAGACAGTTGCCTCAATGCCATTTATTGACCAATACAAAAATCTGTCTCTTGATAAACATGGTCCCATAACAATCGACTATATCCTTCCTACAGGCTATTTGGTCTGCATCTGACGTTTCTCTCCAGTTCTATTGATCTGTTTATTCCAGCACAGGTACCACACTGTTTCAGAGTCCTTTATATTTGGCACAGGAGGTCTCCCCTTGCTCTCTTTCAACATTTCCTTAGTTTCACATTTATTTTTAGATTAAACTTAGATGAGATTTTCTTTCTTAAAAATCCTGTTAGAATTTTGACTTCAAACAAGCTCAGGTTTAGATTCGTTCAGTAGAATATGCATCTTTGGAATCTTAATATGCCTATCCATTTATCAAGTTTTTACTATATGCTTCTCTGGAGAATTTAAAGGCCCTGACTAATTCTTGTTAACATTTTTTAATGCACAGATTTTTTTAGTTGTCGCTGTGTATGGGATCATTTCACATTATATTTTAATTTTATTATTCTTGATTACTATTTACATAGAATAATAATAAAGAATCTTTCTTGAGTACTCACTGCAGGCCAGCTATTTGTGTTAAGCGCTTTAGTAGTTAATTTTACTTTCATCTCAACCCATTTTTCTCATGAAGAAATGGGATCTTAAAGAGCTAGGAAACTTGCCTCAGTGTAAGACCCCAGACTTAATTTCAAGCGCTTTGAAATCCCTTTATTTCTAATAACATTTCAGTTGATTGTTTTAGACTTCCTGGACAGATCATCCTATCAGCAAATACTGATAATTTTTCCATTTCCTTTCCAGAATTTTTACTTTTCCCCTTTGTTCAGTTGCATAACATCAGTTTCTTTTACTGTATATACTTGTTCTAAATATCATTTAAATCAATATAACATCATAACATACTAATTTTGTAAGCACTTCAAGATGGTTGTAACATGATATGATTTAAAATAAGACACAGGCGTTGTTCCTATAATATTAAGTATGCCCAATTAGAACTTGCCTAGAATAAGTCATATGAAGATTTTCCAGGTTCTGTTTTCTGTCTCTTACATTGTTTCTTATACCAAAAACAAAGTATAAAATTTAGCCTAAGCTATTGTTAATGATAAGACAACAGTGGATTTTACTTTTTGAAATGTCTTTAGTGAATTGAGGGCACTTAGTAGACATTTGTTGGTGCTGATGTTGCAGACAGTCAGAAAAATGGATGGAGGCAACCAGAGTGGTGTCTCCAAGTTCCTGCTCCTGGGGCTCTCAGAGCATCCTGAGCAGCAGTGGGTTCTGTTTTGGATATTCCTGTCCATGTACCTGGTCATGGTGGTGGGAAATGTGTCCATCATCCTGGCCATTGGCTCCGACTCCCACCTGCACACGCTCATGGACTTCTTCCTGGCCAACTTCTCCTTCACCGATCTCTTCTTTGTCACCAACACAATCCCCAAGATGCTGGTGAACCTTCAGTCCCAGAACAAAGCCATCTCCTACACTGTGTCCTACTCTGACACAGCTCTACTTCCTGGTCTCCTTGGTAACCCTGGACAACCTCCTCCTAGCCACAATGGCATATGACCACTATGTGCCCATCTGCCGTCCCCTGCACTATACCACGGCCATGAGCCCTGGGCTTTGTATTTCACTCCTGACCTTGTGTTGGGCACTCTCCGTCCTCTATGGCCTCATCCACACCCTCCTCATGACAAGGGTGAGCTTCTGTGGGTCCTAGAAGATCCATTACATCTTCTGTGAGATGTCCTGTTGAGACTCGCATGTTCCAACACCCAAGTCAATCATACAGTGCTTACTGCCACAGGCTGCTTCATCTTCCTCATCCTTTTTGGGTTCATGCTCATGTCCTATGTCCGGATTGTCAGAGCCATCCTCCAAATGCCCTCAGCCTCTAGCAAGTATAAAGCCTTCTCCACCTGTGCCTCCCATTTGGCCGTGGTCTCCCTCTTCTATGGGACACTTTGCATGGTATATCTGAAGCCCCTCCACAGCTACTCCATGAAGGACTCAGTGGCCACAGTGATGTATGCTGTGGTGACCCCCATGATGAACCCTTTCATCTACAGCCTGAGGAACAAGGACATGCATGGGGCTCTAAGAAGACTCCTCCTAGGGAAGCCTTCCATAGGTTGACATGAGGATAATTTTGGAAAGGGCATTGAAGTGATGTTTGGGAATTTCCTCCATCATGTGCAAGGCATTATCCTGTATGGTATACAGGAGTAATTAGGACATAGAGCCAGCCCAGAATGAGTTTATTGATTTGTGGTAAAGACAAGACATGTATGTATAACTCAATATCCCTTAGATCTCATCCTCCTTGGCAATAAATAAGGTCACACTAAGACTAATATGAGAAGTTTGCAGGGTCAAATCCTTCAACTTGCCTGATACAGGACCATGGTCCCAGCCTTATCCAGATACATAAAGTTATAGCCTAGGGAAGTCAATCCTGTTCTTTGACATATATCCACTCATGTTCCTGAGCTCTGGCCTTTTCTTAGGATAATGCCCTACAAGCCATTTACAGAAGATACCTTGTGCTACCTCCACTGCAGGTGTCCTGGGTGAGGCTGCCCCTTACCTGATGTACGGCCAGGGGGAGGTCACTGCTTCAATCCTGACCCACAGTCCCTCTGGACACAGCCCCTATGGTTCAGTTAGAAATGGCAAGAAGATTCCTCTCTTTTGCTCTGGGTTGATTTTTTAAACTTTGGGCTCCAAAGCAATACTGCCTCTCTTGTCTTTTTCCTCTGTTTCTTTTCTCTGAAAAAAAAGTCAGTCTTTGTCCTTGGGAAGTCCATCCTGTCCTTTATTTCCATGGCTCTTCACCTCTTATCTCTTCTTCATGCAACAACTCCATCCTTCCCTTTAAACAAAACTCTCAAGCATATTAACATACACTCGTGAACAGGAGTAGTGGTGGAGACAGCAGGAGAGGAGGTAATTGTGAGACCCAATCTTCACATTTTTGATGTTCATTTGGTCATTCACCAATTCATTCAACTGATGAATAACTTAATGCCCATTATGGGCCTCAAACAGGATTGCAAACATTAATAAGGAGCCCAAGTCTACTGATAAGTAGATAAAATTACAGTAAGTGTAAATGGACCTAACTTATCAGTTAAAAGGTAATGTTTAACAGATTGATTAAAAATAAAATACAGATAAATGTATTTAAAAGAGATACACTGAAAGCATAAAAATCTATAAAACTTAGGAGTAAGAATAGAAACAGGCATACTTGGAAAATACTACTCAAAATAAAGCTGAATATAGCTATATTGACATCAGATAAAATAGGCTTCAAAGCAAAAATTATTAAGAACGGAGAATATTCTTTTATTGTATCTACATGAGATGATGGATGTTAACTTATCATGGTAATAGTTTCACAATATGTGTAAGTCATTATGCTGTACACCTGAAACTTACAGTGTTGTATGTCAATTATATCTCAATAAAACTCAAAAAAAGAATGGAAAGTGTTACTATCAAAGGCAAATATGAAACATACCCTGACACTCCACAAGGCAAATGAAGTTTAAGCTTTTTAAGCTCCTTCACACTCTGGTGCAGGCACCCCTTCCAAGGCTCTTATCTAATTTGTAATTTTTTTTCTTACGCAGGACCCCAAATGGCATCACTTCAGGCCCCAAAGCCTTACAGCACTCAGATAAAGCAATTGTAAGTATTTTTGCACCTTTTAAAAAAAAAAGTCTCAAAACGTATGAGATAAATCTGGTATAACGACCAGGAGGAATTTATAGGATCACCATTATGAAAGAAAATATTAGCAGGCTTCTCTTGATCAATGGTGGGTCAGGTTGGCAGAGGAATGTGAAAATATTGAGGATCTGAACAGCGTGGTCAATGTGCTTGATTTGGGCTTATGTGGAGTTTACACGCAATGATTAGAAACAGTATTTTCTTGGGCATACGTGGAACATTTGCAGGAATTAATCACGTACTGAGCCACACACACACACACACACACACACACACACACACACACACACACACAGGCCTCAACAAATTTCAAGGAATAGATAAGTCAAGCGCAGTCTTTGATCACAATTCAATTGGTTTGGATGTTAATGACAAAAGAGTAAATACAGTGTCTCCAATTTTTGGAACTTGGGAGACAGACTACTAGCTAACTCAAGGTTAAAAAAGAAATCAAAATAGAAATTTGAAAGCATCTAGCTATCTGGAGGGAACTCTCATGTGAATAGATACATGCACCCCAATGTTCATACCAGCACTACATACAATAGACAGACATGGAAGCAACCTAAATGCCTAAGTGTCCATCGACAGATGACTGGATAAAGAAATTGTGATATATTTATACAATGGAGTACTATTTGCCATAAAAAAGAATAAAATAATACCATATGCAGCAACGTGGATGGACCTAGAGATCGTCATTCTAAGTGAAGTAAGACAGAAAGAGAAAGAAAAATAACCTATCACTCATATGTGGAATCTTGAGAAAAAAAAAAAATAAAAGGACACTATGAACTCATCTACAGAACAGAAACAGACTCTCAGACTTAGTAAACAATCTTATGGTTACTGAGGAAAGAGGTTGGGAGGGTGTAATTTAGGAGTTTGATATCTACAAATGTTAGCCACTATATATAAAAAATGATTTTTTAAAAAAGTTTCTTTTGTATAGCCCAGGGAACTATGCTCAGTATCTTCTAATAACCTTTAATGGAAAAAATATGAAAATGAATATACGTATGTATATGCAAGACTGGGACATTGTGCTGTACACCAGAAACTGACACACTGTAATTGACTGTACTTCAGTTTAAAAAAAAGTAAATATCTAGCACTGGATGGTAATAAAGACTGCATGTCAAAACCTGTAGGATGTGGCCAGTATGGTGCTTTGAACAAAAACTGCAGTCTTAAGTGATCACATTAGAAGGAAGGAAAGCTTCCTGTTTGTTGAGCTAAAGGTCCTCTTAGGATTGTGGAGCAAATGAACAATGGGATGAGCACAGGGAGCATGCAAGGAAGGAGATAAAGAAACTGGGAGTAAAAATCAATAGAACAAATAAAACAAGAGAGGATCAACAAAGTTGGGTTCTTTTAAAAAATAGTGAAGTGGGCAAGCTTCTGGGAGATTAATCAAGGGAAGAAAAGAGAAAACACAAATACACAATAGGGGAAAAAAGAGAGACAAAAAAGAGAGATAAAACTAAAGATAAAACTGAGATTAGAATGGTTAAAGGAGTATTATTGACATCTATATGCCAACAATTGGAAACATTTGGCCAAAACGAAGGAATCCCTAGAAAAATGGGACTTGCCAGTGCTGACTCAAAAATAAATGGTCAAAGAGAAAGTCCTACAACTATGAGAATAATTAAGGGAATGGTTAAAGATATCGCCCCAAAGAATGTATCAAATCCCAAAGGCTTTACAGGCAAGTTTTAGCAAGTTCTGGATTATCCAGATTTTTTTAAAACAAATTCTTCAAGAGAACAGAAAAAGAAATAAAACTTCACAACTCATCCTGTGAGATCAGTATGAGCTGATACCAAAGCCAGAAAGAAGTACAAGAAAGAAAAATTACAGCGACTATTTTCACTTTTGACTAGAGATACAGGAATTCTAAACAAAATAGTAGTAAACTGAATCTAACAGAGTACTTTAAAAATAATAATATTAATAAATGTCTAGTCTGGATTTATCACAGGTATGTAAAGATAATTCGGTATTTTAAAAATCCACAAATGCTACTCACTATATTGAGAGATTGAAAGAAAAAATATGATCATCTTAATAGATGCAGAGAAAGCACTAGATAAAATTTAAACAAAGAATGTCCCTGACAAAGCAGTAGGATGACTTTATTAAATCTTAACACACTTTTTTTCTCTACAAATACACAGAAGATCTGGATAATGTATTTTTAATTTACAAAACAGTCAAGCTTGAAAGCCTAGAAGGAAAAACGACCAGATGGCAGAAATGGAAAGTGAACTTTTAGCAGTAATGAATTGAACTGGTGGCTGCTGGGACTACTGGGAACCTTAGAGGCTGAGATTTGAACTCCTACCGGGCCAGCAGTAAAGTCAGGGGACTTACCTCAGTGGGATCTAGAACTGAACTTCCTGTATATGAAAAATAAAAGAGCTGGGAAAGCTCCATCCCACTCATGAATAGAGCCTGGAAAGTTTCCACCCTCTGACCCAGAGTCATAGCTGGAAGTGAACCACCTGTCCTCAAACACTGCATATTTCACATCTCTTTATTCCTGTGTGTCACGTCTTAGGAAAAATCACCAGCTTGACCTCTCACCTTATACTTAACTTTTCAGCTGGATCCATTCTGCGATTTGGAACTTAGAAGCTCACTCTAGATAAGAAGTAAGAAAGAAACTTACTTTTCACTGATTATTCATTTCTGCTGCTAATGTTTTTATCATGTATATGTACTTTAAAAAATTTATTGTCAGGAGTAAAATGAAAGGGGAAATCAGGGAAGGATAAACGGGAATTTGGGATTAACTGACACATACTGCTATATATAAATAGATAAACAAGAAGGACCTACTGTATAGCACAGGCAACTATATTCAATATCTTATAATAACCAATAATGGAAAAGAATCTGAAAAATAATATGTATATATAACTAAATCACTTTGCTGTACACCTGAAACATTGTAAATCAACTATACTACAATAAAAAATAATAAAGGAGTAAAACGAAAAGTAAGTACGAGCAGATTAAGTCCAGGATTAAGTTTTTTAAACAACGTGCAGTGACAACAATCAGATCGTTAAACGAGCAAAGGCATTTGATAAAATTTAACCAGAAGTTTAAAAAAATAACTAAAATTGTCAGTAAACTAGAGATTCAAAGAAACCTTAATTTAATAAAACTCCAAAAACCATAATGAATCTCAAAGATACACCCGTTTGTGGATAGAAGGCTCAATATAATAAACATGTAAAATCTCCCTGAATTAAACTATAACTTTAATGTGGTCATAATAAAACTTCCCCAAAAAGTTTTGGGGATCTAGAAAAATTGATCTTAAATTTACAAACATGTAATTACAAATCTGCATAAATCAAAGAAATAAGTCTCCTAACCTCATGGTCACAGATATCAGGTTGAAAAGTTCACTGAGTGTCCAAAACAATGAAAATAATTTAAGACTCACACCAAGATATATTATCAAGAAATTTCGTATCAGCTGCATATGAAGATCATAAATGCTTCCAGAAAAGAAATATAATCAACTATAAAAGCTCAAGAATCAGAACGGGTATTCTGATTGCTGGAAGACCATGGAGAAATGCCTTCAAATCTTGTGGAAATAAATATTTACAATCCAGAATTCCCAGCCAAAATGGTAATCTAGTGTACAAGCAGAATAGAGACATTTTCTAGACATGAAAGGACTCAAAAAGTTTGCCTCCAGTCTTCCTTAAGAAGCTCCTGGGGAATCAGCCCCAGCAAAGTCAGGGAGTAAATCAAGAACAAACAGTTCATGGGATCCAGTATGAAAATGAAGATATGTATGTTCATGTATGACTGAAGTATTATGCTGTAGAAATTAACACAACACTGTAAACAGACTATACTTCAATAAAAAATACACATATACACAAAAAAAGAGTTCATGGGACCCAGAAAAGCACAGATTTAACCCCAGAGAGAAGCAAAACAGAAGTCCCAGTGTAATGGTTGTACAGGTAACCAGGACAAACTGGAGCAAAAAGACAAAGGGCTTTGTGCCAAGAAAAAAAGTAAACTCAACAGAACTTCAAGGAAGAAATGAAACTATGTATATGGGAATGAAGATAAGTTAAAATTGAGGTAACCATTCTCTCTGGGGAAAACATAAAGCTGTCTAAGAAAGAAGATGGAATTCTACTTAACTTTACAGTGAGCAAAATTTATATCATTATAATGACTAGTACACCTGGATTGCTTATATAACTTAAAATACTATTCTATTTGGGGGAGATGACTATACCTCAATAATTAAAAATAATACTATTATATTTGAGGGAGATGAAAGAGGGAAGGAGGGTTAAGAGAAGGACTAATTCCATCTGTCCTTAGAGAAATAAATATGACTAAAATCGATCAATCAATAAATAGCAGTATAAGCAAATCATCAAACAATACAGCAGTAACAAGCAGGGCGGGTGTCGGGGTTGCTTAAGGAGCTAAAAGTCATTGCCTCTGGGCAGCAAAACTGGGAATGTGAAGGGTGAAGTCAGGTGACTATTTCTCTATTAAAGCCTATTTGTAGTACCTAAATTTTTTAACTATGATTAGCTTATTTTAATTTGAACAATGATATAAAGAATAACCAGGAAAAAATGGGGGAAATTAGACAAATGGAGGAAGGAGAGCCCAGCCCTGCCAAATATTTTAAAATATTATCAAGTTACAGTAAGTTATATAATTGGGACTAGCACAGAATACACAAGGTAGTGCAGATATAGACATATGTATGAAAATTTAATAAATGACAAAGGTGATGTTACTAATCAATGAAGTAACACTGGGACATTTGGTAAATAGTGCTTAGGAAACCAGCTAGCCATCTAAAGAAATGAATCTCGACCTCACATGCCCCTTTATATCCAGATGAAACAAAGATGTAATTTGCTTTAAAAATAAAAGTATAAATGTTTAAGAACACATAAAAAAGAAGAAAAATCTGTAATCTTAGATTAAGGAAGGTTTTTATAGATTAGCCACTAAACCATGAAACCATTAAGAAAAGACTGATTTGGCAGGTGCTGCTAGTTACCCCACTACTATCCATTCACCTTTTCTTTCTTATTGATCAACCCTGATTTTGGTGGTGAAAGGGAGTGAAAAGTACCCAGAAATCATATTATTCTTTCTAGATTCCCTCATAATGAGTAGCCATGGGACACAATTCTAATCAAGGAGATATAAGCAGAAACAGCGATTTCTGAGAAAAATTTTCTTCTGTGAGATAAGCACAACCTTTTTATTTTTGCCCTTTTTGATCTGGAATGGAGATGCAAGCACCGGACCTGCAGCAGCCATATAGCAATCATGTGGTGACCAACGGAATATGAAGACTGCACACTAAAGATAGTGAGGCAGAAAAATGGTGAAAGCCCAGTTCCCTGAGCCCCTGAACTGCCTACCTTCAGATTTCATATTTGTTCAATGATAATTTTCAAAGTAAGGTAAAATCATGGCTCTCATATAGTATAAGAATGAACACATGTTAAAGATTATTTAACTCATCAATGAGGAAACAGCCAAAGAGCCCAAAGAACAGATACATTTTTAGATCAGGTATACTGAAATAAATGTACAAACAGAGGCAAACTGGTTTTTCCATTGGGGTGGGGGACAGTGAGGGAGAGCTGTGCCTCTACGGGACATAATTCATTTGCATGTCTATAGACGAAAATTATTTTGTTTTGCTATCAGTTATCTAAAACTTACAAAGTTGTAAAATAACTCCCATAGAATCCGCATCAGATAAGCCAGAAACGTGTCTTCTAGACAATGCAGTTTTCCATTAAAGCCCGAATTTTGCACTGTATGTTACACGAAACATTCTCCCATCTGCTCAAGCCACTGTTCGCTGGCTTTTATTTCCTGTAGCTGAATATATCCCTTGCTGATACAACTGATAAATTTGACTAAATGAAAACTTTTTTTAACTTTGCACAGCATAAAATAACATAAAAGCAGCCAAACGACAACAATGACAAACTGAAGGAATATTTCCAACATGAATGACAAAGGACTAATTTCCTTAATATTTAAAAAGCAAACCAGTATGGAAAAGACTAACAACGTAACAGAAAATGGCAAAGGGTTACCAGGTGGGAAAGGGGGTGGGGAGCGATAAATTGGGAGTTCTGGATTTGCAGATACTAATTACTATATATAAAATAAAAAACAAGGTCCTACTGTATAGCACAGGGGACTATATTCAATCTCTTGTAATGGCCTATAATGAAAAAGAATATGAAAAGGAATATATATATGCACATATGAATCACTATGCTGTACACCAGAAATTAACACAACATTGTAAATATATTATACTTCAATTAAAAGAAAGAAAGAAAACGGCAAAGGGCATTAACAATTCACAGAAAAAGAAATGTAAATACTTTTTAAACACAGGGAGTGTTCAATTTCACTTGTGAGTATTGGAAAATGTAAACTAAAACTATAATGTAATATTATAGTTCACCTATCAGATAGGCAAAAATGTAAAACTTTATTGATGATGAGGGAAATAAGGTGGTTTCACACATCTCTGTAGAGAGGTAAATTAATATAGCCTGCATGAAGGGCAGCTTGGCAAAACCTATCAAAATTCAAAATGCACATTTCCCTTGTCACAATAATACGCTTCCAGCATTGATCTTGTAGATATATTTACCTGTATAACTAAAGACATAGACAGAAAAATATTCTTTGTAGCACTGCTTGTAATTGCAAAAGATTAGTTAAATAACCAGTCATATATCCATAAAATGGAATACTACACAACCATTTAAATAATGGGGCAAAGTCATATTATTACAAGTCAGGAGGGTTCCCTGTTTCCACATCCTTGCCAACACTGGTTATTTTTTTTTTGCCTTATGATAACAGCCATGCTAACAGGTATGAGATGCTAGGTCACTGTGGCTTTGATTTGCATTTCCCTGATGACTGGTCATGTTGAGCACTTTTTCTTCTACCTATAGGCCATTTGTAACTATTGGACTGGGAAATGTCTATTTAGGTCCTTTCCCCGTTTCTTAACTGGGTTATTTGTTTTTTTGCAATTGAGTTGTATGAGTTCCTTATATATTTTGGACATTATGCCATATCAGATATGTGGCTTGCAAATCCATTCCATTGGTTCCCAGTCTGGTGTGTTGTTTTTCTTTGTCGTGCAGCTTTTTACTTTGATACAATCCCACTTGCTTATTTTGACTTTTCCCTGTGCTTTCTTCTATTAGTTTTAAACTTTCAGATCTTATATTTAAATCTAATCCATTTTGAGTTGGTTTTTTATATGGTGGGAAATACGAGTCCAATTTCATGCACAGTTGCTGGGAATTTAAATTGATACAGCCACCATGGAAAACATGAAGCTTCCTCAAAAAATAAAAAATAAAACTGCTATATGATCTCACAATCCCACTTCTGGGTATAGCTCCAGAGGAACTGAAATCAGAATCTTGAAGAGATAATCTGTACTCCCATGTTTACTACAGTGTTATTCACAATAACCCAGATATGGAAACAAACTATGTCTGTTAACAGGTGAATGAATAAAGAGAATGTGGTAATATATACAACGCAATATTTTTATAGTGTTTTTGAAAAGAAGGAAGTCTTGCCATTTGTAACAACATGGATGACCTGGAAGACATTATGCTAAGGGAAATAAGCCAGACACAGAAAGACAAATACTACATGATATCACTTATATGTGGACTCTAAAATAGTCAAACTCATGTAAAAGAATGAAATTAGAACATTTTCTCACGTTACATACAAAAACGAACTCAAAATGGATTAAAGAACTAAAGGTAAGACCGGAAACCATGAAATTCCTAGAAGAAAACAGGCAGAAAACTCTGACGCAAATCGTAGCAATGTTTTTTGGATCTGTCTCCAATCACAAAGGAAACAAAAGCAAAAATAAACAAATGAGACCTAATTAAACTTAAAAGCTTTTGCATAGCAAAGGAAACCATCAACAAAATGAAAAGGCAACCTACTGAATGGGAGAAAATATTTGCAAATGTAAGACCAATAAGGGATTAATATCCAAAATATATATACAATTCAATATCAAAAAAACCCCCAAACAACCTGATTAAAAAATGAGCAGAAGACCTGAATAGACATTTTTCCAAAGAAGACATACAGATGGCCATCGGGCACGTGAAAAAATGCTCAAGATCACTGATTATCAGACAAATGCAAATCAAAACCACAATGGGATTACCTCACACCTGCCAGAACAGCTATCATCAAAAACACCACAAATAACAAATGTTGGTGAGGATGTGGAGGAAAAGGAACCCTAGTACACTGTTTGGAGGGAACATAAATTGGTGCAGCCACCATGGAAAACAGTATAGAGATTCCTCGGAAAACTAAAAATAGAACTAATATATGACCCAACAATTCCACTCCTGGGTACACATATCCAAAGACAACAAACACACTAATTCATGTATCCCAGGGTTCATAGCAGCATTATCTATAAACAAGACATGGAAGCAACTTTAGTGTCCATCAACAGATGAATGAATAACAAAGACATAATATATATTCAATATATACAAAACAGATTATTATTCAGCCATATAAAGAATAAAATTTTGTCACTTGCAACAACATAGATGGATCTGGAGAGTATTATGCTTAGTGAAACAAGAAAAAGGCAAATCCTGTATGTTTTCACTTACATATGGAATCTAAAAAATAAAACAAATGAATATAACAAAACAGAACAGACTCACAGAGATAACAAACTGGTGGTTACCAGTGGAAAGAGGGAAGAGGGTGGAGGGATTAAGAGATGCAAACTACTATGTATAAAATAAGCTACAAGGATGTACTGCACAGCACAGGGAACACAGTCAATATTCTATAAAAAGTTTATATGGAATACAATCTATAAAAATATCAAATCACTAAGTTGTATACCTAAAACCAATAAAATATTGTAAATCAACTATACTTCAATAAAATAAAATAATCAAACTCATACAAGCAGACAGAATGGTGGTTGCCAGAGGGTGAGGAGAGGGTTAATCAATGAGGTGGTATTTGTCAAAGGGTACAAAGTGTCAGTTACGCAGGATGAATGATTTCTGAAGATCTAATGTACAGTATAGTAATATAGTTAATAGTGATGTATTGTCTATTTGAAGTTTGCTAACAGTGGATCTTAAGTATTCTCACCAAGGAGAAGAAGGAGAGAAAGGAGGAGGACGAAGAAGGGAAAAGGGGAAGGAGGACGAAATGGGAATTATGTGAGATTACAAATGTTAATTAGCTTGATTGTGATGATCATTTCACAATATATACCTATATCAGAACACCAAGTTGTATACCTTAAATATATATGATTTTTGTCAGTTAAACCTTAATGAAACTTTTTTTTTAAGTCAGTAGGAAACTGCAGTATTAACATTATTCCAGCATCATTATTAATTTTTCCACATTCTTTAAATGGCCAGGTATTTTTAGGTTACCAGCATGTCTTAGGTTTCCTACACGCATCTGCCTTTAATAAACGGGGTCCTGTGGTAGACACCTGCTGGGAACCTGCCCACCTCCCAGTGACCCTTTAACTGGTCTCATGACCCTCAAGGTTATCTGCGGTGGCCACAGACTCCAATCCCCTGGCTATAGTTGACTGGATGGGGAGGTTATCACCTGACCTTCTTAGGCCAATCAGAATCTCCCTCATGGGGCTCTGACTGGAACTAAATTCTGGCCCTGGACCGACTCTTAAAGAAAAGCGGTGTAGACTTGTGTGCTATGGGAAGATTTTTTTTTTTTCAACCAGAGAAGATGAGAAAGCTGGTCTCTCAGTCTGGGTGGGTCCAAAAAGGAGAGAAAAACCACAAAGGAGCCTGAATACGGAAGGTTTAGTAAAAAGAATTATTAACTATAACAGGGGATTGGAGAAATGAGGGACTGGCTGCTGGGGAGTGAAGAGAATACTAAAGAATATAGGAAGAGCAGAAATAAAAAACAGCTACCACCCACTGGACTGAGATGTAATGCCTGATGAAGAGGCTCCTCCTGGGACTAAGACCCAGACCCTGTTGGCACTGCGTCACTCGATGGGAAAAGAAAAAAATAGTTAACGTGGTTCCACACCAGCAGAACTTGCTGGAAACCTACTGTCTGTTCTCAGGAAGGTGTCTCACTGGAGGCACAATGCTATAAACCACCAGGCACTAGGGAAGGCGAGAGGCAGGTGTTGAAGGAGGGCATGGAGAGGACGCGACCACTGGCTGACCTGAGAGCTGGACACAGGAGACCAGAGGCTCCTCGCCTGACCTTGGCATGTGCACTCTGCCCCACCCGCCTTCTCCACACTGGAAGCTGCCTTGAGTAGACAGCCTTGAAATAGTAATGTGTAGCTGAGACCATCTGGATATACATGTCTGAACCAGTTAAGGGCTGTACATAAACTTTTTAAGATTCTGGCAGACAGGTGTAGAGATCTACTCGTCTGTGGCCGCCCAAGATAAACCTCGAGAGTAAGTCCCCTGGCTTATTAAACCCGCACCTAGCAGTCTGAAGTGGTCTGCCTCTTTCTTCGGTCTCTCCTTGCCCTCCACGTACAGGGGGCCAGTTTCATATTTCACCTGAGAAACTTCCAAGGTGAGGAACCAGCAGGTGCAAGAAGAGGTTGCTGCTGGGAGAAGTTGCTGGCCACAGGGTGTTGCCGGCCCTCGTGCACCGCAGACCGGGGACGCTGGGGGAGCTGTGCGCACCGCAGACCTCAGGTCCCGGGAAAGCTTCCCGTGCGGCAGGAGCCAGACCTGGGGCCATGCATCTGCCTGCGCTTCAGGAGTTTGCCCAATGAGGCTTCCCAGTTTCCGAAACTCGCACGGAAAACCAGAAACAAAACTCCGTTCTTCCTGCAGTGCCTCTCTTGCACCCTCTGCTGGCAAGGCTTAACATCGTGCCAGCTGGCAAAGGAAACATTTCAAGGACCCAGACAGATCCAGTTCCTAGTTTAGGCAGTGAAGGGGAAAGGGTGCTGAGATCAGCCAGTCTTCAGGGAGAGAATAAAGCGAAACAAAAAGCCATCACATATCCGAAAGGAAGAGACTGACAGCCCAACAGGAAGACAACATATACAGAGAAACACAGAGAAATGCAGAGAACACAGATGAGAGGCAAGAAACCTAACGAAATGACTTTGCTGTCTTTCTGGTGGCCCAGATGCATCCTTGTCCTTTGATTCTAAGAGACACTTGTCTCTTTTTTTCTCTCATTTTATTTTTTTAACAGAAGCATAGTTTATTTACAATATCAGGTGTACAGCAAAGTGATTCAGTTATATTTTTCCAGACTATTTTCCATTATAGGTTAAGATATGGAATATAGTTTCCTGTGCTATACAGTAGGTCCTTGTTATTTATCTATTTTTTGTATAGACCCGTCTTTTTTTTAATAAATGCCTCCTTTTTTCTCAGCTTAAACTAGTTTGAACCGGCCTCAAGCTCCGCAACAAACTCATCCGAAACAATATTAGGGAGCATTAAGTGGTCCCTGATTTAAAATCTTAGGTAATAATGTTATAATTGCTGAGTTGTTGTAATCGTGTACAGTTCTTTGTATCTGCTGGAAGTTTATCCTTTCTAATTTTTGAAAATTCTCTTCCTTAGTAGAAAATTTTATCATTGAAGATGGTAAAATCCTTTTCCATAACATATACTATTACAATAAGTAAAAGTATCTTTGATGAACACAGATGCAAAAATCCTTAACAAAATATTAGCAAAATGACTCTAACAATACATTAAAAGGAGCACATACACGATGATCAAGTAGGATTTATTTCAGGGATGCAAGGATTTTTCAGTATCACAAATCAAAGTGATACATCACACTAACAAACTGAAGAATAAATACCATCTCAACAGATGTAGAAAAAGCTTTTGACAAAACTCACCATCTACTTATAATAAGAACTCTCCAGAAAGTGGGCACAGAGGGACCATATCTCTACATAATAAGGGCCATTATATGACAAACCCACAGCTAATATGATACTTAATGGTGAAAAGCTGAAAGCATTCCCTCCAAGATGAGAAACAAGACAAGGATATCCACTCTTGCCACTTTTATTCAACATAGTTTTGGAAGCCCTAGCCACAGCAATCAGACAAGAAAAAGAAGGAAAAGGAATCCAAATTGGAAAAGAGGAAGTAAAACTATCACTGTCTGCAAATAACATGATACTATACATAGAAATTCCTAGGCACCACCAGAAAATTACTAGAGCTCATCAATGAATTTGGTAAAGCTGCAGCTTACAAAATAAATATACAGAAATCTTTTCCATTTCTATACGTAAACAACAAAATATCAAAAAGAGAAATTCAGGAAATTAAGGAAACAATCACATTTACCATTCCATCAAAAAGAATAAAATACCTAGGAATAAACCTACTTAAGAAGGTAAAAGACCTGTATTCTGAAAACTATAAAACACTGTTGAAAGAAACTTAAGATGGCACAGATGGAAAGATACACTATGTTCTTGGATTGGAAGAATCAATACTGTTAAAATGACCATACTACCCAAAGCGATCTACAGATTTGATGCAATCCCTACCAAAATACCAATGGCATTTTTCACAGAATTAGAACAAATAATTTAAAAATTTGTAATGAAACACAAAAGACCCCAAACAGCCAAAACAATCTTGAGGAAGAAGAACAGAGCTGGAGGAATTATACTCTATGACTTCAGACTATACTATAAAGCTGTAGTTATCAAAACAGTATGGTACTGGCACAAAAACACACACATAAATCAATGGAACAGGATAGAAAGCCTAGAAATAAATGCAAGTGCTTATGGCCAATTAATCTATAACAAAGGAGGAAAGAATATACAATGGAGATAAGACAGTCTCTTCAATAAGCGGTGCTGGGAAAACTGGTCAGCTTCATGCAAAAGAATAAAATTAGAACATTTTCTTACACCATATACAAAATAAACTCAAAATGGATTAACGATCTAAATGTAAGACCGGATACTAAAAAACTCCCAGAGGAAAACAGGAAGAACACTCTTTAACATAAATCAATTACTTTTTTGGATCAACCTCCTAAAGCAGAGGAAATAAAAGCAAATAAACAAATAGGAACCTAATAAATTTAAAAGCTTTTGCACACCAAAGACAACCTCCACAGAATAAAAAGACAAACTACTGAATGGAAGAAAATATTTGCAAATAATATGGCTATAAGGGGTTAATATCCAACATATAAAAAGAGCTCATATAACTGAACATCAAAGAAACAAACAACCCAATTAAAAAATGTGAAAGAACTAAATATAGAAAACCCTAAAAGGTCCACACAAAAACTACTAGAGCTGATTGAAGAATTCAGCAAGGTAGCAGGTTACAAAATTAACGTTCAAAAATCAGTTGCATTTCTTTACACTAACGATGAATCAACAGAAAAAGAAAGTAAAGAAACAATCCCCTTTAAAATAGCACCCAAAGTAATAAAATATCTTAGAATAAATCTAACCAAGGAGGTGAAAGAATTATACACAGAAAACTATAAACCATTGATGAAGGAAATTAAAGAAGACTTTAAAAAATGGAAAGATATTCCATGCTCTTGGATTGGAAGAACCAATACTGTTAAAATGGTCACACTGCCCAAGGCAATCCATAGATTTAATGCAATCCCTATCAAATTACCCAGGACATATTTCACAGAACTAGAACAAGTCATAATAAAATTTATATGGAACCATCAAAGACCTAGAATTGCCAAAGCATTACTGAAGAGAAAGAAAGAGGCTGGAGGAATAACTCTCCCAGACTTCAGACAACACTATAGAGCTACAGTCATCAAGACAGCATGGTACTGGTACAAAAACAGACATATAGACCAATGGAACAGAATAGAGAGCCCAGAAATGAACCCACAAACTTTTGGTCAACTAATCTTCGACAAAGGAGGCAAGAATATACATTGGAATAAAGACAGTCTCTTCAGCAAATGATGTTGGGAAACCTGGACAGCAGCATGTAAAACAGTGAAGCTAGAACACTCCCTTACACCATATACAAAAATCAACTCAAAATGGATCAAAGACTTAAACATAAGATACAATAAACATCCTAGAGGAAAATATAGGCAAAACATTATCTGACATACATCTCAAAAATTTTCTCCTAGAAGAAATAAAAGCAAGAATAAACAAATGGGACCTAATAAAACTCATTAGCTTCTGCACAGCAAAGGAAACCATAAGTAAAAGAAGAAGACAACCCTCGGAATGGGAGAAAATTTTTGCAAATGAAACCGTAAAAGGCTTATCTCCAGAATATATAAGCAGCTCATACAACTTAATAAGAAAAAAATAAACAACCCAATTCAAAAATGGGCAGAAGACCTAAACAAGCAATTCTCCAAGGAAGAAATACAAATGATCAATAGGCACATGAAAAAATGCTCAATATCACTAATTATCAGAGAAATGCAAATCAAAACTACACTGAGGTTATCACCTCACACCAGTCAGAATGGCCGGCATTCAAAAATCCACAAATGACAAATACTGGAGAGGCTGTGGAGAAAAGGGTACCCTCCTAAACTGCTGGTGGGAATGCAGTTTGGTGCAGCCACTGTGGAAAACAGTATGGAGATTCCTCAAAAGACTAGGAATAGACTTAACCGTATGACCCAGGAATCCCACTCCTGGGCATATATCCATAAGGGACCCTACTTCAGGATGACACCTGCACCCCAATGTTCATAGCAGCATTATTTACAATAGACAAGACATGGAAACAGCCTAAATGTCCATCAACAGGTGACTGGATAAAGAAGATGTGGTACATTTATACAATGGAATACTATTCAGCCATAAAAACCTACAACATAACGCCATTTGCAGCAACATGGATGCTCCTGGAGAATGGCATTCTAAGTGAAGTAAGCCAGAAAGAGAAAGAAAAATACCATATGAGATCGCTCATATGTGGAATCTAAAAAACAAACAAACAAACAAACAAACAAAGCATAAATACAAAACAGAAATAGACTCACAGACATAGAATATAAACTTGTGGTTGCCAAGGGGCGGGGGTGGGAAGGGATAGACTGGGATTTCAAAATTGTAGAATAGATAAACAAGATTATACTATATAGCACATGGAAATATATACAAGATCTTATGGTAGCTCACAGAGAATAAATATATGACAATAAATATATACATGTTCATGTATAACTGAAAAACTGTGCTCTACATTGGAATTTGACACAACATTGTAAAACGATTATAAATCAATAAAAAAAAGTTAAAAAAAAAAAAGAGAAAACTTTGCAAAAGAACATATATGGGGATGGGGGTGGGTTGCCTTTCCAGGAAAAAAAAAAAAAAGACCAAGTAAGATAAGAACAAAAGGTAAGCTGACAGAGGAGGGGAAAAAAAGGAGCAGGAAAAATCGCAGAACTACAGAAATCACTGTACCAGAGACAGACTGGCATCAAATATAAAATTATTGTCATAATTAAATCATATTTCATATGTTTATTATCTCTTCCCCATTTTTCTAAATTGACCCCCTACCTAATAAACTACACAATCAAAACAAAATCCAGACCACAGAATACCCCCTGACGGAACTGGACCTCGAATGAAGTGAACTTAAGCTTTCCCAAAACTGTACAACAGAAATGTTCAAACGATTTCTATTTGCTCCACTACTGGCCTATGAGCCCAACAAACCCCACTTCACTTAGACTGGCTCTTTTTCTGACTAGGAAACCTGTCACACGGTTCAGCGTTTTCCCAGTCATATTTCTCAGTCTCCCAACTAGATTCTGTAACCTCTCCCATAGGCACCCAAAGGTGGTCTGGCAATCAACTGATACTTCCTAGGTCCGCAGTCATTTACCAAACTGAGTATTCTCAGTAAGGCTATGCTTGGCAACCCTAAGAAAAATTTCACAGGCCATACCTCTACACACACTTATCTCCCTTTCTCAAATGCCTTTTTTCTCTTTCTTCAGCCCTTCACTAACAAACT
Organism: Camelus dromedarius; assembly: GCF_036321535.1. NCBI lineage: Eukaryota > Metazoa > Chordata > Mammalia > Artiodactyla > Camelidae > Camelus > Camelus dromedarius. The sequence continues at coordinate 57,187,270 of NC_087451.1, forward strand.
TTATCTTCTGCCTCTGCTATTAGAACATAACCTCCAAAACGGCAGGGATTTTTTCAGTTTTCATCCATTGCTGTTTCTTCTCCAGCGACCAGAATAATGCCTGGGACTCCCCATTGTGGAAGAAAATCCAAGTATATGATAAAAAAGAACAAAAAAGGGAGCAGAAAAATTACAATCAATCACGCAGGGATTTCATTGCCAGGAATGAAATCTGGCACTAAGGCGGCTCACAAATATTTGTTGAACACAGTCGTTCTCAAAAGCTAGCCAGTCAACTACTTTGAGAGGCTATTAAAACACAGACTCCCAGGCCCATGCCCACGAATTCTCATTCCACAAACCAAGTGGAACCCCTGAATCACAGCAATGTATTGAGGCAGGCAACAGAACGGCCAAAAGGGAAAAAACACTGAGCCTAGGGAGAAGACTGTGAGGCTGAGCCACGAAAAGATGCTCACAACTACATTTCGGTAAATAAATGTATTGAGCGCCTGCTGCATACGAGGCTTAGCCGCTCCCTCGGGGGCGGAGAAAGGCGCGGCTTCCGCCCTCCGGAGACTTTTGATCTGGCACCCCTCGATGCCCGCGTTCCCGGCTCCCTCCCACCTGATTGCTCCCCGGCTCCGCAGGTCGCCCAGGCTCCGCCCCCGAAGGCTCACCGCTCACCGGGCGCCCAGGACGCGCGCCGCGGCCTCCCTCACCTGTGGGCCCTGCAGACGCTGCAGCAGCGCGTCCTCGTCTTCCTCAAGACCAGCTCCTCCAGGCACCGCTCCACGGCCGGTTTGTCCTTCTCTAGCGTCAGGCGGTTCCGCTGCCAGAGCCGTCTCTCCTCCGCCGCGACTGCCACCCCAAGGGCCGCTACCCGCGGCAGTGCCGGCGGTTTCCGCTGGGATGAAAGAGCAGGCTTTCGGGCGGCCCTGCCGGCCCCACTCCTGCTCTTGGGTCCAGTCTCATTCCGCTCCTCCGTTTCAGCGGCATCCTCAGGTTGGAGAAGGAACGCAGGCGCTCACGTGGAACCTCACTGCGCCTGCGCCGGGGCCCTGGCTTTCCGCCGTGGACGAAGCCGCGGGGTCGGAAGAGAGCGGAAGGAGCCTGCGCAGTCCTTGAGCACGTGACCAGCACTCGCTTCCCTGCGTAACGCCCACTCCCCTCATGAGCCCCTCCCCGTGTGGGAGTTCCTCCGGCAGGACCAATCTTCCAGGTGGAGGGGGAAGCGGCGTGACTGGAGTGGAAAATTTTTCCTAGCACAACTTCGCAGCTGTAACTGATTGAACGGAGCACGTTAAAGCCAGGGTATAAACTGAGACGACAGGATGAAACTTCTACTCTTCTTCCTGACCCCTTAACCACTCGACTTACACGAGCCCCAGTTGCTTTCTCCACCCCTTCGTCTTGGTACGGCCCTTGGAGTACGGAGCCTGCAGAGGGTCCCACGCTGGAAGACAGATAGGAGGGTAAGTAGGGAAGTGGGCCAATCGGGGCGCGGGTCACGGCGCAGGCGCGTTGGGGAGGGAGGGCTATGCTAATGTTGTTGATATCCTGGGGCCACCCGAGTTAAAGGGGGGAAATCCGGGGGCTGCTGCAGCCGCCACCGGTCTGGGCCCATCTGGGGCCCCCGTGTAATCGCCGTAGTCCCAGGGAGAGGCGCCTGCCCCCAGCTCGGGGAGGGGGCGCCGCGAGCCCGGGGAGCACGGACAACCCCTACCCATGAGGCCCTGATGGAAAACACAAAGGATCTGGTGAGAGCCGAGCGCGGCAGCTGCTTTGTGTGCCAGGTGGGGGGGTGGCGCCTGCAGCTCCCCGACCCCAGGAACCCTTGCAGCTCCCTGACCCTGCTCCCGGGCCTGCTTCTCCATCCCACGCCCCCTCAACCTCCGGACCCCCCTCCCCCTGGCGGCCGTTAAACGATTGGGGGTTCCCCTCCCCCCACCCCCTCACTCCTCGACTCACCGGGGTTCTCTTTATCCCTCCGACTTCTGAAGGAAAAATTTTAGAAGAAAGTTTTTCTCTTCGTCCCGCCCCCCCTCCCCCTTCAGCTCTGGCTGGGGGGAAAGGCTGGATTTTTCGGCCGCCCAGGGTGGGGGAATGGAGTCCTCACTTCTCCCAAGGGGGCAGAGTTTTGGTGCTTTGCAGAGGAAGGCGCCTATCCGCTGTGGGGCGACTGCCGCGAGGCGTTTCGCACGTGGAGGTGGAAAAATGGAAAGGGGGCGGGGTGGGCACGTGTGGGAGGGAGAGGTGGGAGTGGTGTTTGGGAGGCAGCAGTCAGGGCCGCCTATTTAAAAGGATTTTAAGTCGGTGGGCTTTATGACCGTTGAGTTCTCTTTTGTGAAATAAGAATCCTGACATTTCAGAGTCGGAAGAGACATTAGAGGTCACCCAAAGCGGCCGTCCCCTCTGCAGCCTCTCTGACAAGTGGTAGGTAGCCTGGGCTTTGCCTAAACCCCTGCAAATACAGAGCGCTCACTGCTGCCCAAGGAAGCCCTTTCCGTTCAGCTGTTATGACTGTTGTTTGCCTACCCTTACTGGACTCTCGTCTCATTCATGTCCTTGTTAAGATGATTCCCTTTTTACTTCTCAAATTTTCTCTCACATCCTCCTCACCCACCCACCGCTTATTGGCCTATATTTTGTGTGCCAGGAAAGAACAGCAGGGAAGTGGAGGAAGGAGATTTTAAGAGATAGTGAGGGCCAGCTGAAAACTTTGCTGGGTCTCTTCGAATGTGCTGGCTTCTGTGTCTGAGGATGGTTGATATTTTTCTACAGGAAGCTTGGGAATTAAGGTCTGGGGAGTTCATGGCTGTCTTCTCCCACTAGTGCATCTTTTTGAAGTTAGAAATTTCAGTATTATCTCTGTAGTACTCCTGTCTCAAAGCACATTTCTTGTTTTCCTGAATCAGTCTCCCTAAGAATGCCTCAAATTGTGTCCTGGAGATTGTATTGAAGCTGTTAGAAGCACCTCCTGGTAGAGGGACGATCAGAAGAACTGCACTACCACCCCCACCCCCTTTTGACGTCTGTTTTTCTGTCTAGCTGGGCTTCCTTCTCAGTGCCCCTTCTTTGCAATGTTTTCATTTCTTTTTCTTTTTTTTCCAACTTTTTTGTGAAAGTTGAAATTTTTGCAACACTTTATATTTATTTAGAGTTTGCAGTATTTTTCATGATCCTTACATTACTGTGCACCTATAGTTATCACTCGGTAGTGGGGACAATTCAGTCTTTTTGTTACTTAGTGTTTTTCCAACGTTCTTCATTTGGTGAGCTATGGCGCTTCCAAAAGTAATTTTATTGGCATAGGAATCTTGGGGGCACATATTTTCCTCTTCCTAATATGGTGAAGTGGGAGTTAAGACAACAGATAAAATGTGTAAGTGATGAATCTGGTATAAAAGCCAGAGAACAAATTTTATTTTAAACTCTCAGCCCCCTATTTAAAATGTTAGAGCACAGACTTTTTTTTTTCTTTCCCTGTTTTACGACTTTTGCTCTGCTCTGATGTGCTTACACTGTGCTTTTTTTTTTTTTTTCGTTTGTTTACCTCAACACCAATGAGTGTTTAGAAAGAAAATAGCTTTTTTTTTGCACCACCTCCTTCTCTGAATAACAAGTAGCTTCTATTTATATAGAACCCCATACTCCAGGCTTATGGGTGCCTTGCAAATTATAGCAAAAACTGTCTTGAATAAGTATCTGTTTATAAGTATCTTATGTTGGGCCATGTTTTTTAACTCCTCCAATTTTTAATTTTACACAAACTTTGACATACGATATTTTCTGTAAATCTAGTCACTAAAGTTAACCATGAGAATGAATACTAGGTACTGGTAAAAGTTAATAGAGCTGTGTAATTGTCTGGACAGTTTTAATTAATGTGGAGTTCCAAATCCCTGCTCCCTTTAAACATAAACTGTCATGACTTAAGTTGACTGACTTTGGAGACATTTGCATTCTAAACATACTAGACAGGAATGACTGGTTTTATTTTTAAGGAAGACACTATTATATACTTTTATGGCCTGTTATATGTTGACCTGAATAGTGTCTAAACCTTAGATGTTCAGATGCTTTGAATCCTCAGTTACATTGGAAATTAAAATAAAATAATTTAAATTGTTTTAAACATAACATAGTAGTCAAAGGAAGGTAAAACTATAGCTTAGAAGTGAAAACAACATATTAATGTCATAAATACTAAACCACTAGGTTACTAAAAGCCAAGAGTGCTCAGTGCTTTGAGTGACCACATCCTAAATTAGACAAGTCACTCTTTTGGTTGCTCCTTGTTTCTCGATTTTTATCTTTAAAATGTTTGGTAAATAAGATTTAACTTTTTCACATTTAAAATGTTAAGGTAAGCCATTTAAAAATACCATTAGTTTCAGTGTTTCAAATCCAAAAGAAAGATAAAAACATCAAGATAAAAGACGAGAGGAGACTTAATAATTACTTAAAACAAGCTAAGATATGCTTCCTAACACTAGGGGATTCTTGACCATCAAAGGCTACTTTTAACTTTATACAAGAACTGCAGGTTGTCTTGGATTTAATCATGATTTCTAAATAAATCTTTTTTTTAGGATTTTTTTCCCCACAAATTTATAATTTCTTGCTTTGCTGCAACCCATAAGATAGGGTGGAAAGAAAATAATTCCCAATTGAATTTTTAAAAAATTTTTTAGAGGGGAGGTAAGTAGATTTTACTATCTTTAAAAATTTTTTTCTCCTTGCCCTCCCATTAAATTTGGCGTGGGATGAAGTGATATAGTAAAGGGCACTGGCAGACTAGGTTAGCATTTCAATTCTGCCACTAACTAGCTTCACAACACATGTTCAGCAAGATCCTGTGCCTCAGTTTTCTCATCCTTCGAGTTGAAGGGCTGATATAGAATCACCATTGTCCAATAGAACTTTTTGTCGTGCTGGAAATGTCCTATATCTGTGCGATCTATGTGGTGGCCACTAGCCACACGTGACTGTTGAGGGCCCAAAATGTAGCTAGTGACTGAGGCACCCAGTTTTTAATTTGATTTATTCAGTTTTGATTTAAATAACCACAATGTCTGCCACGTTGGACATGCAGATACAGAACAGTGTTTTCCAAGCTTAGCTAATCTCTTGAATCACCTCTTGGGACTCTTGTAAAAGTACAAAACATCTGTCAGAGGTTATCATTCAGTAGGTCTGCAGTGGAACCTAGGAATGCAGGCCTTAGAAATGTTTTTATTAGGTTGGTTAGAGAAACACTGCATTAGATTTCTGAGCTCCCATCTAGTTCTCACTTTAGTATTGGTAACTTAAAATGTAATGTAGTAGAAATGAGCTCTGGACAAAGTTGGCAGACTGGCCATCCTCTAGCTCTGGCACCTCCTGACCATGAACTTAGGCAAGTTTGCCTAATTTCTTCAACTTTCATTTTCCTCATCTAAAATAAGGACCAAACATCAGCCCTGCCTTCTTCCCAAGGTTTCTGTAAACCTCCAGTCAGATGTGATGACCACTGTATAAGAAGATGTGAGCTGCTATAAATAACTAAAATGTTGAGATATCTTTCCAAGGTCTCCTTTTCCCCCTTTTCAGTGCATTATCTAATTCCTACTTATATTATAGAACTAGCTGTAGATAATACTCATTAATTAACTTTGTGATTTCTTGTTCTCCCAACTATTTGGCCATAGTTTGTAGTCTGGTTTTAGGACATGCGTATTAAACGTAATATTTTTTAAAATTTCTGGTACTTAGCATAATACTTGCATATATTGCTCAGTAAATATTGGGTAGTACCATTTATTACTTTACTTGTAGACTTCAAAACTTTAATTAGCTAGTTTCAGATTATTTTATACACCAGAAAAATAACCCCCTTGCATACATGTGTGTTCAACTGTATTTTAATTGTTCCAATATCAATACCCTATAGTTATTATTATTCAGTGATTGTATATCTTTTGAGCAGCCAGCTTCAAATGTATTTTTTAAAGATAAACAACAAGAGAATATCATCACTTTACATCAATATTTTCAGGTTTATCAAGTCAACATGATGCTAAAAACCTATTTAACTTATTTTTTGACATTAACATTAATAAATGATTTTGCTTGTTTGCTCACATTACATTTATACTACAGTCCCAGCCACAGTATAAATTCTGTTATTTGGAGTAGAATTAATAGCTAATAGTGATGTTTAATGTAGCCCCTCTAGGCTACTACATTTCAGACTTAATTTTGACATGGTCATCTTATTTTTAATTAGCTTTTCAGGTTCATACTTAAGGGTCATAGCTTTCTTCTCTGAAGGATTGAAAGCCCATTCATGTGAATTATTTTATTTTGTTATAAATCCTTCCTGTGTGGTAAGTGGTGTTTTCCTTATTTGGAGAGAGGGAAACTGAGTCCTAAGTAACTGTTGCATCCAAAATCCTAAATAATAGAACTAGACCTTGATCCCAAAGAAATGGAAATTTGTATTTTTATATATATCAAAGCATAGCTTCCTTTTGCTCACTATTGCTTTAAATTATAGAATATTATTATGTAAAATACTGTCCTCTCCTATCCATCCCTGGGTACTTCTCAGTTTCTCTAATTCGGATATTCAAGATGTTACTGCTTTCAGTTTGATTACATCATTGACATGGATTTATTCTTTCTTTCACATTGAACTTGTAAGAAACAAAAACCCAATAATCTCAAATCCTTACCATTTATTTTTCTCCCAATAGTAAGCTTAGAAAGCATAAAGACACTTCTGTTGAATCCAGTGACTTGTATGCCAATAGTGAAGTGAGGACTTTGAAAATTATGTGGGCCACTGTACCCTCTTGGTACAGATAATGGAGAGCTGGTTAACTTTTGATTAGTCTGTTCATATTGAAATTATACTATTATTATTTGCATGCTTGCATTTGGAATCACTAATGTTTTCTGTAATGTTTCTCCTAGAGAAATTTATGCTTTTATTGGAACCTTTGGGTGATTATACAAGTAAATTAATGGTTATACCTTTTCAATTCCTTTATGAATTTCACAAGAAGGAAGGTTCATCAGGGTGACAGTCACAGTAGGAAAATGAAATTCTACTGTGATTTATGACTCCTTCCTACATTTTGTCACCATAAAAACCTTTTTTGTTTTATTTTTCATTATAGAAGTGTTAACATATTTGCTTTAAAAAAAATGAAAAATATGGAACGGTTAAAATGATCCTTCCATCCCATTCTCACCATTAATGGTTTAGCTATTTATTCTTAATAGGATCTTTCTAAATATATATATTAACAGACATAGATATATCAATCTGTGCATATACCAGCATATATTGTTTCTTTTAATAAAAAATGAATCATACTGTTCATATTTAGCAATTTACTTTTTTCACCTATTTTACCTATTGCTAATCATTCCCCTACTTATGGCTAGATTGCTTTCAGTTTTTCACTTGCTACAAAAAGTATCCTTCCACATAGATAGATTCTTGTGTCCCATGAGTGTATCTGAAGCACGAATTCCTAAAAATGAGATTGCCTGTTGGAAGCATAGTTACTTTTTTTAATTTTCGTTAAGTAATAGAAATTGCTTTCCAAAAAGATGGCATACATTTGCCTCCCTACCAACTGTATATGAATGCTGTTTCTCCCACATATAAATATGCCAGTGCGCGATATCATCAATCTCTTAATTTTTACCAGTTTAATGAATTTTTAGAGATAATTTATACTTTATAAAAATTCACTTTATGTGTACAAAAGTAATATGTTCTCTTGATAGTACCATGTAACAATAATAAAAATACCTGAAAAGGGGATCCCTTACAGCAATCTTTTTTTCTCTTCCCACTATAGCTTTCATGAAGACAGCTATTTTTAATTCTTTCATCTTTTTTAACTACCTCCATAATTCTAAATATTAGGCTCATGTTACTTCATGAATGAATTTTAGACAGTATCTTTTGACTTCCTCTGTAGTGGATGAGGAGTCACCATACATGCCCTAGTATTAGGTAAGGTTTCCCCATCTACAATCGTCCTATCACCTATATTCAAGGCCTTCAGGAGTCACTTAACATGATATTTCAGTTTTACTTTGAGAAAGTGGTCAAAAAGGCACACTACCTGAAAGTTTTATTTGATCTTTGACTTCTGTACTTAAAGAAATTAGCTGATAAAACCGTAATTAAGTAAAAAGAGAAAGGAGGTTAAAATTGAAGATAGATTTAAGATAATTTCCTTGACTCATATTGCTAGTGTTCGTTTTAGCTATATGACCTTGGGCAAATTACTTAGCCTGTTTGAACCTGTACTTCCTCATCTGTAAAATGGGAATAACAACAGTGTAAGGATTAAATGTATTACTACATATTAAGTGCTTAGAGTGTCCTTGACACATACAACATATCCTGTAAGTTGTATTATTTAGATTAGTTGTAGTCCTAATTATAACAGGCTTTTTATAAATAGTTAGCAAAAATAGTTCTTAAGGCTATCATGAAATTTATAAATAAAACTCGTGTAGGGTAAAATGTGTTTCTAAACCAAATTAGATGAAAATAAAGAAGACTTAGTCTGTAAAATTGTCAGGTGAATCTAATGTATGACAGATGAAGTGTTTCAGAAAATGGAAAAAACAGTATTTCTAAAATAATATATTCTAATATACTACTTAAATGTGTATGTGTAGACTTCCAAATCTGGAGAACAGTGGCAGAAGCCTGATGCAATTTTCCCACTCACCTACTGATGAACCAAAAAAACCCAACAAAAAGCACATAGAAATCACACACCACCCCTGCCTTCAGCATTAAGAAACAGATTACCACAACCTTCAGATTACCTGTAAGTAGAGAAATCAGATTCTGCCCATTCCTGTGGATATGAAGAGTAGGAAAGGGTAGGCTTAACAAATTCATTAAAAGAATTTAGGGGGATGGAAGGCTTAGGTGAAGCAGAAAATACCACTTCCCAAAGAGAAAAATCCAACATTTTAAGTTCCAAAATAATGAATATGGCTTGAAATATGATAGATCACAGCTCTAGCCCCAGAGAAGTGCTTGAAAGTAAGCAATACCAGAATTGGTACCCTGAAATTATAAGTAGTACTTCATAGGGAAGGAGTGAAGACATGGAGACTTGGAGTCATGGCCGTAAAGAGAATGAAGGAAAAGGAAAAAATAATCTTTCACAAAAAGAGGAACTTAAGACAATTCTTGAACTAGGAACTCTGACCATAAAATGAGTAGAAATAGAAGAGATTGGACCACATCCATACAGAAATTCTATAAGAAAAAAACAAATAATATGAATCAAAGCATATCAGCTGATGAAAATCTGTCCGCCCCCACCCCCCCTGGATAAAGAAAAATATGAGGCAGAAGAAAGTTAACATATTAATACTCAAAATGAAATAAAGCATCCTCAAGCCAGTATTTGGATGGAAATAATGATTTAAAAAAAATGTCATTCAGAAATATAAAACAACAGAAAGGGACAAAAGACAGGAAGAAATAAAGTCAGATTAAACTGAGAAAAGAGAAGAAAAAAGTCATACCAGAAATAAAGTCTAAGTTACAAGTTTCCCAACAAACAACAGAATCAAATGCAAGTATAATAAAAGACATAGAAGGAAAACAAGAGAATGAAATTTATTCTTTTAAATTGACTTTAAATGAAAGATGAGTCTAAAAAGTCTTAAGTGTAATTGATGTCTCTCAAGAAGGAAAAGAATAAATCTGTAATATTTAAAACCGTAATCTAAGAAAACTTTCTGGAATAAAAGATCTGACTCTTGAATTTCAAATACATCAAAAGTTCATACCAGAAGATAAACTCCAGTATATATTTTAGTAAAGCTATTTAGCTTTAAAGATACAGAAAAATTCTCTGGGCCTCCAAGCAAAATGATGAAGTGACGTACAAGGACCAGATAATTAGAATGGTATTGGATTTCTCAAAAGCAACGTACAAAGCAAGACGATAGTGGAGCAGCATAAGGAAAGAAAATGCTAACCTAAGATTTTATACCCAGTCACCTATCCTTCAAGACTATAAAATAACAGTTTTGGACATGCCAAGAACTCAGAGAATACTGTACTCACTAGGCCCTTCCTGGGAAAATTATTGAAGGATGACCTCATCTAAGAGATGTTTGTGAAATTTTCTGCAAAAAGTAACAATATTTTACTTATATATCTTTTTAAACTAAGATTAAAACCAAGAGTAGGAACATAAGGTAAAAGAATAGTGCATAAATGATAAGGTTGTGACAAAGGAGAGAGATTGCAGCTAAAAAATACGGGCGGGTAAAGGGAAAAGAGAAAAATTAGAATAAAAGTGATGACTTTAGTTTGGCCATTACAAGAGACTCAGAGAATACTATCTGAAACTGAAAGAAACGTTGGGTAAGAAAAAAGAAACCTGGAGTGGTAAAAGATACTAATTCAAGGATAAGCATTAGAAAAAAGGATACAAACTCTTCGAAATACTGAAGGAATTTTTTAAAGACCAAGCAAAGAAAACCATCATGAAGGAAAAAAATACAATAAATATTGTATAATGCACTCATAAATTAGAAGAAAATAATATGACAATTGAAAACAAAATACCGGTCATATCAAGGAGGATTCTCTCACCAATTAAAAATATTTTCAGATAGGCTTAAAAATCACAACCCAACTTTATAACATACAAAAAGCCCTTGGTATAAAATACCTAAACAACATAATAAAGCAGATCTTCAGGTATATCCATCACTACATTCTAATAGAGAATATGCTTTCTTTCAAACAGAATATTCACAAAAGTTATTGATAATTAGGAAAACATCATTTTAGATCCCATTCAAGAAAACAAAAGCAAAACCAAAAAGCAAAAGGGCACTACCTTGATATTTAGAAACCTTCTGTTGTATGTTAGAAAGCCCTGTACAAGCATATTGATAGCAGTTTTATTCATAGTAGTCAAATCTGGGTTGAGAATGGTTAGACTAATACATTGATAAAGTGCAGTATTACTTAGCAGTAAGAAGCAATGAACCATTATACATGCAGTAACATAAGATAAATCTCAAAAATACTATGCTGCGTGAAATAGATACAAAAATGTATGGTTTTATTCCATTTCTATAAAATCCTAGCTATATGCAAAATTAACTAGTACTAAAATGGGGGTGGGGAGGGAAAAACTGACTGGGAAAGGACGTGAGGGAGCTTTCTAGAGTGACAGAAAAGTTCTGTATCTTGATGTGCATTCAGAATTATGCTTCAATTTAAAAAAATAAACAACTCTTGGGTAAAAGGGAAATGCAAACAAATTACAGTTTCTAAAAAATAATAATAATGAAAATACTGCATACACATCATAATCTGGAAAACATTTAAAGCATTAGCTGAGGAAAATTCATACTCCTGGATACCTATATTTTCAGTTGTAAAAGAAAAATAACAAATTTTATGTAAGATCTTTGGCTTTATCAGTGATTGATAAATTGGGCAGCATCCAATCTAGCAGAGAAGAGCTCTGAAGAGCTACATAAGATGAGACATTTTTATAGACCAAAGTGAGCAGGAGGAACAAAAGAATTGTACTGGGCATTTGCTGATTTGTTACAGTGGAGTAACTTGTGTTGATAGATTGACCTAGGCCTGTCCTTTCTGGGAGAGCTGAGTGTAGAAACCTAGCTACTAAATTTTGATTTGCTGACATGGGACTTAGCATGAGCAACTCCATCTTGGGCCTTATCAGGTTACTTTAACATAGTAAAAATGAAAGAATGAAAACAAATAGTCTCCAACTCAGAAATGAACAACAAAGTAAGCAAAAAGAAAACACAAAAAAGAAAATAATAGATAAAAGTAGAAATTAATGAGTTGAAGAACAGAAAAACTACGTATCAAATTGCAAGTCAATTCTAGATTTTGGGGCGGGGGGATTCACAGAATGCATAAACCACTAGCTAGTTTAATCAAGGGGGAAAGGAGAAAGCACAAATTCGCAAAATAAGAAATGACAAGGGAAGTGATTAGAAGAAACTGAGGAAATCATACACAACTATTTTGCACACCTCTATGCAAGTAAATTTGAAAACCTAGATGAAATGGATTATTTCTTAGGAAAATACAGTTTAAGAAAATTGGCCTCGCTAGGGATTAAAAAAAAAAAACAAACTATTTCCGTTGAAGAAATAGAGAAATTTATCAAGAAATAGAGAAATTTATCAAGGAGCTATCCCACAAAACATGAGGCCCAAATGATTTCACAAGGAAGTTCTACAAAACCTTTAGAGACCACATAGTTGCAATGCTACATGAATCATTTCACACCATAGAAAATGAAAGAAAGGGGGGAGGGCATATAGCTTAGCGGTAGAGTACATGCTTAGCATGCACAAGGTCCTGGGCTCAATCCCCAGTACTTCCTCTAAAAATAAATAAGTAAACCTAATTACCCCCACCCCCCACCCCCCCAAAATAAAAAAAGTAGAGAGAATGAAAGAGAACTTCCTAATTATTTTATAAAGCAAGAGTTACAGTGATTTCTAAACCTGATAAAGATAGCACAAAAAATAGAAATTAGATATTTATGAATGTCAATGTAAAACCCTAAATATTGTGCAGTCTAATACCATATTAAAATGCATTGTGATGAAGTGAGCTTTATAGTAGAAATACAAAGATGATTCAGTATTTGGAATTCTGCTGATATAATTTACCATATTAATAGCTCTAAGGAGAAAAATCATATTCTCTTTCTAGATGCTGGGAAAGTCTGTGACAAAATATACCACCTGTTCCTAATAAAAGCTTTTGAGAAAACAGGAATGGATAAATCCTTCCTTAACATGATTTTTGTAAATATGTGCAGACACCTTAATTCTAAAGCCAGCGTCTTACTTAATAGGGAAACACTAAGATTAAGAAATGAAGTAAGGGTGTCTGTTGTCTCCACCATTTAACATTGTGCTGGAAATATGAACCAACACAGTTAGGGGAAAAAAACATTTATAGGCATAATGGAAAAAAGATGAAAAGTTTCTTTGCAAGTAACATGATAGTTTGCCTGGAATGCCCTAGAAATTCAATGATACAACTTTCAAAATAATTTAGCAAGATTGCAGTATTTAAAATAATCTTAATGTATTCAGTAACCAAGTAGACAATATAACAAAAGGGGAAATTACATTTACATTAGCAACAAAAAGTAGATAAAATACTTAAGTTCATAAGGATTTGCTTTGAACAAGAAATATTTAGGGGGGAAGGTATAGCTCAGTGGTAGAGTGTGTGCTTAGTATGCACGAGGTCCTTGGTTCAATCCCCAGTACCCCCATTAAAAAAATATATATATATATATATATATACACACACATCCACACCTAATTACCTCCCCACAAAAATTGTTTTTAAATTTTTTAAATTGCATGGCAAAAAACTCCATAATCAAGATCAAAATTTGCCATATGTAACAGACAATGGTAAATTCAGGATAGGTTCTTAAATACAGAGAATTTTGAAAAAAATTTAAAGATTAAAAACACTAAAGAAAAAAGAGCAGAAGATAAGAACAGACAATTTCACACACACAAGAAGGTACAAAAATGGTTCAGTGTAGGACTATACTGATTTTTAATACCAGTCCCCACTAAAAAGGATGAGAGTTCCTTGGAGGAATGGTTGATTTCAGGGATGAAGCAGCAGAGGTATAAAATGATCCTGGAATTTCTTGATATCCCAGAAAATAAGGCATTACTCTAAAGTTGACCATGTCAGAATGATGTAGGAGCCAGTTCAAGGGGGTGCTAGTTGCCAAATCTGAGATTATTTGAGCCCTCAAATAATTAAGGACGGTAATGAGTTATACACCATTAGAGGGGTGGAATAGGAGTTAGCGAATTCATACTGATGATGAGTAGGTAGATAGATACACAAGTGGAATGACGGGGGAGTTCCCTGCTGACTGGTAAATGAGTACTAGAATTAGAAATCATTTGGCAGCCATCACAGTAATGTTTGGTTTGGCAGAAGTTACTTGATCCCTAATTTAGGGATGAAGTGGGTGGGATTTCAGTGAGAAACAGAACATTTGTATTTTTTAAGTGTCCCCAAGTTTGCTTATTAGTTGCAAGGAGAAATATGGTAAGTATACAGTGCAAAAACTGGGCAACACCTTGGCAGAGTGATCAAAGTGAACATCACTAGTGAGGGGCAGATACGCATCTTGTGCCTCTGGATGTAATACTCTGAGAGGGATACGTCACTTAGGTAGTATTATGGGGATATATAACCTGAACGTGAGGAAACTTCAGATGAACCCCATGTGAGAAGCATTCTTTTAGAAAAAGAGGAGGAGGCTGCATTCTCCAAAATTAATCTCCCAGATTAAAGGAAACAAATACAACATGATCCTGATCTGGAGGGAAGAAATGCTATAAAGGACATTATTGGGTCCATTGGACTATGGATGGTAAATTAAGGCAAAATATTGTTAAATTCTGAAACTGATAACTATGCTATAGTTAAAAGAGAATGTTTATATTCTTAGGAAATGCACATTGAAATAGTTAGGGATAATGACACATTGTATGCAACTCTCAAATGGTTCAGAAAAAAATTATATATTTCAAAAGAAAAGTAAAACAAATGGGGCAAATTTTTAGTTATTGGTGAATCTGAGTAGAGTATACAAAATTTCACTATACTATTTTTCCAACTTTTCTGAAAGTTTGAAGTTATTTCCAAGTAGGATGTTTTAAAAAAGAAAGACTATGCTAACATACCATTTTCATCCAGCATATTGGCAAAAACAACAACAACAAAAAAAAACACTACTGCTGGCACAAATGCAAAATGGTAAAATTTCCATGGAGAGGAATTGGACAATACCTAACAAAATTACATAGATAGTCACCCTTCTACCCAGAAATTCTGCTTCTGAGAATATACCCTGAAAGTATACCTCAAGCAATTTATATGTGTGTGTGTGTGTACATTGCAGCAATATTTGTAATTACAGAACATTGAAAACTACTAAATGTCCAAATGAGAGATTGGTTAAATAAACATACACAGAATGGAGTACAGTGTAGCTCAAAAAGGAATGAGGAGATGTCTTTGCACTGAAATAAAGTGATTTCCAGGATATATTTGTAAATTAATGAAAGGAAAGGACAGAGGAATTTAGTTTGTGGCTTTTTGTGTAAGAAAGAAGAGGAAATAAAGAAGCATAAATACACCTATTTACCTTTTCATAACATACACAAGATGAGCCAGAGAGTAATAAAATTGGTCACCCAAGAGTTGATGAGGTAGGGAAGGAAATAGCATTGCTCCAGGTTATACCTTATGGTATAGTTCTTTATACTTGAAAGCAGGGTGAATTTTTTTGATAGTCCAAAAAGACCAAGTTAATTCAATAAGGATGTCAGAGGAGACTAAAACCAAAAGCAGACCAAACTGGATTTATTTCAAATGAGTAACATAACCACATTGAAGGAGGGAGAAATAACTAATCCAAGAAACTCTTAAACTCAGTACTCCTTCCCTCAGTTCGGGGAGAAAAGACTTCAAAGAAAATCTGAATTCAAAAGTTTACTTTTGTATCAAGTATGGATGTTGTGCTTCTGAAGCTAGTTAAATGTGTAAGAGGGTAGAGCAAATGAGTAAATGTTAATTTTGTTGGAAGCCAGGTTTTTCACTGGAAGAAGAGAGAGACATACAGATGTGGGAAGGTAAGGAAAAGCCCTGTGGGGATGGATTGGAATTGGAGGTGTAACTGTGAACTCATGATTTTCTAAAATATATTGTATATACATATGACACATGTCATATACATGTGTACATATATATTCCAACTCCATGCACTGAAGAGCTCCAGAAGCAATGAGATACCCAAGAAACAGCACATGGAGTACCTCAATCATTATTTGACATCCCCCAGAAAAGAAACCGAGGCTCTTTGATTAAATGGTTGATTCCAGGACTGAGATAGGAAAAAGTGTAAGCCTAGAGTGTCTTGATAGGCCAGAAAGTAAAGGATAACTCAAAAAATACTAGGGGCATGTCAGAATGACATAGGAGTTGGCTTGAATGGGCTCCCACTGGCCAAATCTGGCATAATTTGAGCCCCCAAATAATTAGGACAATAATGAATTATAAGCAATTGAAAAGTAGGAATCCGTAAGTTAATACCCATAAGAGAAAAAAGAAGGATCTTCCTTACAGAAGAATGCCAGCTGATGAATATGGAAGGAATTCTGGGGTTGGAAAATGATAGTAAAAGATTGGGTAAGAATCATCATTGGATGCTGAATCTGGAGTGAAGTTTTGAGGAGGAGAATATTTGCATGCTCTTGAAGTGTCTCCCTGTAGATTGCTTATTGAAAGAGGGAAAATAGACACCAATGGAGAACCAGACCAAAGCTAGACCAAGTCTTCAAACTTATCATCACCAGTAAGGGGCAGATGAGCATCATGTAATCTGGATGTGCTACCATGAGAAAGGTAGTGTCAGTGATGTAATATTGCAGTGTACAGTGAATCTAATGTTGAGAAAACTTCAAACACAAAAAGAGGAAATTTTTATCTTAGAGAAGGAAAAGAAGTCTGCATGAAAGAATTCCAAATAATTTGTGTAGATATTTCACCCTCAAGGAGGGGTACATAATTCCCCATTCCTTAAGTGTGGATTTCAAATAGTCGCTTTCTTCCAAAGAGTACAGTATGGAGAGGGGTGAAGAGTAATTTTTAAGTAGAGAATCCTGATGACTACTTCCTCAGGCAAGTGGTCAAGGTCACCATCAATAGGGATAAGTTATGTTGACAAGATGTATCCTTGGTGTATGATACACTACAGAGGGCATTTTACCTCTGATCTTCATCCCAAAAACATAACCCCAGTCTGATCTTGAGGAAGTTACGAGACACATCCCAACAGTAGGGACATTCAGCAAAAATACCTGACCAGTACTCCTCAAAACTGTCAAGGTCATCAAAAACCAGGAAAACCTGAGAAATTGTCACAGCCAAGAGGAGTTTACATTACACTAAATGTAATGTGGGATCTTGGAACAGGAAAAAAAAATTGGGTAAAAATGAAGGAAATCTAAATAAAGTACAGACTTAGTTAATGACAGTGTATCAATATTGGTTCATTAATTACAACAAGTGTACAATACCAGTGTAAGATAGGGGAAACATTTTGGGTATAGGAAAAGTACTGTATCTTCAAATTTTCTGTAAATCTGTTGGAACTTAATATAAATGCTATAAATAACTTGTAAATAAAAATTAAATATTTTACAGTAAAAAATAGCTATTTACTATTACCTTCCTTAAAGAGAATAGGGAGGACATAATCATATATAAAGAATAGTCACTTACATTTAATAAATTAAGCTTTATGAAAAGACGTGTAACTCGGACAATAAATGTAAATTGACATTTACTCTTTTATCTTCATCCTCCAAGCTTTTTATTCAAATTGATCAAAAAACTTGCTTCTGTTATTTTTAATGTCATTGAGAAATGAGGAATCACCATATCTTTATAGCTATCCACTTCATTAAAACATTAATGTTTGTATAATTATATGAATAGTGTTTACTGCTGCTCAGCCTAGTCATTGTACTGTGTTCCTTTTTTTAGTATAACTTTTTTCTTGGAGTTAATCATTTTTTTGCATTTAATCATTATTTAAAATATCTTTTCAAATCCTCCAACAAACTCTGTCAAACACAAAAATTCATTTTTATCCTAGAGCCCCATCAACCTCCATCCTTCATCCTCCTTCTCTCATATAGTCTGCTTGCTTTCCAGCCTCCAGCACACCTGTCATCCAAGGGGCATCCCTTTGTCATTGTCTTGGAAATTACCTTTACCTCTGTCCTGTGTTAGATCTTCTTTCTTCATTACTTTGATGTTATAATGAAGCACGTCTTCTAGTAATTTCTTGAGTAAAGTGAACATGGGAGCTAAGTTTTTTGAGAGTTGGCATTATCTGAAAATACCTTTATCCTACCATTATATTTGGTTGATAGATTGACAGGCTGTAGATTTTTTTTAAACAACTTTCTTGAAGTAAAACTGACATGAGATTAAAACTAGACATCTTTTTTTCTTTTTTATTGAAGTATAGTCAATTTACAATGTTGTGCCAGTTCCTGGTATACAAAATGTTTCAGTCATACATATACATGCATATATTCCTTTTTGTGTTCTCTTTTTCATTATAGGTTACTACAAGATATTGAATACAGTTCCTTGTGCTATACAGGAGAAACTTGTTTATCTACTATGTATATATATAATGTTTATTTGTAAATATATAAATACATATATATTTGTAGGTAGTATCTGCAAATCTCCCACTTTATTCCTTCCCACCCCCTCCCCCCCGGTAACTATAAGCTTGTTTTCTATGTCTGTGAGTCTAAAACTAGACACCTTTAAAGTAAACAATTTAATAAAGTTTTAACAAATGTATATAACACTCATGGAGCCATCACTATAATCAAGATACAGAACCCAGAAGTCTCCTCTGCTCTATAACCTTTTTCTCACCCCCAGCCCCCATCCCTTCCTGGGAAACTACCTGTCTGTTTTCTGTCACTATACATGAGTTTGCATTTCCTAAAATTTTATATAAATGAAATCATACAGCATGTACTCTTTTTTTTGTAAGGTTTTCTCTCATTATTATTGAGATTTATTCCTATTGTATCATAAATTCATTCTTTTTTATTGCCGAGTAGCAAAATGGAATCATTGTATGGGCAAACCATAGTTTGTTTATTCATTTATTTGTTGATGGGCATTTAGGTGTTACCAGTTTTGAGCTATTATGATCAATTATATGTCTTTGTATGGACTTATGCTTTCATTTTTCTTATATAAATATCTAGGATTGGAATGGATGGTAAGTGGTGTATGTATAGCATTTTAATAAACTACCTGTTTTCCAAAGTGCTTCTACCATTTTACATTCCCATCTGCAATTGAATGAGAGTTCCATTTGCTGCACAGACCAGAGAGGGTTTTTTGGTTTTAGGGGGTTTTTTTGGTCATTCTAATAGATGCATAAGAGCATTTTGTGATTTTAGTTTGTATTTTGCTAATGACCAGTGATGTTGAGCATCTTTTCATGCCCTTATTTGCCATCCATATACCTTATTTGTGAATTGTCTTTTTAGATCTTTGCCTGTTTTCCTTTTACCTGGGTTGTTTCCATTACTGAGTTTTAGTAGTTCTTTATATATTCTAGATACAAATCTTTTATCAGATACATGATTTGCAAATACTGTTTTCCAGTCTGTGGCTTGTCTTATTCTCTCAGTGGTGCCTTTCAAAGACCAGAAGTTTTCAATTTTGATAAAGTCCAGTTTGTCAGTTTTTTCCTTTAATGAATCATATTTTTGATACTTGTGTACCTAAACTAAGATTGTGAAAGTTTTCTCCAATATTTTTTCTGGATGTTTTATAGTTTTCGCTCTTACTTTTAGATCTATGATCCATTTTGAGTTAATTTTTGTTTATGATATAAGGTATAGATCAAAGTGGTTTTGTTTTTTGTTTTTTGCATATGGTTATCTACTTGTTCCAGCACATTTTGTTGAACGCTATATTTTCTCCACTGAATTGCATTTTCACCCTTATCCAAAAAATCAAGTGACCATATATGTATGGGTCTATTTCTGGGCTCTGTTTCTGTTGATCTATTTGTTTGTCTTTATGTCAAAATCCCACTGCCTAGATTAATGTAACTTCATCATACATCTTGAAGTCATGAAGCTTATGTCTTTGAACTTTCTTGTTCTCAAAATTTGTTTTGGCTATTCTAGGTCCTTATGGTTCCATATGAATTTTAGAATCAGCTTGTCAATTTTTATCCCAAAATCTGCTGTATTTTGACTAATTGTGTTGAATCTGTAAGTCAATTTGGGAAGAATTGGCATTTTAACAATATTGATTCTTCTGATTCATGAACACAGTACATCTTTCCATTTTTTTTTAGATCTTATACTCTTAGAACAACGTCTAATAGTTTTCAAGGTGTCAGTCTTGCACATCTTTGCCAGATTTATCCCCAATTATTTCATGTTTTTGATGCTATTATAAATGGTATTTTTATTTCAATTTGTTTTTTTATTGCTAGGAAATAGAAATACACCTTATTTTTCTGTATTGCTATTGTGTCAGGTGTTCTTGCCAAACTCACTTATTAGCCCAGGTAGCTTTTTGGATGTTTCATCAGATTTTCTGCAGTGATGCATTATATCTGGGAATAAAGATTTATTTAAATTTCTTTCTTTCCAATCTGGATTCTTTTCTGTTTCTTTTTTTTTTTTTTTCTTTTTGCATTGGCTAAATTTTCTAGTACAATATTGAATAAAATTTAGTGACAAAAGCATATATACTCATTTTGTTCCCAGTCTTAGAGGGAAAAAAATCCAGATTTTCGCTATTAAATTTGATGCTATCTTTAGGATTTTCCTAAAAGCTCTGTATCAGGTGAGGAAATTCTCTTCTATTCCTAGTTTGCTGAGGTTTTTTAATCAGGAGTACATCTTGGATTTTGTCAAATGCTTTTTCTGCGTTTCTTGATAATCATATGACTTCTTTTTTAGTCTATTAATATGGTAAATGTTGATTTTCAATGTTGAATTAGCTTTGTATTCCAAACCCATTTGGCCATCCTGTGTTATTTTTATGTACTGTTGAATTCAGTCTGCTAAAAGTTAGTTAAGAATGTTTGCATTCTATACTGATGAGTAAGTAGCATTCTGTAGTTTTCTTGTAATGGCTTTGTCTGGTTTGGGGATCAGAGTAATGCTGGCCTTTTAGAATGAATAGGAAACTATTTCATCCTCTTCGGTTCCTGGAAGAGTTGATGTAGAATCTGTAGTATTTCTTAAGTAGAATTCCCCAGTGAAGCCATTAGGGCCCTGTTGATGTGAATGTTTTTAACTACAGATTTGGTTTTTTTACCTATTCAGATTATTATAGTTATTTACCTATTCAAGTAATGTGTTTCTTTATGTGTAAGATTTGGTTTCATGTCTTTCAAAGAATTTGTCCACTTCTTCTAAGTTGTCAAATTTATTAGCCTAAGGTTGTTGGTAGTATACTTACTGTCTTCTTACTATCTATAGAATCTGTAATGATGTCACCTCTCATTCATGATATTGGAAAGTTTGTATCTTTTCTCTTTTTTTCCTTGTCTCTGATTTGAGGTTACTCAGTCTTACTGATCTTATCAAAGAACCAACTTTTTCCTTTTTTTTTTTTTCTTTCCTTTTTTTTTTTTTTTTAATTGATTTTCACTTGGAGTTTTGAGTATAAATTTTCTGGTAAGAATTTTTTTCCTTTAGAAGTTTGAAGGCATTGCTTTTATTAATCGTGTTATTAAGAAGCCAACTGGTCTCCTAATTCTCTTTTCTTTTTATGAGACATAGTGTTTTTCTTGAAGCTTTTAGTATGTCAGAGTTTTGTAATTTTTATAATGATGTACCTTGGTTGTTTTTTTTTTTTTAAGTCATTAAGCTGGTCTTGCATGGTCTCTCATTATAGAAACTGTCTTTTGATCAAAATGGATTTTGTATCTTTTGGATATAACTTTTATCTTTTCTCTTTTATTATCTACTTGTCATAATTTTTTTTTGAAGTTTTCTTTTGCTCTCTGCATTATTTCTGTCTCCTATAGATTTTTTTTTTATAAGAGTTGTTTTGTTCTTTCATATTCTTCAGGATTGGTAATCCTTGCCTGTTTGTCCCTATTTTCATGGTTAGTTACTAAACAGCTAATGGGACTGAATGTGCCTAAACTGGGCTTGTCGACTAGTGAGATTCACCATTGTGATTGGTTACTTTTTAAATCTTCTCTCTGGTCTGCACTTTCACTGTAATCTGTTTACATGTGGATATCTTTTTGTTGTGCTTAATATATATTGTAGTTCCATCTATGAATTCATGTTTTCCTTATTTTTTCAGAATTCTCAGCCAGTATCTCATTCAGCTTTACCTTTCTCTGTTCTCCATGTTCTTTCTCTTTGAGAGAATTCGTCGTGACATGTGTTACTGGATCTTTACATTTGGTGTTCTTTTAACCTCTTATTTTCTGTTTTTGTTGTCTTTTTGCTATTTTGGGTTCTTTCTTAAAGTTTATCTTCCATTTCCCCAATTATTTTTCAGACATGTTTATAAACTACTATTTATCCCATCCATTGAGGTTTTTGGGTGTTTATTTTTATAGCAGTTAGGTTTTTCGTTTGGTTCTTTTCAAATCTGCCTGATTGCTTTGTATTCTTTGTTCATTTTTCAATAATATTTTTATTTCTTCTTAGACAGTTTTTATATGGTTATTTTATATTCTGTCTCTGGTAGTTCCAGTGCCTAACTATTTGGGATTCCTAATCTATTTCTGCTGACACTTGAGGTGAATTGCTTATTGTGTGTTTGATATTTGATTGTGTCCTGATACTTGATAAAATCTGTGGGAATGCTGAAAGGTCTGAATTGTAGGTGATTATTTTCTGAAATTGTTTAGTATTGCTATTGCTGGGTATCTAGGGACACTGGTAGCCTGGAACCACTGTAATCTTTCAATGTGGGGATTTTCTGACCATCTCGGGTAGAATAAGTTATAATCTCAGAGGAATCCAGGAGGGTAGGGCTTTGGTTGCCAAATCACAGAGAAGCCTCCACCCACAGCATAGGCAGAGGGGCTCTCTTATATATCCCCTTTGCATAAAGTCAAATTTTTTTTCCCACCCATTTTTCAGCTCTCGTGGAAGTTGCAGCCCCCTTGGGGTTTTGGTCTGATGCAGGAGTTTCCAGTTAAGCTCCTCACAGTAAATAAATGGTAGGTTTTTACATAGGATAAATTGATTACAGTTCATATATATAGTTCACTAGCATTCTATCCTAATATAAGAAAAACTACTTCCCCAAGTAGAATACAGCTTCCTAACTAGCACGTCTTGGGTTACGTGTATGTCAAGATACTCATTCCTGCAACACTTGCGGCAGTCAGAGGCCTCAAGCTGTGTGCATACAGGGGCTTATTTCCCTTATGTTGTATAGAGGATCATTTTCTTTGTGTGCAGGGACTGTGGAAGATATCAGAGAGCATTTCTCTAGAAAATTAGTCCTTAAAAATGCCTTGGAAAAGGCTACATACTGTATGTCCCTCTTAAATTATTATAATGTTCATAAGCATATTAAAGGTTCAAAGAGGGCTTTGAAGTAAGGAAAATTTCCCGTATGTATTTGACCATAATACTTTTTTTTAATGTTAACAGCCTATAATTATTGAAACCAAAATGTTCGTAATCATTGGCCCCGTGAAATTTTAGGGTTATATTCTCTAAGAAGTAGAATCAGAATAAGATAGTCTGTGTTGACATTTAAGGGTCAGTGAACATGTGTTAGCTGCTAACCAAGCTGGCTGATGAGCTTATGTGTATAAAAGAGCATCTCTGCATGGAGTTAGGATGGATGAATTTATTAGAGCTTAGAATTCTAGCCAGTGTTTAATAAATGTGTATTTCAGGCATTGTAATAGATATTTCATAGTGTCTTTACATTGCCCTTGAGAGAAAAATACATCAAAATTTACCCTGACCTTCAAGGACCCTGGTGATCTGGCAAATGCATCCTCCTCCAACCTTCACCTCCCACACCTCTCACACTGGGCACCAGCCACACTGGCCTTTTAGTACACCAGGTGTATTCCACCCTGAAAGCCTTTGCCTTGCTCTTCCCTTTGCCTAGAATATTTCAGCACCAAATATTCACGTGGCT